>NW_025091285.1:1024262-1666096 GCF_018340605.1 Aspergillus pseudoviridinutans | reverse complement strand
TAAAAGGTCAAAGGTCCCCGGACAGAATGGCCCGTGAAGTTGTCACAAACATTCAGGGACTGGCAGCGATGTGTCCACAAGGGAACGGATTCCCGCCAGCTATCTCGAATGGGCTAGCGACTCCTCACCGCTCACCGCCTACGCTATTTGGTTCTTACTCCAGGGCATGGATATCTACCTATATTCAGAGATCATGATGCGCAACCAGCTGTTCAGAATCCAAAATGATCTTCCAGTAAGATTCGGCATCATCTAAGTGCGCAAATGCGCACATCGACGAACGTCATATGTGCTGAGGGAACTTGACGGGCTAGTCCCACTCATTCGCTTGACGATATGCTCAATGTGCATCCTCACAAAGAGTTACATATGCAGGAAATTGAAGCGGCAACTATGATCCCGTCCTTCAATGAGTCCAGGAGGTATGTGCCGAGTTCTACCACGCAAGGACTCGTCGTCCAAGAGGACAGCAACATCATCACTCCATATCCAGGCTCGTCATGCAGGCCTCAGCGTGTAGGACCCATGCGGCGCAACCACGACCAGTAATGGATTTTCGACCTCGTAGAAACGGTTGTTATTGTCTCAAATGGGTGCCCATTCTAATGTAGGGCCACTTTGGCTAATAAATACATGTAATTTTGATTCAAACGAGTAATGTGCGAGATATCAAAAGTCTATTAAGGCGAAGAAGGGGGAACACGATCGAAATAGACCCACTGACCCGGGCGAGGCTTCTCTTCCAGTTCCTCCMACCTGTAAATTATTAAGTATCAGCTCCCTGAGGGGTAGGGTGGGTACAAAAACTTACACTTTAGACTTGTACATTTCGTCAACAAGCTTCAGTTCATTTTCAGCGACCTGGATGACCTCCTCGATCAGACCAGCACCGATCTGCTTCTCAATCTCGGCAACCCTGCGATCTATGGTCAGTTGCACTGCTAGTGACCGCAGAATAAGGGCGTAGGTCAACGTACTGTTCTGCCTCAAGGGCTGGCTCATTCTCCCATTTCATTTGTTCGGTAGCAAAGTCTGAATCTTTCGCCTGTGTGGCAGTCGCCTCCTCAATAGCTTTGTGCCACCGTGCTTCTTCTTCCGCTGTACGAGCAGGTCCCTCGGTAGTTGGCTCCAGGGCTTCACCATCCCACTCCTCACCCCGGGGATTGTCGGTTCCGTCATCGCGCATAAATCCAGCATAAGTTCCATCGGCGAGGCGGAGAGAAGCGAAGCGCTCGGGTTCGGCACTGACAGCCTTTTTCACGCGCTCTAGCCAAGCATCATAACCTGGGGGCTTAACGGACTCGACGATCTGCAGGCGGCGGCGTGTCAAGGCTTCGGTGGATTGCCGGTAGACGGAGGACTCTGGGAAGCTCTTCAAGTTCTCCAAGGTGGTCCTGTAGAGGTGAATTAGGGTGGGACGAGGGCTGGGGTGGGTGACAAGGCCGGTCAAGCCGGTAGGAGCAAAGGGCTCCAAGTACCGGGCCGACTTGACGTTGGCCAGCAACCGAAACGTGGATCTCATAGTGATCTGAGGATATGTAGGAGATAGAAGAAAATCGGCCCAGAGAAATTCAGTGTTCACCCCCAATGGCCTAGGGATTCGACAATAGACGGACTATCTGCTATCTTCAAGGGTGTCTCTGCGGAGTGACCGCACGAAGGTTGAGGTTCCGTCGGTTAGCGGAGAAACAAAGACTCCGGGGCCTCATAATGCAGTAACCAGTCTAGTTCCCTCCAGCGAATTAATTCATATGGCCAGACTTGAGGTCAACTTGGACTTTATCAGCCAACGCGCTAAGGGGGCGTCAACTCACCCGCCTTCTCATCCATTCTGAGGATCAAAATCATCTCGCAGTTCGCAGTTCGCAGTTCGTTCAGTTTTCTCTATTATAAGCAGTCGCTTCTGTTGCACTGCTTTTCGCGCCCTGACACTGCCTGGTCGATTGAGCCGTTCGATAAACGTTGAGTTTGATCCAATGTGCCTACTGTGAAAACCTACTTCTATCCTTCTTCTTCAACGAGTTTCAACTTTCGTTTTTCAGCGTTAAGCTATAGTTTCAGGTCTTTGGCCTTGACCGCCTGCCAGTATGAGGTCCTCGTTGCTGGCGTGGTCGCTCCTTTCGCTCCTCTCTATCCGAACCTTTGCCATTCCTTCCGCCGATATCGCAAATGGTCTCGAACTTGCGAACAATCGCCTCGTCAAAAGAGCGGAACCGGTTGAAAAGACCGAGTCGGGGCCGGCGTCGACAACATTCAATGGCGTCGAAGTGCCGCCCCTGAAAGAGTTGACACCAGAGAGCTTTGAGGAGCTTACCAAGAACGGTTACTGGTTTGTCTATATTATACCCGTAGCAGTGACCCATGTCATAGTTTTATTAACAGGTCAACAGGTTTGTGAAGCACTATTCTCCGTCATGTCCCCATTGCAAGGCGATCGCTCCCACATGGCAGACTCTATACGAATACTACTATGTGAGTGCTCTATCCACGCTCGACACGATCGTACTTGGTTACTGTCTAACATGCGCTAGACATCGAAACCGATATCCTCCTCTTCCGAGCCCTCCGATTCTCAATCCCTTAACTCCTTTCAAAATTTTTACAACTTCCACTTCGCTTCGATGAACTGTCTTGCGTTTTCGGATTTCTGCAAGAGCCTAGACGTCAAATGGTTTCCGACATTTTCCCTCTACCATAATGGCAAACTGGTTGAACAGTTTGAAGGTGCTAAGACAATGGAAGGTCTAAGTGAGTTCGTGGAAGGCAAGCTAGAATCAATCCGACCTGGGTCTCGTCCTCCGAAAGGCGTAAAGCTTCCCGAGCCGGGCGACAAACAGGTAGACACGGAAGCTGCGCCGGATATCCCCGCCGCCAAGGACAAGGACCGTGTGGCGGGAGTCAAGGCTGGTGAGAAGCATAATGAACATGTCGCTCAGCTCGCCGGCGCAGAGGCTCCGGTGAAATCTGCTACCCCTAAGGTAAACTCGAAACCATCCGCGCCTGCGAACCCTCAAGGGATATCCGTTCCTCTTACAGCAGAGAGCTTCCAAAAGCTGGTCACGACTACCAGAGATCCCTGGTTCGTCAAGTTCTATGCTCCGTGGTGCCATCACTGCCAAGCGCTGGCCCCTGTTTGGCAGGGAATGGCCCGGGAGATGCAGCATGTCCT
Organism: Aspergillus pseudoviridinutans; assembly: GCF_018340605.1. Lineage (NCBI taxonomy): Eukaryota > Fungi > Ascomycota > Eurotiomycetes > Eurotiales > Aspergillaceae > Aspergillus > Aspergillus pseudoviridinutans. Next base: position 1,662,927 of record NW_025091285.1, on the reverse strand, counting down.
CAACGTTGGAGAGGTGAATTGCGACGCAGAACCCAGGCTTTGCAAGGACGCTCGGGTGAACGCCTACCCGACAATGTACTTCTTCCGCGGCGGCGAACGAGTTGAATACACTGGTCTACGTGGTCTTGGCGATTTGGTCAACTACGCGAAGAAGGCTGTGGACATTGGATCTGGTGTTCAAGATGTCGACGCAGCTCAATTCAAAGAGCTGGAAGAAAAGGAAGAAGTGATCTTCCTGTACTTTTACGACCACGCAACGACCTCGGAAGATTTTGAGGCCTTGGAACGTTTGACTCTCAGCTTAGTGGGTCACGCCAAATTGGTCAAGACAAGCAGTGCGGCTCTTGCCGAGCGGTTCAAGATCACAACCTGGCCTCGTCTCTTAGTATCCCGAGATGGACGCCCCAGTTACTACAATGCTCTGGCCCCCAAGGATATGCGGGACGTCCGACAGATTCTGAGCTGGATGCGCTCCGTTTGGCTGCCTATTGTCCCTGAACTTACAGTCTCTAACGCCCGTGAGATCATGGACGGGAGATATGTCGTTCTCGGGATTCTGAGCCGGCGTCGCTCGGATGATTTTATCCTTGCCAAGAGAGAACTAAAGAGCGCCGCTCTGGAGTGGATGGACAAACAAACCCAGTTGTTCCGATTGGAGAGACAAGAACTTCGGGATGCTAAGCAGCTACGTATTGAGGAGGCAGAAGACCGCAATGACCAACGTGCCTTGCGGGCTGCTAAGAACATGCGGATTTCCATCCGGGAAGATGACAAGAAGCAAGTTGGATTTGCCTGGGTTGATGGCGAGTTCTGGGAACGGTGGTTGAGGACCACTTTTGGTATCGATATTGAGAACGGAGAACGGGTCATCATTAACGACCAGGATGTAAGTATCATTCGAGAAGTGCTATATTTGCCATTACTGACCGCATCTCCACAGAACCGACGCTACTGGGACGCCACTTCTAGTGGAGCTCCGATCATGGCCTCGCGAACCTCCATTCTCGAAACAATTCCGCTGGTCATTGCCGACTCGTCGAAGTTGAAGCCTAAGTCCACAGTCGGAACATTCGAATACGTATTCTTCGTCACCCGGTCCTTTATTTCCGGCCACCCCATCATTTTTGTCGCATTGTTGACCATAAGCATTGTTGCCGTCACTTACTTGGCTCGAGCCAGGCTGGCAAAGCGCGGTCTCAGTCGTGGTGGCATCCTCGGTGCAGTTCAGAGCAACAGTGCCGGCTTTTTCCGTCTCGATGGCAAGGAAGGTCTACTGAACGGGGGCGGCACCGGAAAGGTCGATTAGATCGTCAGCATCAAGCGCATTGTACAGTTATGTTTTGTTCTCCCTGTGTTGTTTTTTATTGCGTATCTCCATATTGGCTTTCTTCCTTGTTTTTGCCGTAATCACTAAATGGGTCTCTGCTTTTGACACGGAGGATGACTCTCTCATCTTCTTTTCCCTTATACAACCCAAATTTTTTTCTCATTATCGTTGACTTTGTTTGATTTTGATTGAAGCGGTGTTGGGCATGTGGTGCACTCTACAAAGGAAACCTGCTGTGGGATTTTGTCAATACACGGCGGGCAAAAGACACATAGACAGCTATGCAAATGAAATACACGTCTGTTTCCTGTCAACAGGGAGCAGATGGTGCGAAGCGTCAATCTGATATTCATGGATGTCATCACAAAATAATCTGAGTAACTTGGGAGAACATCGAGACTCTACACACATGATACTCCTGCCCTGTCTGCTTCATTTTTGTTTAGATTCATAATGTCTTGTCGATGTCCATCTATCTAGGTCATCTTGGCTCTGTCCACCTCTCTACCTAAGGTAGGTATTTAAAGAATCGGAAATCCAAAGCCTCTTATTTGATACTGTCATTGTCACGTGATTGTTTTTGCGCCTGCTGATTGGCTGCGGGATTGCACCGCAAGTTGCAACATCGGAGCCTCTCGGTTTTCGTCGAACAACCATTTCTCTCGTTGTCATTCCATCGCTGGAGTAGTTCGTGCCGTGTGTACTTATACTCAAGTAATATCAAGATGGTACGTATTGTATGGGAACGATTCTTGTCGATTGAGTTTTTCAGCACGCTTGCCAGGGGAACATGAATGATGCTTACCCGCATAACTACGGCCTTCGGCCTGCTATGCCACCCCGATGCTTTCGAAGAAGAGGGAGAGCGTTCAATTGCTGACGAATTACTGCCTTTCTAGTTCTCGCAAACCCTCCGTCGCGCTGCATCCCAGTCTACTGGGGCCTACCGCTCTCCTTTCGCTCCCAAGTGAGAACCCCTTCGAGAATTGATACCCTACATTTTGCATGGAGGCAATTGGTATTCGGGCGAGGCCTATGAACTGCCCAGAATGTGGGTCAATGGCTCTGGCATTGACAAGTGATCTGGCCTCCATTGATATGTCCGAACTGGTGATTGGATGGGCCTTCGTCATTCAAAAGCACAGCCTGGCTGTCGCAGACGAACGATGGAAACAAGACTTTACTGACTGTGGTGCTCGATGAAAATTAGGTACTATGTTCCTGCCCACTTCGGGGGCGTGAGCGTCAACATGGCCACCAAGTAGTGAGTCTCACCTTTGGTGTTTCAAGATGCATATATGAGCGGACAGGCTTCCGGAAAACCTACGCGCTCGTTTTATTGCCATTCCATTCTAATATGCTTTGATCCGTAGCGCTAGCATTGCTGCCACCTTCGGTGTTGCTGCTGGTACCTTCGCCCTCTTCTTCTTCGGTGAAGTGCCCCGCGTGCGCAACGACATCCTGCGCAAGGTTCCCTTCCTTGACGAGTACTTCGACCGCAGCATCCCTGCCGAGGACAACGTACGTACCTTTGAATCAAGGAAGAGGCTGTTGTGACGATTTGCTGACCGTTCACTAGCCGTTCTAAACGTCTTGCAACTTCCGCCCGTTTTCCTTGACCCGAAATGCCACCTGTATGGTTGGTCATCTGCTTGCGTTACCGGCTCAGTGGTGAAAACAAGGAATCGGTACTGTATTGTGTAGAATAGCGATGGGTTTTTGATAGCACATAGACACGCCTGGTCACCATCAAGTTTTCTCCTTCTCCTTCCTTCTTTGGCACGGAAATAAGGCTCAAAATGGCAAGCAACAGCAACATATAATTATGACTACGATCTCTTCGACTCTGTCCCGGGGTCCTAATATTATACTAGTACCAGCGACCTGAGTCTTTGTTTGGAGGTCTTTACTGCACGGGTAAGTTCAGCACCGACGGCAAATTTAGGTATGTCCTGTCATCATCCGTCAAGTATCATCCCATCAAGCCTCTCGATTCTTTTCCCACATAGGCAGGTATAACCTGACGAACAGCTCAAGTCGAGCTACTTCTGCTCTGGAGAGAACGTGATGATCCAATAAATCAGCGTCTTCCGGCCGCTTTGACTCCCATTTCCCCGTCATCCCACGAAAACGAACAGGAGCGCTTATCTGGCACGCGTATCTCTCTTCCTCTTATCAGCCACGCGACTCTCCAGCGAGTCCAACGGAGTTTAGTCAATTCGAGTTATTGATAAGGGGTTCTACTCTGATGTTTCCTAGCTCGTTAATCTCCATTTGACCTTCTCGTCGAATCTTTCCCCAAGCTTTTTGTGAATCACCGCCGCCTGAAGTTTCCTCCTCGAGTATGGACTCTCCGCCAAGCTTTGCCTTAATGCATATGACTGTATAGGATATCTACGAGGTCATCCATGCCTTTTAAGAAATAAACCAGCAGTATGGTGGGGGCTTTATTCTTATTCGACATGACACTCCAATAGGACCCGCCCCTTGCTGGTGACAATCCCGCCGCAGCTCAGATAGTCGAGAGCTCAGCGTGACCAATGTGCCAGCGTATCAGATTCCGGACTCTTCCCCTCATTCTCCTTAATCTTTCACGTTATCTCCCAGGTAGTTTTGTCTCATTATCGACAGCAATGGCCCAAGGGTTTGGTTTGGTGCCAGTGGGGGGGCTTTATGGTCGGTGTGGACGATTATATCTACTGCTAGGCATCCTGGTCTTTTCGTTGAGCGACAATTGTCAGCTCATGCAAGGTGCTATCATCAGAACCACATTTGACGGTTACACAAGGCTGGATTCGTCTGCTTTAATAAAGGTAACGAGACGCCTTGAGCTCGTCCTTTCTGCTACCACAATATTTTCCTCCGTGGACGCGAGCAAGACCCGCAGTTAGACTTGAAGTAGACGCGATGTCGTCTACTAAGGTCGCTTCAAAACAGGCAATTTATCAAGATGTCGACCACGATCCTGTCACGTCTGTATTGCCAAACGGCCATATCCCGTACACGGATCATGAGATGGACGCGGATGAGCGGGTGATTGTGGCCCTGGGTTACAAGCAAGAATTCAAGCGAGAGTTCTCTTTGTGGACTACGTTCTGCGTCAGCTTTGCCGTGCTAGGGCTACTTCCCTCGTTTGCGAGCACTCTATACTATGGTAATAACACGTCGCTCTCCTATCATGGTACATCTGCCCGGCACTGACTGTGACTTGAGGAATGGGTTATGCGGGAACAGCAGGCATGGTCTGGGGGTGGATCATTGCCATGGTCTTCATTCAATGTGTGGCAATGGCAATGGCTGAACTATGTTCTGCAATGCCGACAAGGTGCGTTATTGGATTTTTGCTTTGTATCGTCGATGGAATGGGATGACTTAAGAGTATTAGCGGTGGCTTGTACTACGCAGCGGCAGTTCTCGCACCTCCAGGGTACGGACCCTTTGCAGCCTGGCTCACAGGTTGGTCCAACTGGATTGGCCAAATCACAGCAGCGCCATCGGTAGATTTTGCATTGGCGGCGATGATTCTGGCTGCTGCCTCGATTTCCAACCCGGACTATGTCCCAACCAGCTGGCAGACGTTCCTCCTCACGACGCTGATTATGATTATCCACACCTTCATCAGTAGCATGCCGACCAAATGGGTCGCGAGATTCAATTCATACGGTTCGACCTTCAACATGATGGCTCTCGTTGTCGTCCTCATTGCCATTCCTGCGGGTACGAAGAATGAACCAAAATTCAAGCCGTCGAAAGAGGTATGGGGCACCATTACCAACGGGACGGAGTTTCCGGACGGCGTAGCTGTGCTCATGACCTTTGTCGGTGTCATCTGGACCATGTCAGGCTACGATTCTCCTTTCCATCTGAGCGAGGAATGCTCGAATGCAAATATCGCCTCGCCGCGTGCCATTGTGATGACCTCTGGGGTCGGCGGGCTCATGGGCTGGTTTCTGCAGCTGGTCGTCGCCTACACTGTCCTTGACATCGAGGCCGTAATTGACTCGGATCTCGGTCAACCTTGGGCATCGTACCTGCTGCAAGTCATGCCGCGCAAGACAGCCATGGCCATTCTCGGACTGACCATTGTCTGCGGGTTCTCCATGGGCCAAGGCTGCATGGTTGCGGCGTCGCGGGTGACCTACGCCTACGCTCGTGACGACTGCTTCCCTTTGTCACGGGTCTGGAAGAAGGTCAACGAGAGGACCAAAACCCCTGTTAACGCCGTCATCCTCAACACTGTCCTGGGTATTCTGATGTGTCTTCTTATTCTGGCGGGCGATGTGGCTATCGGAGCCTTGTTTTCCATTGGCGCCATTGCACAGTTCGTCGCCTTTGCCATACCCATTTCAATCCGGGTGTTCTTCGTGGGGAGCCGCTTCCAAAAGGGGCCTTGGCACCTGGGGCCATTTGGTCCGGCGATTGGAGGGCTCGGCGTCTTGTTTGTTCTGTTGATGGTGCCCATTTTGTGTCTTCCCAGCGTGAGGGGGGCGGATCTGACACCTGACAAGATGAACTGGACATGTCTGGTCTGGGGTGCGCCTATGCTGGCGGTGACTATCTGGTGGGTCATAGACGCACGCAGGTGGTTCAAGGGTCCCAAGATCAATGTGGAGCATGTTATCCATGGCGTGGAGGCGATTGCGGATGTGGGGGTGGAGGTGGAGGATCAACGGAGCGAAAGTCAAGATGATGCAGCGAGCAAGTCTTCGAATATGTAGTCTGTCGGTAGCTGTAGCTATCATGTAATTTCTCTTACCACTCTTGATAACCTACGTATGTTGCATGTTCTTCATGTTCTTCTAATGGAATGCGGCATACCAGAACAAGTACATCCTTTCACAAGAGCTTACATGTAACAACCAAGCGACTGTTGGTCTTGTCTACAAAAGCAACGAGATTTATATATGCACATCAATAGGGCAGCGACTCAAACAGTCTTGAATCCCCAATACGTAGAACCACGGCCAGAAGACGAGGTCCCTTAAAGATATTGTTCCTACGCCCACCACAGGGTCAGAACAAGACTTCCTCAGCATATGTATATATATATCCCGTTCTTGCATTCGAATGCCACGGTTTTATCTAATCTTAACACTGCATTGCTCGAGGATACACGATTCTGCTGCGATCCATCTAACCAAAGGTCCCACCCAGCTTATCCCCCTAGCCACTGGGAGCATATGATGAGGTTAGCAATAACATGCATGAATGCACTCTACCGGCAATTCCACTGGTTTAATGCAAGCTCCGCACTCCTCATTCCATCCCGGAAACATGGAATATCTGCAGGTGGTCAAATCCCCACATAGCAAGAAGGCAACGTAGTCAAAATAAAGGAATCTAGATTACAGCGGATGGATCGCATGGCGGAATCGAGTCCAGTCGTGAGTCTGTAATAGAGATATTGCATTCAACTATGGATCTCATGCAGCCCATTTGATTGTCCCCGTTCCTCCCGTCCGTACCGTGTCCCTGTCTATATAAAGTAATCAGCGTGATCCAGCTGGCCAATGTCCACTTGTGAAACCGATAAATATAGTAAGCTCTCTGTCTACTCTGTATCAGATCTATCTTCATTTACTTGTGGAAATTCAGGGGCAAGTTAAGCTGATTCTACTATTACTTCATCAACTGTTATTTCACACGGGACAATTATAATTCACAAAGCTTTATTCCGTGCTTATGTTGCCGAAAACTCATCCGACAGAGTTCTCCATCGCACATGCAATGCGGGAGACTGCTATCCTCTCACTGAAAGCGCGGCATCCACATGCTTGGGCTACAGGCTGCAGGCTACAAGCTATCGTGGGGTCCATTGCAACACACTATCAACTATCCAACCATGGGGCTCAGTGAGATGATCCAGGCTAGGAAAGTATAATTTTGCCCACGGCGTGTAGTTTACTCGATTTGTCGATCATTGCGCCATTTCGGTCTCAGGATTGACAGGGGTTCAGTATAAATCTCGCTTTACGGAGTATTTGTTATGACCTGGAGGGGTAGGACTTCCACGTTATTAGCTTATTAGCACCTTGCGACTTTGTCAGAATAGAGCGAAAAGGGGTAATTAGCTGTACGGAGGAACTCATACATTTGAGGCATTCTCTTAGGCAATAATTTCTGTATCTACGCTGTACTCCTTAATCTCGACTCCTTAATGTCAAGAGGCAGAGAGAGGGCCACGGTCAACTCACATGGCCTGAGGGGTTGCGCGGTACGCGAGTACCTTCCTCGTTTCTGTTACTTTATGACACGGCTAGCGATGATAAGAGGCGGCTGAGGTCGACGATCTGATACACTAGAACACAAGAAATCCCTCGTATGATACTAAATGCTGACACCTAAGGTAGGCTATGTATCCAGATGATCGACAAAGTAAACTGTAGATTGTTAGAGACCCTGTAAACAATGACGTTGGCGGGGCTCACTCCCTGACAAGTCCATCCAAGCATAAGCAATATGCAGATAAGCTGATTACTCAGCTATGCAGGCAAGATTACCCCAAGAACAGCTAAACACCATGAGTGCTAAGGCCAGGGCAGGTCCTACCTAACCCTTCAACAAATCAGACAAATTCTGCGCGCACAACTACCCAAACAAGTCAAGACTCCGCTTGGCATGAGGTGTGTGGCGCATTCGCCTTGGAAGGTTGTAAATTTTCTCATTGGCTGCCGTGATGGACCTGAAAACTGGGCGATCCAGACAGAGTCTTCGGCTTTACTCCGGTCCATCTTACAGGGCAAAACTACTGAGGGCATCCCTGGGCCGAGAGAATCCCGGATGGGTCGGAAGGCTTCGTGATGGACTGAATGACTTGTACTCATGTAGGTAGAGATCTGAGAGGTGGTTGACTGCGGGATCTTTCGCTTTTGTCAGTCAAGCTTTGATGAAGCTTAGGGATATTAGGGGCAAATAGCATCAGACGCAATCCGCTCCTGTTTCGTTGGGACAATGGCTATTTGAAGATTCGCATTACGCAACGAACGATGGAGTACGGACTAAAGAGAAACGTCTCGAGCGGTTAACATGGCTTAGTACAGCCATGTAACTCCCGGTCCCAATACCTTGATGAGTTGTCCAAAGTTCGGTGAAAATTGTTMTCTGCTGAAAGGCCAAGCAATCAAACCAAATTATGAAACAATAGTAATCCTACTGAGGAAATTGTCAAAAGAATCATACTCAGCGGGATATGATACGGTAAAGGAGTACAGATTAGGCCACACCGCCAAGTGCCAGTTGCATATTGGACGGTTAGACCACCATTTGAGTTGTCCTTCCGTGGAAGTTTCGATGAGCGGACCAGGGCTTCTCCAAGTGGAGCTGGATCCCTTCGGGTTACCGGGATTGGACCGCCACATTGGGCGAGCTGCATTCTCCATCCCGGGTAGTGGGATGCATCACGCATCGCGCTATCAACCTCAGACATCTCACATAGGCAGTTGGGCCCTGGAGTGATGAAACGTTGTTGTCTGTAACCATGGATGCGCCGTAAGTGGCAACTCGAGCGAGTAGATAGATTTTGACTCGCAGTGCAATGTCTGTGAGTTGTTGACAAATTGGCTTTTGGGATTGACTTCATGAAATTTGGGTTCCATTTCACCTTATTGTGAAAGTTTTGTTTGGATGATTTCGTGTCTCAAATAGGTCATCATGATTATCGCATAACTGACACCTATTGATCATGTCGTGGAATTCCTCCCACCCGCATAGAGAGGTACACCATTGTTGATAGTCCTCTGTCGTGAGATGGATTGGCGGCAGCCTAGCAGGGGAGGTAGGCGGAATTTTGTATGAGACACGAATACTGCCGCGCTCCTTTCCGCGCTCCGCAGGACGAGAATGTATTAGGATGTATTACGGAGTACAGTACAGTACCTAGAAATAGCTTGAAATCATGATGTATTTGAATATTGAATCGCTGATTATGCAAAGGAGTGATATGCTCCTTCATTCCACTTTTCATTCGTTGTCTGATGAGTATCATTCTTTGAGACCTACAGTTATTGATTTAATGATTCCCAAGGCAGATCAGATAGGCAAGCTTGAAGAACGATCTATGCAACGATCCCGCCTCTGGTTGTGGTCCACAATCGAAGCGGGAGAAGCTCCCAGCGAAACTCTCCTGGTGGAGAATAACCGCCGGCCTTTTTGGGTCTAAAAGATGATGGGCCCATCCCATGATCTTGCAGTTGTAGAACTAGACAGCACTATTATCTATAGACTCCTTGACAACAATAATAACTTCAATCCTGGTTAATTGCACCCCGGCTGATCAATTCGAGGGCGGCCTGGTAATTGCTTTGTAACGAGGATCAAAATCTCTCGAGACTCTCCGTCTATTGCCGATATGATTCATCATACTTTCCTCATTGGGATGGTGGCGAAAGGCCACGAAACCAGAACCAAGGACGGGCTAATTAGGATTGGACGGTTTGGGTCGAGCTCTTTTGGGTTGGTATTTGAGTCGGGCGAGTACGTAAGGTACTTTACAGTGTAGATACTCGGTACTGCCATTCTCCGCTGCATTCTACCTGGTTGCTAGATACTACTGCATAATTGCATAGACTTACTAGGAAACATTGCGTGGCATCATTACGATTGAATGGAATCCGAGGACAAGTCTGGATGCTCTTTAAAGGCCGACGACAGTGGTCAGCCATCATTGTCTGGGATATTGTTGTATGAAGATAGTCATAGCTACCTACGTACTCGCACATGGTCATCATGTTCTTCTTGTTGTTCTTAGATCAGAGCAACATACTAACTTCTATTTTCAGCTCGAAGTCGAGGGGTGCGAAACCATTGGAGTCTCGTCCAATGGAATTGAGATAACCTCCTGTGAGCACCAGACCCATGACATGGTACTTTGGTCTTATCGAATTATCTTCACGCCCAATCTATATGTGTGAATTAGGAGGAAGAATCCAATTGCATGATCATATTTGCTGAAAGCAAACTTCAATGCGGAGACCCGACTCCCGAGATGCACATTATCTATGAGAGCCGTTTCGCTCCACAGTAGTGACACTGCAGAAAAGACAGAGGTCTAGACAAGACAGTAGGTACTTTTTCGACGACTACGCCATGAGCCTTGATGTAGACTATGATATTGGCAGTCTGCAAAATATTGTTCTGGTATTCGTACTTTAAAGGGTATTCGCTATCTCAATAGGTGTATGTGACCGCAAGTACTCCGTACAGACCGTCCCATAATAATATATTTTTAACGAAGCATTTGGTTATGTCCATAGGCGTTGATATCGCCAAAATAACTGTGCAAGGCACCCCGAGCTGTCAGGTAGATCTAAATATGCCATAAGATGGAGTAGGTGGGCTATGATCCATATTCAGGATGATCTTGTTCACTGAATCTAGGATCCGAACATGTCCCACTCCACTCATCTCGACAACTGTGATGACCATGATAAGGTTCTACCACTGCGAGCTACCATCCTCGCATGTGGAATCAATGTGGATGTGCCATGAGGATCCCGTTGAGCCCCTGATGAACATCTGGAAGGGCGGGACTGTCAATTGCGGAGAACTGGTGCAAGAGCTGGAGTCCCTCCACTTGAGCTTAAGCTTGATAATATCAAGACTGCTGTGGAACAATAACCAGACAACAGAAGCGCTGAAAGCCTGCAATGATAACTAATTAGAAGCACAAATAACTTTGATCAGCCACTTTGTGTCGCTGATTCTCCGTATTCGGTACAAGCTAGGGATGAGAAAGGAACTGAACGCGATCGGAGCAACGCTTGATAAGTACGGTTACGTATGTCCCTGTCGTGGACTAAATAATATATTATAATTAAATTATTAGATACCTAGGTTCAGCATGGGATCGTAATCCTTGTCCTGAAAGCAGCATAGACCATAGGTTAAGTTCCTTCCAGCCTCCCACAACAAGGTAGCATGCATGGCGTAGGGCGAATGGCTTGCTTCCTCTATCTTCCGCGCGAGGCCCCCTCCTCTTCAACTTTAGGATCTACCTAGCTACAATCTCAGTAATGGACAATCCTCATTCTATTATTCTCCTTGAGGATATATTTCTTGTTGTGTAGGTAATCAGCCGCATCGCAAAGTGGATTATGACTATATCGGTAAAGTACACTTCTGTACTGGAGTTCTGAAATCAGGATGATGTTTGAAGCCTGTCGCGACGTATGGTGTTGTCTGATTGCGCGATAAATCAAAGTCCGAAATCTAGCCCGAACAGTAAAAGCAACACAACCGCTTGCGTTCTCGCTCAAGATTGGTAGGCTTCTCAAGAACCCTGGCACGTCACCTGTGAACAAGTCACTGCCAAGTATCTTTTACGTGTCTGTATGCGGCGAGTGTACCACCATGGTACTTCCCAATGATGTCTTCGGAACACGCCCGACCACTTCCTGTAAACAACCACATTCGACATCGAATTTTTGCACGGATTTGGATAATTAGCATTCGAAGTGGAAATTATTGGAAGCCGGAATCATACGAAGATCTACCTGTAGAATTCATCATTACTACGGAGTACAGTAGGTAGGTATCATAAGGTAGTGCAATCTCACTAACCAAACAACAATTACAATTCCATCATGATTTTCCCCTGCTTGCCGCCGCTGCCAACTAAATTCAATTCTGCATCCTCCTGCTTTCCGGATGGTCAAAGTTCGGAATTAAATTTGATTAGGTGCTGAGCCGATTTTGCCGTTTTCCCTGTGCTGGTAAGCAAATTCATTGGATGTTTTTTTTCAGGCTTGACCGTTTCCATACTTTAGCAGGGAAAAGAATGAAGACTAACTACCTAGGTACGGCGCCAAGTGCTGGAAACTTATGTCACAGAATCACAAGTTGGCAGTATGCGAGCATTCGACTTCCAATGATCCCAAAAATCAGAAATTTGTATGATCTGGTACAGTAGAAACCCAGGCATTCTTTATCTTTACAACCCTCGAAGCTCGGCTCCTGGGATGCTGGATGATCGGGAACCGGACGAAGCGCGAATCAGGTCAACGGCACACAACTGTTCCAAATGGTAGGTGCATGCTTTAGGTACCTACTATTACAACGTACAGGACTCCGTACCTCCCTGCGATATTAATGAGTTTAGAAAATTGACACGCTTGCTTGAAGTCGAAGTTAGCAGTTTGGACCTCTGCAGTCTTCAATAACATAGAAATAATAAATGTTCGTAAAACGATGGTAAACCATCCGTTGTCAGAATAATATCTGTTGTTTTGCACTTCTGTAACCGTTTTCCGCGTTTTGCCTCCCAGAGTTAGTTATGATCGGCCACCGCCCGTCCTCGTCGGTATGTATCTACTATGTAAACTATCTGATCTCTCGTCCTTTTTCTTCCTCTTAACTATCTATTCGTCTATTTCCTTTTTCCCTTTCTCCTCCCCGAAAGGTGCCAACCAATTTCCTCGTAGTAAGTCTCCCTCAATTCCCTCAGTTCTTTTTGTTCTCTCGCGCGTCTTTTTTCCCTTTTCCTCTTCTTTTTTTATACTTTTTACGCCGCCGTCGTTCGTCGCCCCCCTCCATTCCCCGTGACCACTGACCAGACGGCGACACCGTACGTACCTTGGTGCTGTATTTGAATTTTTATCATTTTTATTTTATTTTATTTTAATTGTATTATTCACCCTCTCATTTTTTTTATTTTATTTTTTTTTATTTTTTTTTKGTTTTCAAAAAAAATTTTCTCTTCTTCCTTTTCCTTTGCCCTTGGTCTTTTTCTATCAAACTCTTGTACTTTTTCTTTTTTCCCTCTCCCTTCCTCTCTCTCCTCCACTCTCCTAAACTCCGCACCTATACGCGTTGTTCTTTACAGCCCTTCATCTGTTGTTGTTGAATCAGACACCGTCCCTATCCGAGGATCATGGTCCCCATCTCGTGCATCTATTGACGCGAAGCAGATTTTGGCTAGTATTCTGCCCACTCTAGCACTGCTGGTTGTGCTAGACCCACTTGCACGCCGCTTCCCTGGTGGATACAGAACCATTGACTCTTCTGACAACGTGCGGATAAAAAGAAGTTCCCACACAACTTGATTTTCTTGTGGGTGACCGTGGGGAATTCAGATTAAGCATTCGACTTCAATCCTGACACTCTTCTTCTGCAGTGGAGTCGAACTTGATCCTGTACACATCCATTGTTGCTCCAGAAGTAGCATCCTCGTCGCTGCTTTCGATTGTTGTGAAGGACCGCCTTTCCGTCGCAACCGACCTTGTCCTACGCTACTCTCTCCGCGTTACAGGAGGGAAAGTCTCTGAGTGATCCTTACTGGCAAGGACAAGTGAAGAAGAAAAGTCTAAGCAAAGGAAAGGTTGTCACCAGTTGAAGCTGGGTGACATTGAAAGGATTTCAGTAATCTGCTGAGCTTCGCTTCCCGTTCAAAAACGTCTGGGAAGAGTGATTGTCTTGGTCTGCGATCGATGACCGGGATACTGTGAACCTTTTGTCCAGTTCAGCCCTATCCTATCTCCCCTCTCGCGTCTTCGCCGACCCCTCCTCCGCTTCAAGATGGATCCCAGATCTCATCCTTCACGGCCCCCATCCACCAGCCTTCCTCAAGGCTCCACACCTCTTTCCTCGACGCCCATATCAAGCATGCCAATGCCTCAGTACACCATGCAGCCTCAGTACCCTGTGTCTCAGCCGCATACCCTTCCTCCGCTGCAGCCTCATCACAGTCAATCTCCTGCCCCTCATTCCTACATGAGTCAGCCGCCATACCGGCCGGATCTGTCGAGGTATCCCGCGTCTACGCATGATGTTTACGCGTCATCCGCTGCACCCATCATGCCTCATACCACCGTGGGTAGCTTGCCGCCATCGACCTTCCTCTCCCACCACAATCACCAAGCGCAGGCACAACAGTCACAGCACTATCCTCCTCCTCACAGCGTGCTACCCCCGGCTTCGAGCGCGCAGACTTACCCGCAACCAATTGCACCCGCTCCGCCCCGGGATCGCCGCCCCGACTTCAATGGAATGCCTTCCGGCGCTTTCAGCTATCCCGACGGCAAGGCTTCGCCTTGGATGAACCCCGATCCTGTGGCAGCTGCAAACGGTACAGGACCTTATGGTGCAAAGGAGCCTCCACGCACTCAAGTGGTTGGATCTCAAGGCCGACGTGGTATTCTTCCGAGCGTTCCGGGTCGCGCGACTCCTGTCACCAATGGTGTCAACGGTACCGCCAAAAATACGACGATCCCGGCCAAGGACGCGGACGGAAAGTTCCCTTGCCCTCACTGCAACAAGACATACCTTCACGCTAAACACTTGAAGCGCCATTTGCTAAGACGTGAGTAATTGCATTTCGATTATCATTATCAGGCATTGACTAATCAAAATTCACCTTCTTCTAGACACTGGTGATCGCCCGTACATGTGTGTTCTCTGCAAGGACACGTTCTCTCGCAGTGATATTCTTAAGCGTCATTTCCAGAAGTGCTCCATCCGACGCGGTAACCCCACAGGGGCGACTCACTTGTCGCATCCTCAGGCACATTTGAAGAGGTCTCAAGCTCAAGCTGCCGCAAATACTGCAAAAAGTTTGCAGGAGGAAGTCAGTAGTACCGTCCCGCCTTCCAATGGCATTGCGGGTACGACTTTCAGCGAGGGGGCCGTGAACGGGAACGGTCTGGGTGCAGCCCGACCTGGTTTCACGGACCAGCAGCCTCTAGGCTTTACGATGCAGTCTGTCAATGGGATGAGCCGTGGTCAGCCAGACGACGCCTACGCTCATGGACAAGCTCATCAGAGAGCATCCTGGATGGCTACTCCCAAGCAGAACCCGTACCTTGTGCAGCCTGGCACTGAAGCACATAACCAGCAGCTGAATGTTGACCGCCCTTCCCTTGAACAGGCGAAACCCCCTGTCGTTGATCCCAAGCGTCCCATGATGCCTGGACCCGACCCGAATCACGCTGGTGGACTTGACTGGACCTCCATGTTCCAGCCCGGAGCCTCCGATGGCTATATCAATCAGGTGTTCCCCCAGTCCATGGCATCCGGCCAGGAGCCGATTCAAGCTCAGGTTGAAACTGAACGAAAGTTCTACCCTACCACTACGACGGCTGGCCCTCAAGAAGGTGGAATGAACGGCTTATACTTGGCTTCGACTACTCTCAGTGGCGACGGTAAGTAGAAACAGAACGCGCGTGGCGATGTCTGAATAAACGTTTAAGAATAGCTTTCTAATTTACTTTCATCCAGGCACCGTGCAAGCTGCCAGACAATAGTCAATAGCTGAAATGGATGGTTGCGACCCGACTGCTAGTGAAGCCTGTGGATATTGTTCCTTCAGGTGTTCCTCTGGGCCTGATCTACCGTCCCGGTACTCATACGAGGTGTATTTTCGCGGCTTCTACGACAAACGGTCATTTCAATTTCTGCTCCAAAAACGAAAGATTTCTTCCGGTCAGCATTTTTCTACGGCGAGCGCAGTATTGCGGCGGTTCTGAATCGGGTTTGATTTTCTCCGACTCCATTACGAGTGGCAGATGGGTCGGTGTGTGGTTTATCCGGCGTCCACAAATAGACTTGGGCATGTGTTATTGTGTTTTGTGTTGTTCACTTCCCTCATCTCATCGACGCGACATTCCTCAGGGGAAGGTTGCCGTCGTCTTCGGGTCTTGATTCGCATGACCTCCTTGTACTTTCAAACGCCGAACGCGCGCGGAGAAGGACAGTTGTTGGGGTTCTGATTGCATCACTTTACGGCCGTTCAGATCCGCATTTCATTTCCCTGTCGACCATGTAAGTAGATTCTGTACGCTCTGCTCGGACATATGAGCTTGATTTGGGCCAAGAGACATTTGTGGTGTTCTTTATCTTCCTGTTTTTGTTTGTTATTACATTGTGTGCGTGTGCGTGTGCTTTTATGGTTTCAATTCTCATTGTTGTTTCCCTTCCCCCCTCCTTTGTTCTGGTTGCCATCTTCTCGTCAGTGCAAAAAAGAGAGTGTGATAAGTCTCTCGATGGTCAGATTTTTCATACGATCGGAGGTTGTGGTTGCGTTCCAGGACGACCGAGCGTCGCCGACTCTCTGTTCTGAGTCCTGGAATCTCTTGTCAGCCATATCAGATGGTTCTATACGTGCTATGTGGAGGGTGTGCATTCCTCTGTGTTCGAGCCATGCTCGTCTTTCCGTCTTCCGATCGGTTTGGATTGACCACGGTGGTGTGCCGATTCAACCGAGTCGGATACGAGCAGGCAAACAACGCCTGTGCATGTTGCTTTTTGACGAAGGCAGCATGGGACAAACGAGCAATGGGAACACAAAAAAAGGGAAAGAAGAGGATACCAGGAAGACCTGGGAGGGGTAAAAAGGAAGGAATTGAAAAAAAAAAAGAAAATAGATTTATAGACAGTCGATGTTCGATTAACCTGCAAAAGACGGGCAAATTGGGAAAAAATCTGCTACTACAAATTTTCTATATGACCTAAATTTACTCTGTAGACGACATGTCCAGCCTCGTAGCGAAAAACCAAAGACAAGCCGACATCAGTATCAGGAGGGAGATGCACATGTGCTAGCAACGCTGTTGGATTTCCCTTCTACCCGGCGCGGAGATGCGCTTCTGGTTCCGATATTTCCCTACCTCAAGGTGCAGCTGCCGTTCGTCTAGATTTCCCCTCATCTCATCCATCGGATGATTTAGATCGTATGCAGGCGTCTACACGCCGTCTAAAATAAAATGATCGATATTTTCAACCGTTTCCCCTCCTGATATATTGAGTTCGGAGTACCTTCTGGGTAAGAAGAGAAGCCGGTTTCACCCCACAGTTCCCCTCCGTCACTGTATCAGGACCCCGAGTACTCCCTTCTCCAGGGTCATGACCTTTTTGTGAAGCCGCTCAAATGAGCCATTCAGTCTGATCGATCCGTTTTTCAGCTCTTGCCTCTCTTATCATCAAGTCAGTATTCCCCAACTATATTATTTTGAAACTGTCTTTGCTTCTCAGCGTAGTGCTCATACTAACGGACCCCAAGAGGACTTAAAGCGAGTGAAGACGTCACCGCCGAGTCTCGATATCAGCAACGGTTGATTGGCTCGTCCAGCGGCAAGCGGGTCAACCTCGGAGTGACTTGGGGGAATCCTTCGTCTCAGAACCCACTTCTCTCTCTATCTACTCTGTACAGCAAAAGTATCACAGACCTCCGAATGATTCGTTCGTCTAGTCGCCCCGCACAGGCTGAATACTAGGTAGTCGATCCGGAGGCATTTATCTGCCAGATCTGTTCTCTCTCCCTCTTCCTCCCGTTGCCGCTGCCAAAACTGGGAAGCCGACGAATTACCGCCGCTACTAGTCTACTACATCCCATCGCCTCATTCGAGTAATATACGTGATTTAAGGTGCTTTCTGGCCCTTTACGGACCGGACGAGACAGGTTGGATCCAGGATACGTTTCTCGTTAGGGTGTTTCCCATTCGAGTGCTACTCGACAGACTGTTGCCTTCCCAACCCGAACAAAGTCATGTCCAACATGTCAACCAACAGGCCTTTTCTGGCCAACTTCCTAGCAGCGTTTCGAGCCCAATCGACCTACAAGGCCTCGACAGCCGGCACTCAGTCCGCCGCAGGTCCATCGTCCTCACTCTCTGCCGCTCAGATCTCTCAAGGGGCCCGAGCAATAGCCACCAAAGCCGGTGCCGGCTCGAATGCAACCACTTCAGCAGAGCAAGCATCCTCCTCTACCACTGCTGCCGTACAAGCGGCATCGAACCACCACTATCATCACCACTCTTCCTCCGCGGCTGCCGCATCTTCACACGCTAGACCTCACTCCCATCCACGACCATCGCTGAATCAGACTACTTCGAGTACAGAATCCCCTGCTTCTTCCATCTCGACCCCTCTAGCTCCGTCTTCCCCGCCTACACCTGCCTCGTCAAATCCCATCCCCATCGCGGACGGTCATGACCGCCAACGGCGAGGGAGTGACAGTTCCAGTGGATCGGGAGGCTTCCGGGATGCCCTTGGCCCGGAGAAGTGGTATATCGGTGGTCGAACGGCGGCAGGAGAGGAGCGCTTCTACCGGTTAGGGATGGTGACCAAAGGTGGTGGACGATCGGGGGGCAATGGACGAGTCGGCAGCATTGATCAGTTGAGCCTTTGATCTGCGTTTCAAGTTTATCCACCGTGATGATCCTTATGACTGCGAAAATTCTATTATGGATGGGCGTTTGAGTGACTGGCATTGGTTTGGGTGTCGAGGGCGTTTGCATCTTACGACGGGAAGGGGTGGCTGGGAAATGGGATTCGTGAAGAAAAGAACTAGTGCTTCATCTGTCTTCACTATTATTTCCTTTCTTGTCTACCATTACTCCGCTCATTGTCTTTGACTGTCTCGAGAGTATATCTATCGGTCCGTCTGTACATGAGGATATAACTTTGTTGTATGTATACGGGACGGTGAACATTGATCATGACAATTGACCACTGTACACCTCACATAGCTGATAGGTTTGTTTGATACAGACCTTTCGTTTTACTCTCTTTCGCGGTTGCGGTTCTGGACGCAGATGATTCATATGACTTGAAGGCCGTACGAGGGTGTGCCGATGTCAGCACATAATCCTACGGGTAATACAGTCATGCATAGTGGACAATACAAGTTATAGGAAATCGTTCACACTCCAACATTCCCATCAGCAGCCTCCCTCCTCTCCCCGGGCAACAACCTCTCTCTCTCCCTCTCCGTCCCCTCAACTACCTCACCCGGCGCCCCATTACTCAGCCAAAGCATTGGCACAGCCGTCACCGCGGCCAACAATCCAAGCGTCCACGCCATCGTCTTCCACCCAAACCGATACTCAACGAACCCACCCCAAAGCGGACCCAGGAACAACCCCATAAACGAGGACATGGTCTGGATGCCGAAAGCCTGAGCCACGGCCCCTCGTTTGCCGAAGATGCCCGGCCGCGCGGTTTCCATTTCTTCGAGGACCTGCTGCGTTTCGACGTACAGCGCGGGCACGCAGGCGTTGAGTAGGAGGCCGATGAGGGTGAGGAGGGAGAGGAGGAGGATGATGTGCGGGGTTGTGTTGGATTCGACAAAGCGGAGGCTGATGAGGGGTGGGGAGAGGAGGAGGAAGCAGGTGAACGTTACGAGGCGGGCGCCGTAGCGGTCTGAGATGGAGCCTGTAATTTCTGGTTAGAGTGTGCTGAGGGGTGTTTGGCTGGCTGGCTGGATGGCTTACCAAAGTATGGTTGGAAGAGGGCTGTTATGGCTGAGGGGAGGAAAGTCATTCCTGCGCCGAACGGGCTCCAGCCGAATTTGTCTTCGACAAAGACGGGGATTGTCTGTCGTTTGATGAAATGTGAGTACGATTCTCTTGGAATAGGCCAGATTGAGAACTATGGGGGAGCGTACCGAGTCGAAGGCAGAGTATAAGATGCCCTGGACTAGCAGGGCGAACGAGGAGACAATCACCCGTGGCTGGCGGGCTATGCGCAACAGAGCAATGTTCCTCCATCCCGTCGGAGTTTCCAAGGTTTCTGATGAGCGCTGAGGGTATTCGTCACCTGGGTTCTCCTCGGGCGTATCCGACAACCACGCGCGAGCGACCTTCTTCTCGATCACGGCGACTCTCATCACCAAGTCGACGCCGATGATCGCAAACGCCATGGCAAATACCGCATTGTAGCCGGCAGCATTGTAGACTAGTCCGCCAAGCAGCGGACCGAGGAGGAAGCCCAGCGCAATCGACGAGCCCAGATACCCGATCGTTTGGCCCAGATTATCGAACGAGACAGAATCGGTCATGAGCGCCAGGCCCGCGACGGCCACCATGGCCGTCGCCCCACCCTGAAGCAGCCGCGCAACTATGAACAACCACACGGTATGTGCGGCCGCCAGCATCCCCATCGAGGCGCCGAGCAGGATGAGCCCGAACAGGTAGGGGAACTTGCGGGCGGGCGCGATGTCGACGAGGTACCCGAAGATGGGGCAGCAGACGAACGCGACGGCTGCCTCACACATCAAGAGTACACTGACCCAGTATTCGCCTGGACACGGAACATGTTAGCAGCAGCGTCGTTTGAAGATAAGCAGCGTTTTGCGCGACATACGTTCGTCGTATGGAACTCCTGCCCTGTCGACAAGCGCAGTTGGCATCACTGGAACAATCTACCACGTCTGATATCAGCAATTGCGAGCACAGTATGTTCCATAACTGCTCACCATTGCATATAAGAAATAATCCTGGTAAAGACAGTCAGCGACCAGACGAGTAACAATGCTAGCTTACATGTCCACTCACTGTAAATGACGACGTCCATACTGTGGCGATAATGAATGCTGTGGACGACCGTATTTGTAGAAGCCAGGGAGGGCGTTTATGCCCTTTGCTGCTTGAGCAGAACATCGTCTGCTTGAGCTCTGTTCAGAAAGTAGTAGTTGAACGAGTGTGTTGTCGCTTTGCTTTTGTCAATCTTCAGCTGGCGCCATCGAACTAGTACAGCAGACTTTGATGCAGTCACTTAGAGCTCTACTTTCAGCAGCAACCCTAGCTCATTTTTGATCCAACCAGTCCAATGATATGATATTGGGAGGCCGATGACATCTGCTCTCGCCAATGATTCAAAAACTTATTGTGACGCTGACAAAAGAAGAGCAGTGGAGCAATGGATGAACAGCCAATTAGAATGATGAGTTGCGCTCGACAATTGCTTCAACTATCATTGACCTACACCAATGCCGTGATTTCTTGCGCACAAGCTAACACGCAGCTTCTCGGATATTCTGGGACTACCTCTGCTAATGTATAGCCAACAATCATGATATCCCGACAATCAACGTGTTGGTATGTCGGGGGGCTTTGCCTGCATTCCTTACTGTCATTCTATGTGATCACTCCAAAGTCCAGACAGACTCTCGAAAGAGCGAAGTAGGGCTTTCGTACTTCCAGAGCTAAAAGACCAAGAGTGTATGAGCAATACATGATTATTGCGGACTAGGGTTGTCCATGACCAGAACTGATCATCGGCCCAGTTCTTTTATCGGAGGACAGTACGGACGGATGGCCACAGCCGTCCAATTGCGCGGCTTTCGGAGGTGGCCGACAATGGACCGCCAGCAACCATCATGCGATGGTTTTCTTTTTCGCAGTTGTCCCTTCGTGACCGCATTTAAAAGCTCTTTCGTCGCCTGCTTGCATTGAATTATCAAGTTTTCCTCCCTCCTTCACCCGGATTGTCAGGTCGTGAGCTTTGGTTTGCTCATTACCCCCGATTTCCTTATCGTTCTTGAGCTTCCCCGCAGGACTCTTTACCCCAACTCCTCCGGAGAACTATACTCCTCTCTCATCAACTGCAGCTATCCAGCTCATTAACTGATCAAAATGTCGGCCCCTGTTACTGCTGCTCGCTATGGAAAGGACAATGTCCGTGTCTACAAGGTCCACCGGGACGAGAAGACCGGTGTGCAGACGGTGGTGGAGATGACCGTCTGTGTGCTGTTGGAGGGAGAGATTGAGACTTCGTGAGTCGGAGATTAGAGCATAGAGTTAGGCAAAAGTACTAATCAGGGATCTATGACAGCTACACCAAGGCCGACAACAGCGTCATTGTCGCTACCGACTCGATCAAGAACACCATCTACGTCCTCGCCAAGCAGCACCCGGTCACTCCCCCCGAGCTCTTCGGCTCCATCCTGGGCACCCACTTCATCCAGAAATACAAGCACATCCACGCCGCGCACGCTCACATCATCACCCACCGCTGGACGCGCATGAACATTGACGGCAAGCCCCACCCTCACTCCTTCGTCCGCGACAGCGAAGAAACCCGCAATGTCCAGGTGGACGTGACCGAGGGCACCGGCATCGACATCAAGTCCTCGATCGCTGGCCTCACCGTGCTGAAGAGCACTGGCTCGCAGTTCCACGGATTCCTGCGCGATGAGTATACCACCCTCAAGGAGACCTGGGATCGTATCCTGAGCACGGATGTCGATGCCTCGTGGCAGTGGAAGCGCTTCAGCGACCTCGGCGAGGTCCGCGCGAACATCCCCAAGTTCGATGCCGCCTGGTCCGCGGCCCGGGAGATCACCCTCAAGACTTTTGCCCAGGACAACAGTGCCAGTGTGCAGGCTACCATGTACAAGATGTCCGAGCAGATCCTGGCGGCCGAGCCCTTTATCGAGACCGTCGAGTACTCTCTGCCTAACAAGCACTACTTTGAAGTTGGTGAGTATCGACGATGCTTCCTCATACTTGAGTTCCATTGCTAACTTTGTATTTCTGTAGACCTCAGCTGGCACAAGGGCCTTAAGAATCTCGGCAAGGATGCGGAGGTATACGCGCCTCAGACGAGTCCCAACGGATTGATCAAATGCACAGTGGGCCGCACATCCAAATCTAAGCTGTGAGAGCGTCTCGTCTCAGTCAAAGGATTGCATTTCATGATTTGTCACGGGAGTTAGCCAAGGCATAACTGTACATAGTCTCTGGGAATAGGGTATTTCATCTAGCAATCATCCATCTTTCACTTGCGTATAGTACAGAAGCACCGACATGTAGACGACTGAATCCCGCTTCAAAGAAGGAAACTGTTGGGAATGATTGAATAGAGGAATCCTCAGAATGAAAAAAACAATAAGTCACAAAACTCCCACCCATGCGCTAGTAAATCGGCCCTAAAATAGCACAGAAAATATAGAGTTACAGAAGCAGATGGCGCCGCATCCGAGCGGGAGAATAACTCGCTTTTGTACGATTTCGTCCCGCTTTGACCAAGCACCGTTCAAGCAGACTGCTTGGCCTCAGTCTCAGCCACAGCCTTCTTGAAGGCCTGCTGCACCTCCGGCAAATTGCCAATAACCGACTTGTTGCCGAACTTTACGATATTCTCCTTGTAAGGATGAGCCAGACCCTCGAAGGCTGTTCAAGTCAGCAAGAGAAGTACAATCAAACATCAAAGGCCCAGAAGACTCACTCTTCAAACGAGCCAGCCTCTTATCCCGAAGCCGATTCTTGGGCAACATTCCCCGAACGGCTCTCCGGAGAACCTCACCACCGCCCCATTTCTCGAACATCTGGTCCATGGTCATGCTTCGCAGGCTACCAGGCCGCGTGGTGTGCGTGTAGTACTTCTTCTGGAAGCGCTTCTTTCCCGTAGTTCGCAGGTCGCTGCAGCCTACCGCGACGACATAGTCTCCGCAGTCTGTCGAAGGGTCGTAGATGGGCTTGTGCTTGCCCATGAGGAATAGGGCGATGGAGGAAGCCAGGCGGCCGAGGGCGCGCGGATCAGAACCGACATCGACATAGTGCCATGTGCGAGAGTAGGCTAGACGTGTCTATACGTATAGATGTTAGACCACATGGCAGAAATGGAGCTGCAAAACAGAGCGGGCTACCGCACCTTTCCGATAGTTTGCGACATCTTGAACAGCTCTCCTCAACGAGGATAGACGGGGGCAAAAGCCGATATCAAAACAATTGATTGAACAATCAAGGCTGAATTATAACGAAGTCCCCGGAATTCTGATGCCCAATTGTTCCAAACTTCCGGCAAACCTCCGCTGAGTCCGCTTCCCTACGTCCAAACTCCAAACTCCATCGCCGACTCCCGCAGGCTCTAGTCTCACGTGACCGCAGCCCCCCGACAAGCCCTAGAACGGCACTAGCGCGGCGCACTAAGCGAGTTTGTCCGCACGGATTCTGCCCATCTCGAATCGAACGCAGCGAGAAATATAGCCCTGCGACGACGACAACTTTCCAACCCCCCTTCGAACCCACCCTCCGGCACACTCCTTCTCGACACCGACAAGGGCCATTCTACACATCATGGCTTCCGTCCCGAGTGTGCAATGCTTCGGCAAGAAGAAGACGGGTAAGTTTTTCAGAGGGGACAGAACTCGGAGATGAAGAAAACGTGATCACTGACTGGGAATTATCTGTATAGCCACCGCTGTCGCCCACTGCAAGGTATGAGGAGAAATTTTCCCCATTTCCCTATGATGTCGCCCCAATCGGCAAACTGCGTGATTTATCGAGATGAAATGTCCGGAACATAAAGAGAAGGGTTGATTTGGAGGACAAAAACTGGGATTCACTTTTGCATTCGCATGGAAACAACAGGACAAATGCTGAGAATTGTGTTATCAACAGCAAGGCAAGGGTCTCATCAAGGTCAACGGCCAGCCTCTCGGCCTGGTCCAGCCTGAGATTCTCCGCTTCAAGGTACGACTACAAAACCCAACCGAAAGCGTCGCATTGTTTTTGCGAAGGAAAGAGAACAAAAGGAAAAACAGAATCTGACGACAATGCAAATAGGTCTACGAGCCTCTCCTGATCGTCGGCGCTGACAAGTTCGCCGGTGTCGACATCCGTGTCCGTGTCTCCGGTGGTGGTCACACCTCCCAGATCTACGCCATCCGCCAGGCCATCGCCAAGTCCATCGTCGCCTACTACCAGAAGTACGTCGATGAGCACTCCAAGAACCAGCTGAAGCAGGCTTTTGTTCAGTACGACCGCACACTGCTCGTCGCCGACAACCGTCGTACGGAGCCCAAGAAGTTCGGTGGTCGCGGTGCCCGTGCCAGGTACCAGAAATCCTACCGTTAAACGATCCCGCCAAACAAAAAGCCACGAAAAAGCGCAGAATGGTGTTGTGTTTCTCTCATGGTGTACTGGGGAGGAGATCATGGTGCAATCCCACTGGGCAATCGAAGAAGGTTCGAATTTGGTTGTGGCAGTGGAATGGGTTACTGGCTCTGTCTCGGATGGATTTAGTATAGGCCAGGAATCTGAAATATTACCCATTTTTCTTGTTTGTCATCCATCTGTCCTTAAACGGATATGAGCGTTGCGGAGGTTATCCTGCGTTGTCTGTTTGGGTCATCTTTTCATCTGTATGGGTCTGGACCAAAAAAAGGAATGCAATTTTCGGATATACTGTGGCCACGACTGACTCAGGAAAGGTGCAGTTGTCTTGATGACTTTCTACCGTTACAAGACGCGGAAATTCAACACCATTCTGCCTATGATCGTTGATGACCTAATTCTACAATCTGCTAGAAATTATTGCACTTAACTTGCGTCGCAGTATATGCCGAATCGGGAACCTCCCGTCACATAAATATGTAGAGAGGCATCGAATGCTGAAGGACGCGACAAGCGCCGTATCCTATGGACGCTCAGCATTTGGCAACGGATGAAATCTGCCTACCAGAGGCGGTCTTGCTCAAACAATGCTGCGCATCCCTGCATCACTGAGAAAGTTCCGCGTCCCCATTCACTAGATACGCACGAGACGAATTGGAGGAAGCTTCACCTGCCGTACGAACTTCCCTCAGTCAAGATATTTTGAATACTTTGTCACATTCGAGATCGTCTCATGAAAGGCAACATCATGAAGGGGGAACGCAGGGGAGAGATGAACAAACACACCTTGGCTATTTGAGCATGCAACTCTCTTCAAAACAACTATGCCAGATCAGCCACCACTGGCTAGGCTGAGACTCTACTCTCCACCAGGTCAATGCCACCGTTCAAACATTGGCTGTCCAATGTGCCAGGTAGAGCCTCGTGGTTCTCAACATCATCGTCTCCGGAGCCATCAAGGGAAAGAAGTTGAAACCGATTTGAAGCTGACAATGACTTCTTTGAAGGTGGTTGCACTTCTCTTTTTGGGCCAGCGGGAAGCTTGGACGGTAGCCCTGCGCATTCATCAGGGTAAAATCCAATGCGCATACCCTTGTAAGTGCCTCGAGACATCATGCAGGACCGAGCAAATAGTGTATTGTGAACGGAGTTCGTGGAGATGTATGCATTGCCTTTCTTGAACTTCACAGTGATCACAATCAGGTTGTGGATATGCTCAAGGTCCCTCCGGATAAGTGATTCGGTGATATTTGCATTCACATTGTAGATCACTAGATTCCGAGTTGCGCCATTCCTGATCTTCGATCCGACGTATGGGGGAAGGTAGAATTGCCGGTCATTCCATGAGACCTCGACCTATGATGATGGAGGGGTTAGTTACAGGTACATGTGCAACGGCTTCGAATGGACTTTCTTACGCGCTTCCCGGCAATATGACAGCCATGAGTTTTTGCGTGCTGCAGGAATTCGGCAGCAGCAGCTGGTTCAACAAACGAGACGTAAGCGGCGTGATCCCGAGCCCGAAGGTAAAGATGTAGTAGAGCACCGCCTCTCACTGCATCAACGACATCTTGATGAGTGGCCCGGTCCGGTAAGCCGCGAATGAAGACTGTGCGTTGGGCTGCAGGGGAGGAAACAGAATCTGCGCTTCTCGACTCGTCATAGTCATCTTTTTCGTCACTGTTTGGAGAAACGATGCCATCATCTTCAGTGTCTTCCTCATAGATCTCGCCGATCTCATGAGCAGCGTTTTCATGATCACTGGAGCTCTTATATTGAGTAACAGGATGGTTCTCGAGCTCATCGAAAGTCTTCTGTTCGTGGAGCTCACCAGCTTCGGAGGACTGAGACAGAAAGTCTGCACCGTAAACCAAGATCTGAAACAGAGAGTGATCAGCAAGTGAATGGTTGTCACAACTTGGTATGCAATCCTACATCGAGAGTTTCTTGAGACAGACCCCCGCCCAAAAGAGAGTCTTTCAGCTTCTCTGTATGGTGCTCAGATGAGTATATGGGCTTGCAATATGGCCTTATGATCCGCCAATCAGCATAGGATGTATTGACTCACTAAGATGATTCGATGCTTGCAGCTAGATTCATTAGAAAGGCGCTGAATAGCAGTTGGACGATGGATCTGTAGCTTACCAGCTGCTGGTATTCTGATTTCAGAATAGTCACATAATCTGCGCTGAGCAGGCTGATACTATTTTGAGGTAAAGTTTGCTAGGTCAAGAGTCACGCGAGCATGAGCCGGGACAAGGAACCCTCGCGTAGAAGATAGGATGAACTCACAGCTTCAGTTCTGTCAGAAGTGTCAGTATTCTTATGACATGCTATAGCAAAGGTGAATGACAAAATGGAGCATGAGTGCTTACTTCTGAGGGAAGGACCTAGAATAGAGACCTCCATATGAGGTGATTGAAGACATTGTATCTTATACCAGAGTTAGCTTGATGACGAAGAGGAGGAGGAAGAAGAAGCACACCAGTGAACTAAAAAATGGCATCTACTAAGCAGATGCTTTCAGCCAAATCAGAGATAAAGGAAGGTAGAAAAGAGTTTAGGCAGAGACAAGGTGCATAAAAGGGGAAGAGAAGAAGACAATCTCTTCGTCTCTGGGGGCAGGTATATCGCAATCATTCAATAACCCCACGTTGACTTTGCAGGAGCGATCGACCAGATGACCAAGGCAGTTGCTCATTTGTTCGTTTTCAAAGCATACTTCGATTTTCTTCATGTACTCTCCGCACCCTCTTGTCTCGGGCCGCTTGAACAGCTTGAGTCTATTGCCATACTTACTCCCGCGATTGTTTTGATGAAACAGCAGACCAAAGTGAGTCCAATCGGTGGCCGTTGCTAACCTACGAGACTACCTATCATCACGGCTATCTACGTACTATACAGAGCTCATCGATTTACTCAGAGGTAGGCCAAATCTAATTACCAATCTGCTATGTTGTTCTCTCTCTCTTTTCAAACGTTGAAAATGGGCTGTGTGACCCAACACTCACTCTTCCCAGACTCACCCTGTCTAGTGGCGCTGGACGAGTCAGACCAACTGGTATCTCAAAAAAAGACAAGGTCAAGTACATGATGGTTCGCAGGTCTTTGCATCAATGAAAAGCAAGTTCCACCATCCCTATGATCTGCCAACTCTTCCCATTGGCGGCAATGCACAACCGGTGAGCGGACGCAAGGCGCTTGCTTGCTACGATTGCATATCCAACTATCACCAGCCACAAAGCTCATCACCTCACTGCGGATGTTCCATTGCTCATCGGCAGTATTCTGTACAACCAGTGTCAAGAAAATTGACACGATAGCGGATCTGATTTTCCTGCAACCTAGTTCCAAAAAAAAAAAAAAAAAAAAAGCCGTAGTGAACAGATTTGCGCAGCGATCTAGAGGCTTGAGAAATGTCCGCAGTTGGAAATAAAGATAAACAGTCTTTCCAAAGTGTGAATCTTTGAATATGGAGAATTAGCATGACGATACTCGGCGGTCGTGGGATTCAGCGGGCATGCTGAGGGTTCTGTTATTCCTGCGAACTGCTGGTGGAACGGTATATGAAAGAATAAGAAACCGGCGGAACGACTATCTCAAACGGCTTCACGTCATGACGTCTGATTTTGCAATACCTGACCGCTACGCACAGAGTGTACGATGCGTTAATGATCGTTAGACAAGCCCATTTCCAGCCAAAATGAGATTGGATGTGAGGCTGCGCCTGGGGTTGCTTCTTGTTACCATCACATCCATTAAAGCGATTGAAGAATGCGGCATGTGTTGAAACCTCGATGTTTCTCCTGCGTGAACATCAAGGCGAGGGATTTCATCACAGGCTCTACTCAGTATCTGCTGTCCTTGCCCGAACCTCTCCCTCATCATCGTCCTGTGGCCTTTGTGGAGCTCTCGGCGGCTCCGGTTGTTGCTCTATGTTTGGCCTAGTATCTACTGCTTCCCTTCGTCTGATTCTCATTAACTGACCGAAATTGGCGGCAAACTGAAAGAGAAAGGTGGCGAGGAAAATGCCAATAAGGATGGTTTGTGAAAGATATGATTCACCATCTTGAGTCGCAGTCCTCCGTTGGTCGCTTTCATATGTAGCAGGGCTGGCGGAACCGAATGACACAGAAACAGACAAAGAGAAAGGCGAAAAAGAAGTGAGAACACTTGCAGAACGCACTGACTTGGACGACGTTATCGGACCTAGAGCCAAGGGAATGAGACCGAAGACCAGAAGTGGGACGGCTAGTCATAAGAGAGAGGCGAATGATTGTGGAGTTGACCTGACCAAAAAAGTGTCAATGTGAGTATAAAGTGTCTTCTGGACTATAGATTGAGAACTGGTAAGGACACTTCAGAACATACCACTCCCGGGCCTCCGCCCTTCTAGCCCACTGTGCGGTGATCTTCAGCCGCTCCCTAACGCTTGTTGCTGACAGAAGCGCGTACTTTTCCTCTTCAGATACTGGGAAAACACAGGCAAGCCACCAGGGGAACTGCGCTGGATCTGAAGGTATATCTCCGTAGGCCATCAAGACGCGTGGGTGCAGCCATCTGGCTCCTTCTCCCCGCCGCTTTCGTACAAAGTCCAGTCCCAACTGAAACAGTTCTTGCGTTGACATGGAGTCCAGTGGCTGTTGCGATGGCTGTGCTTCTGTTGAACGACGGGAGATGTTCGACGTCTCCAAGGACTCCAAATTTTCCTCTTCTGCGATAGGAATATCGTCGACACGCTGTATTTCGCCAACGTGGTAGCCATCCACTATGCGAGATTTGATGACCTTGAAGCGCGATATCCCGTGGGCAAAAACAAGGCTTCTGCCATCAGGAAGGGGTTCAAAGCGCTCAACCCTAAGAACTGTCCCATATTGCATGAATTGGGATGCTCCTAGTTGTCCTTGCGGTAGTCCTAAGCGGTTATACAGGACCATTCCAAACTTGTGATCTCTACTCTCCATGACTCTTCGTATCATGAGGCAGTAGCGAGGTTCAAAGATGCGCAAGAAAGTCGGCATAGTTGGAAATGATAGAGAATTGACGAACAAGGGTAGAACGGTTAGAGCATCTGAATCAGACCGCTCCTCGGCCAGACTCTGTCTCTGTGAAGTGATCTGGTCCGAGAAAAACAGCTGTGTAATGTCGGATATCCTCTTATTGACAGGCTCAGAATTTATGGTCGAAAACATGTTCAATTTGCGTCGGCAGATAGGACACAGATCACTGTGATCTAAGACCGTTGCAACACAGCCGCGGCAGAATGTGTGGCCACAGGGCGTGGTCAACGGGTCTGTGATTAGCGAGTAACAGACCTGACAATCCAGTTCATTCCGGATGGAAT
Organism: Aspergillus pseudoviridinutans; assembly: GCF_018340605.1. Taxonomy (NCBI): domain Eukaryota; kingdom Fungi; phylum Ascomycota; class Eurotiomycetes; order Eurotiales; family Aspergillaceae; genus Aspergillus; species Aspergillus pseudoviridinutans. The sequence continues at coordinate 1,632,650 of NW_025091285.1, read as the reverse complement.
CTTTCAATCGCTCAAATAATGCACTTGACTGATCAACCTCTCCAGAGCAGTCTTCGAGAGCGCTCTCGTATATAATCTCCGTCGCATCGTAATCGAACCGTCCCTGCTTTACCAAGTTGTAAATTCCGCTCAATACATCGGGACCAATGTCCGCACAGTTCAGAGTTAGCTCCTGGTTCTTAAGGCCCTTCCAGGTCATCCGAAGCCCACCCTCCCGCTCATTGCTCGTATCTGACGCCGTCGCAGTATGCGCGAGAACTTCATCAAAGACATCCACGAGCCTGCTCATCAATACATCGACCCCACAGTCGCCCACACAATGCTCCCCATGACAGTTATGCTTCCCTCTCCAGTAGCATCTGAAGCCTTGCTTCCGTCCCTCGTCCGCCGGATACGTGATTCCCCTCCGCTCATGAAGCGGGGGAAGACAAGCTCGGCAGAAAGTATTCCCACATGGCAGCCTGAGCGGCGACCGGAGAGGCCGTAAACAGTGCGAGCATTGAATCAAACGTATGAGAGAATGCGCTAGGATGGGCTGAGAGGTCGTGAAGCTGTCGTGGACCGTTGGTGCGGCACTGGCGGAAGTGGTATCTCCATCGTGTGGAGAGTGTGGAGAAGAGGTCACTCGGTCATTTTCCATGGGTGCTGGGCCAGGTTATGATCACAATGAGTGAGTGTGACGAATATTTACGGTGTAAGTAGTTCTGAATATTTCACTATCTTAGTATAGATTGCTGGAGCAGAGGGTACGAGGTGATAGATGACTAGCTTAAAGGAGATCAATGTTGGGGTGCTAAGGACTGCGGAGGCATAAGGCCTCGGCCATCCCGAGATTTAGTCACTCCACTCACTCTTGGTTCCAGCCAATCTGAGAAAACGAAAGCTAAGCTACATCATACTGGACTGAAAAGCTTTCAGAAGCACGATCACAGAAGTATCAATAGTAGCTTATTCATGCTGGATATGCTGCATAAAGGATGGAATGTGTATTTGTATGTACAGAATTGCTTGTGAGACACTTCGTGAGCCGATGAGGAGCTTGAAGCCAAGAGTACCCCTGCGCCCTTAACTGTTGATCAAGCCTCCGCCTGTTGAACTCCTTTTCCTCAGTCGTTCTGGAGTCTGGTCTCAAGCAGATGTAGAGATCGGGAGGAGTCACGAGAGTATAAGAGAACGTACATGGTGATATCTTTCGTTGCTCATGACTGGACATGCCTGAACGCCATACCAAGACAGAAGGGGGTACTCAGGAAGAAAACGTAGCATCTCGCATAAAATGCCTAACCTTGGAATCAGGAATGCAATAGTGTGGTTCATAACCATCGTCGTCATTCACATTCAATGAGAGGATGGGGAGGGAAGGGATATGTATCGATGATGATTTTGCGTATGATGAGGGAAAAGGTTACAAAGGCCCAAGACGGGTGGTGGTCCAGCCATAAAACAGTCCATCAATCGGATTCTTGCGATGAGGCTGTCTCGGAATCAATGTCGGAGTCTTCCAGCACGATACGTCGCATTACGCTCTTGTCAAACAGATCAAGGGCAAAGCGTCGTGCCGGTAGTCGATAGTGATGACCCTCGAGGATACTGAGAGCCTTGCGGAATAGGTGAGGTTGGCGAAATCGATCCGGATCTTTCGCTTTAATGCTACAGATTGGCATATGTCAGTCTCATTTCTGATCGAGATAACTGTGATCTTGGACACTTGATTGACTTACTTATGAAGATCTGTGGCTGCTCTTTTGGATAGAACTGTATTGCCCATGTCGACTATTAGCTTCAAGATCTTCTGATTGGCAGGATCCGGATCGGTCGTGGCCGCCTTGAATTTTTCATGCGACAAGCGTTTCGCTTCAACCGGCCGAGAATGAGAAGGGAAATCGACCTGCGATCACTGTTCAGTATACCTTGGAAGCCTTGACTGCTAATGAGTTCCCTACCAAGAACAACTTTTTGAAGTCCGTGGGCAAACTCAGCCCGATTGAGTCCCCTTTCTGGTCGACTGCGGAGTCCCATCCAGCTTCCCGGAGTACTTTCAAGCCATGTCGACTGCGAGAGATCAAGCCAAGAACAAAGAAAGCAGTGCCCCGCATCGTCAAGACTTCAGCGCTTTCGGCAATCTTCACAATCTGCTCTACAATGTCCCTCTCGAGAAACGGTGCTCCCAATTCCATGGAGCCAACGTTGCCGACGGCCCAGAGGCAGCCCTTGACTTTGAGAAGCGCCTCGGTGTCTTCTTCGTCCAATCGAAAATCTCGAATCGTCCAAGCGAATTCACTAAAATGTCCCGATTGTTCCAGAAGTCGACATCCCTCTTTCGTCCTCGCAAGTTCTCTGTAGAAATGCGGCGGTACAACTCCAATGTCCTGCAAATCCACGAAATCCTCAGGCGCAAAGCTCCCCCTGCGGGGTTGGTCAACGTAGGCTCTAGAAAGCGCAGCTTCCACGAGACCAACGTAGGCGTCGTTCCGGCCTAAGAACCAATCGTCCATTTCTTGCGTGATGTAGTCGAGACCGTCCAAGTAATGATAGCCAACTGATGTTGACAAAAATCGTAGAAGTAAAGGTGCCCCAATCTCACCGAGGTGGTCGAGCGAAGGTCGGCATTTGACAACATATTCAAGGTAGTCACGCTGGTTGCACGCTTCCTCAAGTATCTTGACGGCCACCTGGCACACGGAGACATCAGGATCGTACAGCTGGGTTACCAACAGCTTAACAACCCAGTCCCCTCTACCGAGTCCCCCTTGAGCGGAAAGATGCACATTTCCGACTGCGTACTTCCGCAGCAGCTTCGTCGCGAATATGCGGATCTCTTTGGAACCAGTAGTGAGAGCTTTAGACAGCAGAACTCTCAAATGGCTTTCTTGACTATAGTCAAGGTTACCCAAAAGAGTTTGAATCAGATCGTCTCGATCCCGAAGTTCAATTATATKGTAGAACATGTTGAGCATGTGCCATCGCTCCATCATGGCAAGGCCGTTGGGGTCACCGCTTAGGGTTCCTAACATGGCAAAGTATCCACCGCTCAACGTGGTAGACATCTGCTCTCGCGAAAAGAGAGGCGAGGAGGAGGTCAGTCCGCTCATGCGGTCCACCTGCGCGAGACATTCAGCAACCTGCCTTAAGAATTTGTTCTCCGCCAGATACTTTGTGCCCTCTGGGACTTGGACTAGAGTGCGCATCAACGCGCATCCAGTCCGGATATACCGCTGATTCGGTTTGGTGTTGGGAACCATAGAGAATCTGTATTTGAAAGGTCGATAGAATCCTATGAGCCGTTTCATAAACTTTGAGCCCTTTATGGCCTCGTCTAGTCTCTTCGGGTTGGTTAGGGGCCCTTCGACAATACGATGGATCAGGTCCCATTTCCATTTAATGTAGTTGACAGTATTCAGCACGTTTGTCTCCAATATCGCATTGCGGAATTGTGTCTCATCCATGGCGGGACTCAGTCGATCTTTGCCTTGGTCGCCAGACAGAAGTGATGCAGAGATGTCCACATCCACGTTATAACGCCCTGCTCCATTGGAGAAGCCTACCGAGCGAGCTAAAGTTCGGTTTATGCTCTCTATTTGATATATGGTTGAGCTGCACACGTCGTGGTTCTCAACATCAAATTTGACGGCTGGTGGGAGTAAATGTGGAAGAACTTGGAGTTTTGCGCTGATACTTTGAGGTAAGGAATGGTGTGCCAACTTTAAGACCTCTGTCAGAAGCAGTGTAGCTTTCCGCCTGAGTGACTGATCTGTTTCTTCCTCGATGAGATCTGAAAGAGACTATTCCTGGTTAGAGTATGTACGGAAGGAGAAAGACTCAAGAGGAGCACACCTCTGAAAGTCCGGCATCAATCAGCGTCGCGAGAATCAATGTCGAAAAGTGCGCCGTCAAATCAAACCTATCGTCACTGCTGTCGTAAAATGCGCGGACTGGTTTTGCGTCAGACTCAGATCTGAGGTTAGCAACTCTGCCATACGTGGTGAGTCGGCGGCCGGCGAGAAAGGAAGATGACCACGAAGGTGGTTTGATCCGGAGGGCATCAAAGAGTAGTTCCATAATCAGATCTCTTGCTTGTGGATCTGGGTAACGCAGCGATTCTAGAAGGGATTGAAGGGGTTTGGCTTCATGTCTTGCAAGAATTATCAACCCCGGCCATGTTTTAAGCATTGCAGAAATGGCTTTGGCAGATGATTTCAATCGGCCATTATGAACTGAGTCGGAAAGGGAGTCAGTAAATGGTGCGAGTACGGCCTCGAGCTCGCATCCTCCTTGCAGGTGTTTTCTGCTGTGTGGCGTATCGAGAACATGCAGAAAGCTTGCAATCAGACTTTCCGATGCGCCAAAAGTTCCCTCTGCCAAAGCATCATGCAAAGTTGCAAATCCTCCAGCATAGGCGATCAGCTCCGGATCCTTGACCAAGATTTCAGCGAGGGTCATAATAGATATGTTTCGAAGACGGTCCTCATGATGTTCAGCAATGGAGACAATCGTTCGCACAACAGCTCGCGAGATTTCGTGAACGCCGTCTTTCACATCCAGAAAAGCTCGGACAAACTTTAATGCCTGTTCTCGCTCAATGCTAGCTTTGCTCTCCTTGACTAGAGATAGTATCACCAGCTCATCTGTGTGCAGGGACCGAATGATTTGAAGTGACTTTCTATCAGCTATGGCGTATCGAGTCAAGCGGTAGCCAGCCGCTACGACTTCTTTGCTGTCGCTTAAGAGCATGACTTGAACGCGCAAGCCGAAGACGGACCATGCAAGGTCGTATTTTAGGGTTGGATGACGCCTAAAGAGTTCGACCAGACTGTTGGCGCGCTCGACATAGTAATCTGGCGCCATCCCTTCAATCTCCAGCGCCTGTAATGTTTCCGCGAGGACGTAGGTAGGGGACTCCATCTCCGCCTCGGCTTCTTCCAATCGACCATCGTCAAGCGTGAGGTCGTTGTTCCGAGAAGGCGACCGCCTGGGGCTACCCCGAAAAAGAGACATCGAAAAGCGATTCCGCGGAGGAGTTGACGGCGCCTGCGCACGTAGTAATTCCTCCTCGAGCTCATGGTGTAGCTCCGCAAGCTTGCGATTGGACGAGCTCAGTTCGGATTCTACCCTCAACCGTTGATCCTTGGTATGTTTCGGGTCCTTGGCCAGAAGTGCCTCAAGCATGTTCTCGGTTCCCGTTTTGATCTTCATCTCTTTGGCAATCTTGTCGCGAATCGCAGCCTGGCGCTCCTCGATGCTCGACAATTCATCCAACTCAACGTTGCTGCTTCCTCGTCGCCTGTAGGTACCATCGGGTCGGGGTGTTACACTCCGCGATGTAGTCATGCTCTTAAGCTCCGAGCTGAAACTACCAGGACCCCCGAGGGAAGGTGCTAGAGAGCCTCCAGAACCTCCCCGAGGGCGGATACTTGCACTGTTTCCAGACTGTGAGCGACCATTCCTCCCAGGTCTTGACGCGGTCTCGGCCCAGCTGCCATTTGCCGAGGCATCTTCCTGGCTGGCATACGACCGTCCATCACCCAGGTCACGGTGCTGGATCGACGTTGCGGAGAAGACTGAATTATATCCGGACGCCATAGATCTCCATCTAGTCGCAAGTGGGAGAGTGCGTATCACCTATCGCGCAAGAGACAAAGGATGAACGACCGCATTGAGTTCGAGGGAGGTGTATCAAGAGACTGTAGGGATAACACTGACGGGTGTCTTGTAAACGAAGGCCGGTGACTGACTTCAGATCAGAATGAGGTGCTGTTTGGAGAATGAGGAGTTCGAAGGGAGGGGATGCGTGCGCCGCGGTCACGGGGGGCAGCTTTTCCGGGGGTGAAACAAGACCGTACTGCAAGCTATCCAGATCGGCAGAGGTTCGATGTAGGTATCACAATAACGGCATCATAGTATCGCTTCAAAGGTTCAAAGAATATTCCAAGAAGGGACTGTACTCTCCGCTGTTGATGGTTTCCAGCTGCATCTCAAGACTTGGCTACCACTGGCTGACTAACTTTGGTCACAACCTTATCGCCTAAGGCCGCTATTCTTTCAAGTTGGTGTTTTGCTTGTACGACAATCGATAGATCTCGTTCTTCTCGGTCCCCTTTTGAGACTTAATCTATTATTTATGCGCCTTGTTTGGCTTAAAATCGAGTGTCCAAATAGACCCTGCATCTAAGAAGGCCCTTTTGGGATCAGTGCTCTGCAGATGTTGATGCAACTCTGTTTGGGAATATATACAAGATAAACTGACCAGGATTTAGAAGAATAGTCGGTCCGAAGCTGATCCAACACTCAGAGAGAGTTTAAATAGGGTCACAAGAAGCTAGTATAACCGGAAGCAATAGTGGTATGCTATTCAACTTCCTATTTACTGTTTTGCGGTAACTAGCTTCTATTGCAGTTATTCGATGATAGGCAGTAGATGGGTATATAAGATGCCTCCCACCGTAGCTCTGACTGCTAGCTATCCAACTTTCTTTTTTCTTACCTACCCCTACCCCTTCTCTGCGAACCATTCTTGCTACGTCTAGAAAGATGCCTTCCATGCCACAAGCCAAGCAAAGTCATGAACGCCGCTGCCCAGATGACCGGCGTGAGAGAGCCTTCGCCATCTAAGTGCTTGCATCGCATTCATCTTAGCTCAAACTTCGCTTGAAGCACGATGGTTATCAGACCGAGCACTAAATATGCCTTGTGCATCAGGCCGTGAGACAGGTGGTGCCGAAGTTTCGACCATTCTCAAAGTTAGTTGTAAGATTGCTTCATGGATAACTTCATAAAGGAAGACTTCGCGCAAGCAGTGACTATACATAGGCCTACATGTTCAGATATACGAAGCATTTCCCGAGCGTAATTGAAAAAGTTTATGATGTATTATCAAGGCCCCCTTTCTGTCGTTCGTGGCTCATCACATCATCATGGTTTCCCAACAACTTCCCAAAGCGCTTATCGGGTCACCGTCCCCGGCGCTGTCTTCTCCAAGATCGTCTTCATCATCTCGTTCCCAAGCTTGACTGCGTCAGGGAAACGTGGCGCGAAGTACTGCTGGATTCGCTCGAAGCGATCACGGTAGGATTCGAAATCACCAAATGAAACGCAATCGGACCAAGCCTATTGACCGTACGCAATACGTCAGTACCCAGGGCTTTATGAAGACAGCATGAGAAGCCTCCTGGCCCACGACATCACTGCCGATAGAACCATCGGGCGAGATTGAATACTAACCCTGGCAGCAAATGTAAACTCTAGATCGTCTGAGCGAAAGGTTTTGTCGTCAATTGCGGTATCTAACGCCTCATCGAGGAGCTTAGGGTTACGGAATAGATACTCTGTGACCCCCAACCACAAACGGAAGAGCTTCAGAGAGTAATTAGCAACTCAACATGGAACGGTGTAAGCAATACAGGGCACTAGCGTCACTAACAGGTGTTGAGCAGATCATATGATCGTAAGGGACGATGCCCAATTTCGACCAACAGTCGACAATTGCAAGGAGACTCAGGTGGTTGTTCGGCGGGTGATACTCGCGAGGCGGGTTCGAGAGGGAGAAGCGATCGAGGACTTCATCTTTGAGGAGCAATTCCTGACTCTCAGTACCGTCCTTGAAGACAGCCGCCCCGGCCGCCTTGACTCGACGTTTCAGCTCCTCTCGCTGTCCACCGATCATCAGTTTATACAGCTCCGTTACGGATTGGGCATAGGTGCGGATCTGTTCTTTTGCGGCCGGGTTGAGGATGGCGAGACCAGCATAGACATGCCATTTGTTAGAGTAGATGCGCAATGTGATGTTGATCTTGACGTTTTCGATTCCGCCAACCCAGCGCGACATCTCCCAGGGGAACTGATTGTTTGCTTGCCAAGCCGTTCCCATGCTTAAAAAGGCTGCATGTGTAACCGCTTGGGTATCTGCAGTGATCCGGTCATGCATCTCGCCTGTGAGGTAAACATATTTGGAACCAAACGATGAGAGTACTTCTTCGACGAACCGCAAACTCTCATCTGAAGCACGATGCTGAATCAAGACCTAAAGCAAACCGTGTCATTATGCAGGAGAGACTCGCAATAAGACATGCGTGTCATACCAGAGGTTGTCCTTTCGGGTTGACCTGGGGCCCATGGAGCGAATGACAAGATAGGATTTCTACATCTGGAGGAAGATGCTTCTCGAATGCAGCTAATTCAGGCGCCTTGCAGGATGTCTGGCCGCCGACGATCGCACCGACCTTGGTTGCTTTCCACAAGTCAGAAAAATTGATACTAAGAGTGGTGGTGGTATCCTTTGCTCGAAAAAGGACATACATGGCCCATACTGTGCAACTACCCTGTCGATGACAGCAGCCTCTACACTGTATATAATATAATCGCTAATTCTTGAAACCAGGTGTCCATTCGGGAGTATAGTGACCCCTTGCTATATATACGATGAGTATGGACAGCATTAGCTGTGAGCAAACGACGTACTTGAGAAGCAAACTCCTCCTTTAGACGTTCATAATTCTGAGGCAGATCACATGCATTTACCCTTTATAAACAGATAGTGGTTAGTGAATTTCAGCCGCTTGGACAGACTTAATAAGAGTACGATTGAACCTGAGAAACGTGAGAGTTAGCACTCAGTTTGAGGACGGCAATATCAGAGCTTTGAGAACCAGGGAATCCTTCATGAAGATTCAGACAAAAGAAATAAAGGTAGCTGAGATTTTACATCATTGACAACCTGACAGTCAACCACAGACCAGAATGGCGTAGCGGTGCGACTGTCAGGTCATGCTCGAGCCAAATGCACTCAAGTCATCATGTAAAAGGAAAAGAATGGAAGGAGGAAGGAGAAAATGTCTTACCTATTACGAGCGAATGATGGTGGCCAATAGGGAAAAGTGATGATTTACCTCCACCCTGCGAGACTGAGCCGCTGGGCATACATCTTGCCCATGTCTCCCAAACCAATGATGCCTATCATGGCATTTTCCTTGGTGAGGACCATATTGATTCCTATTTAGCTGCACCAGGCTAACGAATGAGCAAAAGTGCAGCCAAGGCAGTAGACGGACGTGAACACAGATATCTCTAGAAGCATCAAGCTATGCTGTTGTATTCAAAGAAAAGCGTGATCCGACAAAGATCCGCACTGCCAGGAGATGAGAGTCCAACAGTGCGGTGGAAAATTTGGCTCTCCGCTTAAAAGCTCCTGGCTCACCGCCCACCGGCCMGACTGCTGCCGTCTCACCAAGCATATTGTACCTAGTGTTTCTGCCTTCTGCCTCAGGCTGCAACTCGCTTGACCGCCGCGAATTAACTTCTGGCCAATCAGCGCGGTGTAGCCTTTTGTAGGGCACACACAATCTCCACTTTTTGTATATCCAACTCCATCGGCGGATCTTGATTTTCTCTTCTTCTCTTGCTCCATATTCCATCCCACGACCAGCACACCCAAAATGCCTCCCAAGAAGACCACCACTGCCGCCAAGGAGAACGTCTCTCTCGGTCCTCTGGCCGGAGATGGTATGTTTGAAGTAATGCGAATTTTGCGCATAGTTGACTAACAGTCCGTACAGGCAAGCTCGTTTTCGGCGTTGCCCGTATCTTCGCCTCTTTCAACGATACCTTCGTCCACGTTACCGATCTGAGGTTCGTTTTTGACCTTCGCAACTCTTGGCCTCGTGCGATTGATACCCTCGAAGAGCGATGCGCAATGGGGTCTCCTCTCAGACAAGGAACTAACATGGTTCTCAAATAACAGTGGTCGCGAAACCATCTGCCGTGTCACCGGTGGTATGAAGGTCAAGGCTGACCGTGACGAGTCTTCTCCCTACGCTGCCATGTTGGCTGCTCAGGACGTTGCTGCCCGCTGCAAGGAGCTCGGCATCAACGCTCTCCACATCAAGATCCGTGCCACTGGTGGTATGTAGCGAAACATTAGGTGACGGTGTGATGGAAACAAAAAAGCTAATGATGCCACAGGTAACGGTACCAAGACCCCCGGTCCCGGTGCTCAGTCCGCTCTCCGTGCCCTTGCTCGTTCCGGCATGAGAATTGGCAGAATCGAGGACGTGACCCCCACTCCTTCCGACTCTACTCGTCGCAAGGGTGGTCGCCGTGGTCGTCGTCTGTAGACATGTGCGGGTGTGTCTTTGTCCAGGTTGTGCAATTCCTTTGCGTGGCTGGGCTGGAGGCTACCGCCAGGGCCTCGTGCCCGCGGATGTGGATGGAATAAACGCGAAGAACGGCCCTTATCGCCTGGTCTTCAATTTTTCTCATGTCCAAAAGTTTTTGTCTTCGGTTCGAGGTCTCATAGTTTGTTAGCGAGTATAACAGCTATCTTTGCCAATATAACCAGAATTGGAGCATACTCGGGCTTCGTGATGTAGTGGGATCGTTGTAGAAGGTCGGTGCAGGTTGCAATATAAATCCTAGCAGTCTACGGTGTTAGTTTAAGTAAAGAGTGAATTCAAATCAATTTGCGGGTCAGTATTAAACCTATCTGAGAGCTGAATAGTGAAGCGGTACTTTCGCGGTGATTGCTAGTGCGCGCGGAAGTTCAAATTCGGTAAGAGCTTTGGGAGCTTTAAGCCACTATATTCATCGTTTGATCTTTTCAACCAGCACATCAAGCACAGTCATTCTCCCTCCAAAGTATTCCGGTCTTCAGATCCTTCTCACTCTGCCATCGCGCGCCTCTTTGACATTGTCACGGACAACTCCACTGAAGGACGGTTGATGGCATGAACTGACGTCAAGGATCAGATCTGTAACCCGGATCACGATTTTTGAAGGACTAGAACAGACATCGCTTTTACTGCCTCTCCAAGTGCTCGCTGAAGGTGGACTTACAAGAGTAGCACCGCATCCACGTCCACGTCCACGTCCACGTCCACAGCCATGCCTCTCCCTCTCTCGCCCTCCCCCACCATCCTCGTCCCCCACCTTCCGCCAAAGACCCTCGTCGGCATTGATCTCGTCACCTTCACATCGACGGCCAACTTTCACGGCATACGAGACCTACCGAGTGGTTGGCACTTTTTATACACTGGAACAACAGAAAGTCTTTCTCTAAGATCAGGGGGGTGGTTCTACGTTGGCGATATCAGCGTCTTTGACGAGAGTCGCAATGGGGCCATAGTGCCGGCGTCATCCAGAAGTTTGGGGTCGGATATTTTCGTGTGGAAATGGAATTCGGAGACAGAAACACTGGAGCCTCTGCGAGCAAGCAGCGATGCAGATAGGCAGGAGGCGATGCGACATAAAGCGAATTTAGGCGCTGTCTGGCAGCGTGGCGGGCTGTTCCGGTACCGCAGTCGTGTCTCGTCATCGCGGATATCTCAGTCCCAGTCGCAGGAGCAAAAGGAGCAACAGGGTCCTGTTCAGGAAGACATTGATAAAGATGACGAGGAAGAGGGCAGAAAAGATTGGGCAGACTTGACGAACAATATTTCCCCAAGGCTTCTGTCGCGGATTGTTGGCGACCCGGAACTGGACGTTGATGGCCAGCCTCGGTGGATGGTAACGTCGGGTAGCACTGCAGAAAGGGATAGTGATAAGATTCCAGGGCTTCCGGATCCCAACACAGAGGATCTGGCTAAGGTTACCGGGGAGCAGGAAACTGCATTCTCGTTTCTTCCTGTTGATCTGAAGCGCACATGGAGAGAAGGAGCTATTGGACGGGAGAGGACCGAAGCGGCACAAGATCGTTCGTGGGCATTGGGGGACCTGATTCAACGACACTCCAGTGGTGGAGACCGTGAAGAAAAGACGGGAGAGGCACAGGTCCTGGGAGAACTTCAATTCACTTTCTTGATGGTCATGACCTTGATGAACTACTCATGTCTGCAGCAATGGAGAAGATTGCTGGAACTAGTCTTGACCTGCCAGAATGCAATCAAGGATCGTGAGCCTTTCATGGTGAGCGTACTCCGATTGCTTCTGCTACAGCTCAAACGGTGTGATGATGTTGAAGGTGGACTGTTCGATATTGACGGAGCTGATGGCGGGGAATTCTTGCGCAAACTCCTGACGAAGTTCAGGCGAACCCTATATGAAGTCATCGACAACCCCGGTCCCACGCTGAAGGCTGAATTCGACAAGCTGGCTACCTGGGTCAAAGACGAATACGACTGGGAATTGGATCGTGAAGCCTTTGTTCGACGGGGTATGGTCCAGCTGGAGGACGGTGAGCAAGTTGAGCTAGAAATGGAAGATGATGGAGACGACGAGACAGGGGAGTATGCTCCCCTCGTTGTCGACCTCGGCGAAGGGAACACGACGCAGGATCTGGACATGGACAATGCGGATACGCCATAGCCGAGTATCCTCTGCTTAACGACACCATCTAGTGTGTAATCCAGTCGACTCTATACACGCCATCGCGAATCCCTTTTGACTCTATGCGCCATTCACCTGTGCATCTTAAGTAGGCGACCATCATGATAACTGGAAAGACGTCTACACGACCAGCAGTTATGTGGTGAGGGAACAGATTGATCCATTAGTCTCTGGGCAAGCTACCATGCTCACATCTCATTCAGAGCGAGTCAAAACAAAGGCATTTTAAAGGTCGTCAGAATCAATCGTCCATGCTAACAAAAATATTTGAATCGGTATTCACAATTCCAAGAGCTAAAGCTCGATACATAACTATAGGAATTGGCACGCTCAGCATGAAAAGCCCGTTCTAGCCATCATTCCGCATGCAACACATTGTCACATTTGAGTCTATGTCTATTGGCAAAAGAAAGGATGCATCCACCTTAATTTTCGACCTCTCCCTCAATCACATAAGACCATTCATGATTCTCCTTGCCATACATGATGGCGTCCAACCAAGATCTGATCTGGGCAGCGTATCCTGCACGCTCAACGCCCGCATCAACCATGTCCATATCGAGATCGCCGTTCCTGACGAGCTTCACAGGAGTGATAAAGTACTATTTTGCATTAGCGAAGGATGCCTGAGAGTTGTTGAGCGAAGGATAACTTACAGCAGTGCCGGAAACGAATGCTTCAACAATGCGTCCCTCCTTCCAGGCCTGCTCAACATCTCCGATGGTAAGTGCCTTTTCCACAACGTCAACAGGTGCAAGGCTGCCGACAGGCTTGGCCAACCTCGACCGCGCCAGCTCCAGCACGCTGCGACGGGTGACACCGGCGAGGATAAGCTGGTTCTCAAGGGGCGCGGTAACGAGCTCAAGTTTGCCGGTGTCCTTGTTCTGCCAGACAATGAAGAAATTGCTGGCACCGGCCTCGGTCACTTGACGGTCCTCCCCGAAGAGCCAGAGGACCTGGTCAAAGCCCAAGGCTTGAGCTTGACCATGAGCTGATAGGGAAGGGCCATAGTTAGCCCCGAGCTTCGCGTAACCGAAGCCACCAGGCCAGGCACGGATTGTGTCAGGGTGGGAGGCGAGAAGCTTCAGACCGGGCTTGGTGCCAGGCTCGACGGGCTTCTTGGACGGGTCAGGCCATGGCACGGCGATAATGAAGAGAAGGGCTTCTTTGGGTGTTTGCACGCCCAGATGAGGGCCGCTGCCGATCAAAGTGGGACGAAGGTAAAGGAAACGACCGGGTTGGTCCTTGGGGAGCCAGCCTATTGGGGTAAAAAACTTTATGTTAGTCCATGTCAAGACTTCTTTTGAAGAAGGGGCGCATACGGGGTCCATCGATCTGCATCAACTTGGCGATAAGCACCTTGAGCTCCTCAAACCGGAAACTGGGCAAAGAAGCTCTCTGGGCACTCATGACAAGTCTCTCGCCGTTGCAGTCCGGCCGGAACAGACGCAATTTGCCGTCGTATCCTCGGTACACCTTCATGCCTTCGAAGCATTCAGTAGCATAGTGCAGGCAGCCAGCGGTCGGCGGAATGCTGAGATTCTCGTATGGTCTGATTTCAGGGGTCTCCCATCCATTGTTCACAGTCCATCTGACGGTGACCATATGGTCTGTACAGTGCGAGTGACTGAGTTCCTCTGGGGAACCGGGTTCAGGAACCATACGCAGGTTGGTGGACCGGGTTATCTTGACGGTTGAGGCATCAAGCTCTCGTACTGTCTGTGCAATGGAACCCATGATTGGCTTGGTGTGGTGATTGCTGCCACGTTCGAAATTGTATTATCGCAGAATCAAGTTATGACAACTGCTGCAAAACTGGAGCGAGGGGTGAAAGGGGTTCGAGGTCAATTGACTTTCAGTCGGGACTTGTGAGTCACTATCAGATCCGGCGATGGTGCCGAACTATACGAAGTAACAACAGCAGGAACCAAGTTGAATCCGCCTGCGATAACGGAGTCTAGGGATACAGAGAAACGATGCCGGTTTACAGGAGAAGACAACCTGCCTAGATTGAGTCCCGATGATTGTTACTATATAAATGATGAACTATCTACTCCATGCTTTCTCCAATTGAGAAAAACCGGGAGGGGCGAAAGCAAAAAGTTTTCCTGCCGAGCGGAGCCATTCTCTGGGACTTCGCCATCGATATCCGAAGCATGGAGTAAATCTATTGCGATTATCTAGCCGTAATATCCTCTTGATGGGTCTCTCAATGTAGTTACAGGATGCTTCTAAGGATATCTATCTTTATCAACATCCCTATCTAGCCGCTTTCTTCATGGCAGCAACAAAAACTGCTTCATCGCTTTCCCTGTCGATGACCTGCAGGAGCAATAGGCCTGAACCGCGCTAGCCTACTTCCGATATCGCGCGGGTCTAGAAATTGGCAATATCTAGGCCGTTTGTAGTAGGCGGAGAGATTATGGCACTTACCGCCTCCTTCGTTTTCGATGGGACAGGATGCCGATTCTAGCCGAGCGGCTATCAAGGGTGACGATTGGATTCTTGCGAGACATCAGGTGGGCGGAGTGAACTACCAACATTCAGTTCCCCTTCAAGCATTCTTAAGTGCCTAGACTGAGATAGATCAAATCTTTGACTCGAGAAAGTAGTGTTGTGTATTTCTTGTCTTTTATCAAGTCCAATATGCATGGTAACGGCTACCAGCGTACCAGAAAAATGAAAGAACAAAGACAGATACCGTTGAATAAGCTTCATGGCTCAGACTTCTCTCCCAGGAATAATGGAATAGGATCCGATCGATTCGTTGGTACTAACMTACTTGAGAATATCTTCATGCTTGAACCATGTATCATTCCATCGGGAGTCCGGACCTTTCCCTTAAGAGTTAAACCATGGATATACCAACTCCCATGATTCATCACAGCGGTCCCTTCACCGTCAGACTGGAGCAAGGTGCTCGCCAGAACCAGTCCATTGGTACAGACCCTGACCTGGCGGTGAATAGCGATGTTTACAAACGACGCAGCTTGGGTGTCAATGAGCTCGATCGTTGGTAATGTACCTAGGCGTATAGCAATTAAGACTCAACCACTCCCCCAAGCACTGGGCCTCAAATTCATGGAGGTAGGTGTCGATCTCACCTAAACCATTTCGAACATGATGTTTAGAGATCATCCCGTACATCCCCCGCAGTCTTTGATGCCTTGGCCTCTCACACTGCGAACTCGGCAAGTTACTTACCTGCGCATCACCAAACCGAAGTCCACAAAGAGTGATGGGTATCTGAGGTCGAGCGGGTAGTGACTACCTACACTACCTGGATATACTAGATGCTGAGGATTATGCTCCAATTATCGTGTACCGATGGATATTAAGCCAAGTCACTAGGTAAATCTCCAAGCCGGCAAAGGGAATGATGTGCATAAACACCTACCTATTCTATGCGTACATCTGCCTGACCCACGATCATTGACACAAAGATCATCGCAGCGTGATCTGAGATTTCATATTATCCACCACTGATCGCAGCTAGGACTGTTGTGATCTGGCAATCCTGGACTATCAAAGGCCTAAGGTTTAGGTGTTATGTAGGACACTGGAAAAGATATGTCGAGACTGGAGACTTCTATTTTCCTGTTTCGGTCATCCTTCAGATAATCAGATTGGCGACTCGTGAAGGAAATATTATTATTACGGATAGGTAAAAATACACCAAAGGCTGTAGGACACAGTAAAGTGGAGTGAGAATAACAAGGCCAAGAAATTGTGTCCTAATACTTCATACTTCTTGTCAATCGAAAATAATTACTTTTGATAGATGCAGGGAATGTTACGTATCGCCACGGCAGTGACGTTCCTGTGCAACGTGCAACAGACGATTTCTTGGATGGTTGCCATGTACCTTATCCATATTTGAGTCAAACTCACTAGTGGTTGAGGTACTCATCTCAGTCGCATTTTGGTGGTCGGCTCTACCCTAAGGTCCTTTACGTACCTAAGCTACGGGTCGGTAGTGATTTCCGCAACTCTGATTGCCAGGCAGGGATGCAGTCCACGCTCCACAATTCCACATGATGAACAAAGGAAGGTAGCCAAATGTATATAAAAAAAAAACCCCCGAGACGAAGAGGGGCAAGTCCGGCCTGGTAGTCATATTGACATCAAATGCAGTGAACTCGACTTGGAAGCAGGTTAGTGTATACTCCCTACTCGATGGAAAATCCTCTGGCGCGAGCTAGGTGGACCGGCTGGGCTGATGTAAGTCTGAGGTAGACAGACATAAGATAGACAAAAGACTCAAGCAATGAGAACGAACACAACTTGAATAGAGCCCGACCCCAACACTAGTTTTGGTGCTAAGCAAGCAATCAGCTGATGTAGACTGATTACTCACTCGTGGTGGTGTACAGAGGTTACCACAGGTATGGTGTAGCCAGGTCCCTTTGAAATGGTGTCCAGATTGTTGGACCTGAAAACATTGAGCTTCAAGTCTCTGTCCACGGACAGCCTGATCTCTGCCCGCAAGAGACTGTTCACAATGGTTTCAAATAGCCTGTAGTTTCTCTAGTACCTTACGTTACCTCAGCATGAGAAAAAGAGGCTCCATCACAGTTAGCAATTCTAGCCTTTGCTCCACAAAATGATTAGTAGTAGGCTCGAACCACAGCCAAATAAGACGTGCTGTTTCAGTGCGTCCTGACTTCTTCCAGCCAATCCAGGCCTGTTACCAGCAAGCTGTGTTGATTATTGGTACCAACGCCATGACTATGCCTCATTACTTTTCCGGATTTCCCTCATGGTTCAAATATTGCCACAAAGAGTTCCTATCGGCCGTAGACTGTAGTTCAGTCCTCTTCTTTTCAACAAACTTCCCAGCAACGGCAACGAGGTTCCCTAACCGCCATACCGACGTCCACAACACCGAATACGTCGGTCCGTCGCTACGGCACCTCGAGAGGATTGGTCCAAGCGAGACGCGATGACAATTGGGGTCTGGAGCAACCTGTGATCGTCACGAATGGAGTTTGCTTTCTGGTCCAAGTGAAAGCTGCATGAGTCTGGATGAGTTATCACCGCCGCCAAGCCCTTATTGTTTGTTAGTATCATCCCATTCCTCTTTTCCTAAGGAGCATCGTGCCGCAATTAGCAGTTCTTCTGGTGTGAATCAAAAGAGGAGAAAAACGGAGTAATGTTGCGCCCTGAGGCCGTCTGTATTTGCGTCTGCGGTGAGACAGCCTTCTTCTGCCGAGAGTGAAGATGTGGCCCGAGATGGCATCCGATGATCAGGATAAGCATCTTCCAACCCTCGCGCCGGGCCCACGAGGCCCCATTACGCTGAACAGCACCACCGTATCCCGGCCAAAGAAGATCTCCACGGCGTGCTTACCATGTAAGCAGGCGAAAAGAAAGGTAGGAGTAGAGATTTTCTTTGTCAGCTATAATCGCGGAAACCAACGGGACTGGTTAATTAGGCAAGGTCTTTACGCGTTGTTTCCAACCTCCTTTGTCTTCAACCAACTTAAATACACAAGCTCATAGCTAATGGTCATTGACTTTCTTTTAAATTGCAGTGCAGCGGCCGACCACCACCCTGTACATCCTGCAAGATCACGGATGCCGAATGCGTCTTCGATGAGTCCCTAGACCTAAGGCGCAAGGTCGCGGCTAAACGAAACCTTGAAGAGTTGTCCTATTACCGAAGCTTGCTATTCGCTCTCCTTGAGTCACTTCGCGATTCAGATGACACCGAATTAAACAAAATCCTGGATCACATACGCGGTTCTCCGTCGCTGAACAGCATTGCTGCCATCGTGGCAGGGCCGACCATAGACCCAAGCGATGTCAGTTMCGAGGACCTCAAAGGTGGTTCTGACGAGTCCAGCTCTCAAGCTGGCTCGCAGGAACCCGCATACCTCGATATTCACTCTCGAATAACCTTGGAGAAGCTTTGTGATATCCCTTTAGTCCAGGTCCCTGCTAAGCCTTGGACAGTCGTCACCGATGACGGTCAACTTGTTTCGCATTTGGTCTCTTTATACTTTACCTGGGACAATCCACTAGTGCAGATCGTAGATCAGAAGGTCTTTCTGGAGCATATGAAAGCAGGGAAGACGGACTCGGAGTTCTGTACGCCGTTACTGGTGAACAGTGTTCTGGCCATGGCAAGTGTACGATGTCTCCCCAACTCTTTTGAAGGCGGCGTTCGGTTTTTGACTTTGGCAGCTGTACTCTGATTTCCCTGATGTCTTTGCTGTTCCCTCAGAAGTGGCTTCGCGCGGCCGGCATTTCTTGACGGAAGCAGAGAGACTTTGGAGAGCCGAAGAAGGCCAAGCTTCGCTGGCGAATATCCAGGCGGTAGTCCTGATGAGTTATGTGTATGTCGCTTGCATTGAGCGTTCTTGAAGCTGGAACGCCTCTAACTTCGCTACTCGTGGTTCGAGACGCTAATGTTTATGAATCAGTTTGAAATCTCAAGGGAAGGGTCAACTTGGCTGGCTCATGCTTAAGCAAGGTGTGCAACTTGCCCAAGACTTTGGGCTCTTCCAGATATCAAGAGCACTGCCTCATAGAAGGTGTTCTGCCCAATCTCAGCGTGTTGCAGCAATCACTGCATGGGGAATTTATATCATGAACTCGTATGGCCGAAAGCATCCACTGCTGCATGCATGGCTGATCTTTTGTGACAGGCATGTATCTATGGAACTACAGAGAGTGCCGGCCTTAAAACATCCCGACTCCAACCTGTCCAGCGAGGAAGAAGCTACCGACAAAACCATGTGGAGCCCATACCCTCTTACGAACAGACTTGACTATGTCAAAAAACCGGCCCGTCTTCGTTATGCCACGCGGAAGCTGGCCGACCTAACGGTGATTACGGTGGACATCCAAGAGCTGTTGTTTGAAAAGGTGTTCGAAATAACCGTCGAGCGACTCTGGGCAGCTGCGAGGGTGTTCTTTTCGCGCTTAGAAACGTGGCTCGTGGATCTGAAGGGCGCTACGGAAGATGAAGATCAGTTTATGCCACACTTCTCGTTCCTGCGGTAAGAATGTGGCCTGCCTCAGTAAGAAGTAACGAACGAAGTCCTCACCCGTAATTGCAGGATCAAGTGTCACCAAACGATCATGTCGATGTTCAGCTTTCTTTTGGAGCACATGATGCCTGAACAAGCACAAAACTCACCAGAGATCCAAGAAGCGACTAAGATTCGACTTCGGGCTGCGAAAGAAATCGGTTGTTGTCTGCGTCAGCAGCGCCAGACTTACGGTCTCGAACAGATTCCACGGTACCTGCTCGACGCTATAAATAGCAGTTGTCTTATTTTGCTCACCGACTTGTGCGATGAGGAATCGCAAGGATTATTTGCTGAGACGTGTCGGTATCTAGTCGCGTTGAAGAGGAGACTGACGAAGGTGGAGGAGATGATCCTGAGAATTGAGTCTCTCGTGGGCGCTGATACCTTCGCAAGGGCCGCTGGTTACTCGCGTTAGGCTCTGGATAACCCTTCTCCACTATGCCCCGACGACCTCCAGGTAAGCCAATGTGCGAAACAGATGGAATACTGACGAAGCCA
The DNA here is from genome assembly GCF_018340605.1 of Aspergillus pseudoviridinutans. Classification (NCBI taxonomy): domain Eukaryota; kingdom Fungi; phylum Ascomycota; class Eurotiomycetes; order Eurotiales; family Aspergillaceae; genus Aspergillus; species Aspergillus pseudoviridinutans. The sequence goes on along the minus strand of NW_025091285.1, from coordinate 1,612,803 downwards.
ACGAATAGGGCTGAGTCGAAGTCTTGTGAAAAGGGCCAATTGGGGGGGAGACGAAGGGTGAGGATGGAAAACGAAATCGATATGATGGTAACGCGTTCAGTAACGAACGTCATGAAGCAGTCAGTGTTGAAAAAAGATTCCTGTTATCAGACAGGATGTGTATGCCGAAGAGCATCCATCACGTCGATGTTGTACAAGAACAAAGCATGGCCGATTTCTGTGTCATTTGGCAGTCAAGATAGAACAGCGGAACAGCGTCCTTGGTTGGAAGCTGGCATGACTAGATACTGTCAAGAAATTCAATGAACTCTTACGACTGGGACTTTGTTTGGAATGCTCGCTTCCTGATCTCTTGGAGAGATCATTTCGAGTTCGTGTCAAAGAAATGGATGGAATATGGACGGCCCGTGTGCTACTCGGCGGGAGAACAGTGAATTGAAGCTACTGAGTATGATATCCTGTAGGACTTGCAAAACGCTATGAAAATTGCATGTAAGCATGGTAGGTAGGAGCTTCTACAAATATTGCTGAATAGCTGCGTCATGTATCCAAGCGTTAATCCATGGTTGATATCATACTCCACACTACCTCTTATCCACCATATTCTCAACTCTCGATAGTCCCGTATGGTAGGGCTGTCGTAGAATAGTCCTGGAGTAGGCTGTTTTACAGGCTTTTCCCCGAAAATGGCAGTGCAGGACATGGTGCTCCAGTCTCCAGGAGTCCAGGGTCACAGGTACTCCACCTGGGGCACAGACTTGCACTGAAACCGGAGAAACCGCTGGAGCTTACCTTACCGTAGGTCTTGTCCAGTGAGTGATGCCCTACTTCTGCATGGTCCTTCACTCTGGCAGCTTTGAAGAGCTTCAATGACCTGGTTACGGAATTCAATTATTATTGTCATAACACACGGAAAGGATTAGTCTCTTTCCGCTTGCTAGTTTGCTCTAGGCTCTGCATGCTAGTTCTATCCAGTTAGGGGTCTCGTCGATGATAATAGTCTCAGTCGTACTCCGACTGATTGTGCATAGTGAAGGTAAAGCCACGCAGCTTCTCATCTATAGCCTGAAGATAGGCACGTCCCAGTTTGGGAAAAGCAAATTTGTTGGTTCTCGGCCTAGAACCCCTTTCGCTCCGTCATGGCCACATATTTTCACTTCTGGCAAAGACGGGGTATGCACGGAATATGTAAGAAACTTCCTGATTTGGAAAGAACCCTGGATGATCGTGAACAAAATCACGTGGTATTCACGGCATAAATGCATAGATGACTCAGCTCTCTTCCTATGCAGAGATAAGATAAACACAAACCTCTTCAAGCGAAAACCCTCAAAATTCGACGCCGCCGAAACAATTATCCCACACGCCGACGTCAACCAGCAACGCCGAACGACGTATCTCCCTCCGCAGCTCTCCCTTGCCGACCGGCCCCGATACGATCTCACTGGATATTTTCCCGTTATCGGATCACCTTCAGAGTCAATATGTCGTACGAAGAGCGCGTCAATGCGCACCCTAACCTGGGCGACGAGTCCGATGTCGAGGAGGAGGCCCTCGTCAACGACTACCGCGAGCAAGTGAACTTTGACGATGGCATGAGCGAGCTGGAGCGGACAACATCCCTTGGAACTGGTTCCCAAACGCAAGACCTCCAGGCTCAGCTTGCCGCTGCTGCAACCCCGCTTGAATACCAGGCCACTCTCGAGACCAAGTTCGCAAGCTATGACAACTACTGCAGCCTGTTCCACTACATCCTGAACTCCGAAGGTCCTGTCGAGCTGGAGGTGCCATCTGTACGTCCTCATTTCTATCACACTTTGCTCTATGGAAGCGAATCTCCACGGGCTCGGTGTATTTTCTCCGTGGTTTCGCCCATGTCATGTCATGGCCGCTGTTGAGACAATTGCTAACTGCGCATACCTATTTCTTTCGTATAGTACTACTGGGCCTGGGATGTGATCGATGAATTCATCTATCAGTTTGAATCGTTCTGCCGCTACCGTAACCGTGTCGCCCGCAGCGGCTCCAACGAAGAGGAGGCACAACTCCTGCGTGAGAACCCGAACACGTGGGGCTGCTACTCCGTCCTCAATGTTCTTTACTCTCTCATTCAGAAATCGCAGATTAACGAACAATTGGCCGCTATCAAGCGCGGAGAGGATCCGATGGCATTCGCTGGTGAATACGGCTCCCGCCCTCTGTATAAGATGCTGGGATACTTCTCGATCATCGGTCTGCTGCGTGTCCACTGCTTGCTGGGAGACTTCAGCCTTGCTCTCAAGACTCTCGATGACATTGAGATGAACAAGAAGGCCATGTTCGCTCGCGTCATGGCAGCCCACTTCACCACTTACTACTATGTGGGTTTCTCGTACATGATGATGCGTCGTTACGGCGATGCCATTCGCATGTTCAGTCACATTCTGGTCTATGTCTCGCGGACCAAGAACTTCCAAAAGGGTGGCAACAGCTATGATGCCATTGCTAAGAAGAACGACCAGATGTATGCTCTGATCGCGATCTGCGTGGCTCTTCACCCCACTCGTCTGGACGACACTATCCACTCGGCTCTGCGTGAGAAGTACGGCGAGCAGCTCCTTCGTCTCCAGCACGGCGGTCCCGATGCCCTTCCTCTGTTCGAGGAGCTCTTCCGCTCCGCTTGCCCCAAGTTCATCAGCCCCACCCCCCCTGACTTTGACAACCCGGCTCTTAACATCGACCCTGTCGACCACCACACCGCTATTTTCATGGACGAGGTCAAGAACACCCTATACAACCCTACCATCCGGTCGTACCTCAAGCTCTACACGACCATGGACCTGAAGAAACTCGCCGGTTTCCTCGAGGTCCAGCCCGAGGTGCTCCGCTCTTGGCTACTGGTGAACAAGCAGCGCAGCCGTCAGGTGCGCTGGGTCGAGGGTGGCCTGTTGGAGGGTGAGGTCGTCAGCGCCAATGACCTCGACTATGCGCTGGAGAATGACCTGATCCACGTCAGCGAAACCAAGGCCGGCCGCCGTCTGGTGGACTGGTACTTGAGAAACTTGGCCAGAGTTTACTAGATGGCCACCTCCTTTCACTCCGAACCTCTGGCTGAGGCTTCGAAATGAGGTATGTGTTATGCCAGTGCATAGGATATGTGAGGCAATGAAGTGGACACCGAGAAGTCCAGCGATAATGCCTCGACCGCTCCAGGAGTTATGAAAAGCCGATCAGGGCCTAAGGGGTTGCAGCTAAGTGTGGTCAAGGGAATTAGGGTGTTTAGTAAACCCTATTTTCGAAGTGATGCCATTCATTCTTCCGTGAAAGAAAACAGAGGGGTAAAAAGAGGCAGTATGGCAATGATTAGCCCCTCCCATGATGAATTTTGTTCCGTGTCCACCATTCTCTCTTCATCTCCATTTTCAGTTCTTGTTTGTTTTCAACAAGCTGTATCCCAGGTTTACGGCCTTGATTTGCTCGGGACACGGATTCGTCGCGATCAAAATGAGTTTAGATGGTTGATTCAGGGGCGTAAATGTTACATTTATGTTTCTCTAATTATTTATTATACGGTCTATGCATCATGTTTGCAAATAAAAGAATGTCTCACTTCAGTAATGGTTGCTTCGGATTGGCGCGGCGAGGCTTCAGCTTGCACATAATACATATAGCCTGTCACAAGAAGGCTCGGTGAGTATAAAAGCATGGGTCGTCACCCGAATGAGAAGTGGGGTATAGTATCTATTACTCTATCTGTTAAAATATTGTGATATACATTGAAGAGAATGCACAATCGGTCCTGATATCTCGGCAACCAAACCGGGCCAAGGAGGTTATTTAATCCTTGACGTCGAAGCTCGTTCCGCAACCGCAGTTGCTCGTTGCCCGCGGATTATCAACAATCTTGAATTGACTGCCAATCAGTTCCATGGTATAGTCGACCGTGCTCCCCGATAAGAGTTCCAAAGACGGTTCATCCATGACCACCTTTGCTTCGCCGGGCCCCGAGGTGGTGCCCTGTTCGGGTTCCGCTTCGAATACCGTGTCTTCCTCGGGGTCAATCTTCGAGGCTGCCTCGAGAGACATGAGGTACTGGAAGCCATGACACCCTCCGCTGGTAACAGTAATCCGAAGATGATGGTACGGATTCTCCTCCTTTGTTGCCGACGGGGAAGAGGATGGATCCGTGATGTCTCGAAGACGCTGGCCAGCAAGTCAGTACTCTTGGAAAATGATATGCTCCTCGAATGAGAAATAGTGAAAAAAACAAAATAGAATAAGATAAAAAGGAGATAATATGACGAGCGCAGAACAAGACGAAAAAAAACATACAACAGCCGGGATTCGCTGGTGGTCACCCACCCAACTACTAACCGGCCGGCGTGTGGCTTAAGTACGGCTGAGCGGACGGGAAGCCCTGTTTTCCACACCCTATGGTCGTATGTGCTAGATATGCGTTCGAGGAGGCTTATACCTCGGTGACGCAGCTCTTCTCCTCCCAACAAAGCACTGTTATGTAAATCCCAAGGAAGCCATGGGAGATGGTACCCTTAAACGGTCTGACATTTCCGCAAAGGGGCAGAGACACAATTTTAAGAAAGTTATCCAACATACCTCTGCTGCCCGAGGCGAAATATTGATCATCAACGCATTCCCTTCATCGTCCACCCTCGGATTTTGTACAACTTTCACGCCCGGCCGAGCAGTTGATGCGGAGAAAGCACAGCGTTGGCGGTAATTCAGGGAACGTCTTGTGGAAGGGATTCGAAACGAAGCACTGGTCGTAGATGGCATGAGACAGCTGGAATTAGACCGAGGAATAGTAGCGCTGCAGGAGGAGAAAGGCGCGGACAAGCGACAGGCCGAATTCGATGCTCTGCTGGATGTGAAGCGTACAACCGCCACTCCAGAGACGTGTTGGCGTCGCGATAGCCGAAGAGCGGCTGAGGATAACGCTGGCTGAGACATTATTGTAGTAGATTTTAGGAGTCGTCAAGATGCTTGTCAAACAAATCGCATATTATTTTCAGGTCCTTTGAATAAGGCAATGCTTGTTTGTCATCGGCAAGCTTGATTATATATCCTGCAAACACCATAAGTTTCCCGTTAGTCAGATAGTTCCGCATGACGCCATTGGTCAGTTGTTTCGGTAAGCAGCGGCAGAATAATGATTTCCGCTTACGATAATCGTCATTGAGGGGTGACAACCACGAGGGGCAATGGACAATGCTGCCATGAAGCGCTGTTTGAGCCCAGTTTAGAGACTGAGCACGTCTTGCAGTAATTTGCAGTGTTTAGGCGAGATATAGTCTACATTATCGCTCACGCAACGTTCACGCAAGATGGGTTCTCGATTACATGTTCGGGAAATCCAGAGCGGACCCCCGCTTCCTTACACAGATGATATCAGGGCATTTTGCAAAGAGTATGCAGAGTTACTAGATGCACAAGACCCGTTGCGTCGCTTCAGAGACGAGTTCATCATTCCGTCAAAAAAGGATCTAAAAAGAAAGACTCTGTTCCCGAACGATGGTATGTAGGTACGACTTCGTATAGACTCCCCATTTACTTCGCTAATACAGGCTGTCTCTGCGTCCATGTTGCAGAAACTGAAGAGACGTCCGATGAAGAATGTATTTACCTCTGCGGCAACTCGCTTGGTCTTCAACCCCGTAGCACCCGGAAATACATCGAATACTACCTTCGGACATGGGCAACCAAGGGCGTAACCGGTCATTTTGTTCCGCATGATGACCAGCTGCTTCCTCCTTTTGTTGATGTCGACGAGGCTGGGGCCAAACTCATGGCACCGGTTGTGGGTGCATTAAAAAGCGAAGTAGCAGTGATGGGCACGTTAACGGCCAACCTACATCTCCTGATGGCCAGCTTCTATCGACCCACTCAGGAAAGATATAAGATCATCATTGAAGGCAAGGCATTTCCGAGTGATCATGTATGTTTTCTGGAGGATTATATCTTCAACGTTCTATGGCCAAAGCTAACATGAATCCGGGTTAGTATGCCGTTGAATCCCAGATCATGCATCACAATTTGGACCCAAAGGATGCGATGGTCCTTATAGAGCCAGAAGACCTTGACCGGCCCATTCTGGACACCGAATATATCCTCCGAGTCATCGATGAGAATGCGCATAGCACTGCTCTGATTCTCCTATCCGCAATCCAATTCTATACCGGGCAATACTTCGATATTCAAAGGATCACCGCTTATGCCCAGTCTAAAGGTATTCTTGTTGGCTGGGATTGTGCCCACGCAGCAGGCAATGTTGACCTGCGACTGCATGATTGGAACGTCGATTTTGCTGCTTGGTGTACTTACAAGTACCTCAACGCCGGACCTGGAGGGATGGCAGCGTTATTTGTCCATGAGAGGCATGGCAGAGTGGACTTGGAACAGACCGGATCTGGGACGGAGCCTTTCCGTCCCCGGTTTTCTGGCTGGTGGGGAGGGGATAAGGAAACTCGTTTCTTGATGAACAACCGTATGTTGATCTCGCCGATTCAGATGTGCTTTATATTGAATTTCTGACCTTGTATACCAGACTTCGTGCCCCAGCAAGGAGCGGCTGGGTTTCAGCTATCCAACCCATCAGTTCTGGATATGAATGCAGTAGTGGCATCACTGGAATTGTTTAGTCAGACATCGATGGCTGAAATTCGCAAAAAGTCCTTGAACCTCACAGGATACCTGGAACACCTCCTTCTCTGCGACCCTCAGACCGAAAGTTCCGAGAAAAGGCCCTTCAGCATTATCACCCCCTCTAATCCAGCAGAGCGTGGAGCTCAATTGAGTATACGTCTCCAATCTGGCCTTCTCGACAGTGTCCTTGAATCGTTGGATGAGGATGCAGTAATTATAGACGAGAGGAAACCAGACGTCATTCGGGTTGCACCGGCGCCTCTGTATAACACATATGTAGATGTGTGGCGATTCGCCCAGATCTTCCATCTTGCCTGTGATAAAGCGCTTCGTGCTCGCGAGTAACATACCAAAACTGTGATGGCCACAATATTTTTTTACGACCCAACGGATGTACATACCTTGACCGATATATACAGCGTTGAACATCAGGGACATTATTAACCAACGTATAATTTGAGAAAAGGACAGAATTTCGGTTGCTTTCTTATTGTTGCTATTTTGAAGATTTTCGTGAATATACACTCTAACCGAAAGCAAAATAAGCTCGTTCCAGAGGCTGTCGTTCCGACTCCCAAGCAAGCCAATCTGATCTGGTAGTCCTGTTATGGAATTTCGTATTAGTAAATCTGCGAGAGATAAACCGCGATGAGCACAAGGGTGATAGATCATACGGCAAAAGTCCCATGGCATTAACTTTCCAAATTCCCAGTCCCAGCAAAACCAGTTGCATGAGGACATAAACAGCCTTCACTCCGATCAACTTCCCACGAATACCTTCGGTGTCAAACTTTGCGAAGGCAGTATTGGTGTTCATCAACCCCTGGATGGGGCCTTTGAACAACATGAAGACCATCATGATACTGAAGATCTGAAGACTGTTTCCAGACATATACATCATGATCGCATTCATGGGGATCTGCTTCGAAGGAGCGAGAGCAATCTCCCATGCTTTTTTCAGCTTTAGAGTATCGGTTTCGTCAGGCTTAGCGGTGGTGGAGGTAGTTGATTGCTGTTGAGCACGCTGTAGACAACACAGTTAGTTTGCTTCCAACCATGGCCGCGCTCGCTCAAATAATTCTACACATCGCGAGTGACTTACGCCCTTGCCGAGTACTTTGCTGCTGGAGAACCCCGGAGGATCAGGGATACTGGATGCCGCCTTGGTAGGACGCGGCATAGGGGTGTTCAGCGCAACCACCCATTGCGGCGGTGGTGGAGGACTGAAAGGTTTGGATGCCATGCTGGATGACTTGGCGCAGAGGACACGGTCAGCGCCGTTCTTTTAGAGCCAAAATCGTGAGAGACCGGCGAGTTGGAGCAAAATTGCAAATGATGCAGTTTGATGATCAGGACGGAGTTGATCTAATCGGTGGTCAAAACTCCCCACAAGCACGCGGAGCTGGCGGCAGCCGATCCACTCCTGATTCCCTGAACCATTCGACGGATCCAGAACGTTTAAAACCACAATGATATTCGACACCTATAGTCTCATTTTCTTATTTTGAGTTTCTTTGTCACTACTCGATATTTGCGACGGCGCGATATTCCACGACGAACCCCCGACTTGAGTCAGTCTGGACTTGAGCATCCGCCATACAGGCACTTTGTGAAAACAACCTTAAGCACCACGACGATTCCCCAAGGCATGGAGGCGGCGTTGAAGGAACAGAGCAGCTGAAGGGACATAGCACGGCCGTCTAGAACGATCCACTCTTTTTCTAAATCGCCTTGACAAGATTCATGTGAATCCGCGGTCGAATCTGAGTCCGATCCTCACACGGGAACGTTTCGCAGACTTGAAAGGAGCTAAGGAGACTCTATTTGCCCGTCCGCAAAGCCACACACCATGAGTTCCAGTGGGGGTGATGCGAAGCTGTTCGCTAGGGTATGTTTATATGCTTGCTTTGGTGGTCATCGGACCTATCCAGATGATGGAAGTGCGACCAAGCACTCCATTGATGCATTGCCTTGTCTCCCCCTCTTCTCCCCCTCACGTCGAGTCTGTCTTGGAGCATCGTCTAATGACGAACTGGCTGGCATTCTTGCCCCTTGTATTCTTCCAGAAGCCCACCTGCCGTTGTATACTTGCTTCTATCATATCGATTATCCACTTATATGATTTCAAACCACATCTACCTCTATGTTCATCGCGGTGCTTCCTTTTGCGACCAACTATGGCTTACCATTCTCTCAATCTTCACAGGGCAAAGTCGCGGAGCTGCGACAGGAGCTCAATAGCGGCGGCAAGAAGGACAAGAATTTCTCGGCGAAGAAAATCGCGCTCAAGAAGATCGTTGCCAATATGACCATGAGTAACAATGACATGGTCGCCTTATTTCCCGATGTGATCGGTTGTATGAACTTGCCCAGCCTGGAGATAAAGAAGATGTACGTCCCTAGGGAGGAGCACGGATACAAAGCGCAGGCACCAACAGACGACTGACTCTGTATAATAGGTGCTTTCTCTTCTTGGTTAACTACTCAAGGATGAAGCCCGATGTCGCCTTGAAGGCTCTGCCCATATTGGTAGATGTATGGACGATCACATAATTGATAAATGCTCCTATTCATGAGCTAACATCGGGTCTCAGGATATGGACGACTCGAACCCGCTTGTGCGCGCGTTAGCTCTGCGGACTATCTCATATGTGCACGTTCGCGAGTTCGTCGAAGCAACCGTTCAGCCTCTTAAACGTTTGATGGGGGACATTGATCCTTATGTTCGCAAAACTGCAGCTTTTTGCGTTTCAAAGCTCTACGAGCACGATAAGAAAATGGTTGAGGGCTCGGACCTCATCGATCGGCTCAACCGAATGCTCAAGGATGAGAATCCAACCGTCGTGTCGAGTGTTCTTGCTTCTTTGACAGATATCTGGGGACGAAGTGAATCGATATCCCTGACGATMGACTATGCAAGCGCCTCAAAACTTGTCTCTATCCTACCGGACTGTTCTGAGTAATACAATCTGCCTTTGATCCTTCCGTATGCTTTGTCCGCACTGCTAATGATTTACTAGATGGGGGCAAACTTATATCCTTGATGCTTTGATGTCATATGTGCCCCAGGACTCAGCAGAAGCACTCCTGCTCGCCGAGCGTGTAGCTCCTCGCCTTTCCCACTCCAACTCCTCTGTCGTCCTCACGTCGATCCGCGTCATCCTCTACCTCATGAACTACATAGCCGATGAAAGGCACATCACTTCTCTGTCGAAGAAGTTGTCACCGCCTCTCGTTACCCTGCTGTCGAAACCTCCAGAAGTGCAGTACTTGGCTCTCCGAAATGCCATTCTCATTTTGCAGAAAAGACCCGAGGTTCTACGGAACGACATCCGAGTATTTTTCTGCAATTACAATGACCCCATTTATGTCAAAGTGACCAAACTCGAGTTAATATTTATGCTGACCACGAAGGAGAATATCGGCATTGTGCTAGCAGAGTTGCGAGAGTGAGTCTAATGCTCCCCAGCCATATGTCCACTGACTGATTCGGTACAAAGATATGCAACCGAGATCGATGTTCATTTCGTGCGAAAAGCCGTTCGTGCCATCGGAAAACTGGCCATCAAAATTGAGTCTGCGGCACGGCAATGCATTGACACTCTCCTGGAGTTGGTTAACGCCAAAATCCCTTATATTGTGCAAGAGGCGACTGTTGTCATTCGGAATATCTTTCGCAAGTATCCCAACCAGTACGAAAGCATTATCAGCAACGTCATTCAGAATATCGACGAACTGGATGAACCAGAAGCAAAGGCAGCCATCATCTGGATCATCGGGCAATACGCAGACCGCATTGAGAACTCAGACGGACTGCTCCAGGATTACCTGGCCACTTTCCACGACGAGACAGTTGAAGTGCAACTCGCCCTCTTGACGGCCACGGTCAAGCTGTTCATCCAACGCCCTACCAAGGGTCAACAGCTCGTACCTCAGGTCCTAAAATGGTGCACAGAAGAAACAGACGACCCGGATCTCAGGGATAGAGGGTACATGTACTGGCGTCTGCTGTCCACCGACCCGGCAACCGCGAAGCAGGTCGTGATGGGCCAGAAACCCCCTATCAGCGCGGAAAGCGAGAAGCTGGACTCCCGGACCCTGGAAGAACTCTGCTTGAACGTCGGCACGCTGGCAACTGTGTACCTCAAACCCGTCCAGCAAGTTTTCCGCTCTGCGCGGACCCGACGATTGCAGTACAGCCCTGCCCTGCAGAAACCTCAAGACGAGAATGGAAGTAGTGGTTGGCAATTCCTCACAGGTAATGGGGCGGATTCAGGCGCCCTTGCCAATTCATCACCGACGAACGGTTCTGGTACGGATGGAAGCAGCATGAATGCCGCCGTGAGCGCCGCAGATATGTACTTCAACAGCGTCGGAAGCCAGCAGATGGCGGCACTCGACCTGGGAGGTCGGGAAGATGGCGGTGCTGGCGGCGGTGGAGCCTCGCAGACTCAGTACGTGGTCAACCAGAACCAGCAGCAGGTGTACCAGCCTCAGCTGGCTGGAGGGGCGGCGACAGGCGAGTTGCTATTGCTGTAATGTAGGATAGATATTTTCGATTCTTCTATAGGAAATGTTTTTTTATACTTAAAAACTAGCGTTTTCGGCCGCAGCATTCGTGATACCTGTATAATCCAATCGTGGCATTCTCATACCTGAACTCCGCTGTGTTACTGCAAGTCGATAGGATATTGAATCTAAACATTGGCGCGGAGGAGCCAATGCTTAAGGCTCAAAAGGTATTGTTTTCTCAGTCGGTGCCAATAAGAGCAAAGCTATATGTTTGCTGCGAAGTCCAGGGTATAACAACTGCTTGAAACTATTTTCATGCCCCCATGCCAAAATTAAACGCCAGAGAGAAGCCCCCGATACAAACAACCAATAGAGAAAGGAGAACATAGGTGATGATAATGCTCAAGACATGGCATGGCGTTCCTTAATCCTCCATCTTTGTCAAGCCACCACGACTGCGTCGAATCCGATCGTCCAGACTATCCTCCTGGAGCTGACGATGGAGTTGACCAACAAAGCGTCCTCGTTCAGACCGCTGCTTTTCGTCTGCCTCGCGCTGCTTCTCTTCCATAGCTGTGACCTCGGCAATGCGCTGAAGACGCTTTTGTTCCAAATCGTCTGCGTTGGACATCATCTCAGCCAGCTTCCTTTTGCGTTCCTCTTCCAGATCCTTTTCTTTGTTATGAGCAGGTTCATCTCTAGTATTGAAGGCACGTTCCCTAGGATTCGAGTCTCTGGGCTCCCTGTTATCTCTCCTGTCGCTGCCTCGGTAGGATGATTCTGGCCGATCATGGTTTCGAGAGTCTCTGTGATATCCATTGCTCCTGTCCTCTGTCCGGCGTCTATCTGAGTAATGATTGCCGCGTCGAGGAGATGGCGAACGGTCTTCGTAAGATCGTCGCCGTGTGGAGTGGTCATATCGATCATCACGGTCCTTGTATCTGCTGGAATGTCGGTCTCCGTCGTCCCTATCTGCTCTGCGGTCTCTCTCACTCCGGCGATCATCCCTCAAATCACGGTCTCTGCGTTCATCTCTTCGGTCATCCCGCCTACTTCTCTCATCTCTGTAATCTCGATCATCCCCTCGCTTCCTGTCAGAGCGCTCTGGCGACAGGGGAGACCGAGACCTATGCCGATGTGATCGATGGCGGTGAGAGCGATGTGCATCATCATCTCCATGTTTCGCGCGTCTATGGCTGCGATCCCGATCGCCACTCCGATCTCGGTCACCACGGTCACGACGGCGTTCCCTATCCCTATCACGATCCCTGTCACGGTCCCGATCGCGTTCGTTATGCCGACTCCGTCTTACCGATTCCTTGACCATATTCTCATAAGCGGCCTGCTCGCGCTTCTTGATCTCGAGCAAGGGATCCGCCATGACCTTCGCCATGGTGTCACGGGGATTGTTCACAGGTGGCGGGGCGGCATTAGACGCCACGACATCAGTTCCCTTCTCCAGCTTTTTGCTCTCATCATTTTTGAGTAGAATACCATCAATACGGCGCTTGCCCAATAGGTATCCCTCCATCTCTTCGGCATAGTGACCTGTTGCGCTCGATGGCGCCTGGTACATCCAATCGACCCGATTCAGCTGGCGACCTTTCCCCGAAGCTTCTTGCAAGCGCTGTAGTTCTTGAATCTGGCGCTCTTCTTCCCGTTCACGTCGAAGTTGATCGATGCGTTTGCGTTCCTCTAGGGCTCGTTTCTCTTCCGCCCACACGCGCTCCTGATTGCGGAGCAGCGACGGATGCCATGATCTGATATGTTTGGTAAGTAAGAGTGACACAGAACGAGATAGTTGCGGCTGTGGAAATGGAGGTACTTACTTCTTTAAATTCAGATCGCCACCCATTTTGACAGTGATGACGCCGTCAAGCTGCGATGGTTGTAGGGGGAGAGTTGGTGAAGCTCTTGAGGATAAGGAAATCGGAGTTGGGTTGAACGCCTAAACAGGAAACGACGGAAATCAGGTTGCCACCATTGTTGGTGCCGTTAATTTCAGGCATCAACACTTGCAAACCTGCAGCAACACAGGCCTACGGACAACATATGCACTCCTATGTCTAGCAAATTATGATATGTTAATTCAGTGAGAATTATGTAGTGATAGACTGCCACCACAAACAGTTCATGGGCGGTTTGAACGAGACAAAGCATTAGTAGATACATGGAAGCAGAAAATAAATGGCTTGAAACTGATCAAATCGTAGGTGAAGGAAACCTGATAACCGCAGGCAACTACTAAAGCAGCTCCCTGCCATCCATGTACATGAAAGAAAATTAAACATGTACCAGAATCGACTTGAAAGCTTAGGTATCTGCACAACCGCCCGCGCTTTCGTAGATCTCCTGTGGGATATTAAAGGATGAAGGAGACGAGGCAAGGGCAGATAGAGATCATGTTTCCTCCCATACACGTACCGCATACAATCTTCCTCTTCGATGGCTGCTCGTAAATCTCAGAGAGAGTGCTCTTGAACTTATGTAGCGCAATGGCCTGGCATTCTCAACTCTCCCAGCCTACCCAGCTTCGAGGCATAACTCGCCACACCTTGCATTCTCCACTTCGCAGATCATTGAGCTTGAAGCTCTCTACCTTCACCTTCTTGCTTTCTCTGCCCTGTTCCCACGCGCGAATCTTCTTCTTGGTACCGTCCCAGTCAACGACAATACCGACATGATCCGGTTTACCGACTTCAGCATTGTATTTCTGGTGCATCGTGCCTCGGTGGCCTTGGAACCGCGCATTGCGGAAAGTGACGATATCTCCAGCTCGGATCTCGTCGTTCTGTTGCACAGATGCATTGGCCAAATTTGAATATACCAAGGCACCATAGGCGCGTGTACCGACAGGGAGGAGTGCATCCTTCAATGGGCTAAGCAGATGCTGGACCAAGCCAAACGGGGTACCATCTGAGACAGTTGTATTCTGAATAGCATTCACAGCATCCGAGATACGAGTACCGAACTGCGCATGCGCCTTCTCAAGCTGGTCCTGGCGCGGCTGCAGCGGCGGAGGTTCGTGACGCTGCTCCAAGGACACATCCGAAGGATTTCGAGAATCAAATGCCACTGTGATCACGGTCTGCGAATAGTCCATGAATAGAACATAGACATCTTTGGAAATCGTGGTCTTTCCGCTCCGCTTAGTGGACGTGGCTTCCTCCACTTCAAAAAGAACATCCTTCCGATTTTGGAAAACAGGCGGAGGGGTATTAGGCTGTGTCCACCAAAGAGAGCCGTCCGCCAGATCTACATCCATAGCAATGAATCCTTGATCAATGGACGGACGAGGCGCATCCATAGATCTCCGCAGATTAGGCTGGCCCCTTGGAATGTCTAAGGATGCACGATTACTTCGTGGCGCCGACGGGGGTGGCGCGCTGGGCGGCAGAGTGGGAGGAGGCGCAAAAGACGCTCTCTTTTCCAGAGGCGGAACTGCTGATGTCTCCGAGGGGCTTTGCACGGCGGGAGACGCGTCGTAAATGTCGTCAGAGTCATCTTCAGCAGCCTGTGAAGGAGCCACCGGGGGTGACTCTGGGCGGCCAAGAGGTACAGGTGGCACTCTCGCTGCGGGCAAACCATGCTGAGGGGCAGAATAGCGATATGGATCATATTCTTCTTCCCCTCCGAAAGGCGGCTCTCTGTGAGGAGGCGGCAGCGGCGGAGGTCCTCTAGGAGACTCAAGAGAAGCGCCTCCGCTGCTCTTCGGTGGCTGAATGGGTGGCGGGGGTGGAACGGCTCTGGGCGCAGAAGGAGGTGGCGGAGGAAGGCGGGCCTCTTGAGGGCTTCGTGGAGACTGAAGAGAATGATCATCGGTTATAGTACCCTCGTCAACGCTAGAATCGCGGCCATGAGATTTCAAGGCATCTTTGAATTTGGCCCCAGACGCGATATCCGTATCGTAGTCCCCATCATACTCGGTGACTTCTCCTTCAAGGTCTTCACCAGCTTGGCGAGGTTGCGAGACTGCGCTTGCTCTGCTATCCACAGTTGATCTACGGCGGATGTTGCCAGGAGGTGGCGGAGGAGGAGCCCTGCCCTGGAACTGTGGTGACATCGGTGGATTAGCTGGGATCGGCGGAGGCGGGCGACTCATTCTCTTCTCCGAGGGAAGAGTAGGAGACTTTGGAGAAGTAGGTTCGTAGGTTGAGGAACGCCGCGAATCGAGATGGTCAGGAAGGGGAGGAGCCGAAACCGACTGAGCAGCTGCAGGCCGTTCCTGCTCCGCTTCGGCGGCATTCAAAGAGAGATCCTTCGCACGTACAGAGAGTTCGTCGTCCGATTCCTCACCGAGATCAGCAGTAGCTGGTGTCTTAGGAGGAGGAGGGACAGGTCGAGATTCTCCTAGGTGTCAACGCTGCCTAACTCAAGATATAGCGGGACATAATCATTAGACTCACCACCTGGAACAGCTGGTGGAGACAGCGGCCGGTCCTGAGGAATTGGAGGCGGGGCTGGCCGGGTTTCTCTCGGCGGAGGCGGGGGTACTGGACGCTCTGTCAGATGTAAGTGATGGCCCAAAACGACTGCGATCATTGTCGGCAGGAGAAACAAGGAGGCGTACCCTGAGGTGCTGCAGGCCTCTCATCAGGAGCGCGACGAGAAAGATGATCCTCCACGACGTCCTCTACATCAGGAACTTCCCGAGGAGGATGCTGTTCGGTGATGGAAGCAGGCTGAGGCACATCCTCTTCCTTCTGTACGCTTGGAGAAGCTGCTGTTGGCCTAACGGCGTTCATTCCCGGCAGTGCCATCACGGGGACTGGTGGAGCAGTTGCTGGAGCAGTCAGATCTGAATCTTCCGTCTTTTTCTCCGTCTCCGCAGCCGCCTTTGTCTTGCGAGGTCCTGCGGCCGGAACAGGCATGCCACCAGGTGGACCAAAGAACCCCATCATACCCATACCACCGCTCATCTTCGCCATTCTTTCCCTAAGCTCCATCCTACGCTTGATTTCGGGGTCAATCTCTTCTTCTTCCTCTTCTTCGTCACTCTCATCTCCCTCGTCCGGTTCAAGCTTGTCGCTAGGCTCTCTCTGTTTCTCAGGCTCCGGTGCTTGACGGATCTCGGTCCCAGAACGATCTTCGAGGTCCTCCTTGCTTGTTGAAGTCTCTTCCGCATCTTCGGTATCGGCGGCGGCGGAATAGTCAGCGTCGTTAGCATCACTGGCAGGCTCTAGTCCAGACGGGGGCGTTCCTAGCTGTCCCTCAGGGAGAGGGTCAGGCTTCACGGTCTCGACACTGTGATCCCTCGCCGACGGAGCCGCACCAGAGCTTTCATGCTCCTGTTCTTCCACGGCGGTGCGGTCCTCGTGAGATTCAATACGCTGCTTTGGGGGCCTCTTAGCCTTCTCCTTCTTCTGAGCTGCTTCAGCATGGCGAGCCGCTTGCTCCAATTGCTGCTTCTGCAGAAGAGCAATTCGCTCCTTCAAGCTGGTTGGCTTTGGCTGATCTTCCGCCCCTTCTTCAGTTGCTTCAGTGGGTGCAGGTCTGCTCTCAGAAACCGGAGGCTCGCGCATAGCACGCTCCTGTACTTCTGTATCTTCTTCCCGCCGATAGATCTTCGGAGGCGGCTCTCTGGGCGGAGGCACATAGGAATTCTTGCTTGGGGGTGGCGCAACAAACGGTTTCTTGATGAACGACGTCGGATTCTGGCCGCCGAAGCCTCCTGGCTTGTAAGGCGCGATAGGCGGCGCAGCGGGTTTGTTGAAAGCCGCGATCCGGTCCTTAAACGATGACCCACTAGGTTTCTCTGCAACCGGGGGAGGTGCTGGTTTATATGCCGATTTGGTGGCTGGCTCTTTCGGCTCACTTGGGGCCGAGGGAGCGGCTGGCGGCGCTGCCGGAATGGCAGCTTGAGCTTGAACTGGCTGTGGCGGAGAAGAGACCCCAGGTGCCGGCGCTTGCGCAGTACTCGGAGGCGATCTGGGCGTTTCGAGAACGGGCTCCTGTTCGAGTGAAGGGGCGCTCTCCGGTGCTGGCACCGGAGAGGGAAGGAGTTCTGCATGAGTTTCCGCAGCAGCGGGTTCGGAGGGAGCGGCAGCATTGGCTTCTTTCTTTGGTCTGCTAGGGCGTGTCGGCCGGGGGGGTGCAGGAGGTTCATACTTCTCCACGAAATTCTTCGGGAAGATGCCTTCTACCTTGACCCCCGAGTCATTCGTGTACTCGCCAAAATACCACTCTGCATCTTCCTCGGCAGTAACGGTTATGATTTGGCCGATTGGGAAATTAAGGTCATCATCATGGTCCGAAGTGTACTCGAAGACCGATTTGACCGTGAACGGCGGGCTGGACATCTGGCAAGCCGAACTCTGTTGCAAAGAAATTGTGATGGTGTCGAAATATCAGGCTAATTGACACGAAATGGTAAGGTGGAAGCGGTGCGGGTGGTCCACAAAGGACGGACAGAGAAAGGAGCTCTGTATGTTATCAAGAGAAGCCTTCCTGGACGATCTCAATGCAGTCGGTCATATGGAAATGCACTTTGCGAATGAAGGAATGTATGCTGGATGCAAAGGAGAGTAATCTGTCAGCCTGATCGATCCAGAGTATGTACGTCAGAGTATATGCCCCTAAGGCAAGCGAGCACCCTGAGACTGATCACTGAATTAAGTCACTCAGTATACAAAGGCGCACTTAGATGAGACAAAGTGCCAGTGTGATTTAATGCCAAGATGTAGAAAAATAACGGGACGAGTAGTTTAGAGAAGATGAAGATGAGGAGACATCGAGGGGAATCACGGAGGTGGCAGTAGGCTCGTAGCAGCGAGTGGTGGTCGTCACTGTCAGGCGGGACAGGGAGCTCCACCATGGGCGATCAGCGGCTACCTAATAACACTGCTCACTTCTGATTCACTTCTAGAGAATGGTGATTATCCGTTAACAAGCCACACTGGATTAAGGCACTACTACTTCTGAGTACTCGAATTTTCAGCCGAATCTTCCTTTGGCTCTTGTTTTAAATTGAATCTCAACTACATCATCCCACTGCTGGCTCGCAAAACCTTTCATTGAATCCGGGGTTTGCCTCGTGCCAACCTGACAAACACCACTACTGTATCGGCTTCTTTTTCTTTGCTTCTCTTATTCTGCTACTGAGCACAACGATAGTGTCGCTGCTGAGGTCACCCATATTAAAAGCGCGTCATGTCTGCAAAGAAACCTATTCTCAAAACTTCTCTTCCAACTGCACATGCAGCMTCCTCACCAGCAGGACTACAAAAGCCCAGCAATGCCCGCCGTGCGCCACCCAAGTCAAAGGCGCCCGAGCAGCAAAAGGGCCAACCTATGAACAGGCCAAACGTCGATCCACGACATCTCGCAATCGCCATGCACCATGCGCACCAGATTCAGGCACAGAAAGACACAGAAGCTCTAATCTTAGACCGCATCCTCGAGCTCGTCAATTTTCCTTCTTCGCCGTCAGCAGACCCCGCCGCTCCGTCTGCCGAAGATGCTCGAGCTTTCAAAGCAGCCCTTGTACCTTTCCAGCCTGCCGACTACGACAATTTGATTCTTGAACGGAACATCGAGGGCCTTTGTGGATATGGTTTATGTCCCAACGAGCACCGCAAAGAGGACGTTAGAGGCAAGTACAGGATCACATGGGGCGCCAAGGGTAGTGGTCCTGGGGGTCGCGGCCGCGAGATGAATATTGTCCCAAAAGAGAAGCTGGAAATGTGGTGTTCGGATGAATGCGCCGAACGAGCGATGTATATACGGGTGCAGTTGGCAGAGGAACCTGCATGGGAGCGCCGGGATGGGAACCACGGCAAGGAGCTCGTATTACTCGAAGAAGACAGAGCAAGGGCACGAAAGGGAAAGAGCAAGATGAGCAGTTCAGCCACCTTGAAAGAAGTCACTGGTCAATTGGAAGACCTCCACATGGGAGGAACTGAAGGGCCGAATGATCTTGCCAGCGCCATCTCTGGCATATCCCTTCTTGATGCCGCTCGCTCTCGTGAGCTTGCCATGGAACGTGGAGATGCAAATCCAGCTCTTCGAGCCGGCAGAGTGGATATAGCAATTCGGGAGAATGAGGATGTTTCCCACGAGGTCACGCCTCCGCAAATGCGGCCAGGCGATGACAAAGGAGGCTCCATTGAAGGCTACGTGCCCAAGGAAATGTGACCTTGATATGCATCAATCTCGTCAGGTTTGACATGGACCTGGTCGCGACAGAGTTCGATGGGATGCTTCGCTTTGCGGTTCTACGGCGTCTTTTTGTTTATGACGATACCCAATTTACTGTTGTAGATAGACTGGAATAATCTGAATCTGATCCAGTGCGGTGCAGTTGATGGTGCAGTTCGCACAAAAAAAAGTTGCGATTCTCCGATGACATCCTGCACGTCATGCAGACAGAACCTTCTACGCATCGTCCGCTCTGAGGCGGACAGTAAGCAAAAGGAGAAATTTTGGCAATCAAGCGTCATCTCCACCAGGAGAATCGGCGACACCTTTCTCAGCGACATTATGTTCATTCCTGTGTCTCTAGGCTACATGATAGCTGCAAAGCCAGCCAGACCAAGAATAATTGAGCACGCCATAGATCGACCGAAGACAATCATTAACTTTTTTCATCGAGGGTGTGCGCATCTACCGGAAGCGGCGGGGGCGCTCCTGAACCTGCTGCTGGGAGACGTTGACAACGTTGACCTTGAGGTTGTCGAACTGTAGTGGAGAAGATTAGTTAACGCACTGCTTTTAAACCATGAGCAACCGCGCTGAGAAGCTGAACTTACGCCCATGGACTTGAGGAGGTCCTTGGTGTCGGCATCGACATCGAGCTGGCCGGACTCGGTCTGGGAAACATCCAGAGCGGAGACCTCAGGAACGTACTGATCCTTGCGCTCACGCTCCTCCTCCTGCAGCTTGAAAGAGATACCGCGGACAGGGCCACGCTGGATACGCTTCATAAGGTGGGTGGTGTAACCAGCGATCTGGTTTTTCGTCAGCAAGTCATATTCCGACTGCTGTACGTCTCAATATTAGATTGCATACCTTGTTGCGAAGACGCTTGGAGGCAATGATAGCGATCTCATCGCAAAGACGCTTGTTGGTCTCGAAGTCGAGCGTCAACTTGGGGTAGTAGCGCTCGATGATGACCTTGGCGGACCTCTTGACTGTCTATTGAAGAAGAACCCGTTTCGTCAGAATTGACACTCTTTTGGCGCTCACTTGAAGATAACTCATGGTGCTTTCTCTGTAACTTACCTTGGTTCTAACGCGACCCATTTTGGCGGTTGTGTGCTGGCGGGATGGATGTTCGGAAGACGAGACCTAATCCATTCTATTTTCTTGCTATATTGGAGAGTCTGGTGTGCGGAAACCCTAATTATGATCACATGATAAATCTTACCCTGACTGAAACGCCAAGACATTAGTCTCAAATTCGCATCGGAGTGCGCCTTTCCCAATGAGGTAATTTTGTTCCTCAGCTTATCAACGGAGTAAACAGATTAGTGCTCATTGCAAGACTTGCGCCATTGAGCACACTCCTCTGTTTTGAGTTCAGAATGACACTCGAAATGTTCCTTTGCCTCCAGAATTTAATTTACATAATGCATCCAACTTTATATCACTAGACCAGTAGGAAATAAGAGTAACCTAATCGTACAGCCAGCCCTCCATATCACCAGGTATAGACCTCGTGACAGACAACTTAAATAGAACTGAGGGTCCTCAGAAGGTTTCGTGCAACGTCCTCTCTACCTTTCTCGGGCTGATCCGATGCAGACATATCCTGTCCCCTCCGAGCATAGGGCAAGTTTGCCAATTTGTCCAACCTGGGCACCACACGCTGGTCCGCACGGGCGACCGGGGAAATACTTGTCAAGGTCGGCTTCTGGTATTCCTCAATACCATAAGGCGCCTTAGCAGTGGCGCTAGCCCGGTATGACGCGAGGCCGATTCTACCGTCCGAGTCCACCGAAGCACGGATGGGAGTAACCCAGTACTTCGCACCACCCGGGATGGATGCGTCGAAGTACGCAAGACCTGCTGGCGAGCCTTGTTCAATGAAAGTCATAGCGTTGAGATCTTCCACCGCGATACCACCAACACCAGCAATGGCCTTAGATGTTTTACCCTTGAACCGACCCTTCGGCCGCAGGATACGGGCCTGCACAGGGCGTTGGTGTGCCTGGGGACCGAATTTCGGGTGGTTGTAGATCAGAGCGTGAGATCGCGTATATGAGAGACCAGCAGAAGGGTGTGTCTTCGGGGGACCGGATACAGCATACTCCGCAGAGGAGAGTTTAGTACCTGGAGATTGGTAGTACTTGTGTCCGATACGGTCGCTAGGGACGGCGGGGGGTGATGGAAGATCCAACAGTTCGAAGACGACGGGGCCAAGAGAGAAGGGATCGGTTCGCAGCGATTTGATGTACTTTTGGAACTCTTCCTCGGTGACGTTGAGCGGACCAAGCGCTTCTAGATCCTCGCCGTTATCCTGGGCTTGCTTTCTGCGTTCAGCAGTTCGCTTGGCAATGAAGTGTTCACGAAGCTTCTGCAGCAGCTCAGGCTTCCTCGCGCGCACTTTATTTAGATAAGCATTGAACTCCGCCTCCGTCTGTCCCGCGAGCCAAGGCCCAGAATGTCTGAACTGTTTGGCACCAGGCTCCTGAAGGCCTTTGCTCGTATCTGTATTGTCAACCACGGATTCGAAAGGGCTCTGGTGTCTAGGCACCATGCTAGTCGCGTAGTTGACCTTGGAAGGAAGGGACATGGGCATGTGAAGCTCTTGGAATTTCTCCAAGGTCACCGTGTGGTCGGCGGCGGATTCGAAGTCTGTGACATGTTCAAACGTGTCGAGTACGTTGAGGCGGACGACAGGCCGGGACGACTTTTCCGACGTCGACTTTGCAGGAAGCGGTCTCTTCAACCCCCAATCTCCTCTCGCTAGCGACGAAGCCGGGGTGACAATGGATGCTCGGATCGGATGAGGCAGGGTTGCGGTGTCGGATTCGTAAACAGTCTTCGAGGTTGCATCTTGCTGGGGCAACGGTAAGGCTGAAGGAAGCGCGAAAAGACGGGACTTCCGAAGAAGATTCGCCGTCGGCGATAACCTGGCTGTCGCCATGGGCGTTATTGAGGACAATTACAGTGTCTCGATGTTGTTTCTTCGATGCGGAGTGCACTGGAGAAAAGTTGATTGCACCATGCATGCCAAGCCGGGTACGGTGAGCGGCAGCGCGCAGATGCGCAAAGTATTTGATTGCATTTCCCCAATAATTAAGTTACGGAGTTACACCGTTGTATCTCTGGAAATGATGAATGATCTAGAGAGGTATATTATTACTGTTACTTCGTCATGGACTTCAACATAATTTAAGTATTTCTTTCCAAGGCCAAAACTGTATATGCATTGAGCTCTAATTTCTATACTTGGCTCGACCTTTTCTTGCTGTTTCATGCCCCAACAGCCAACAACGACTTGACTGTGTCTGTAACCGATTGCTTCAATGACCGGTACTGGATACCCAAGACCTCGATTGATTTCTTGTTGTTAAAACCGTATACATCAGCTGGGGTATCATCTGGCAAGTCCTTAGAGGGTAGTCTATCAGCCAGCTCAGGATATGCTTCGCGAATGATATCAGCGACAGCCTTATTTGAGAAATAGCCGGCTGTGACGAAAAATCTTTGGCCGCCTGCTTCCGGGACTTCGATAGCTCTGATGTGTGCCAGGGCAACATCACGGACATCTACCCACAGGAATATGCCTGTAGGGGGAAGGCCGTCTTTGCACTGGCCACGGACCATATCAGCAATCCGTTTATTGGAAGTGTTTATGGCGTCGAGTGAGTTCAAGTAATGCACGATTGGACCCAGCACCAAAGGTGGGTTGATGGTTGCAATGTCAAAGTTGGGTTTTTCTTTTTCCACAAAGTCCCATGCAGCCTTTTCTGCGAAAGTCTTGGGGTAGGCGCATACGTTAGCCAAGCACAATGCGAATTACCAGGCTGTATACATACCTTACTACCTCTGTACGTTGCAGAAGGATCCAGCGCTTCTTCCCAGGTAACGGGGTTCCAGCTCTCCTCGCTGTACTCCTTGGCATGCTGCTTGGGATTGACGATCGCCGCAAAAGATGAGGTGATAACGACTCTCTTGACCGTCGGTGCGTAGGCCTTGATCGCCTTGAGGATACCCGTCGTCCCCTTAATTGCAGGATCCAAGAAATCCTTCACGGGATCGGTAATATTGAAGTGGAAAGGAGAGGCAGTGTGAAGGACATAGTCGAATGGTGGATTAGATTTGACGGCCTTGACAGCGATTAGCTTAGAATTGCTGGACGGGTTAAGCCAGAGTAAGATTGACGGCCTCAAGAAAGAAAAAGCACTCTTACCTCATCGAAAGCTCCATCTGCTGCGACATCTTTGACAATAACAAAAGACAGCTTCTCCTTTGGCGTATTGGGATGAGCTTCGAGAATCTTCTGGCCCTTCTCCTCGGATCGAACAGTTACCACGACATCATATCTGTATTGCATCCCGTCAGCTCACCCAGAGCAGCCCATGGCTATAGGTATCCTGCACTTACCCACGTGCCAGCAGCACATCGATACAATGAGCAGCGATGAAGCCACTTCCCCCTAGACCGAGCATTAGCCTGCAGACCTAATGACTAGGATAGTACTTGAAGATGCTTACCAGTCAAAAGAACTTTACCCATCGTGCCAGAGATTGAGAAGGGTCTGGTTGCATCAAATGCCTAAGTGCGGGATACAAGTCAACGCATGTCCCTGAGGACGCACACTGTCTTTAAGTAGTCTTGCATCCCACGTCTTTCGTGATCTTCCCCACTATTATTGGGACCCAGCGTTGAGGTTGTCATTGGGTTCGCAAATGAGGTGCCGCGATGATTACAAATATCACAGAAAGTTTGCGTCAATCAAGGCGGAGATAGATGGAGTGAAGACATCGCTAAGTCCGTCGGATTAATCTCCTGGAGTTAACACTCGGGATGAAGTCCATTCAAAATCACAAGCTTTTTTGGGCCTGAGCCATTTGGGGAGGGGTAAGATATTGGTTTGGTGGGGTTTCCCCGAAAAGCAAATGACGTCGGAGCCGAACACTGACATAAGGAGGTACTTCAGACGATATCAGGAGTCAGTTCTCCGGGGTAACATGGCCACTATAACAGACTAGATTGGAAATGGGCTCCGAATAGATAAGAGACTTTTATAAGTTGCAACTAGCCAATAAGTAGTCGATTATGGCTAATCCATGCCAGCATATCACTTTCAATATCTTGACCCTCGCTCTAGAATCAGAACTATATCTCCATAGGAATACATGGCTGATTCCTCGACTAACCCGGAGAGAATTACTCCTTTATCAGTTCTGAACTTCTGGGTGTACTTGTTTCACAGATGACCTGCTGCACCCCGAATCTGCCGGGTTGACAGCCCCCTTGTGCTCCTTCAAGAAAGAGAGGAATGCACAACTATCTCAACACTCTCCTGTGCCAATTGGCCCAAGTAATCGGTGTGAATCTCCTCAGAGGCACCTTGGGTGTAGCTGGATTGCAAACAGAAGGTCTTCAAAAGTTAGGAGTCACCGCAAGCTTGCCACAAACAAAGGCGAAGTAATAAAGGACCTGCCTATGGTCAGAATTCGCGTGCATAAGGATATACTGTGCTCTGGGACCAGAAACATCTACTGAATGGACTGGCGCCGGACTTGATAGACATCAAGAATGTCTCGTCCTCGAGTAGAGCACCCCTGCCCAAAAAGGTCAACCATGTTTGGAAATTGTTCCTTGTCAGAGGTCACACACGCGACAGGGATTCACGGCAATGGATCCCTAGACTGCTTGCTAATCGTGAGATGTATGCTCGTAGAATGTATTCAACCATTCATTTTGAGAACATGGGATTCTCACAGTGCTTTTGTTCCATTGTGGAATGCTTGTTATCAGGAGCAGTACTGCAGGAGCAACTATGTAAATAATAGGTATTGATTGTAGCGGAAAGTATGAATTTGGGCTCTGCTCTAGAACATTGCTTGCGGACACGTGCAAGAGACCAGGGTCATCTGATGAGGTCACATTTGGGATCCCGAGTAGTGCCCGAGTCCATGGAACAGAAAGCTTCGATTTGCACAGTCTGGAATTCAAGTTGTTGACAAATGAAGCGCATAATAAGAGCTCCTAGCATCTTTGAACTTTCGAAAACTCTAATCAGCTCGCGTTCCGAAGCATTTATTGACCGATCCAGGCGGCTTGTGTGTACGACCGCATTAAGATGTCTCTCGGCTAGGTATTAAACCAGTGAAGAGATTCCTCATGACCATCTCAGCTCATGTACAAAATAGCGCATTGCAATAATCGTCCATACTGGAGAAAGGGTTGTTGTTAGTTTCATAGAAATTCTAGAAGACAGGTTGACTAAGTAAATAGCCAAGTGAGTAACTAATCAGTTTGGGCTGGATACTGAGCAGATGCCCCAGGCGAGAACAGCTGTGGTCCGTGCACAATCCCGCCAGGCTCTTGAGACGTTCACCTCATCCATCACTACTACTCAAACCCACTACTGTCCCATCGACCTCCTATCTTTCATGTCGACCTCGTGTTAAATTGCATGCCCTAGAGGTTGACTTCAAATGTCCACCCTGGGGTGTGGTCTACCAACATGGCGCAAGCAGGTCCTATTACGGACATCACTCAGCGACTCTTCAGTGAGTTGAAGTCCAAGAATGAGGAGACGCGGGTAAGAGCTTCATTTGAGCTCTACGATAACGTCCTGGCTATCTCGAGAGGTAACACTTCGCACTTCGGTCGCATCCAGAACTTGACTAATATGCAATGTTTTCGAACGCCGCAGATTGGCCTCCGGAGAAGTTCCTCGAATTCTATAACGCTGTCAGTCAACGCATCGCGCAGCTCGTGGTCACTGGCAGTGACGCACATGAACGCATCGGTGGTCTTTTAGCTCTCGATCGCTTGATTGACTTCGATGGTGTCGATGCGGCTCAGAAAACCACTCGATTCGCTAGTTATCTGCGCAGCGCCTTGCGCAGCAACGACAATGCAGTGTTGGTCTACGCAGCTCGATCTTTGGGACATTTGGCGAAGCCGGGCGGCGCTCTTACTGCAGAATTGGTCGAAAGTGAGATTCAGTCAGCATTAGAATGGCTTCAGTCTGAACGACAGGAAAGCAGGCGCTTCGCTGCTGTGCTTGTCATAAGAGAGCTTGCCAAAGGCTCGCCAACTCTTCTTTACGGTTTCGTTCCTCAGATCTTCGATCTCATCTGGGTCGCCCTGCGGGATCCCAAGGTCCTTATCCGAGAAACAGCGGCGGAAGCGGTCTCTGAGTGCTTTGAGATCATAGCCGCCAGAGACGCTCAAGTCCGACAACTGTGGTTTGCAAGAATATACGAGGAAGCACTTTTGGGCCTTAAATCAAGCAATGTGGACTCGGTACATGGATCCCTCCTAGTACTCAAGGAGCTTCTTCTCAAAGGAGCAATGTTCATGAACGAGCATTATCGGAATGCGTGCGAGATTGTTCTCCGTCTAAAGGATCACCGTGACCATAAGATTCGGGCCCAAGTTGTCCAGACGATACCTATACTCGCCTCCTACGCACCCGTCGACTTTACAGAAACCTACCTACACAGATTCATGATTTACTTGCAGGCGCAACTTAAGAGAGACAAGGAACGAGACGCAGCATTCATAGCGATAGGGAAAATCGCCAATGCAGTCGGTGCTGCCATTTCACAGTATCTTGATGGAATCATTATCTACATACGCGAAGGATTGGCCTTAAAAGCGTAAGTCTCAGTGCTCTCGTGTCATTGAAGATGAGCTAACATTTGCTAGTCGAAATCGAGCTGCTGTAAATGAAGCACCAATGTTTGAGTGCATTAGCATGCTATCTTTGGCTGTTGAGCAGGCGCTCAGTAAATATATGGAATCTCTGCTTGACCCTATATTTGCGTGCGGGTTGAGCGAATCACTGACACAAGCGCTTGTTGACATGGCTCACTATATCCCGCCTATCAAACCTACCATTCAGGAAAAGCTCTTGGATATGCTCAGCCTGATCCTTCATGGGACACCGTTCCGTCCCCTCGGTTGCCCAGAGAGCAGACTACCTCCCATGCCGTCATTCGCAAAGGACTTCGCTCCCCAAGAGTTGCACTCTGATGCAGAAATTGCTCTGGCACTACATACCCTGGGGAGTTTTGATTTCTCCGGTCACATTCTCAATGAATTCGTCCGCGATGTGGCCATTAATTACGTTGAGAACGACAACCCTGAGATTCGGAAGGCTGCAGCGCTCACCTGCTGCCAGCTATTTGTCCATGATCCGATCATCAATCAGACAAGCAGTCATTCCATACAGGTTGTTAGTGAAGTTATTGATAAATTATTGACCGTCGGGATCGGTGACCCAGACCCAGAGATCCGACGTACCGTACTATGGTCGCTAGATCGCAAATTCGATCGTCATCTCGCAAGACCAGAAAACATCCGCTGTCTGTTCTTGGCCGTAAACGACGAAGTATTTGCCGTCCGGGAAGCTGCAATTTGCATCATTGGCCGCCTTTCGAGCGTCAACCCAGCCTATGTGTTCCCGCCACTACGAAAATTGCTAGTGAATCTTCTGACAGGTCTTGGGTTCGCGAGCACAGCCCGACAGAAGGAGGAGAGTGCTCAACTCATCAGCTTATTCGTATCAAATGCGACCAAACTCATCAGGTCCTATGTCGATCCTATGGTGACGACGTTACTTCCGAAGGCGACGGATGGCAACCCAGGCGTCGCCTCGACCACATTGAAAGCTGTCGGAGAACTTGCGACTGTCGGGGGCGCGGAAATGAGAACTTACCTCCCGCAGCTCATGCCAATCATCCTGGACTCACTGCAGGATCTCTCTTCGCATGCTAAGCGAGAGTCAGCTTTGCGAACGCTGGGCCAATTAGCCAGCAACTCTGGCTATGTCATTGATCCGTTTCTGGAATATCCTCATTTACTTGCCGTTCTCATTAATATCATCAAGACAGAGCAAACTGGGTCGCTGCGCAAAGAGACCATCAAGTTACTGGGAATCCTTGGTGCTCTTGATCCGTACAAGTACCAACAGATCAGTGAAATCGAACCCGATGTCCACCACATCAACGAAATTCAGACAGTCTCTGATGTTGCCCTTATCATGCAGGGTCTCACGCCTTCCAACGAGGAGTATTATCCAACCGTGGTCATCCACACCTTGATGCAGAATATATTGCGTGAAAATTCACTCGCTCAGTACCACTCTGCGGTCATTGATGCGATTGTTACAATCTTCAAAACTCTGGGTTTGAAGTGCGTGCCGTTTCTAGGGCAGATCATTCCCGGCTTCATATCGGTCATCCGAGGTTCGCCGCCTAGCCGCCTAGAATCCTACTTCAATCAGATGGCTATCTTGGTGAATATTGTTCGACAGCATATTCGAGCCTTCCTTCCGGAAATTATTGAGGTCATCCAGGAATTTTGGGATTCATCCTACCAAGTGCAAGCGACTATCTTGTCACTTGTTGAAGCGATAGCCAAGTCTCTGGAGGGTGAGTTCAAAAAGTACCTGGCAGCCATGATCCCTTCAATGTTGGACACTCTTGAGAAGGACAACACACCTCGCCGCCAGCCTTCAGAAAGGATTCTCCACGCGTTCCTTATCTTTGGCGCCAGTGGGGAAGAATACATGCATCTGATCGTCCCATCTATGGTACGCCTCTTTGAGAGAGCTCAGAATCCTCAAAGTATCAGGAAATCGGCCATCGATAGCCTCACAAAGCTGTCGCGACAAGTAAATGTTTCTGACTTTGCATCTTTGATGATTCATTCATTGGCTCGTGTTGTTGCAGGCAACGACCGGACCTTAAGACAAGCAGCCATGGACTGTATCTGTGCTCTTATCTTCCAGCTCGGCCAGGATTTCTGCCACTACATAAGTCTCCTGAACAAGGTCTTGACACATCACCAGATTAATCATGTCAATTACCAGATTCTAGTTTCCAAGCTTCAAAAGGGTGATCCGCTGCCACAGGACTTGAATCCCGATGAAACTACGGGTACACTGGCGGATGAATCTAGCTACTCTGACATTGGCCAGAAGAAGATGGTTGTCAATCAGCAACATCTAAAGAATGCCTGGGACGCCTCTCAAAAGTCAACGCGGGAAGATTGGCAGGAATGGATACGAAGATTCAGCGTGGAGCTTTTGAAAGAATCACCTTCACCAGCACTCCGAGCATGCGCCAGTTTGGCTGGTATCTACCAGCCATTAGCAAGGGACCTCTTCAACGCTGCATTTGTATCCTGTTGGACGGAGCTGTACGATCAGTATCAAGAAGAGCTCGTACGCTCAATTGAGAAGGCTCTTACTTCAACAAATATCCCTCCTGAGATACTCCAAATACTTCTCAATCTTGCAGAGTTTATGGAGCATGATGATAAGGCTCTTCCCATTGATATTCGTACACTTGGCAAGTATGCCGCAAAGTGTCATGCATTTGCCAAGGCACTCCATTACAAAGAGCTGGAATTCGAGCAAGATCAGAACTCCGGCGCCGTGGAGGCTTTGATCACCATTAATAACCAGCTTCAGCAGACTGACGCCGCTATTGGTATCCTTCGCAAAGCCCAAGCCTACAGAGACGTAGAGCTGAAGGAGACATGGTTTGAGAAGCTTCAGCGATGGGAAGAGGCACTTGCTGCTTACAAACGCCGTGAGAAAATTGATCCAGACTCATTTGGTGTCACTATGGGCAAAATGCGGTGTCTGCATGCGCTTGGCGAGTGGAAGGTATTATCTGACCTCGCCCAAGAGAAGTGGAACCAGGCTTCGCTAGAACATCGCAGAGCCATTGCTCCCCTAGCAGCTGCAGCAGCGTGGGGACGAGGTCAATGGGAGTTGATGGATTCCTACTTGGGTGTAATGAAAGAGCAGTCCCCGGACAGGTCTTTCTTCGGTGCGATTCTTGCGATCCATCGGAATCAATTTGATGAGGCGACAATGTACATTGAGAAAGCCCGGAACGGCCTCGACACGGAACTATCAGCTTTACTTGGAGAGTCATATAACCGTGCATACAACGTTGTCGTCCGTGTACAGATGCTTGCTGAATTGGAGGAGATCATCACCTACAAACAGAACGTTGGGGACCCTGAGAAGCAGGAGTCAATGCGTCAGACGTGGAACAAGAGGTTGCTCGGCTGCCAACAGAACGTTGAAGTATGGCAACGCATGCTCAAGGTCAGGGCGCTCGTCACTTCACCCCGCGAGAACCTTGATATGTGGATCAAGTTTGCCAACCTCTGCCGTAAATCCAATCGCATGGGACTTGCCGAGCGATCTCTTGCATCTTTGGAGACTGTTGTCACTGACAACAATGGTACAAGAACTATCGCTCCTCCCGAAGTGACTTACGCTCGCTTGAAATTCAATTGGGCTACTGGTCGCCAGCGCGAAGCTCTTCAGATGCTAAAAGAGTTCACTGCAAATCTGACGGATGACTTGAATCGCTTTAACGCGGTCATGGTATCACAGTCCGATCATAACGGAATCAATGGTGTCAATGGAATTACTGAGGCAAATCATGCGGATATGATGGGTCTACGTGAACGTATTGGCGATATAGCTAAGTTCCGCAAGCTGCTTTCTAAGAGTTATCTTAGGCAGGGAGAGTGGCAGACAACTCTGCAACGAGGCGACTGGAAGCCGGAACACGTTCGCGAGGTTCTTGGCGCATATTCCGCTGCCACGAAATACAACCGCGACTCGTACAAAGCCTGGCATTCCTGGGCTTTGGCCAACTTTGAAGTTGTAACAACGATTGCCAGTCAGACAAGCAGGGACGGGAGTATCAAGCCCGTAGTCCCTGGCCATATTGTGACAGAGCATGTCATACCTGCCATTGGAGGTTTCCTCAGATCAATCGCTTTGTCGTCGACCTCCTCTCTCCAGGATACCCTGAGACTGCTGACCCTCTGGTTCACTTACGGTGGTGATCAAGAAGTGAATAATGTTGTCACAGAAGGCTTCACCGCAGTGAACATTGACACCTGGCTTGCGGTAACTCCACAACTCATCGCTCGTATCAACCAGCCGAACCTCAAGGTCCGAACCGCTGTTCATCGCCTACTGGCTGAAGTGGGCAAGGCCCATCCGCAGGCGCTGGTGTACCCATTAACCGTTGCGATGAAATCGCATATTACCCGCCGTTCTCAATCCGCCAGCACCATTATGGATAGCATGCGGCAGCACAGTGCTACTTTAGTTGAGCAAGCCGATCTTGTCAGTCATGAATTGATTCGAGTCGCGGTTCTGTGGCACGAACTCTGGCATGAAGGCTTGGAGGAAGCCTCTCGACTCTACTTTGGTGACCATGATGTGGAGGGCATGTTTGCAACTCTGGCGCCACTACATGACATGCTTGACAAGGGTGCGGAAACGCTGCGTGAGGTTTCTTTCGCCCAGGCATTTGGACGGGATCTTGCAGAGGCGAAGCACTATTGTATGCTGTATCGTGAGACGGAAGAAATCGGCGATCTCAACCAAGCTTGGGATCTCTACTATACTGTCTTCCGCAAGATTAGCCGGCAGCTCCCACAGTTGTCGACTCTTGACCTCAAATACGTCTCTCCCAGGCTCAAGGACTGTCATGACCTTGCCCTTGCTGTTCCTGGAACCTACCAGAGTGGCAGACCAATCATCCGAATCATCAGCTTTGATCCTATATTGCACGTGCTTCAAACTAAGAAGCGACCTCGACGAATGACTCTGAAGGGAAGCAACGGAAGCTCTTACATGTATTGCGTTAAGGGACATGAGGACATTCGGCAAGACGAGAGAGTCATGCAGTTATTCGGACTTCTGAACACCTTGCTTGATAACGATGGCGAAACCTTCAAGCGACATCTTTCCGTCCAGCGGTTCCCTGCAATCCCCTTGTCTCAGAGTTCTGGTCTGCTGGGATGGGTCTGCAACAGCGATACGTTACATGCACTGATCAAAGAGTACCGTGAAAGTCGCCGCATCCTACTCAATATCGAACATCGCATTATGCTGCAGATGGCGCCAGATTATGACAATCTCACTCTGATGCAAAAGGTCGAGGTGTTCGGATACGCCATGGACAACACTACTGGAAAAGATCTGTACCGTGTTCTGTGGCTCAAGAGTAAGAGTTCCGAGGCTTGGCTTGAGCGCCGGACGAATTATACAAGATCTCTGGGAGTCATGTCGATGGTAGGCTACATTCTGGGTCTTGGTGACCGTCATCCGTCCAATCTTCTGCTGGAGCGCGCCACTGGAAGAGTGGTTCATATCGATTTCGGTGACTGCTTCGAGGTGGCAATGCACCGTGAGAAATATCCAGAGAGGGTGCCCTTCCGGTTGACTCGCATGTTGACTTTCGCCATGGAAGTCAGCAATATCGAGGGAAGCTACCGTATCACCTGCGAGGCTGTTATGCGCGTGATTCGAGACAACAAGGATTCCCTTATGGCAGTTCTGGAAGCGGTATGTTTTGTCCATTTCTAAGTCAACGTTTCACTGAGGTGATATTTGAACTAACCTTTGATCTTTTACTGCAGTTCATTCACGATCCCTTGATCAATTGGCGTCTGAACATTCGCGAGTCGCCAGAACGGCCGCCGTTCAGCACTGAGCGCCGACAGTCGATTACGTCCGTCATGAATCTTGAGCATGGCGTTCAGCCCAGCAATTTTTCCCGTCACCGTCGTCCATCTATTCTCGACGGTGGTATCCTTGATGTCCAGGAGGGCATTCCGCCTGAAGCCCGTGAGGCACAGAATGCACGAGCAGTGCAGGTGCTTGCTCGGGTCAAGGAGAAGCTCACAGGTAGAGACTTCAAGCCCACTGAAGAGCTCAATGTGAGTGATCAAGTGGACAAACTTCTCGCGCAGGCAACGAGCGTGGAGAACATATGTCAGCATTGGATTGGATGGTGTAGTTTCTGGTGATCTTCTCTTCTGCAGTCTAAATTTTCTGGAGTCTTATATGGCGCGCATCGTGTTACGGTGGTTTCTTGCACGGCGTTGATATTTCCCCCCTTCTTCCCCTTTTTGTATGTATGTCTTCTGACGTTATTATGTTCCTCTCTTCCACTTTCGACTCTTCTCGACTGCCTCAATTTTCGGTGCTGCATCGTTGTACCCAGCTTTCCCGAGAAAACGGGGGACATTCGGGGGTCTGTATCTGGTTTAATGATTATTGACTCTCACATGGAGTAGAGCAGCATAAATGGCCTGCAATAGACATCAATGCGGTTGTGAACCTTTAAAGCTATTTGGGTCAACTATTCTCTTGCAGTATTTCAACGGACTGTTCTATGAGCGGCACTTGCATGAGCGTCCACTCACAAGCCGAGGTCGCCAGCGGTCCGTGACTTCAGCTTCCATCTAAGAAAGCGGAGAAATTCTGGGCAATTCATTTCGTTTCCTTTCTGCATCCTCACCTCTTCTCCGTCTCATCCATTAGTCCGCGATTCTGTTTCAAGCGGTGAGGTATCTATTTGATGCTTGCCCGAAATCGATGAACCATGACGCCCGCGGACCCAGATGCCCATCCTCTCGTTCGCAACGCTCTCCGCATCACCCTGAGCGCCAAGGAATACAAGCTCCTCCACGAATACATCATCCAGCGCACACCTCCTTCCATCCAAGACAAGGCTCCCTCTCCATCTCAATATGAGGCCATCGTCCGATCAAAGAACAAGCACAACGAAGCCGCGCTGCGGGCCTCCCTGCGAGTCTTCCTCGTCTCTGGCGGAGTACTGAAGCTCGTAGACGCAATCGTCCGCCGCATCCAAGGTGATCTGTCCAAGTAAGTCGTGCAATATCACCGGAACGAATTCAAAGTAATAGTAAATTGCGCTAACACTGACGCTTCTGCTCCAATGTTAGAAAGAAACCACGCTCCTCAATCCTGCACTCTCCCAACTTCCGCCTCTCCCTCTCGCTCTCCGTTGTCCTCCTCCTCCACCGATTCCTCCATCGCTTCTTCGTCAAGCTCCGCACGAATCTTCGCACAGATGACGCGAGGCCCTTCCGCGAGCGAAACCCGCGCGTCTCCAGGGCGCTGACGTCGCGGTATGCCCCTGCCGTCGGCGCCAGTATGGCCGGTTTCGCGCTGGGCATCTGTCCGCAGACGCAGCTTCGGATTACGGCGGCTATTTATGCGGGGACGCGGACGATGGAGTTTGTGTTCAATGCGCTGGAGGAGAAAAGGTTGTTTGGGGACCGGCCTTGGTGGTTTGGGAGCTGGTTGTTGATGCCTGTGTCGTTTGCGCAGCTGTTCCATGCGTTTGTTTTTGATCGCGAGACTGTGCCCAAGGTATGTTCTCTCCTTATTTCCGCACTCCTGTGAGAGCTTCTGGCTCGAGAAGGCATGTACTAATTGATGCTTAGTGGTTCGGAAACATTCTGTTCAGATTGTCCCCCAGCTACATCCGCGGTCGACCAGAGAGTCTGCCGGCCGGATTTCCATGGCCGGACAAGGAAGCTGTGGTCGATTCACTGGCAAACATTGCCAGGTTGCGGTGGCCGTGAGTTCTACATTACTATGGATAGCATACAGTATCCAAGTTACTAATTCTATAACGCAACAGAAAATTTATTTCGCCGATTTTGCACCCTGCCGACCCGAATACTCTGCCATCGGCGGTCAAGTTCATTTCTCCCATTACTGGGCCCGCGCACCCATCTATTTCTAACCTGGGATGTGCTTTGCTTCACCCGAGCATCCCTAGCTGCGGCACGGCATTCCTGCACCATATTCTCCTCTCAGTGCCACCCCTTGCTCGGTTCCTAACTACCGTCACCCTGGCACTATCGGTTCTCAAATTCAAGACAATCTTGTCTCATCCAATCTCGGCGGTGAATAACCTTTCAAAGAAGATCATCAAGCTGACGGCCCTTCTGTCCGCCGCGGCTGGGTCTGCATGGGGCACCTTGTGTCTCTGGAATGCCATCCTGCCACGCTCCGTCCTCCCCACGAAGCGCTTCTTCCTCAGCGGTGCTGTTGCAGGCATGCCATTTGCATTCCTAGGGAATAGTCGTAGCATCTTCATGTACTTCTTCCGGCTGGCCGTGCGCTCGTCGTGGGACGTTGGTGTCAAACGTGGCCTTTGGAAAGGCTGGAAGGGTGGAGACTTGTGGATCATTGTCCTCGCCTGGGCGGTCATGGGCTCCTTGCTGGAGAATAGACCATCCGTTGTCCAGGGTAAGGGTGTCAGAAAGTCCTTGGCGTGGTTGCGAGGAGATGGTTTCGTTGATCCTGTGGAGGCTGTGGCGAAGAAGAAGGCCAGAAAGGCATCTACCCAAAAGGAGCCTGGCAACGAGGTGCGAACGTAGTGTACTCGAGACCCACGGTCTTGAGCGTCCTTTTTCCATCAAATGCGCCTATGCATTCCGGGCACTTCATTGACTGCTGTTTCGCTTTCGATTCTTTTGCGCTTTGGTGACTGTTTCTGTATCTTAATCCCATAGCGATGAATATGAGTCATGTCTAGGCCTCTGAGCGATCATCGTAAGGGAGATAATGAAAGGCGCATCTGCGCTCAGTCGAATAGAGAGCGTTAGAACAAGAGTGAGCTTTTCCTATCTGCACCTGGTCTTTCAGCACCTTATGATACCATGGCCCGGCACTGCGCCAGGAGCATCAATTACTGCATCCCGCGAGTCTTAGCTGTTCCTCAACGTACTCTTGCTTGACGACAAGAGGAGCACGAGCGCGGGAAGCGTTGTTCGCAGATGAAGGGGAAGGTAGCGGAGGTGTTGATGGGTTTTGTACATCTTCTCCTGCTGAGTTCCGGTTAGTGACCCTGACATTCAGGCTATATGAGCAGACTCACATTGTGAAACCAAATAAAAAACAGGATCCCGGCCACCTTCGGCATGAATCTGCGAGTTTATCGCACCACGCCACTGACTTTGAGTCGACAACGGTATCGTGATCGGTGGTAGGCCCAGCGAGCGAGACACCACGTTCGCTGGAGGGCGATATTCCAAACGATGCGCAGTAAAGTCATAGCCACATTGCGCCTCAACTATCGAGAGCCAATGGTCAAAGTCCAAGTCAATGAGCCGCGGTATGAAATCGATTTTGCGCGATTCTGGGGTCGTAAGGAGGTCTTGCATCGAGCATAGACCATGCTGAGCGGGGTTCACTTCGTTCAGGACCCATATGTTCCGAGAGAGCAGATCTGGCAGGGGTGGTTGGAGTGGAGCAGCTTGAGTCGGTGTTGTCCTGGCTCTTTTGCTTGGGGGCTCTGCGACTGTCTCCTCCTGCACAGTGACTGCAGGCCCGGCCTCTTCGACTGCGATGACCTGCTGCTCAGCCGCATTGCTTGGAATACTGCTTGGGGGTTGATCAGCTACATGATTATCTTCCCGTTCAACCCTCTGACTTCTGCGGACAATACTGCTGCCCTGATCGAAAGTGCTCAATGGGGGTTCGGCGGCCTGGTTCGGTCTTCCACGTGCTGCTACATAATGTACATGTTCGTTCTTGATCTTGTAGGCCATCCCCATTAGCCCGTCCATCCGGGTCTTGTTGAAACATGC
Organism: Aspergillus pseudoviridinutans; assembly: GCF_018340605.1. Taxonomy (NCBI): domain Eukaryota; kingdom Fungi; phylum Ascomycota; class Eurotiomycetes; order Eurotiales; family Aspergillaceae; genus Aspergillus; species Aspergillus pseudoviridinutans. Next base: position 1,576,065 of record NW_025091285.1, on the reverse strand, counting down.
ATCTTGGACGAAGCCAGGCAACCGGTGCAAGTTCGACTGTATCCACTCTTGCAGTTCCGTTCTGGCAGCCTTCGACTTGTACCCTTTGTCCAATTTGCCATGCGCGCTCATCAACTGCGTCAAGACGCGCCTCAACTCGTGGATCTCCTTGTCCGTCCCGCCCAAATACGTGGCAAATAACTTTTGGTTCCAGTTACGGGGACGGGGCGAGTCCATGACGGGTATTGCGAGGTGATCTGTACGATGAGGGGCCGAAAATTGAGAGCTGAAAAATTCTACAGACATGTAAGTGAGATAGACCAATGTGGTTTTTCGAATACTTACCTAACCTAGAGTGAACAAATGGCGGCTCTTGCGCACGACTTTGAACTAAGCTCTGCTCTTACTCCAAACAGGACGCGTCGGATGACGCGTGGGTAAGAGTTTACGCAATGAATGGAAAGATTCTTTCGTGGATAGCTGAAAACAATTCAGAACGCCATCACAATAAATCATCAGATCTATTCATTAAGGATCTCCAATGAGGAAGGATGAATAGAATGCTCAAAGACTGCACCCATGACTGCTAGAACGATCCAAACCATGCGGACAGCTCTGCGGGGAAAGGAGGAAGTCCGGCGGTGAGCACGTGAAAGGCCATACCGCTAGCAGAGATATCTGGCTCTATCCATACTTTAGGTGCTAGGCAGAATACTGGTTAAGCAGTGACGCTGATTCATGTAGGCTCGTGGCACAGTGACAAGCATCAGTGAACGCGACTTTGGACCAGTTGGTAAGAAGATAAACAAAAAGAAAAGTATTATATTCCGTTGCGGGGAATCGAACCCCGATCTCCTGTGTGAAAGACAGGTATGATAGCCGTTACACTACAACGGAGCAATGATAGGCTTCATTATACCGACATAGGACTATGGAGTTCAACTATAATGAAAACAGTAGCGTCGCTGCTCTCATCCCTCTATCGTGGCGCACCATCCCTTAGCTTATGCTCAAGGTCTAAACTTGGATCAATTAGCCGACAAATGCATCGAGGATTGAATGGCTCAAGCTCTTGATGGTACTCCATAGTTCGCAACCGCTGGGCACCGCGGGGAGATCAACTCGTGGCGCATCCACCGGGGCGGGGAAAGTTGCTGGATTTAGGCCTCCGCGGGAGGAAATCGGCCTGGAAGCTCTTTTCCGACCTTTTCCCCGCTGGTGTTCTAAGTGGATACTTTGGAACAATCTGGATACTACTCCAAATGTAGCACCAACGGAAGTCATTATTCTGACCTGGGTTCCTATTTCCTGGTTCAAACTCGCCAATAATGGAAAGGTCACGACCCTCTCACCTGTTTGAGCCTTTTGAGAGCTCCTCACTGCGTTGGCACAACTTCTCCTCACTGTGTGGGGTAAGAGACATTGGTGTTGCTTGTCCAACTATCTGACGCAGGAAACATAGCGGTCTGCAGTTCTTAGAGCATAGAAAGGATCTTCTGGCTAATTTAAGTCTTCTTGCTCGTCCCTGATCTGGCGTGTGTTTCTTTCCATTATTCTCATCCTTCACTAACCAATTGGTCCAAAATATATCAATTTCAACCTTCCACAGCCTATTATCTCACTCATCTTTTTCTCTCCTACCAGAATGTCCGCCAGAAAGTTGAAGATTGGTTGCGCAGGTCTCGGTCGCATGGGCAAGCGCCATGCGCTGAACTTTTTGGAGCGCACGCCGCGAGCAGAATTGGTTGCTGCCAGCTCCCCGGACGATGCAGAGCTAGAGTGGGCAAAGGTTCACCTTGCCCCGTTCGGAGTGAAGCTGTACAAGAATTACGACGACATGCTTAAGCATGAAGGCCTAGAAGCTGTCGTTGTGGCTTCCGCCACTGCTGTGCATGCGGAACAGGCAATCAAAGCCATTGACGCCAACAAGCATGTCCTCTGCGAGAAGCCCTTGTCCACAAGTGTCGAGATTGTATGTCCTTTTCTCTTTTGTTCCTGTAACCTCCAGCTGACGCTTACGCAACCAGTCGCAAACCGTCTTCGACGCAGCCGCCCGAAAGCCTGAACTCAAGGTTATGTGCGGATTCTCCCGGCGATTCGACGCTTCATACCGCGACGCGCACAAGAAGATGACTCAGGGCTCCATCGGCTCGCCGTCCGTGATGCGCAGCCAGACATGCGACAAGCTCGACCCCACCGGCTTCTTCGTTGCCTACGCAGAGTTCTCCGGCGGCATCTTCGTCGACTGCTCGATCCACGATATCGATCTGGCGCTGTGGTTCTTCGGTCAGGACAGCAAGGTCAAGTCCGTCTCAGCCGTGGGCATCACAGCGGTGGAGCCAGACCTCCGCAAACACAACGACCGCGATAATGCGGTGGGCCTGGTCGAGTTCTACAATGGCAAGATTGCATACTTCTACGCCTCGCGCATGATGGCGGCGGGCCAGGAAGATACCACCGAGATCATCGGGACCCAGGGCAAGCTCACGGTCAACGCTCAGCCAGCCATGAACCTGGTCAATGTCTTCGACAGCACCGGCGTGCGTCGAGAGATCCCGCAGAACTACTACGACCGTTTTGAGTATGCATTCGTCACGGAGGCTAACGAGTTCACGGCCGCATGCCTCGACAACAAAGACGTCCCTGTGAAGCTCGACGGTGCTGTCCAGGCTGTTCGGATAGGATGCGCTCTCCAGGAATCTCTCATTACCGGTCACAAGATCTTCTTTGATGAGGCGGGCAATCGTGTCGATAAGTCGAGGCTTTAGATCATATGCTCTTTTGTTTATTGCATAATTGCATGTTATAAATAGATATCAAAGTTATGAATTCATCTACGAGGCGCCTTCGCGATACTCCAGTGTCCTGCCAATGATAACCCGTTTATCTGAAGATCAATCTTAAATCTCTGCAACAACCAGACTTCGTCTTCTCGTCATTTGCCACGAAGACCATGTCGTAGTGGAATAGAGATTCATTGTTTATTCCCCGCCACCGACACGGAACCTTATTTCCGAGGCACCATTTAGTGGACCACATGCAATGGGATGCATTGGGTACAAAGCATATGAAGTCATGTACGCGAAAAGCAGAATTTTCTTAGAAAAGGACAGATGATGAAATTGATGTCATCCCTGGTATGGCGTGCAAGATGAGTGGCAGGATTATTTCCTTTGGTGGCGGCGGAAAACGAATATGAAGTACATCATTACGATCGAGAAAGGTCATTGAAGTATTTTGCTGGCCGTATACCAGACAGAGTAGACTGCATTAAACTGTGCCCGCAGCTAATCTAGAGTCCTTGCTCAGGAGGGCACATAACATCTATTAAGATCGAAGAAGCATGCATATAATCGAAGTCGTAAAATCATCCATCGCTTTCGTCAATGAGGGCAAAGTTGTATGAAACAAGGTAAACAGAACGCCGGAACTCAAGTTGTATGATATGAAGGAACATTTTCAAGATGCAAGGCAACGCTGTCTACCACTTGATCACCTTGTTTGGGAAGAACTCGTCGATAAGTTCCAGGTAGTAGGGCTGTGAAGTATGTGTTAGCTTTGAGTTTGGTTGTGAAATGTGACGATTGGGTGAGCTCACCTTCAATTCTTCGACGGACGGGACATCGTCACTCTTGCTGTACAGATCGTAGGGGTTGAAGGCCTTGACGGCCTGGAGCATCTTCTGATCCTTCTCGTTCATGAACTCGTGGTAGGCGCCAGCGTGGTGCCATGGGTAGAAGGAGTGGTAACGGATCATGGCAAGGGCTTCATCGGGAAGGGTGGACTGCTCCTTGACCACGTGGTAGAGGTACTCATCGTGACCCCAGGAGAGCATGATGTTATCAAGACCGCAGCCAGGGTTGTAGATTCCGTACTTGGTGCCGTAGATCTCATGGTCGTAGTCAGGGTTCTCCTTGAAAGACTCTTTTCCGTAGATAATGCGATCGTCGAATGCGCAGCCCACGGGGAAGGTGTCTCCAACAACATCCCACTGTCCCTTGGCGTCGAAGAAATAGAGGAGCTTGCCAAGGTCATGGATGAGGCCGGTCAGCTGCATCCATCTGGGCTTTCCATCGCGACGGATGGCCTCGGCTGACTGTAGCAGGTGCTCGATCTGAGAGAGGCTGGTGTCGGGATCAGACTCGTCAATCAGAGTGTTCAGCTTCTCCATGGCTTCCCAGATGGACATCTCAGCGCGAGTTTTCGAGTGGAAGTCATTGCGAGCCTTCAAGTTGTACGCAACTGTCTGCTTTGTGTGTTGTTCGCGATAGAAGTTCTTCACGCGGTCGCAAGCATCCTCGTACTGTCGGAATTGAGACTTGTCCTTGTTCTTGTCGAACTCTGATTCCTCATACAATCCGCGTTCTTTTTTCATCTCGTCCTTGAGGACGTTGACAGTGTCGATAGCATCGGACAGGTCTTCGAGCGCCTGGCCGTCGCGCTTGGTGTTGAAGACCGCGGGTTCGGGGCTCATCGCAGTTGGTGCCATTGTGTTGTAGAAAAAGAAGGCTAGATGAAAGAAAGCTCTCTGTATTGCTTCTTGGTCAAGATTGAGAATGGAAGAGCTGATGATGGTGCTTAGGAAGAAAGGAATGAGAGATGCAGTGGGTGTTGCGACGTTATTATATGATCGATGAAGAGTATTCACTGCTCTGTAGCAGTGGCCAGGTATATAGGTATTCACTGTTCAGCGCGAATACCAATAGTTTCAACGACACGTGCCGGTGGGAATCCATGACCCGATGTGAATACATGGTGAAAATTGCCTGAAAAGAAACCCACAACGGTGAATATGGACTGATTTGACAAAAGGCTGATAGGAGTTGCATGAATGCACGGATTCTGGCTTCCGCATATTCGAGAATCCATGACAATTTGACTAGCTCCAGACGTATCCCCACAGCTGCAGGATAGGGCAGATCGAAGACGCAGATCTGGACCAAGGGGTTCAGGGACAGCCATTCAGTCTGGAGCATGCAGGCAGTAGTGGAGACGCAGTGCAAATCATGCTGACCATTGTTGAGCATATCTGGCTCGGTACTGGCCCATTATCCATGTCTGCTGACTTCATAATCGCGGGGCAAAGTTCGGATGTCGGCCGTTGTGGCCACAGTCATAAGGATTCTGGTTTCCGAGAGCCATCAGCACTCTTCCCGAGTCCCTGGTTTCTTTTTGTGGTGATGACAGACTCCGCGTGGGATGGACGTGGTTGATCCATGGATTCACACGGCCCCAGAACGTCGTTCGTTAATAACGGAATTCTCAGCCATTTCTGGAATTCTTCTCAGCCTTCGTTCCACACTCATATTCCGTTGACTCTTGTCTTCTGCTACTGCGTTCAACAGCAATTGGCATGGTTACGCAAGGTGGAAGTGAACTGTTTTCTGGCTGTTGCTAGCTTTAAATGAGACTGCTGCATCAGTAGATGGCTCATCCAGCTCTCATCTACAGCAGAGAGTCCGCTGAGGTCAGAAAATGGCGATAGTACGATGACTGGGGACAGTTGAGCGGAGGGAGGCCTGGAAATTCTCGTCATCCACCAAGCCATCGATCGTTCTGTAGCAGATCATAAACACCTGATGTATACCTTAGATAAGCCTCTCACAAACGAAATAATTGTAATAACACCTTCGCGGTATAGATGATGCCATTCATCTCGGGAATTGTCGCCGTAAAGATAGACCGACCCCACGCTGCTGCTGATTGATGGAGAAACTCCGGCGTTTGGTCCGCATCGGCGCGGGGTGTCTTTTATACCTATGAGGGGCAGATATTCTCCTACGTGTCTGAACCTGATTCTTTCTACTCTTTGACACTCATTCTTTCTTTCTCGTCCTTGTCTCGTTACCTACGATAAAAAACAATATAGCGTCCTCTCACTTCTATCGCCACTTCAAAAGAATCATCATGGCTGTGTACGAAACTCGCTTCAAGCTCAACACTGGTGCGGAGATCCCCGCCTTGGGTCTGGGTACGTTCTTCCCCCACGTTCGTCCGCTGTGAACAGGCCAGCTTATTCAAGACAGGAACATGGCAATCGAAGCCTGGAGAGGTTGAGAGAGCCGTAAGCCATGCTATCTCGGTGGGATACAGACACATCGACACCGCGTACTGCTACCAGAACGAAACAGAGGTCGGCAATGGCATCAAGGAGGCGCTGCAATCTGGAAAGGTCAAGCGTGAGGATTTGTTTGTCACCACCAAGCTGTGGTGCACATACCACACACGAGTCGAAGAGGCTCTGGACAAGAGCTTGAAGAACCTGGGCTTGGACTACGTTGATCTCTACCTGATGCACTGGCCCTTGGCCATGAACCCTGAGGGTAAGAACTTCAGCTCTTCGTTTGACAGAACCACAGGGGAGTCTAACGAATTGAAAGGAAACCATGAGCTGTTCCCCAAGCACCCCGATGGCTCCCGGGACATTGTCCACTCCCACTCCCACGTCACCACCTGGAAGAGCATGGAGAAGCTGCTGGCTACCGGCAAAGCCAAGGCTATCGGTGTCTCCAACTACAGCAAGAAATATCTCGAGCAGCTGCTGCCCGAGGCGACTGTTGTTCCGGCCGTCAACCAGATCGAGAACCACCCATCTCTTCCTCAGCAGGAGATTGTAGATTTCTGCAAGGAGAAGGGGATTCACATCACCGCATACAGCCCTCTGGGTAGCACGGGAAGCCCCTTGTTTACCGCCGAGCCTATTGTCCAGGTTGCGAAGAAGAGAGGAGTCAGCCCGGCCAGCGTTCTCCTCAGCTGGCACAGTACGTTTCCACTGCCATACACTTCCCCTTCTTGTCTACACCTCGCTAACAATCTATTGTAATAGTCGCCCGTGGATCTTCTGTTCTCGCCAAGTCTGTAACACCTTCTCGTATCGAGGAGAACCGCACCAGCCTGATCAAGCTCGATGATGAGGACATGGCTACCATCGCCAAGTACACGAACGAGCTCGCCGAGAAGAAGGCCTTCCAGCGTTTCGTCTATCCTCCTTTCGGGGTCGATTTCGGCTTCCCAGATAAGTCGTAAGCGGCTTTCTTCCTATCGCCTCCCTAAACCGAGCAACGCGGTTGTACTGTCAACAAAGATTGTATATAATGAATAAACAGCKGTCTTTGCGTCTCTAGAATCTAGCATTGTATAGAAAGAAGCTCGTACAGAACAATAGGTTTTTCTTGAATTTATGAATAAGCAAATAAGCACTCCAGTACTCAAGACATTGCCAAAAGGAGATGTTCAAAATCGACAGATGCTCCTTTCAGAACAGCAAATGCACAAGACAAGCTATGGCACATGTCCATCAGATAGTAACCAAGCAGCAGAAATGACTTCACTCACCGCCTCCATCACAGTCAATCTTTCTGCTTTATCCTATAACTCACCTGCTGTCAACATATTAATCAGGGCTTCCAGCTCGCTGCCAGTCGCTGTTCTTTAGATCATGAGATGTAGAAATCAAACACCGGCTCCGTGGTAGATGGGAATGCAGAGATCTATTCCTTTGCCTTTTTGATGACTCTGTGCTTGACAACCACCTCTCCTACAGCCAAACCAATCCATTCCCTTTCCAGAGAAATCTCCAAAGATGCGGTGGACGAGTCCTCCTCGGTGTCAGAGAAAACATTTCGCGAAGTAAAGAACTCCCTATGGCCCAGCTCCACTATCTCCGCTGGGATCTCCTGCTCGCTGCTCTGGGCGCGCAGCCTAGCAAACGCACGCAGGGCCTGAACCCGTCGCTGCTCCCGCTCTAGCAAGATCGCCTGGGCTAGCGTACTCGACAGAATCCGACGTGCGTTCATCTTGACAAAAGCCTCTTTCAAGTGCTTGAAGGGCAGGCATACGAGGACGGCCGAGGTGATCACGACCTCCGGGCTTTGCTTCTGTTCCTCGAGAGCCGTGAACGAACCGAACTTGACCTCTGCCAGCTTTGGGTTGGGGAGGGAAGGCGTCGGAGAGGAGTGTAGGTATTCGGGAATCCGGTCGGGCATGCCTTTGCAGTGGGCCTGAGGGAACAATGTGAAGTCGGCTTCCATGTGGCTGACGACAAAGTCCAGCGCGGCGGTCAGCAGATGTGCAGCCCACTTGGTCTGAAGTTCGTCGTTGGCGTCGTTGACCTTGTTTGGCGTTCCCTGGCTGTCGGTGGCTGGCTGGTCGGCGGAGGATTTCTCAGGCTCTGCGATCTGAGGAGCCGTGATGAGAAATTTGGATATGCAGAAGCCGAAGTAGAATATCAGTTCGATGTTGTCCCAGTTGATGACTTCCACAATCAGCCTGATACCCGTTTCGACAATATCCCGCCGCTGAAGGAAAGCTCCGGAGCTGGCGTAGCACATGGCAAAATCCGCCAGTGCCGTGTTGATTGGATATGGAGACGACTTGATACTCTCTTCCGTGTACCCCAAACTGAAGAGTGTCATGGACCTGAGCCGTTTCTGGTTCAATAGGGCCAACCCGTACAAACTCTGAAGCGCAATTCCAAACGCCTTGACCAACAGGAAGTTCTCACTAGCCATCGCTACTATTTCGGGTATTTCCTGCTTGGCTGCAGGTGACTTCAAAATCGCGGCGAGAAGAGGACTGCGGGCGATCAACACCTTGTGTGTGCGGATGGTGATCGGTGGGAAGTTGTCTTTGCCCGACTTCAGTAGGATCCGGCAGTCGTGAAATTCCTCGCTGTCATAGAGGCGAAGGACGTACGCGGCGAGGGGACCGTCGTCATACTCTGTAGCGGCTTCAGGATATTTCTTTGCGACTGGTTGTGGGACACGATCAGCCTCCAGGCTATACCATATTCTGACTCACTCGATGAGACTCACCTCCATTTTCAGCGACATCCTTGGAGCTCATTTCGTTATCCTTCAACGGCCAGTTTTTAGATACGTGATTGAGATCCGCTGAAACGACCTCCCCGTTCTTGACTGGGTGCGGCGCATACGATGGCAAATCATGGCTTGTCAAGCTGCACGCTCCATTGACATATCCGCTTCGCGGGGTGTACACGCAGGTACAACAATCTCCAGCATGATGGACACAGCAGCATGAGGGCCGGCGTGGGCAGTCGCAATCGGCCCGGGCCTTGTGAACACAGCATGCGGGATCGAATCGGCAGGTTGCCGTTCCATGGAACTGACAATATGGGAGTTTCTTGGGGGCCGAGGAAGAGAGGCTCACGTCCCCGGGGATCCCGCTCTGGACACTCGAAGCGCGGATTGTCTCTTCAGTGGTTGCCGCAATGGAAGGGGAATGCAAAGGCACAGCGGATGTTTGTGCGACAAAAGAGATGTCGTGGTAGGAGTGCGCAGCGTGATGATCACCGCCGTAGGCATCTAGGAGCGAGTTATCAGGACCTTAATTCTCCACAGAATAACATTGAAACTCACACTCACATTGACTCTGAGCCAGGACGGGTTTCTTCCCCCAGGATGCCCCATCAACAATCAGTGGGAGGCGCAGCGTATCCACAGAAGACGGCGCGCGCGACTGGGCAGCATCAGCATCGTCAGCCGTAGTCTTGTACGACGGAGGAGACTCGCCGCAACTGGGTGCGTTAGAGTCGCCCTGCGATGACTGCTTGTTCTTATTCTGTTTCTTCTTCTTCTTATTAGCCTTCTTCTTGGCCCTGCGGTTCTCTGCCCAGCCGTCTAACTGCGGGAGCACCATCGACGCCATGACGGGAACCGAGCAGCAGTTTCTGCACAGGGCAGATCTGCAGTCGGGATCACGATAGTCGAACGAAGGCTCGCTAGCGGATCCGGAGGTCTGAGGACAAGATGGCAAATCAGTGATACAGATGGAGTAGCGCCTACGCATAGCCTTCTTCCACTCTGTTTCCTTCTTTGTCTGTTTGAAGGCAGTCAGGAAACGAAGATGGAAGATGTGTTTGAACTTAGGAAGGTATTCCCTAGAATGAAGTAGAAACCCGAAGATGGAAAATTTAAGTGGGATATGGAAAGGATAAAGAGCGAATAATGTGTTGATGTATGAAGAGATCTCTTGTTCTGTCACTGCTTGGTCGCTATAGCGATGTCATCTGGTCTGGGACTCCGGACTGGGCTTCACTAACAATGTTGGTAGTATCGTAATAAGGTAACTCCCTATAACTCTACACATTATGTTCCAAAACTAGACTGTACTCTTCATATGCGAAGGATATATCCTGTCATCACTCTTTCATTCTCTTGAAGTACTAATCGGGAGAAGGGCTAACATTCACCACGTGATTMCTCTCAGTGTGAAATAACGCTCACCTCATCTATCTCAGGTTCTACTCTGTACTTTCAGAAAGTAGACCAGCTCTAGATGTCTCATACGCTTTCTGTCATCATCCAAAATCACGCTTGTCTTATTTGTCTATATTGACAATGTACCTTAGTGGTAGTTCGATGCGGATGATGTCAAAACGAAGAGGTATCTGAATCGATAGATGGAAGACAGGCTATATATGAATAGTAATCCCAGTAAGCAAAGAAATAATTCCATTTCGCCCAACATGAAAAGAAGCAGTTGGTATATAGTCGTCGACGAAAAGAATCAACCCTGAATCAAGAGGTATCGGATACACGAGGAGATATAAGGAGGGAAATTGTGAAATCCGAGATGCTAGATAGACAAAAATAAATAGGAAATATATGAGGGAGTGTGAAGAGGCCTCCGGCAAGGAAATAATGCGCTTAAAACATTCCTCCTTCTATGGGCACACTGGGCGGCGGGTATTGCGGGACAGCCGGTGCAGGGGGCAGATGGGCAGCGGCGGCAGCCATGGCTTGCTGTCGGGCCTTGGAGTTCAGACTACCCCCCTCGCTGGAAGTCTTGCGGAGCTTGTTATGTTTGGACTTGGGCCGCTTGTTGTTGTCGTCAGAGAAAGTGCTATGTTCCTCTGGAGGGCTGCTGACTGTCGAGGCCGGATGGTACGACTCGTGCTTCTCGCCCTTGAGGGCGCCAATGATGGTCTGGGTGGTGGTCTGGCGGCGTCGTCGTGGGTTCATAGGCGGGATTGGGGGCGTCTCCATGCCGTTACTTAAGCTTGCGCCTGGGGGAAGACCCACGGTCGGCACGTTGGATGTGCATGACACAAAAGTTGGCTCGGAGATCAGGGTCTTGTCGATGACCCGCTTTTGAAGGCCGCCATGGCCTGCGGCTCGCTGAGGCAGAGGATGGGCGCCCGTTGCATGGGTGGGTAGAGATGTCGTAGAATGATTCGGGGACATTTCGTGTAGAGGTGGTGTGGCATTGGCGGAATAAGGAGCAATTGGAGACGGCCGAGGAGACACTCCAATCATAGAAGGGTTGGTGGAGGGCGGCGGAGGTCGATCAAAGTAGCCCGATGTGGTAGACCGACTCCCGCTGCGGTATCGTCCAGATGCGGCTGACGAGCAACGATCGTAGGATGCTGAACGATCATTGGCCTCTACCGATGGACGCGTGGAGGATGGAACGGAAGGGACGGCTCGCTGGTCAAAGAGCGGGAACGGCTCTGGGGAGCCGGCAGCATCTTCTTTCAGTGTTCCCAGGTCATCGCGATCGCGGTATCGTGTTCGGCTCTTGGAGCGGCCGGAGGCGTCCGAGCTCGAACGATCCCTCTGAGACCTCATGCTTGAATGCGGTGAGGCGCCACGGCTGCGGCTCGATTCGCGGGAGTCTTCGTGACTGCCGCGGCCAAAGGCCGCCACTCTGGATCGAATAGACCTCTCTCCGGCGATTTGCGGTGAGCTGGTGTTGGAGTGCTTGCCGAAGCTGAAGGGCATCTTCTCGTCCTCCTCTCGCCAGGGGTCGTCCGGTACCAAGGCTGGAGTGGATGCGCTGGCGAGACCGACTGTTTTGGTATTTTTCGGGTCTTGTCTGCTGAAGAAGGGATGCTTGGGATTCTTGCTCTTCAAAAGGGCAAAGGCGTTGCCGGGCTTTGTTTGAGGGGGGTAGTCTGGTGTTCGATGCCCGGAGATCGGGCTAGCTGATCGACTCTCGCTTTCAGCAAACCCTCTCAGCTTTTCCTGCACTCTCTTGCGCCGCTCAGCCAGCTCGATCTCGAATTCTTCCCGCTCCCGCTGGGTCTCCGTGCTTCCTTGACGTCTATGCTTCGATCTCAATTCATCGTCCCAAGAAGGCATCTTTGAGTTGTCCTGTGAGTCCCTTGAGCTGTTTCCGGCGGTGGACGCGCGCTGAGAGAAAGCATCGGCCGTATCCGACCCGTTGGCCACGGATCCATCAACCTCGTCATCGTTAGGTTTTGGTGGGAAGGCTTGAGAGTGCGGTGCGTGGAATGACGAGCGATCGCTGTCACGTCGAAGATGGGTGCGAATCAGACCGCTTAGTCCAAGGCCCGAGGGTCCGAGTGTGGGTGAGTCCGGCTTCTCCGGGAGAGCACTGCTGTCATCCGCAACGCTTGCTCTTTCCGATGCTTCAATCTCAACAATAGGCTTCAAATCACCGAGATCGGAGAACCGAACTTCAGGCACAACGCTTTGATGTTCTTCAGGGGGAGTTGCAGGCTTGGATGACGGGCTAGATCGGAAAGCAGGATGGACAGCGTCAATAACAGCCGCAACGTCCCTTGCATTGAACTCATCACCTTCATCGTCGGATGCATCAGGACTGGGGTTCGCGAAAAAGGTGCCATTTGCAGGGCCGGCGGGAGAAGCGTCGATGCTCGGGGCAGTCGAATGATTCGCCGCACGATGAGACTCGCTGTAATGAGAGGAGGCAGACTCGGGTCTGGACCAACCGCTCGTGTTTGAAAGACCTCGGGAACGTCCAATGCGTTCCTGGGGAGTCCTCCGACCAGCAGGTGATGGAGCTCGTCGGAGGGGCGGTGTGCTCCTGCCCTGGTGCATCTGCAGTTGACGTCGCGTAAACTGATTCTCATCAAAAGCGCTTTGAGGCTTGTTGAAGAGGCCCATCGCCGTAGCTTTTCCATGATCTTCCGGTTGCAAGGCGGCCGCCAATGTTCCTAGTTCCTCATTCTCGCTGACGGGTGGACTCAGTGGCGGTACGCCATAGCCGGGACTCAGTTGCGACTTTGGTTCCTTGGGGTCGCTGTCGTTGCTCGGCAGCTGTGGCGACGCGTCTGAGGATGGAGGGCTGGTCGGACGGGAAGTCTCAGGTGTTGGCTCAGCGATCGCGAGTCTCTGGAGGCGGTCACGCAAGTTGGTCGCACTTCTGGAGTACGTCCGGGTAAGGAGAGGTAACTCTGGCGTACCCGCACGTTGGCGACTTAGACTTTCCAGGCGGTGCAGCGTCGTGTTCTGCTGGTTCTGTGCGGACTGTGCCAGACCTTGCCCATAGAGACGTCGAGATTTAAAGGAGCCACGTTCGGAGGCCATGGCCCCTATGAATCCTGACTTCGAATTCTCGCCAGGACCCCCAGTCCCTGTGGAAAATGACTCTCCATCGATCGAGGTAGCTGCCGTTGACGTGCGACGATTGGCAGTAGGGCCCGACGCGGTTGAGGACGATGTTGTCCGCTTCATGGAGGAGATGCTTGATAGACCATCCTCCGATTCTTGGGCTAGAGATTCGTGCTGATTCTCTTCGGCCGCGCGCTCCTCCTCCTTTTCCTTCAGCCTCAAGCGTTGGAAAGCAGACATAGACAGGTCGTGCTCATAAAGGGCGCGTCCCACCGGTGCTCGACCCGACTCGGATCCGGAACCATTCGCTGTCTTGGTCGGGATCTTGTAAACCTTCTGCCGTCCACCAAATAGATTATTGCCCTCTGTTCGCCGGGCTCGGCTCATGATACTGCCATGGTGCGAACGATCATCATCGGTCCCATAGCCACCGTCGCCGCCGGAGACGAACGAATCGGTACGGCCCAGGTTGATCGATGGCCTACCATCAATAGAAGCCTCGTCAATGTCTGCCAAAAGGTTCGGACTGTGCCCGAAAAGATTCAATCGGGAAGCGCGCTTGGGAAAGAGGACGCTGTCGTCACTCGCTTTGCCGATCAATGAGTCTGGGTCATCCTGTTCTCGCAGCATGCTGAAACGTGCAGACAGCTTTGGCATCAGCAAGCTGGTGCGAAAGTCATCCGTAGATGGCAGAGCGTTTGCGAGGTCGAGCTCCGGTTTATCTTCTTGTTCTCCCTTTTTGCTTTTCCATGATAACTTGGAGGTCAGTGATGTCGGTACACTTTCTACCATGCTCTCGCCATCCTCCTTTACTTTCTCCTTTCTGCTTTTCCGAAATCGATTCATGGTTCGGCCGTAAAACACGGATTATGGTGGTAAGGCGAAAGTATCCGGCCGAGGGCTCGATGATCTTTGCGCAATGAGGATTGGCCACTCGATCGAAAGATGGTGTGAACCGCTATGCCGTCAACGATTACCAGTCAGAAATGAAGCCATCGACTGTTGACACCACTGTACAGATAGAGAAAGTGCGCGGAATTGATAAAGGACGGGTAAGCAATGACATACAGAATATTGAGAACAGAAAGTGATGAGAGTGAGAGAAGAGATATCAATGTATCACAATCATGGATTCATCCCCTGCGCATAGAATGTCGGACTCCGCAGGCGAATAGTACTTTGGCTCGCTCCAAAAATAGCCAATTAAAGATAGGGATGGGCTGAGCTATCGAAGGACGGGGTGACAGGAAAGTCACGAAACAGGTGAAGAATCCTAGGTAGGATAGAACTGGTCGAAGTCGACTAATGGCGAGCCTGCATAAGATGGTTGAATGTGGCTGCAATGCAATGTTGAGGGTGGCGGAGGTATTTGGTTGGTTGTACTGATTGACGTCTACAGTGGAGGAGAGGACCAAGGAGAGCGAAAGGATGAGTCGTGAACAATTGATTCGGTTCGAGCAATTGGTGATCAATTGGAGATATCAGAAGTGTGTGCCAACAAGATTGTTGAATCGAGAGGCAAGATAAATGAGAGACAGAAGTTGGATACGAAGGATGCTGGAAGTGTACTTAGTTCATTAAGGAGCGATAGAGTCCAAGTCGAAGAAAGGGAAAAGGAAGGGAAAACGTCAAAGTAATATTGTCATGCGTTCAGACGATTTTATTGTTTTATTATTCTTTACTCGTTACTTTTCTAGTTTATTATTGATTTGATAATTAAGAATGGGGCGAAGAAAAAAAAATAAAAAACAAAAGAAAATAAAGGAATCTGGATCCGATCGTCCATGATACTTCCCTTTTTACTCTTTTCTCTTTTCGTTTTCATTTTCGTCTTGTTCTTCCCTTCTCTTCGTGAGTGTTCCAGCGCGTAAGGTACCGAGCTTAGATACAGACTACGGAGGGCTTTACTCAGTACTAGTCTGCCTTGGTATCCAGGTGTGCTTGATAGTACAGTCAAATAATTTCTGGGCCCCATTAGCAACACTGGCGAGTGTTTGATTGGTAGGGGATCGACAAAGAGATCAAATTTTGATGCCGAAGTTGAAGAACACCTCCACTTGATGGGCGCAGAACTAGTTATGGACATTTCTTTTTGATGCCTGTATACAACCTGTTTTTGCCTATATTGAACAGCCTTATTCCCGAGGTTACATGCCCCTGGTACGGCATCCATCATATTCAATTTCGACCACAGGACCACAAGATATAAACTGCTAAGAAACCATGGGTGACCTTCTAATACTGTACGGTACCTCATACTAGCGCGGAGCGTCCCTTGCAGGTCCCGCAACTCAATAGTCCAATAGGATGGTGCAATACCATCTGGTATGAGGGGTGTTTCAGCTACTATACAGTACGGAATGTTTTGATACACAACTCATGTATGGAAATATGCATCTGTAATATTCATCTTGTCCTTCACGGCGACTTGGAGAGATTTCTCTGCTGGTACCTGCTTATCTTGGTACAGAGTCCTGATGCTTACTGATTCAATAATCAAGTTTGCAGCAGCCCATGGGATGTAGATATGTGTTCGACGAGATCACCAAACCTGGTTCTTTCCACGGGATGTGGCCCATGTGGGCCGATCTGGGGCTGAGGACGAAGGCTGAGCTGGAGCCTCAATGTAGAACAATTGGAAATCGAGAGCCTGCATGAGGATGCATCTCAGTATCCATCAGCCTGTGTACTCAGCCTCAGTTTGGATTCGTCAATTGAACGGCCGCCAGCCTATCTAATTGATGTCTCCAAGTCCAAGATCATTCTTTTAAGGGATATTTGCCTGGTGGCAGCGCTCATGTGAACATTCATGTGTTTGATCCCTTGACGAGATTCAGATACGCTTGCACTAGGGAGGAGACGCTTCATAGTGATCTCGCAATCAGAGCTCAGGTTGTGGCTCTTCTCCGGATACTGGAGGTTCGAAGGATTTGGACACTGACTCTGTTAGTGCTAGCCTGCTAGGACACTTCCTAAATTCCCGGTTTTGCGCCCTCGGCGTGCCCATCTCAATTGATAACATCAAGTAGACGTCATCACTCGAGTACTAACATCGGCCGTGGGATATAAGAGATATTAGTCCCATAAAGACTAGTAACAAGTTGTACACAAAACCAGATAATACAGTGAACAAAGTCAACTGAGTGCCTCAAATGTAGGTAACAAAATCCAAATGTGAAAAGCGTATGCTCTGCGGAGCCAAAGACTTGAAGCAGAGTTTTAACATCAGACGATATTCTCTGAGTCGCTGGGTTTGGACGTATCACACTTCATTCATGGGTGGCCTCGCACAGGCCCACAGGTCATTCCGGCCGTAGCACACTTAAATAATGGGAGTATCCAGATTTTATGCGAGATGAGCATGTTTAAACGAGGTCCATCTCACCATCCGAGCTTTGGCGATCGTGGGTTCTCAGCTCGAGCATCTGTCTACCCGAGTGAACCATCCTACGACGATCAATGAACCACTCGCAGGGTGGTAGAATGAAATGAACCTGTTGATCGCAACGGTGAACAGGAACAGCAACGGAAGATCGAGCATTGCTGATACATATCGATAGGCAGAACTATCTACCTACCTTGGGTAGTAGGTAAGGCGACGGAATGTTCTCAACTCGAAAATCATTCATAATTGGTGTACTGGCAGGCTGACAGCCGTTGGGGAGGTAAATTACCGACCCTTAGTATCAAGCCTCGCAAAGTCATGGATGGATGGATTCGTAGGAAACTTCTAAGCTTGAGTCAAAGGAGTTGGGAGGCCTCCCTTGGTGCCCAATGGCAATTATTGATTCCTTGGGGCCTGCGTGTATGGGACATTAATATTGTCACAGGTAAGCTTAGTGTGTGTTTTGAGTTGTACTGGTACGTACCTAATAATACAAGACAGCACTGTAATTGACTTTGCCCAACGGGTGGGTGCCCCTGACTAGTACTGGAAAGGATAAGTGGTATTTCAGTTTGATGGACCCAATAGATCCAAAACAGAGATACAACTAAGGTACCTTTCACTCCAATTCCAGTCAGGTCTCTCTTTGTGTACTTCCTTTAGTATGTGGTAAAGGTAGTCTTCCTCCTGGATAGACTTAATTAAGGAAGCCCTGTGGAATGTAGGGTCATTCTTTATGGCAAATCCTGTACCAGCGAGGAATGATGAGGTCTTCCTGTCAAACCCCGTACGGAGTAGTCAAAACACAGATTCGGATCAGACATCCTCATAATCTCCCAGGCCTGGACCATTCGGGTCTTTGGGTCCTTCATTAAACGGTTCCCTCATCAGATCATCATTGGTCGCCTTCCTCAAGGTCATTATCCAGACTCCACCGCGATATTATTAAGATGTCTAGGCTGGAACTCGCCATCTTACTATCTACGGAGTGTCTACCCCATGTCTCACAGTTAAGATGCAGAAATGCATCGCTGAATAATGTGAATCAAGCGAGGCCGTCGTCTAGTCACCAACCAAGCTTTACACATGACACAAGTGATTCAATATCCAGATTCCCAGTTTCAACCCTTTACAAAGGCGTAATTTCATCGTTGTATCATAATATGGTACACTTGAGGTAGCCCACCGAGCAATCAGTAATCATCATCTCTGGATGTAAACGTCTTATCGACTCCTTCTGGTCCCTACGTCACCAGTGCACTTAAAGTAAGACATTTAATCTGGTTGAATTAGGATCTGTCGCCTTGTCAGCCCGAAGCGAAAACTGGGGATGTTCAGTGTGGATATTCCAAGGAGGTCGAATCTTCAATAAAGGGTTTCTGAGACTTCACGTATTTGCTATACTCATAGAGGTGTAGCATGCGACTAGCTATATCCATTCTTTGAATAAACAAATCCCTTACTGGATAAAAAATTTGCCAATCTAGTGGAGAATAGATACTGATACTGTTCTGGGTTGTCAATGGCGACGGATATATACTCCGTAACTGAGGGTCAACCAGAAGTATATATAGAGAACTCTGTACACCAACAAGAGGCGAAATGTCTACTTGACGAACTCAAATACTAATTGACCTATACGAGCTCTCCGTCTCGATGTGATGAAGTCGAGGTGTATATCAGCCTGCAATGCAATGCAGCCCCCCAGCTTTGAGAGGTAAAACAATCGACAAGTGCCAAGTCGATGACGCAATGAGACACCACTACATTATCAATCCACATTATACCTCTCTAGAGAGGAATCAACTTCTCTATACCATCAGCTCCAAATAATAATACTCTAATTTACAAATCAGTCGACAAAAAAATAGCCAGTAAACTCACAGATACCCCTTGCACAATGCAAGTCCTCCTCCTCGGCGGCCATGGCAAGGTAGCCCAGAAACTAACCCCGCTCCTCCTCGCCCGCGCCTGGAACGTCACCAGCGTCATCCGCAACCCAGAGCACGAGAACGAGATCATCGCGTTAGGCAAAGGCGCAAGAGGCAAACTCTCCGTTCTGCTATCCAGCCTGGATGACGTGAAAAGCGACGCCGACGCGAAGAAGATAATCGATGCCGTGTCCCCCGATTATGTAGTTTGGTCGGCCGGTATGTAATCCACCATATTGCCATGTCCATCGCGGCAGTTGATTGACTGGCCTAATAAACCACAGGAGCCGGAGGCAAAGGCGGCCCCGAGCGAACCTTCGCCATTGACGAAAAAGCCGCAAAGCACTTCCTTGCTGCGTCGTTCGCGTCGTCTCAAGTCACCAAGTTCCTGCTCGTCTCGTGGCTGGGTAGTCGACGGGTCCATCCCAGCTGGATGTCAGATGAGGATTGGGCAAGTATTCAAAATGTGTTCAATAATGTTCTTCCTACGTATGCCAAGGCCAAACTCGAGGCGGACGAGTACATGACTGCGTTGGCGGCGCGGCGCAAGCAGTCCGGCGGGCCGAAGTTGCAGGCGATCTGTCTGCGGCCAGGATGGTTGACCGATGAGCCTGCAACGGGACGAGTGGCGCTGGGGAAGACAAGGGGCGTGGGGAAGGTGACGAGGGAGGATGTTGCCAGGGTGGCGGATCAGCTGCTGGCTAGGGCGGATACGGAGGGTTGGTATGATTTGTTGAATGGGGAGGAGCCCATAGAGGAGGCTGTTGAACGAGTAGCGCGAGAAAAAGTGGACGCGGTTGATGGGGAGGATGTTGATGGCATGGTGAAGCGCTTCTTCCCATGATCCTGCATCTTGCAGGGTTGCTGCTATACAGAAGGAACCACGATTGTCATGACAGGTGTCCCCATGTTTCTCTAAAAAAAGTTGTTATTAATTTATTTTCTACGATGGTTATATGCAAGATTTATTACAGCTTAGCCTTAGGAGCAGAGGCCCCTAGAGCCTTGCTGGCATCCTCCTTGGCCTGCTTCTTGAGAAGCCGTCGTAGAATTTTCCCACTCGGACTCTTGGGGATCTCGTCCACGAATCTCACACCCCCACGCAACCGCTTGTGGTATGCAACCTTGGCATCCAGCCACTGGACGATCCTCGTAGCCTCCTCCTCCGCAGTGATGTTCGAATTCTTGCTCTTTGCGCTTCGCACAATGTAAGCAAGTGGCACTTCAGTTCCGTGTGCTTCGCTCTCCACACCAAGGACAGCGACATCATCCACCGCCTCGTTGTCGACCAGAATTCCTTCCAGCTCCGCCGGAGCGACCTGAAAGCCCTTGTACTTGATGAGCTCCTTGACACGATCTGTGATATAGAAGTTGTTATCCTTGTCTTGGTAGCCCACGTCTCCCGTTTGGAACCATCCGTCCTTCGAAAGGCAGTTGGCCGTCGCCTCCGGGTTGTTGTGATAGCCCAGGAAAACGTTGGGTCCGCGCAAGTACAGCTCGCCCACCTCGCCCACAGGCACTTCGCGAGGTTCTGACCCATCTTCAGGCATGCTCATATACTTGGCTTCCATGTTGGGCAGCAACTTGCCCACGGAACCAATGGTTGTGCGCCACTCTCCCCATGGCTGGGTATGAGTAGTTGGGCTGGTCTCGCTGAGACCGTATCCCTGCTTGATACCAGTCTTAATACGTGCATAAACAGTCTCGACGAGTTCCTGCGTGAGTGGGGCGGCACCGGAGTTCATCATACGGAGACTGGACAGATCGTACTTGTCGACAATAGGGTGCTTGCCGAGCAACAGTACGACCGGGGGCACCACGTAGCTGAATGTGATACGGTAATTCTGCACATGGGCACACCACTTCTCGATGTCGAACTTTGGCATAACGTATAGCTCGTAGCCTTGGTAGATGGTCTGGTGGACCAGGCAGGTCAACCCTAGAAGCCTTTGTCAGTATGATAGGCTAAAAAGATGGCATGCAGCCGCAGACTGACCGTAGATGTGGTAAAAGGGAAGGAAAGCCAGAATTCGATCTCCCTTTCCATCTGCGCCGCCATTCCAACTCAGCTGCCTATCCTCTCCCGCCGCAAGTTGGAGGGAGTTGGCAACAATGTTCCTATGACTCAGCATGACTCCCTTAGGGACACCAGTGGTCCCCGAGGAATAGACCAGGAATGACAGATCCGTTGCAGGATTGATTTTAGTCTTGCGGTACCTAGTCGCCCCCGAAATATTCCTGATCGAACTGAAATGCTTAAACTTGGCTTCTGGGTCGCGCTCATCGCCGATGAGGATGATTCGGTCTTCCGTGATCCCTGCCTGCTTTGCCGCTGCCGTGGCGACTGGTAGCAGCGCCATCTGAGTGATGAGAGCCTTAGCACCGGAGTTCTTCAACTGGAAGGCCAGCTCCTCCACCGTGTATGCAGGGTTTGCAGGAGATACCACTCCCCCAGCCCAGTGAGTTCCCCACGTCACAGCCGGTGTATCAATGCAGTTGGGTGTGAAGAGGGCAAGCACATCCCCCTTCTTCCAGTCCAGGATGGCCTTCAGGCCCTTGCCGAATGCGAGTGCCGTCTCTTTCACATCTTTGTAGGTATATTGTCGCTTTGTGTCGGCGTCTATGTAGATGACTGGTTATAGTTAGTTTTCAGGCCGGGGCTCGGAAAGGAAACCGGGTATACGAACGCTTGTCATCCGGAAAAGACCTGTCTTTCCTCTCAAAGAGAAAGGTCCAAAGGTCGACATTGGGAATGTCTATCGAAGGATACGGTGAGGAGACGGGCATTGTGACTGGAAGATGCGGGGTAGGGTAGACAGGGATGAGGAGAACCGATGACTCGAAATGTCAATAGGACAAGTGTGAGCGTGATCGTAGAGTACAAGTGGAACAATCGCAGTCTTTAACAGGAAATAAAAGAAGAGACAAAGCACACCAGATGGCTGTCGCTCTGAATGGCGACGGTCAATAACCTTGGAACTACTAACCAACATCCGGACACTGCCTCGGTATCCTCGTAGTTAAGGCGCCAATACCCGAGATGCGGGCACTCCACATCGGCCATCAGCGGCGATCAAGGCCAATTACTGATAGACCAGAGTAACCCGCGGAGACCGTGTTTGAGTCTTCCAAAAACAGCATTAGATATGATTGATAGCTTCTATCATATATCAAAATTAATAGATAGAATATCACTTCTAGCGGATCTCTCGGTATTTGCATCGGTACATACTAGGCTTTTGGCTTTTGCGGCTTTACCGCATTGGGATACTGGGATTCTGCTGCGTTTTAACTAACTAACGTAATTCCCGGGTGAGCCGCCATCCCGGGCGAGCCGCCACCCCCCCATTCGAATTCAACGCGTTCAAATTCGAAGCTATCCAAATCAACCAAAATAGAATATTATTTGATTAGATCTAGCTACTATTGCGTGTAGGGCATCTAGTTCTTTTATGCCCTATAATAAAGCAATTTGAACACCTTGGTGGCGCGCGTTTGGTTGGTTCTAATGGTAAAGGTGCAGAATCAATAGATATACCCCCATCTCTCTCATTCCTTGCCTGGATAAGATCCCTAGCTTCCTGGATGCAGAGTCCTTCATTAGGAGTCATCTGGCGTCTAGATCTCTTTGATTTCTGCTTCTCCTTCTCATTGGCTGCGCGTAAATCATGATTTTCCTTCGCTAGTAGAGCTGCGCTATGCATAGCCATCTCACAACCCTTGATAAGCTGCTGGATAGCTAGTTTTGAAGGCGTTAAAGGGCTTTGAGATCGTTGTTTTAGGAGCTTCTTAACTGAGGATGCTTGCTTTTGTAATTGCCGAATTGTATGAGGTGTAGCAAGCCATGAGGAGCTGGTTGATTGACTTGCGCGGCTCGGAGGGGGGTTAGGGGTGGATACAGAGATATTCAGCTTCTCAAGCACCCTCTTTGGCTCAAAAGGGTAGATTCCAGCTGCGGCGAAGCCATTCTGGATATTTAGAGGCTTAAAAACCTCTAGATGAGCTGTTGGATACGCTCGAAGGAAGTCAAACTTATCAATATGGTTGTATCCTGAGCGCACCTTCTCCTCAACAAGTCTTCCGTAAGCACGTTTTAACGGGCCAAAACAACCAACATTTAGTGGTTGTAAGAGATGAGAAGAATGAGCAGGCATGCAGATAGCAATAATATCATTATCCTTGCAAGCTTTGTCAAAACCAGGTGTTAGATGGCTACCATGGCCATCCAAGATAAGTAGACGATATCTTCCAACTGTACGGCTCCTTGTTGCAGGGATAAAGATATTTTGAAGCCACCGGAGGCCTATCTCATCTGTTGTCCATCCATTTTGACTGACTTCAATTCTCCAATCAGGTGGTAGAGTGTGATCTTGATACCATCCCTCGATATGAACCTTTCCCTTGAAGATTATACACGAAGGAAGCACCCAGCCAGTGGTATTAACGCATTCAATCGTTGTAACCCATTCCCGATTGCCTGGCTGAATAAGATAAGGCTTCCCTGGCATATTAGCTCTTGTAACTACCTTAGTAGTCGCAATCAAGCCCATAGCAAAGCCAGTTTCATCGAAATTGTAGATATCTTCATGGGAGATGCCGTATTTCATTTGGATCTGTTGTAGGCAGTTAAACCACTCCTTGATAATCTTTGGATCCTCGCATTGAGCTCGGCTATAATTATATCGTCGAGCATATCGAGTTTTGATCTCCTCACGCCGTTTGGTAAAGATAGAGACCCAGTTCTTGCCAATAGGTTTGAATCCAGAGGGATTATCTGCCTGGAGAAGGATATTGGCCATCTCTTGCACATGAGATGGCCTAGGAGGCACCCCGCGTAGATCCCTGGATAGTATCCATTCTACTAATGATTCTTCCTGCGTAGGAGATAGCCTGTGATTATTGGCGCGCTTTTCAATTCAATATTGGTGTCCATTGAGTCGGCCACGGAGGGTAGATCTAGGCACGTCGAATATCTCTGCAGCGCGTTGAACACTTGAAATTTCTTTCTTTCTCAAAGCAGATATTGCTAGTTGGATCCTTCCCTCTTGTTCCACCAAATTTCTAGGGGTTTGACGCGGTTTTGGTGGCATGGTAGTGATTTGGATAGCTTTGAATTTGAACGCGTTGAATTCGAATGGGGGGTGGCGGCTCGCCCGGGATGGCGGCTCACCCGGGAATTACGTTATGGGGACCTTGGGATGACTAAGAAAGCAGCAATCATTGGACTAGAATTAAATTTGTCGTGTGCCAACTGAAAGGATATCCCTCTACCTGAATCCTAAGTTCCTAACATTCCATCACTCTCAGGACGGGTATCTCTTCATGACTCTTACAAGCAACGGGGTACCTATTTACATGTCGAGCAACTGACAGGAGCAGAATGTACGGAGTACTGTGTAGAATACCCATAGATCTCTGCACCAGGTCCGACCCTTTCCCAAACGGAGAATCTCAAGTCTCTTCTTCGAATACATGCAGGTTTCATCAGGCTTTCTCGCTCGATCTTCCTGTCGCCGTCTCATTCTGCGTGAAAACCATTGAAGCATTATTCCCAACTGACAGTGTGTGCCAGGGCATTTTGATGTTCCCCGCCATCCGCGTGGCGGACCAATCACGGTGCACAGAACCGCCTCGGGCAAAGCATATAAACCACTCTAATGTCTTCCCAAGTGCCTTCGGGCATTTGGTCAATTTGAAACGATACAGAGAAGATTAGCATGGCCCCTGCACTAAGGATGACACGCTCAATCAAAGAGAAGCTACCAGTTTTTTTTTCTATTCTTACAGACCTTATTTGGAGGTGTCAAGTTTCTGCACCTGCTGTATGTGTGGGAAAGGCCTTCAGTTCGAAACTGGGCTGAGTGTCTTTTTTTGGTCTTCTTTTTCGCCCTTATGTATTTGGTTGACCTTCGAACTCTAGCAAACTATACGGAGTATAAATTCCATGTCTCTTCGTAACATCGCTCTCTAGCTATGCATATAAACTGCTGAAACATAGCAATGTAGGTCTAATACATGATATCGAAATTGTAAAAAGTAAAAAAGAGACAGAACATATGCCCCCATCTACATTAGGCTCGTCCGCCCACCGATCTCCCGACCTGCTTCACCATTCGGCATTTCGCCATTACGTCCCTCCACGAACTCGCTATAGATTGCTTGCAACCGCCTGCGTTCATTCTCGCTGAGTGAGCAGCGTGTGGTGGAAAGGGATCGTTCCATGTGTTCCCACCGGACCACGATCTCCTCGCGCGGCGCTTCTTCCGCAGCCCCATTTGTGATCGGTGCGGCACCAGCTGACCCCTGCTCGATCTGTCGTTGACGACGTCGGGCGTTTTTGATGGCTTCGATTCTGGCAGCGACGACGGCTGGTGGCGGTAGAGAGGCGGCGCCAGCTCTTTGCTCCGACGTTGAGTACAGGAACTGGATGAATGACTTGCTGCTGGTGCTCGATGTAGACTTGGCGCTGCTCTTGGTTGTTGCTTTGTCGGTTGTTCCCGAATGATCGCCAAGGGCATCGTGAACAGCTTCTAGGTGGGCATTATACACGACGGCTTGCAGATCAGCTCCGGAGAAGCCCTCGGTCCTTGCAGCTATTTCGTCCATACGAGCGACAACCTCGGCGTCCATCACAAGCTTGGTACTCACAGCTCGAATGATATCGAGCCGGTCCGAACGACTTGGCATGTCGCAGAGCAGAGATTTATCCAACCGTCCGGGGCGGAGCAACGCAGGGTCAATCAAGTCGGGACGAGACGTGGCAGCGAGAACATACACGCCTGAAAGACCTTCTGCACCGTCCATCTGTGTGAGAAGCTGGTTGACAACACGATCCGTGACGCCGGTGGAGTCGTGGCCACGCTTGGGAGCAATACTGTCGAATTCATCAAAGAAAAGAATGCACGGTCGGGCGGCCTGGGCTCGTTCAAACAGATCACGCACACTCTTCTCACTTGCACCGATATACTTGTTCAGGATTTCAGGACCCTTGACGCTAATGAAGTTCAGGCCACATTCGCCGGCTATTGCACTAGCCAGAAGGGTCTTCCCGCACCCCGGAAAGCCGTACAGGAGCAAGCCAGAGCGCAAACGCAGAGGACATTGCGCGAAGATAGGCGCATACTTGGTCGGGTACTGCAAGGTCTCCAGCAGCATCTTCCGGGTCTCGTGCAGACCACCAATAGCTGAGAAAGTGGTGGTAGAGGAGGTGAGCGTGACATTGCGCAAGGACGCCGGCGTGAACCCTTTAATAGCGTTCTCAAAGTCCTCAGCGCMGAGAGTGACTGCTTTGGATGCGGCCAGATGGTCTTGAACGGACCGTATCAGAGCCTCATTCCGCGCCCGAGCGACAAGCAGGACCAGATCGCCGGGCATGTATCCGTCTGTCTTCCCAGCCAGATCGAGAAAATCGATGTCTCGTGCTAGAACGAAACCATCTGCTCCAGCGGAACTCGGACGGCTTCCAGGGTTGGAAGGATCCAACCAGGAATCTTGAGTGGACGCGCTCGCCGTTCGCGCATGTCCATTGGCAAGACTGGTGGAGGCTCGATCATGGCTCGTCAGCTTCTCAAGCACTTTGCGCCGTCCTTCCTTGTCAGGCGCTCTCAGGTGAATGATTTCTCGGACAACATGGCCCCCGATGATGACGTTGTTCAACGACTCTTTCGATTGGGCAGTCGCTAGCAGCACCACAGAAGAGTTCATTGTGCAGTATTCTCGTACCATCGAACAGATAACCTCACTGTTTTGACGGCTGCGGCCATTGTCTCCTCCTACCTGCAGCTCAGTCTCCACCGGGCATAGCTTATCAAGATCGTCCAGGATAACAACGGACTGCCCGCCAAGACGAGCACACCAAGAAGCCGACATGAACAGGCGATTGAGGGTCTCCTTGATATTCGAAATTCGAGTTTCATCGGTGACAAGTTTACGGCAAGAGAAATATTTCACGTTGAACAAGTGGTCTTTTCGCAGACGATGTGCCAGCAAATGCGTCAGTGCTGTCTTTCCTGACCCGAGACCTCCCGTCACCAAGACAGACGATGATTTGGTCAAGTTGTCAAGGGACTGAGAAATAACCTGGTCGATACCAACCATCTCGGGGATACTGCTGGGAAGCGGTTCCTCGGTGGGTAAAGATGACTGGCCTTGTTCAGCAGGCCTAGGAATCTCAGCTTGCACCTCCAGCGATAGCTTCGCTTCGGACCCCAAAACCCATCCGAACATCTGTTTGGGGCCATCAGGACTGCTCTTCAAGGGAGGATCGAATCGGACAATAGCGCCATCGAACGCGGACACCGTTGAATTTTCGAATTTTGGTAAAATCATACCATCGGTTAAAGGGCCAGACAATAGCCCTTTATCCGTCCCGGTGCTACCGTAAATAACTTTGATACGCTCAAGCAACGCATCTTTGGCTGCTGCGGTGTCTGCCCCAAATTTGAGCCCGTCCTTTTTCTTAGTAGAATCAGACATGAAAGGGTAGATCTTAAGCGTCCTGACAATAGACCGTTGCAACTGCGGAGGAGCCGCTTCAACGCGAATAATGCCCCCAACCATACCTTCAGCGCCCAGCCCGGCGCATAGCATAGTAGACATGGCGATATGCTGGCTGTCTGGAGAGTCTACCCAAGGGGCTAACCTAGCCACCAGTTTTGTCGCCGGCATCCCTGCTTCGCTTGTCTTCTGCTCAGCTTGGTTCATTTGTTGTTGGGGATCCGGTGGCGCCTTTAATCCCGCAGGTTGGACGACAGTAATACAGACCCAGCTGGCCCCCCGAAGCTCACTTGTTGCAAGCATGTCAGGGTCGACCCACACGCGGAAGCCCTCATTAGCATCATCCTCGAATTCTCCATCGAAGTACGGCTCAACCCAGCGGCGATCCACCCCTCGGAAAAAGAGAGCGCCTCTACTTGTCGAGTCGGAGCGGCCGCTCTTGGGTCGCACCGTGCTTCCACTGCTTCTCCCACCGACACTTTTCCTGCTGCTGCCGTTCACGCTTCGGCTATCGCCCCTTGGACCTCTTGAGGTAGATTTAGGGCGCACCTTTGGCGCAACAATAACTTCTGCATCAGGTGCTATTTTCGCAAATGGTGATGTATCCGATGGTACGGGAGTAAGCGAGGTAACGACGATGTTAGCAGTGGATGTCGGAGAAAGGTGAAGCGCAAGGGGATGCATGTGCTCTGACTGGGTCGAGGTGTACGTAGGATTAGGGAGAGCGCGGATTTGCGACAGGAGATTGAGCTCCAGGAAATTCGCATGAAGCTCAATAACTAAAGGTAACGTGTTGTCAGCGGATGCGATCATTCAGTCTCAAAAGGAGGATAGCGCATACTCTCCCAATCTTCCGGAGTTAATGGCTCGATATTAATGGTGTGAGCGACTGGCGGATCAACGTGAATGTATATCCCAACCTGGACGTGCGTGAGAAAGCCGTGGTAACCAGAGTCTCCAAGAGAGACTTACCTTCTGCCCTTCGGAGAGGCCCAGAACTCTCCCGAACGTGGTATCTACCTCAACAGTAGAGACGTCCAGCTCCCTCGTAGATCCACTACTAATTCCTTCCCGACCAACGACAGGTGCAAGCTTTCGCTTGCTCGGCATTCCAGTCCATCCTAGGTAACATGATCGCTGCGCCGGGTTGGTGTTGGCCCTCCCCGAAGCGGGACGATATTGTAGCTCGACTATGACATTTTGTGCAGCCTAGCAACGATATTAGATGCTTGTAAAATCGGAATCAAGGGTTTCACGTGAAGGCGACGCACCGTGTTGGCATTGACCAGCAATGAGACAAGTGATGGAGGCAAGTTCACTAGACAGTTCTTCAAAGGCACAAGTGTGACCTCCGCTGTGCTCGAGGGTTTCCTGGGGGCCATTTTCCGGCGCCGATACTCAGAACCCTGCAGTTATATGGGATCAGGAGAGAATTTTCTTCGATGTCTGGAGGAAGAGAAACATCGACAACCGACAGATAGCATCCCCCGGACTTCATTGACTCCGCAAATCAAATGCCCGCCCAGCGCCGTTCGCCGAGTCGGCCCGCCTGATGCATTTCGGACCGAGACATTTTCCGTTCCGCCCCACGTGCTATTTACACTAGGCCAATATGAGCCTAGTTTAATCTGAGGAATGGAAACGCGTCTCTTTCGCGTCGCGACGTGTTTTGCGCCAAAAAGCTGCGGGCGCCAAAGATCCACTAATGAAGTACACTAAGGTACCAGCCAACCCTCACTTGAGTCCTTGATTTCTTCTTGCTCTGGTCGGTGGAAATTCGATACTGTCGCCAACTGCACTACTTTGCCAGCTCAAGTTCAATTGAATTGGCTTGCTCGATTGCCTCACTATGGCTCTCCTTCAGTACCCTCCGCCAGTCGACTATGCGGCGCAATTGAATGCCTTCAAAGACTTTTTACAGCATTTCAAAACATTTGAATCGGCTTCCGAAGCTGCTGCGACCGAGGCGATTGAAGATCTCCACATCGACGGAGATGCTACCAGCGATGAATATGACTTCATGGACGATGTGGAAAATGAGAACGGGCAACAAGGGACCAGAGCACGCCGCAAGCGTCGAGAACCGAAGCTCAAGTACATGCAGATCCTGCAAGACATAGCAGATCGGGAACGGTCAAACGTTCTGATTGAATTGGATGACTTGGCTACAGTAAGACTCCACGATGTTCATATTGCGAGGCAGTACCTAATCCTGTATTCAAGTTCGAGAAATCCCTGCCGGAGGACACCGATTTGAAGCTCGTCGAGTCCATACAACGGAATACCAAGCGCTACATCGATGTTTTCGCTGATGCGGTCGATGCTGTTATGCCAAAAGAGACGAAGGAAATCACGTATGTTGAGTGTTCTGTTCCTCGAAAGCTTCCATCTAACAGCCTACAGCTTCAAGGACGATGTTCTCGATGTCATCATGTCGCAACGTGAAAAGCGAAACGAGGCTATGGCGATGGCTGCGGAGGCCGATATGGATGCGGCTGCGGCTCCCTCGATGTTTCCTCCTGAGTTGACTCGTCGATACACGCTCAATTTCAAGCCTCTTACTCCATCTGGGTCGAGCAGCGACCGGGACTCCAAGGCCCTTGCAGTCCGCAATGTGCGAGCAGAACACCTGGGTAGTCTTATTACGGTTCGCGGTATCACGACTCGGGTCTCGGACGTCAAACCATCAGTCCAGATCAACGCCTATACTTGCGATCGGTGTGGATGCGAAGTGTTTCAGCCAGTTACCACAAAACAATTTCTTCCTATGACTGAGTGCTTGTCTGAAGAGTGCAAGCAGAACAACTCGAAGGGACAATTGTTTCTTTCCACTCGTGCTTCGAAATTTGTTCCCTTCCAGGAGGTCAAGATCCAAGAAATGGCAGATCAGGTGCCTGTTGGTCATATTCCACGAACGCTAACCATTCACTGCCATGGAAGTCTGACACGACAGCTCAACCCTGGAGATGTTGTTGACGTTGCGGGCATCTTCCTTCCCACACCTTACACAGGGTTCAGGGCCATCCGTGCCGGTCTCTTAACCGACACATACTTGGAAGCTCAGCATATTACGCATCACAAGAAGTCTTACAATGATCTGACGATGGACAGTCGAACGCTCCGGAAGATTGAACAGTATCAAAAGTCAGGAAATATGTACGAGTACCTGTCTCGTTCCATTGCTCCCGAGATTTACGGCCATCTTGATGTGAAGAAAGCCTTGCTTCTTCTGCTTATTGGAGGTGTGACAAAGGAAATGGGCGACGGCATGCACATCCGTGGTGACATCAATATCTGCCTGATGGGTGATCCTGGTGTTGCCAAATCGCAGTTGCTGAAATACATCACCAAGGTTGCTCCACGAGGCGTGTACACTACTGGAAGAGGTAGCAGCGGTGTCGGTCTCACGGCTGCTGTTATGAGAGATCCTGTAACGGATGAGATGGTGCTGGAGGGAGGAGCCCTGGTTTTGGCGGACAATGGCATTTGCTGTATCGATGAATTCGACAAGATGGATGATGCCGATCGAACCGCCATCCATGAAGTGATGGAGCAACAGACCATTTCCATTTCCAAGGCGGGTATCACAACAACTCTGAACGCTCGTACATCCATCCTGGCTGCAGCCAACCCTCTCTATGGACGGTACAACCCGCGGATCTCTCCAGTGGAGAACATCAACCTGCCCGCCGCATTGCTCTCACGTTTCGACGTCATGTTCCTCATCCTAGACACTCCACAGCGGGAAGCCGATGAGGAATTGGCCAACCATGTTGCGTATGTCCACATGCACAACAAGCACCCCGAGATCGACGACGCTGGAGTATTGTTCACACCAAATGAAGTCCGTCAGTATATCGCTAAGGCGCGCACATATCGGCCTGTCGTGCCCTCGTCAGTCTCCGATTACATGGTCGGAGCTTACGTGAGAATGAGGAAGCAGCAAAAGAGCGACGAAGCCAGCAAGAAGCAATTCTCTCATGTGACTCCCCGTACTTTGCTTGGTGTCGTTCGTCTCTCGCAAGCTCTTGCCCGCCTTCGCTTCAGCGAAGAGGTCATCAGGGAGGACGTCGATGAGGCTTTGCGCCTTATCGAGGTCAGCAAAGCATCACTGGCCAATGACGGTCATTCCGGTGTGGACCAGAGCCCCAGCAGCAAGATCTACAATCTCATCCGCGGTATGCGGGAGAGCGGTGCTGCCGCTGTTGGGGACGGTGAAGAGGGTGAACTTAGCATCAGAAGGATTAGGGAACGCGTGCTTGCCAAAGGCTTCACTGAAGATCAGCTCACAATGGCGATCGATGAATATGAAGAGCTTAATGTACGTGTCGTCAGCCTGAGTACTCCCCCTTGGCACTTACTAATGTCTTTGCTCCTTTGCAGGTTTGGCAAGTCGTTAACAACGGAACTCGCCTCATTTTCTTGGACCTCGGCGGTGATGAGGCAATGGATATCTAATAGGCTAGCGAGCGATTGCAGTTAGACTGGCAAAAAATATTTACTGAAGCCTGCTGCAACTCCCTGGTTTAATGTCGATCAGTTTTCAATCGTTTTGGCGGATTAGTTATTGTTCCGCCCACGAGCAAGAGCATGGGGTTTACGCAAGTTCCTTGATGAAGGGTAGATTTCGTAAACTGGTGTTATGGCGTATACTACATTATTTAGGTTCCTGGATAAGAACAATGCATAATTACTTCCAGTTGACTCAATGAGAGCCATATGACAAGGTTTATAAACAAAGGATTAGACTATCAGTATCCACGTTGGTAAAGGAGTGATATATACGAATCTTGCATGACATTAGGTACAGGACAAGCAGGTCTCATGAAGGAATGTCATCGTAGAACACCCGTTCCCAGCGAATAATCCAGTCTCAGCACAAGAAGTACGCCTCACGACAGTCCCCCATCAAACAGCACACTTGTCATAGATAGGAACCTCAGCGCACAGGTCTGGGCTTGCGCCGTAGGGGTTGTCACAGAGGGTGTTGCACTCTGTGCTTTCGGGGGTGAAGACCAGGAACTGGTAGTTGGGGACATTCAGACGGAACTGCTTGGTGACGTCGTGGTTGTCCCCCGAGGCCTTATAGCCGGCGCGGCAGGCGCAATGGAAGCGGGTGCCTGTGTTGATGCAGGAGGTGGTAATATCGCAGTTGTTCTGGCCGGAGAGCGGATTGCAAGTTCCGCACGTTGGGGGGATGCTGGTGGAGAAGACGAGGGAGGCGGAGGCGAGGAGGAGGGAGGTGAGGATGGAGAGGTTCTTCATGTTGGTGGTTGTGGTTGTGGGTTGGTTGAAAGGTAGCTCAGAAGGGTTTGAGAGATGTTTGGTAGGGCTGGAAGTGTGCTTTGATGCTTGCTTTGTGGGAAAGATGCCTTGATGCTTGAGAAGAGAAGGGGTATTGATCGAGTATCCTCGTCCTCTTTATATACTTTTGCATCGTTCGTTAGGACATCGAGTCTCCAATACATGGACACATACATGAACACAAACAGGCAATGGAAGTAAGGCCATTCATGGCTGTGAGGCACTGCCAAGTCATCCAGACGGCATCTTCTCTCCGACATCCACATCCTAAGACGGTGAATACGCAAAAAGTAACAATAGAGAGGTCTCTGAAACATGTCTCTCAATGGCCCAGCGGACAGGCTTAGGTGCCCTCCGACGTAGCTTGGATGTCTCCCGGCTGAAGCTGACTGGACGTGTGTCAAGTCATGGCTTCGTCGGATTGGTAGTAGCAATACGAGATCTGGAACATGAACAGGTGAGAACCATGAGTCGCGGATATTTCCCCGCAAATGCATCTGACGTACCGACCCCAGCCCTGTCCTCTCCACGGCAAATGAAACGCAGAGATACCCGTCAGAAACAGTCATCGAGTCCAAGGGAGCCTCATCGGAGATGGCTTGGTCAGACTGTGTTGTTGTCTGTGATTGGAAGTGTTCGGGCCATATTTAGGAGCAGTACCGTCTTGTAGTGATGGTAAAATTAGATATAACACATGACCAACTGAATATAAGAAACCTCTTGTAAGCTTCGAGCGGCACAAAGACCCAATGTCCTCGGTAAGATGCGGTCGTTGAACGGTGGAAAGATACCTTAGAACAGCGGAGAAAGATGTGCAGGCTTTCAGGCCGTAAACCAATACTGGAACTTAGCGAATGGAGATCAACTATATGCGAGGTCAAGAGGAAGAATCTCTGACACCTCATCTGGCAGATCCAAGAAATGCATCGAATAAGCGCAGGAAGTAGAACTCTTCGACTGAAATCTACAGCGTTGACTATTTATAGCAAGAAAAGTAGATTTAATGTATCACGCTCAATTCATTCGAGGTTCAACCACTGCAATCTGCCTTTCTCCGTGGCAAAAGCTTGGTCATTTGATCCTCAAGGGATCTTACCATCATGGAAAGGAAAAAAATCTTGAGCCAGTCATTGGATTTTATGACTGTCAGCACTCGAAGGCTGGATGTGCGTAAGCCCCAGACAGGGAACAGCCTACAGATGGGTCCTAGAAGCCTCCGGTTCCCCAATCAATTCCAAGAAGCTCTCATGAACTTCGTCGGTAAGATCGCTAGCCTGCAGGCTCCTACCTTTGGCATTGAACGCCCGTCGAGAACATTCCCGAGTGATGCTACTGCCTGCCCATGCAACCAATAGTAGGGTTGTCGCCGGGGACATTCTCTTGTTCTCTGACTCAAGTTCAGCCAACACATCCTGCTTAGACTGCGCTTCTTTCGGGTTCTCCTGCTCGCCCGAGTCCCATAACTTGTCATGGTAAGCAGCTCTCCAGGCCAGCAGTGTACCAAGTGACCCTGTGAGTGTATCTCCCTGCCCTCCACTGCGCTTCAAGCCTCCTTTCAAGTCCGAGATCAGGGTCGTCACACCGTTTGAAATCACATCATGCGGTCCTTTCTGGATGATTGTCACACCGCCTAAGGCCTGTGAAAGTTGCTCGCAAGCCTGCGATTCTTTGTTGGTCTTGTCGCCTTCATCTGTCTGGGCTGCAATCTGTGCCTGACTAGGAACTTCAATGCCCAACGCCTTAGCCAATCGACTGAATTCGGAGACATTGGGTGTCAAGATACAGTCCTTGTAGCCCTTGACCAGGTCGGGATCCTCCGTCACGAGAAGTAGACCATCAGCGTCCAGCACAAAGGGTATCGAGCGGGACCGCGCCTCTTTCATAACTTCGGTGACCACTTTGAGAGTCACTCCATCACGACCTAGCCCCGGACCAATTACTAACGCATGCAGTCTTGATAGCATGGAAACAATAGGGCTGGCAAGCGCGGGAGCATCGATGCTACCGGGGTTGCTAACCGAGTCGGTGCTCGGAAGCAATGGATGTACCATCAGATTAGGGGAGTACGACTTGATAACCTGAAAAGCCACGTCAGTCCGGATATTTAAAATTTATTGGGACTTGGGTGGTTACGAACCGAAGCTGCAGATCTCTCACAAATGACATGGCTCTATACTTGGTTAGAAATCAACATACTGGAGCCGGCGCAACGACTTGTTCGACTAACCATGTCACATCCTGCATCACAGTTAGTCAACCCATGCCAAGTGGTCAGCTATGGCTACTTTGATGACGTACCTAATCGAGCTGATGCCATTGAAGAGAAGTACGGAGCTMCTGTGTAGCTTTATGATTATGAATATTTGCACTCAAACAGTAGTACAGGGAGTCCTTCGACATACTCTAAAGAGCCTCCAATGACAGCCACGCGGCCATGTTGACCTTCTCTCGTCAGTCATTGTTCTTCTAAGAGAAATCATTGTGTGGCTTCTCAGCCAGACTGAACTTACCTTTGTGGAACTTCTCCAGCAACGGAGGCACAATCTGGCGCACTTTCTTGAACAGGACCTTCGAGGAGGTCGATACATGTACCGGTTCCATGTCGAATTTGTTGCGAAATCCCAAAGAATGACCAATGAATTCAAGGACGATGAACTTCTCTTTAGGATGAGAAGGAGCTCTATCTAGATAAGTGATAATGTGAACACAAGCCGGAAATGGGGCCTGTGATGTCACCGCCTAGCAAGTGGGGCAGCCAGCAGCTCCAAACAGGCAGTACAAACGGTTGATAAATCGGTTTCATTTGGCCGTGGACCACAGTAAATGTCATGTCTTATCTATCTAGCAGGGAACAGAAAGGGGAAGATAAATATGTAAGAATGACGCCCGCTCTTTGCAAGTAAACCGCATAAACCAGGTAGAATCGAACCAGCTAGTAAAAAAAGACGAGTAGCCCACCCTCTATCGACACCCTGACGCTCGCTCGCTGATGCCAAGTAGAAAAACAAATATATCGAACGCCATGAAGAAATCAAAAGGGACAAAAAAAAGAGACTAGGCCAGGAGGGAGGGACTAGTGAATATGCACAAAGGAGAACAATATGGTTCGTATGTATAATGTAGCCACGGGGTATTCCTTGCTGATGCTCCGTATGCATATGATTAGAAAATTTTGCTGTTGAAAAATAATGGATCGCCGAAGGAAGGCAGCGGCTGAGCTCAAGATCGACTCTTAGCAGCCAATGCTGCGAGTTTCTTCCGTCGTTCAAGTTTTTCCTGCTTGGCCGCAAGCTCAGCGCGCAATTCCTCCTCATCCTCTTTCCTCGCAGCTGCTAATGCAGCAGCTTCCTCCTCCTCCATATCATCGTAGGCAGCTTCCATGTCGGATGATGCGGAGTAGTAGTCATCGTAATCGTCGGCAAAATCTCCTTCGTCTTCTTCATCTGTTGCTAGATACTCATTCAATTTAGCGCGCTTACTAGCTCGAGACTGTGATTTTGGTTCTTGTGAGCTGCGTCGACTTGGCAGGCCGGCTGTTCCCCGGTACTCCGGCTGCGTTGGGGTCTGCGACGGTCTTGCTGTGCCTTTGTAGGCTAATTCATCATGTTCCCGTTTTCTGGCAAGTTTCCCATCACCGGGTTTGACTCCGGTTGCTCCACCAGAAACAGTACCGGGCTTCTTGGCCAGCCGTGAATCTTTCTCTTTTGTCTGTGCCTCCATTGCTCGTCTTTTGCGTTCCGCTTTGCTAAGCTTCTCCTTGGCTACCGGTTGATGTTTGAACATGCCCACTTGAGTTGGGGCTTTCGTCTGTAGTTCCTTCGCTTTCATCATGAGATCAGCATACGATCCTTTAGGAGGGGGCTTCGACGAGATCTGAGACGGCTTCTGAGTAGCGGTTGCAGTATTTCCGTTTGTAGACTTGACGGCAGACGAAGTGGCCACTGGGCGAGACTTTGAAGCAATAGAAGCATTCACAGGTTTGTTTGCCGTTGGCTTGGTCGATGCTTCAGACTCAGGCTTCTGGGGTCGACGCAACTGATCCTCCGCTTTCCTTTTCACCCCAGCAGCAACATTCCCTTGCCCGGTAGCATTGCTACCAAGCACATTGCTAGGCTTGTATGCTTGAGATCTGACATTTGAGGACGACACGGGTGGCGCGGGCGTCCGAATTGGAGGGGGGGGAGCGATGGGAGCTGGTCTACCCGTCTCAATAGACGAGAGAACGGAGTCAAGAAACTGTCAAAGTGTTAGACATGTCAGATACTACAACGTGGAACAAGACTGACACTCATGGTGACCGCTGAGGTACAAGAACGAGCTTCAGCAGATGAGACACTGGATAACAAGATAGGAGCACTGATAAGGGTAGGTTCACCGTCGGTGGTTAGTTTGACGGGGTAACTTCATGACTTCATGAGCTGCGAGATTGAGAGAAAAGAGAKGGCCCAAGGAATGAATGTGTGTTGTTTACACCTCTGTTGCCGATGCAAAACCTAGCACATAGCGGTGGCGTCTGAACGAGACAGCAAAGGAAGAGTTGTAACGTTGCTGCCAGACGCCATCCTGTTCTTCTAGAAGCAGCTAGTCACGTGGACGTCTCAGTCACTTGGAAGTTTAATTGTAGACACATGCGCCACAGGCCCTCGCTTAGCTTAAGACGGTTCTGATGGCACTAGCCACACCCACCAGCCGCACCGCACTTTTCTCGATATTTTGATGGTTCAAATCTCTAATTCTTACTTCCTCTAACCACTTCGCTAAATATCCCAGCGAACTCGACGTCTCAGTCTCCGCCCAACTTGCGGTTAAATCGATTGATTCTCGTGTTCGATATATCTCAATAACCTCAGTACGTGCTCTCAACCTGGTAGTAATTCTATCGGCGTTACCATTGTCGCATCTCAAACTGAGCTCTAACAGCGGATTTTCTCTCGCAGATTCAAAATGAAGCACCTCGCCGCTTACCTGCTCCTCGCCCTTGCTGGCAACACCTCTCCCTCCGCTGAGGATGTCAAGGCTGTCCTCTCTTCCGTTGGCATTGATGCCGATGAGGAGCGCCTGAACAAGCTCATTGCTGAGCTCGAGGGCAAGGACCTCCAGGAGGTTAGTATACAAAGCTCAAGGAATTTGGACTGGCGCTGACATCGAATTCTACAACAGCTGATCGCTGAGGGTTCCACCAAGCTCGCTTCCGTTCCCTCCGGTGGTGCTGCCGCCGCTGCTCCTGCCGCTGGCGGTGCCGCTGCTGGTGGTGCTGCCGCCGCTCCCGCCGAGGAGAAGAAGGAGGAGGAGAAGGAGGAGTCCGACGAGGACATGGGCTTCGGTCTCTTCGACTAAGCGCGTTCTTATATACAAGCGCAGCAAAAATCATGAGATTTGGTGGGGGAGCAGGAATCTGGCAGTTATTTTCAGTATGGGGAGTATACTCGCCCATTGGTGCCGATCAGTCTGTGTGCCTTCAGGCTTTTCGGATGCAGTTACGAGCATGCATATAAGAGCTGGAAAGAGCTTTTAGGCCAATACAGATTATGTGACCCTCCACTAATTCACGTTCATGTTCGACGTAGACTTGTGCATGTAAGCTCAAGAGATCGAAGCGTAAAGTACGAGTGGGTGTTTGCCGGGGGATAATCCGTTGAACGCGAGCCACAGTATCCTATTGTCAAAAAGCGCCACCCTCACAAAAGTCTTGGATATCCAGATGTTAATCGTACATTTCGAGTCAAATAAGCAAGGCTGAATGCTATCATATAATGATCTGGATGCCTGAAAAATCAGGAGGAAAGCGGAGACTGATGGGTAACCGAATCAGTACTAGTAGCTTAGGGTTTGACCTAGTGCGGTCGCTTAGACGAGCCCTCCAGCCCACCTCGCAACCTGAAGCGTAGGCACAAGACTAGCCCCGACGAAGGTCCTTCAGCGACAAGACACGACACGACAACCATATTCCCTTCGCTTTTCGAGTAACGTTCGGAAAGCGACCTTGAGAGGAACATCCGCAAAAATGGCTGACACCGAATACGTGAGTTATATTCCAGGATATAAATGGTCTTGAGTACTTTGTTCGAGAGGAGCTAATGTGAAATCTTCGCTTGCAGAACGCCGAGGAGGCTGCCGGTACGTTGTCGCAGGACACCCTTTCTTCCAATCCCTGTCATACTATAGAAGAGCGCGGAGTGTTGTGGGCTGTTTTGTGATGGAATACTGGAAAGGATCGATGAATCGAGATGGACAGTGCATAAGAGCGATCGGAGGGATACGCTACGGAGAAAACGGACAACCACAAATCAGAGTTAGGATAGACGCGCTGACAAGACACTTTCACCGAACAGAGATCAAGAAGAGAAGACAGTTCCGCAAGTTCACCTACCGCGGAATTGACCTCGACCAGTATGTTCAGCAATCTTCCATCCATCCAACCCTGTCACCGGCCAACCACCCGACTCTGAACGAGCGAGGCCATCAATTGTGCCATCTTTGCATGGGTCGTCCTTGTCGGAGTCTGGGGTTGAGATGCAGGACAGGTTGGAGAACACATGAAGGAACCGTTGTCTGACATGGAATGTGATACAGGCTCCTCGACCTCTCCTCCGAACAGCTCCGCGATGTCGTGCACGCCCGCGCCCGCCGCAGGTTCAACCGTGGTCTGAAGCGCAAGCCCATGGGCCTGATCAAGAAGCTCCGCAAGGCCAAGCAGGAGGCCAAGCCCAACGAGAAGCCCGACCTCGTCAAGACCCACCTGCGTGACATGATCATTGTCCCCGAGATGATCGGCAGCGTCATCGGTATCTACTCCGGAAAGGAGTTCAACCAGATTGAGGTCAAGCCCGAGATGGTTGGCCACTACCTCGGTGAATTCTCCATCACATAGTATGTTCACCTTGCGTCGCTCATATCAGGGGTTCTTTTTGAGGGCTGTTCTAACAACCATACAGCAAGCCCGTCAAGCACGGTCGTCCCGGTATCGGTGCCACCCACTCTTCTCGTTTCATTCCCCTCAAGTAAAGAAGAAAAGCTTTCTGGAGTGTTGCGTGGAGGATCGGGCGTACGGATGTGCTGGGAGAAAAAAGGGATGGATACCATTTGCGTCTATTTGGATTCATCAAACTTGTATGTCAAGTGCGGGTCAGCTGTTTGCATCTCAATATAAAGATCTTGTCGCCATGAAACACGAACGAACCAAAGACCAAACAGGATCGTCAAACTTATGATGATGAAGTTTTGCCCCTCCGTTCTGCTTCGGCGGAGGCGGGACTTTCACCTGTTCCTTTCACTGAGAATTAGTTAGGAATGGAAGTCTAATTTACGAAGTCGAATTTCATACGTCTATATCTGTAGGCACGGCGTTACCAATTCTATAGACATTCGCAGAATCGCCCTTGTAGTTTACTGCAGTACCTGGTAATTGTCATTGATCTGTCCATTTACCCATCTTTCCTCTTTGCTAAAGTCTTAACAATATTGATGGAAATATCAGCGATACTCAACCATCTATGCATTTGAGCTTCACAAAATGTAAAGACTGAGACGGATTCTGACCCTAAACGCGGCACTACTATATTCGTTATAAGCCCCTCAGTCTGCACGAATCAAGCCCTCTCCCTCCACTGCCTCACTAATAATTTCATCAAGCTCGCTCCACGCTCTCCGCATGGAATGCAGCAACTCGCCAGGACTCCGCCTCAAGCCGTGGTTGTACATCTGCACCGGCCCCTCCGCAAACGCCCTTCTGATTATTTTCTTGAGGGTCGGCACAGCAGAACTCACTTCGAGTTCATTCATGAGATAAAAGAGAACAGACTGCCAGATCGCGGCGCACACCGCGGATGAATCTTTCCCGCCGCTCAACGCAGGCAGCCCATGCAGCATCAGCTCATTGGCCAGCATCGCAAACACCCACGCGTGCATCTGTCGAGTCGGATGCCCCGGTTCCGGATACACAATGGGATCAATAAGACGGAAGCGGATCGCGGCGTGCACGAATGCCTGGTAGGGTTCGTCCTCTGAAAGAAGACAGGTGATCAGCTCGTCTCGCAGGGCGACCATCGGCTGGCGGGTGATCGGCCACGCAGAGGTCCTGTGTAGATCCTTCATGACTCGTTTGATCTCACCAGCGGCATCTGATGGGCTGAGTTGCGGACTACCGACCCGGTTTAACACATTCATTGCGGCGCTCTCGGCGTCTTCCAGGACGGAGAGGTCGTGCGGTTCGCCGAGGAAGCGGTCTTCGCGTGTACTTGTGCCTTTTTGGCACTTGGGACATCGGCATTTGAAGTAGTATCGCTCCGAGAGCTCTTTCTGGCGGATTTTATAGGGGTTCGTGGCATCGATGTACGATACGAGTATCTCTTCGCCTTTTTGAATCGGGCGAAGAGCTTTGACATAAAGGGCGTCGCCATCAGAGCCAACGACGGAATTGTAGTCACAGCTGTGATTGATCAGGGCCGCAAATGGGTGCAGGTAGAACCCCAGACGATCAGCCAAGGGACTGTGAAAGTTGTACGAGTTTAATTCCAGCTATGGAACGTAATAACCAAGTCAGCTCTCGTCGGGAAATGATAAAGGTGCAGCAGAGCTCACCTTTGCACCATAGTGACATATCATTTCTTCTTCCATAGCACACCCAGAGTACTTCTTGACGGCCTTCGCCGTCAGGGATATCCGCTGCCACTGTTCCCAGTTTTGCGCTTGGATCTCGTCCATATGACTCTCCAGTTTGCGGAAGAGCTCCAGCTCCTCCTTTGGATATTTGCCGCGCTCGCTGCGCAGGACCATCCGAAGAATAGCCCTGGCATTGCTCGGAAGCACTCGTGGCATCAACTCCTTGAAAATCCGACATTCGAACGAGTGAGCGAACTTCCAGTCTTTCGCTTGACAGGTCTATGCCCAGTTAGTGATGGCGAGCTCAGCAAGGACAGAAAGGCATCTGGTAATAACCTTATTACAATACTTCACGACCCGACACCCCGTACAAGCTTTCAACTCGACGTTGGCATCTCTGCTGCAATGATGCTGCCCAAGGCATCCGGAGCAGGTATCTGGTAACCGCCCAGTATCCAAGACTGCCACGAACGGCCTCTGGATGAGCATGACGGTCCCTCCGACCGGGATAGCCATTGCAGCAAAAATCCCTGTCCCAGCGCCCGGAGACGGAGCAGGATAGCCTCTGGTGTAGACTGAAGAAACAGGGTTCTCGAATCCCCCTTCCGCGATGTTCTCATTGTCCTGGTTGGGATCCGTGCTGGTGACGGTTTGGTCGAGTAGACGTCTGAGAATATCCTCGTTTAGAATGTCTTCGGGGACTTTGCGGCTGCCCCGCTGTAAGTCCGTTATAGATGCCATTTCTAGGTCGTCCGATGTTCACGACAAGTTGTGGATAGCTCCAGTTACTCAGACTTTACTCCGTAGATTTGAGACCCAGAAGCCATTATGATGGTAGGTCATATGATTCGGCGAGAATTCTAGTTTCGGTAGCCTAGAGCATTTCAATCAAAGGTCCTTTCTCAGCATACAATCTGTGGTTTCTAATGCGTGCTGCTCTAATGATATGCGCCGACCTTGTAGTTTGTGAGAAACAAGGTAAATATCAGCAAAACTGAGCCGATATCACGTGTTCTCTTCTGGACAAACCTGGCGACAAAGGTTATTGAAGAGTCGATACTCGAGTACAGCCGAAATACTTAAGAACACATATATCTCGAATCGTCACATAAAGGCTGATCAAGCTACCTCTCTAGGTAACGAATGAAAGTAAAATACAAATCAGATTCTTTTCGCTCAAGCACATAGCCTGCCTACTCAAAAACCATGGTAAATATAACAAAGCCGCAAGAAAGAGAAATATGGAACATCGCAGCATGGCCATGATCCTCATGCCAGGTCCAGACCAAGACCACAAATTCTATCAACATAAAGCCGGATCCTCTACGCCAAACAGGACGGGCTTTTTGTTTGCCTGAAAAGAGAACATAAGCCAAACCGATTAGATCTATAAATAGAACATGACTTTTCCCCTTTTTTTCATAGTTTTGATGAGATCGTCAATATTCGGATTTACATCAGCCTGCTGCCAGTGAACTCGGACCAGCTGCGGACCTCAGGGGGAATGCCGTCGGGACGGGGCAGCTTAGCGTTCATGGCCTGAGCGAAGAGAAGAGCGGTCTGGTATAGACGATTAGTAAACATGACACGGGCGTACATGGTTAAAGGAAATGGACTGCTACATACCTTGGTCTCCATGAAGAGAGGAACACCGAAGTCGACCGCGTTACGTCTCATAACATAGTCCTCATCCAGGAGGGTCTTGCCACGGGTCTTGGCAAGGTTGAAGCAACCGCGAATGTCGTACTTCTGGAACACCTCACGGAGGGCTCTCTTGTCCTCCTTAGGGAACTCGATCACCTGCACGGAGACCTTGTCCTTGGTAGCGGTTTGAAGATGAGCCTGGACCTCAGGGCTAGCAGCGAAGAACTTGTAGCCGAGAGGGTGGAGGTAGTCAACAATCTGAGCCAAAGCAGGGTTGTTGATGTCACCGCCGAGCAGGATACCCTCGCCGGGCTCGGGCACGCGGAAGTTCATGGTGGACTGGAGAGAAGCCCAGTATGCCTCAACAAGATCCTTGCCGAAGCAAGCAATCTCACCGGTACTGGCCATCTCGACGCCGAGGAAAGGATCGGCACCGGCAAGACGAGTCCAGCTGAACTGGGGCACCTTGGTAGCGAGGTAGTCACGCTTCTCAGTCATAAGATCAACGGGCTCAGGGACATCGCGGCCAACAAGAGCCTTGGTAGCAACGTCAATGAAGTTGGTTCCCAGGACCTTGCTGACAAAGGGGAAGGAACGAGAGGCACGAAGGTTGCACTCGATGACCTTCAGCTGGGGCTCAGCACCTTCCTGATCGGCCTTGATAATCTGCATGTTGAAGGGACCGGTGATGTTCCAGGCCTTGGCAACCTTCTCAGCAATCTCCTTGACACGACCCATGACCTTCTCGTCCAGAGAAGCAGGAGGCAGGACCAGAGTAGCATCACCAGAGTGCACACCAGCGGGCTCAACGTGCTCACTGACGGCGTGCAGGAGGAGCTTGCCGTTG
This sequence comes from Aspergillus pseudoviridinutans, assembly GCF_018340605.1. Classification (NCBI taxonomy): domain Eukaryota; kingdom Fungi; phylum Ascomycota; class Eurotiomycetes; order Eurotiales; family Aspergillaceae; genus Aspergillus; species Aspergillus pseudoviridinutans. The sequence continues at coordinate 1,532,541 of NW_025091285.1, read as the reverse complement.
GAGGCAACAGCATCGATATCAATCTCCTGAGCACCCTCAATGAACTTGGTGATGACAACGGGGTGGTCGGGAGAGACAGCACTGGCGTTGAGGAGCTTCTCCTTGAGTTCGTCGCCACTGTAGATGACGCTCATGGCAGCACCAGACAAGACGTAACTGGGACGGACCAAGACGGGGTAGCCGACAGACTCGGCGAAGCGCTCGGCCTCGGAGACCGAGGTAAGCTCCTTCCAAGCAGGCTGATCAACACCGATGCTGTCCAGGATCTGAGAGAACTTGTGTCTGTCCTCGGCCTTGTCAATGTCCTGAGGATCAGTACCAAGAACGTGGGCACCGCCAGTCTCCTGCAAGCGGAGGGCGATGTTCTGGGGCAGCTGACCACCGACGGACACGACAACACCGCTGGCACTCTCGAGCTCGTAAATATCCATGACACGCTCGTAGCTGAGTTCCTCAAAGTAGAGCTTGTCAGCAGTGTCGAAGTCAGTGGAGTAGGTCTCGGGGTTGTAGTTGATCATGACAGTCTTCTTGCCCATGTTCCTCAGGGAGAGGGTGGCGTTGACCGCACACCAATCGAACTCGACAGAGCTTCCAATACGGTAGACACCGCTTCCGAGAATGATGATACCGTGGTCATCGAAGGTGACATCGTGGGAGGTAGCGTTGTAGGTGGTGTAGAGGTAGTTTGTATCAGCAGGGAACTCAGCGGCCAGGGTATCGATCTTCTTGACCCAGGGTCTGATGCCGAAGCTCTTCCGGCGAGCGCGGACATCGTCCTCGGTAGAACCAACGAGGAGGGCGATCTGCTTGTCAGAGAAGCCAAGCTTCTTGGCCTTCAGCATCATCTCCTTCTTGATGCCAAACAGGCTGCCGATTTCCTTGAGCTCGTTGTTGCAATCAACAATGTTCTGGAGCTTGTAGAGGAACCACTTGTCGATCTTGGTCAGCTCGTGGACCTTGTCAACCGAATAGTTCTCGTGAAGCATAGCCTGACCAACGGCCAGCCAGCGGCGGTCAGTGGGGTTCTTCAGAACCTCATCCAGGTTCTCAAACTTGTCACCCTGGAAACCGATGAAGCGAGGATCGACCTGGCGAATAGCCTTCTGGAACGACTCCTCAAAGGTACGACCGATGGCCATGACCTCACCGACAGACTTCATGGCACTGCCAATGTCGCGCTTGACGTGCTGGAACTTGCTCAGATCCCACCGGGGAATCTTGGTGACGATGTAATCCAGACTAGGCTCGAAGTTGGCGGTAGTGGTCTTGGTGACGGCGTTGGGAAGCTCCGGAAGAGTGTGACCCAGACCGATCTTCGCAGCAGTGTACGCAAGAGGGTAACCAGTAGCCTTGGAGGCCAGAGCAGACGAACGAGAGAGACGGGCATTGACCTCAATGACACGGTAGTCAAGTCCATCAGGCTGCAGAGCGTACTGCACGTTACATTCTCCAACGACACCCAGGTGGCGGACGATCTTGATGGCAGCGGTACGGAGCATGTGGTACTCTTCGTCAGAAAGGGTCTGACTGGGAGCAACGACAATACTGTCACCGGTATGGATACCCAGGGGGTCAAAGTTCTCCATGTTGCAGACAGTGATACAGTTGTTAGCGCCATCACGGACGACTTCATACTCGACCTCCTTCCAGCCCTTGAGGGACTTCTCGACCAGGATCTGGGGAGCAAGAGTCAGGGAACGAGAAGCCAAATTCTTCAGCTCCTCAGGGTTCTCAGCGAAACCGGAACCCAGACCTCCGAGAGCGTAAGCCGAACGGACAATAATAGGGTAGCCAACTTCTTCAGCAGCGTTCAAAGCCTCGTCAACAGTGTTGACGGCGATGGACTCGGCAATGGGGATGTTGATCTCCTTCAGAGCCTGGGCGAACAGATCACGGTCCTCGCTAGTCTCGAGGGTCCTGATGCTCGTTCCCAGAACTCTGACACCATAGCGCTCAAAGATGCCCATGCGGTTCATCTGCACACCAAGGTTCAGGGCGGTCTGACCACCGAACGACAGGAAGATGCCGTCGGGGCGTTCACGCTCAATGACGTGAGTCACATATTCGGGGGTAACGGGGAGATAGTACACTTCATCGGCGAGTTTGTGATCGGTTTGGATAGTCGCAATGTTGGGGTTGATCAAGACCGACTTGACACCGGCCTCCTTGAGAGCCTTGAGGGCCTGAGAGCCTGTAGTTATCGAAGAATGCAATGTTAGTCACTTGAATCTTCATTGTTAAACGGCTTTGCTGGCCCTCTTTGTTCTTTGCTCTTTCATTCCCGTCCATGATGGCGTTCCTTTGCGGCCGAACCCACATTGACGCTGCTTTGGAATGCTCCGCGCAGAGATACGAGCCAAATTGCAATGCCAGATAAGTGAATTGCGAGTCGCGTGACCTACCGGAATAGTCGAACTCTCCAGCCTGTCCAATACTCAACCCACCACTACCGATGACAAGGACCTTCTTGACATCGACCAGATTGCTACCGGGCTTGACAACTCCGCTGGCGAGGTAGCTGTCGGCAGAGGGAGGGTTGTTTGACTCCGAGGCCAAACGGCGAAGGGCACTGGAGAAGGAACGGAGCTGCTGGGATCGCAATGGCGACGCAACCTTCTGCTGCAATCGCAGACTCGAAGCCGTTGACCGGGCCGTAGTCTGAGCGGAGAAGGGGCGCAAAGCGAAAGCGGACCGGCGGGTCTCAGTCAGACATCGCTGACGCAGAAGGGAGGACGTAGCCTGCCCGCAACGAGCGGCGAGGACCATTGCGCACTGCGCTAAGGGAAAATAATAGATATAGAAGACTACCTAGTGCAATAAGCGAGTCTATTGACCACCAAATCAATGACTCTTATTTCTGTAATCCCTACTCTCCCGCTTTGTGTCACACACCCAATAGACAGGGGAGGACTAAAGAGGAATAGGAAGAACTGATGGCCTTGGGCCTGACGTACAGGAAGCAATCTAGGAGGAATTGGAGAAACAAGAAGGAGAAGAGAGGAGAGAAGAGAGTACGGAGGGAGATAAATGGATGACTCTTAGTGAAGCAGGGTATGAGTCAATGCGTCTGTCTGGAGACGGACAGAGAATCGGAATCGGTCCCAGAGGATTGACTAGAATCTCCCGCCAAAAAAGGTACAAATACCAGTGGTAATTCCTGGGACTAATGATAAGAGCTCCGGTGTGCGGAGGCCCTTTTTTTACTTTTTCCTTATTATTACCCTTTTCCTCTGCGATTTTCCTCCCGTTGGCTGTTGCCGTGCCAATTTTGCCCGTTTGGTCGTCACCGCCTACTATTATCACCAATCAGCGGATGGCTCAGTGGATGCGGTGGGACTACCTAGTTGCGCATACATAGAGACCATCGTCGCAGTTCCCACTCTAGGCCTTTCCGCGTTTCCTCAATACCTAGTCCGTAGTAGTACGTGGTTCGAGCCTTCAAGGATTCAGCCAGGCTTGGGGAATAATCACTCCAGGTCAATTGCTAAGTCGCAATGGGTTTATCACAGACGCCGCTAATGACGCAGTGGGTTGTTCTGACCATTCAGTAATCTCTTTTGGGAATAGTACCATTCCCACCAGAGTCTTAAGTGTTGAAAAGTAACCTACCTACCTAAGGACGATCCCAATTGGTATTCCCCTTCTGGTGGCTGGCTCAAGTAGGAGTTCTGTGTTACTGTGTAGTCTTGCTGTGCGCACTATTAAGTCCCATAGTCGCCCTTGGTGCAAATCCTCTCCACAGGTCTGGTGGATGCCAGATCGTCATTGTCTCATTTCGTTCATAGAGTCATAGGCCTGCATACGGACTACGGACTACTGACTACTGACTAGATACTACGGAGTGTTTTAATTCAATTTCCTCTCTCCTCGACGCATTGTCAAAGATAACGACAGGTGTCTTTCTCTGAAAATACGGGGTACATGCTGGCCATATCTCCCTCAATTGATGTATGTACCGCGAACTTAGGCTATTATTGCATTTGACTGTTGTTACCCTTCACAAACCACTTCCTTGAAAATTTTCATGGATGGCCGATCAATACTGTTCGTGGAGTCCAGTTCGCTTCCGCTTCCTCGCTACTGGCAGCTTGGCACGAAATTGCGGATATCGGAGGGTCCTCGCGTTCCAATCCTGGATAGAGGAGCTGTGATGACCAACTTGGCTGGCTCTTCTGTCCTACCCTTCCGGACCGATATCACAACTTTATTTGCAAATCATATTTCCAAAGAGAAATGCACCATTGAGAAACAATTGAGGTTCAAAGCGTGATATCATAACATTTAGATGTATACAGCAGATGGAAACATAGTAATTCAGTATATGTGGCGCTCCCTTTATGAAATCACTCAGCGATACCCAATTGCCCATTGAGCTTGGCCCATGGACCTCTGGGATGCTTTTGTGATCGTGTTGTCCTCGTGCGAGACCAGGTCGAACGAGCCTCAGAGGCCCAGATGTCATTCGAGTCCTCTTCTGATGAGTGCGGATCTCGCAAGGTCTCCTCGAGGTCCTGATTCAACATGTTGTACACCTCCTGCAGTACATGTTCTGCGTCTGTAGCCGCCTCCTGGCCCTCTGCCAACTTCTCTTCGACGTACTGGTGTTCGTTCTTGGCCGCCGCTTCGGACGCGAACGCCCATGATTCAGCCAAAGTAACAACTTCGTCGGGTTTCGGCAAACCAGTCGCGCTCGTCGCATGCCTCGAACTGATGTGCTTGAAACGTGGTTGATGAGTCAAGAGGGGATACTCCGGAAGGAGGTGACTCTCATCACTCAAGCGATTTAGAATACGGATAGTCGTAGACCTTTCCTTGGCCAGCAACCCCGATAAGTAGTTCTTTTGCAGAGCCAATGCTCGCTGGGTCTTAGATAGTGGAAGAAGATTCTCGCTTGCAAAAGACAGAACCTCCAATGGGCCCAGTGAAGATCGATCCCCAATTGCGAGCTTCCCTAGGTCGACGGATTGGCATGACGGCTTCGTAGATGCCATTGCGACAGGCTGACAGGCCCGAGAAGCAGCATCCAACAATCCTTTACGTGCTTCCACGTAGGCCACATACTGCGCCGCGATTTGTGCCTTTTGGTCTTCGACCAACCGAGCAGACTCCTCAATCTCCTCGCGGGAAAGATCCTGCACTGGAGCATCGTCGGCGTTACCCACGCTCACTAATTTCTCTTCAACCCACTGCACCAGCTCATCCCGCGTCCGCTGCAGTGCCGCGACTTTGACTGCCGGTGGTACATCTGTACTGTCTGGCGCGAGCTGCGACTTCAACACCTCCAACAGATTTCTCTCTCTGTCCAGTTGAGCCTTGGCACGGATCACCGCCCTTTCCAGTTTATGTACCAAGCCTTCAATGCCATCGTCTGCGTCACGTCCCGTCGATTTGCTTTCCTCCTCGGACTCCTCCAAAGACACTGTTTGCTGGCCTTGGCTCGTTTGGTCACCGATGCGCTCGGAGATATTCGAGTCCCGTTCTTTGAGCTCTTGTAGATAGTGCTGAAAGACCTGCAACTTCGCATGCCGACGGCGATCACGAAGCAGTCGGAGGTATACCTGTAGTTCTGAACTGTGGTCGATAGATGGACACTCGGTCTTTGAACCTTTTGTTCTCGCTTTTGCCGACGCAACTTTTTCCGTCAATGAATGATACTCCTTCCGCGCGACCAGATTCGCCTGAAGTGCTTCCAAGTATTCCTTCCTCAGCCCGGTCAACTCTGTCGGGATTCGCTTCACATTGACCACGGCATCTTGCGGTACGCAAAGGGTAAGATGAGATTGGGAATGACAATTGGGATTTTCGGAGTCATCGTCCGCGAAATCTATTTGCGAACGAAGGTAGGAGGTCAGGGCCTGTCGAATGCGGAGCGCTTCCTGGCGAGTTCTGATGTAGGGGGCCAACGGCCTGGCAAAAGGAGGAACATCGGTCTGGATATCAGCTTCAGATCGACCAGCCATGACAAGTGATTCGCTCAGGAGCTACAGGCGAACTCTGACGTCAACCTAGAATTTCCATGGATTGTTGGATATCAAAGCCAATCCTTCTTGCGACTGGCTTACCTGTTTCCTGCCCAATTACTCGCATCTTTAACAATATTGGTTTTGTTTTGTTTTGTTGTTGCTGAAGGTTGTAAATCCTGTTACGTAAGCAGATACATACTGTTTTCCTCAATCGCCTGCGAGCAGAAGCTCTCACGATGCTACGAGACATGGGGACTTGAGGAGGGACTTTAATTGATCTACGTGGGATAAGATTGCGCACTCTTTGCGATATGGTGTAAATCGATTTTCCTTGTTTTGAGCACAATCATCCGTAGCTCATTGTGACGGACAGTGCACTCGTTGAGAGCGTCCCAGGTATACATAGACCACAGAAGTAAGGGATATACTCAATTATCTACCTACCGCAACCCGTCCAGACAACCAAGTACGTTCAGGGATTCAAAATAGGATCTCCTAAGTGTGGAGAGCTTGAGAAGGATTCAGACTCCTGGTGGTCACTCTCATGTGTCCCAACTATTTATCGCCGCACTGGATATATATGATACATCTTCAGAGGCAGGGAATATATTATGTCGACAGATGGGTCAAAATGCTTCAACATCAATCACTGAAGCCCTATCAGCAAGTAGCTTCTGACCATGTCATGTCTGACAAATGAGATGTCATTATGCTGATGGACGGTTCTCTTCGACCGGTTCGGAATGTACAATGATCTGACAAGGATACAATGGGAGATGACACCTCAACTATGTCCTCTCGCTTCGACTGGCTAGGCACAGCGTTTGGACTCCCAGAGAAAGTTGGCATACTGGCCTACTTGCGATGTCCACACCGTCTCTTTCTTGACGATCACAGATCCTATCATTCTTTGAGACTTAGCCATCTATTTGTAGTTGCTTCAGACATCAAGTACAGGTACTACTGTGAGGCTGACCGCACTGACCTACAGAATGCGATGTATGAATGCTGATTAACCCCCGAATGTGAGCGGACACTCTTTATCATCAATGAACTATGAAGCTCCACAGGCTCGAAGGTAAACTTGGCGACACCCACCATATCTGGTATGTTTTGAGCTCATTCTTCTGAATTTCAATCAAGGGGTTACCTTGCTTCCAGGCTTTCAGCGTCCTCGCTTGGAAGCCCCTCTTGACCCTCCATCTTCGTTCTTCCAGTTTACTGTTCTCAGAACAGCTCCTTTCCGCAGAGGCCTTGGATACTCCTGCGACTTTGCCGCCTCTATATAGTTTCCAAAGCTCCCCGCTTCAACTGACAGCCTCATTAGAGCGTCCAAAAAGCAAGGATGTCAGCAGATCCGAGTCCTGTTTCTACCTCTTCCCCAACTTCACGCCGCCGTGCCGCAACTGCAACGCAGCCGTCCACAACCCCGGCCGTCATCTTTCGACGACCCTCGCAGGGAATGGGCAACCCCGCCATCTCTCTCCCCCAGACAACATATGAAGGAAGCTCAATGCCAGGGGTGGGAGAAAGCGGTGGCGCAGGAGTAGTGTCACGTAAGAAACTGGCTGGACCTATTCCAAGGAAAGCATCACTGAGAATTGGCAAGCTCCGCTGCGACATCCAAAGCCCCTTACGCCATCAGATCTCCACTCCTTGGTTGAGCGAGAGCAAGAAGCGATTGTAAGTACAGACATTCTCAAAGAAACACTGCACAGTTCTGACACCATGAGCTTGTTTGCAGGTAAACCGGCTTTCCAGAGAGCTGTCTTTGCTACGCCACCAAACAGCCTCTGTTGCATCTACCGCCTCCTCCACTTCCACAACACTCAATGACCCATTGGATGCATATCACAATTCACCGTACTTAGTTAGCTCAGCACATCCGACAGTCTCGCGGCGACACCGCTCCTCGTCGAGTCTAAGCTCGTCTTATGTCCCAGTAGTTCAAGGATCGAGAACAGGAAATGGAACCGCAATTGCACGATCTCGAGAGCCCAGTTTGTCACTTCCATCGGCACGTCCAAACGACCTTTCAAGGTCAGCTCGTGCCTTGTCCATCACATCGCGGCAGCTGGATCAAGTCCTGCCATCCTTGGCTGCGTTGATACAGCCACAATCACAACAACAAGGCGACAATGTGTCAAGCAACGTCCCCGGACCTCATCCAAATGCTCGTCAGAGGACTTTCTCCCCCCAACAAGTACCAGCTGTTGGCAATCCACCTCGCCAGGAAGTACTGGCCCAGCGAGGAGAGTTGGAAGCTATCAAGCGAGAAAACGAGGCTCTGCGTCGTCGCATACGGGATCTCGAGCTTGTTGTTAGGAAATATCGAGAACGCGAAGTGACTTCTCCAGAACAGCCAACAAACGACCATGAGGCCACATTGAAATTAGGAAAACTGTCCATTTCCTCGAGGGTCGACGCGGAGGATGGGCCTTGATTAGCCTCAGAACTAGCTACAACGCACCTAGGATAGTCAATATCAACGAATGTTGGATTCACGGCCATCTCATTCTCTCTCCGGTTCCTCTTCTATCTATTCTGCCGGCTTTACTGGACAGTAATTGACAAATTGCATGTTAGCCATCTATTTTTATCGAGTGTCAAACTTGACTTCTTTCACATGCGTGACCAAAGCTACTCCACCGTGGCGGTGCACGCGACCCCTCACAACGTCATATGTGGCGCAATCATGAGCTAGGCTGCACGCCGAAATAAATACACCTGTTAGTCGTCCTCTTGACTTTCACCACCCGATCATCCTACAGGTTTCTGTGAAATATTGCGAATCCATATCTACCCAAGCACATACTTTCATATTCATCTCGAACTATCTCTCAATCAAAATGTCGGAACGCAGCACTGTCCATGTGTCGGGAATCTCACCCGCCACCACTGATAAGGAGGTCAAGGACTTCTTCAGCTTCTGGTATGACAATCTTTACCGCAACCTCTTGACTAGCTTGCTAATATCCTCTATTTACTAATAGTGGAAAAATTACTTCGATCTCTGTGACTCCAGTTTCCGGCGAGAAGGATGCGACCAAGTCCGCAACGGTGACGTTTGAGAAAGAAGCGTAAGTCTACCCCGCACTGTCCACGCCATCAAAACTTGATCACGCCATACACTTTTTCTCTTTTCTTGAGATGGAACCGGAAATTGGACTAACGATCTTCTAGAGCAGCGAAGACTGCCTTGCTGTTGGATCAAACCCAATTGGGTCCCTCCACAGTGCATGTCACCGCCGCTCACACCATTGACGAGATCGCCGGAGGACATGCCGCCAGCGCCGAGGAGGCCAAGGACGAGAACAGCCAGGATCTCGAGCAAGAGGATAAGCCCAAGTCCCGGATTATCGCCGAGTACCTTGCCCACGGCTACGTGATCAGCGATAACGCCATCCAGCAGGCCATCGCCCTGGACAAGAAGCACGGCTTCTCCTCCCGCTTCACATCGGCCCTGACCAACTTCGACCAGAAGTACCATGCCACCGATCGTGCCAAGGGGATCGACGAAAGCTACAAGATCACCGACAAGGCGGCCAGTGGCTGGCGCGGTCTCCACTCGTACTTCGAGAAGGCTTTGGATACCCCATCTGGCAGGAAGCTCCGCGAGTTCTACGTGCAGACCGACAAGCAGGTGCGCGACATCCACAACGAGGCCCGCAGACTCGCAGACTTGAAGAGCGGAAAGCAGACAAACGATGATGCTCCGGCTGCGGCTGGTGCAGAGGGTGCCGACGTTGCTCCTAGCACTGTGCCGATATCGCAACCGGCGGGTGCTGCACCCCCCGCTGAGCCCAAGGCGTGATGGGAGATATACTGATTAAGCAACGTCTGATTTATTTCTATATTGCTCGCAAGCCAATTCTTTGTTCTTACTGAAATCCCCCAGTACCTGGTGTTTCACGGCAATTCATGACAAGTAATTCATCGGAAGAGTTTTGTGATCGCAGTCACTACCACCTCCGTTCTGTACTTAACACCCCTTGAAAAACCTTTTTGTGCACAATCTGTGCACAATCAAATAATTCCTCCCAGGAGGAGAATACTCTTTCAATAATCGTAGGTTTCATTCACACGTCAAGTGGAGTCTAAAAATACATCATAAAAATTTCCCTTCCGCCCCATCAATGTACCTTCGAGTACTTGGCCGCCTCAATATCCTCAAGCGGATGCTTGGGGTTACTCTCCAGCTTCGACTCCTTGGTCTCATTCGACTCACGCTGCGAGTGCTGCGGGTCGCCACGAAGCTCGGGCTGGGTCTTGCCCGCCGAGGGGGGATCCTGCTGCTGGGCGCCGGACTGGGTTTCAGGAGGAGGGGACTGACGGCCGGAGCGTTGTGCGGACATTTTGCTCTGGGAACCGGTTATAAGTCGGAATCCATGATTCATGAGAGGGGTAGAGGACTTACGATTTTTTGTGGAGGGATTGGAGGATGTGTCAATGGTAGGTATCAGACTGCAATTGTGTGGATGGTTTGATGATTTTTTGATAATTTGCTAGTGTGAGAGATGTCCGGCAAGATACCTACGTAGCCTTTTAAGTGTAGACGACTTGCGCTAAAACGCTATGAAGAGCTGGAGACAGGGTCGCCTTGTTGGGATTCATCATCATGACGTTGAGATGGGGCCCACTGCTATCATCAGTTTGTCGCTGCAAGTACTTCTGCTAGTACGAGGGGTAATTCGTACATAAAACAAATACTGAGTTATAAGACACAACTATATAGTACGCAGTCTTCGGTCCATGCTGCAATTGAAAGAACTGACGAGGCACTATCACTGGATGCATCGTTGACCACTCGACTCTGTCTATCTACATTGTAGCAGGCATGATTTCAGATATGGCGTCATAGGCTGGGTCGTTTGTGCTGTTTGCACTTAGATCATGTGACTTACATAAGTTTTGTGGCCGCGGCGTCAATTACTCAGCCAATAACGAAGTGGAAAATAGTTGGAGCTTGCTTCTCTGATCGTAGAATGCATTTCATTTCGCTCATGCCAAAGCATAACATGAACCTAAGCCAAGTGCCAGGATTGATTGATGGGGGAATCTGATTCTGTGCAGTACATGTATGCAGGGGAAAATGGAGTCAAATCACAATGGTGGGACTTTTGTGTAGAGATATCATGGTGACAATTATAGACGAACCAAAAGGGCCATGACAGCATTCAGACAAAAATAAAAGAAAAAAGGAAAACGATCTAAATGACAAAAAGAAATGGGGCGAGGAAAAACGAGCACATGCGGCGGGAGAGCCCTATTCAATCCAGGCGCCTGCTTGAAGACAGCCAAAGCCCAAGAGCTGTAGACAAAACAGCCATACAGACTGCCATGGCATGTTCTTATATCATCAATGTGGAAGATTCAGCAAATGTCAACTGGTTCATTTCGTCGACCGGCCGAAGATCTCTTCTTTTCTATTTTTTTAATTTTTGATTCTGTTTGCAAGTCGTGTCTCATTGKGTGCCGTTAGCCTGAACTCCAGCAGCAACAGCTTCCACGTTAGCTGCTGCCATGGCCTTGGCATCAGCCTCGTGGAAGACAGCCTGAATGATCTGCTGTTCCTCAGGGCTCAAAATCTTCGTGAGATTCTCATAAAGCTGTGGCTGTTCCTGTTGAAGGCCTGGTGGGGAGTCCGAAGTTAGCTAAAGCGCACCATACCACATCAGGGGAAGACTCATACCCATGAATACGTGCTTGAACATGCCGTACGGCTCAATCTTGTCCAGTGGCGTCTCAAGCAAACTCTCCTCATCCAGCTCGTCATCATCGTCGTCAGCAAAGGAGCCGAACTTTTGCGCCTGGAAAATAGGGTTAGTGTGATTTTCTGAAGACCGAAATCATGATGCGACTCACCTCCTGGTTCAGGAAATCAAGGTAGGCGGCACTCTCATCAGGAACGTCGCCCTCGGCTGCCCCCTCGAGCTCATCCCCTTCGGTCCACTCAACTTCGCCGTCCCAGTCATTCTCCTCGTCATCCTCTTCACCTTCGTCATCGTATGTGAAGTCGGACTCTTTCGTGGCGTCCTCGCGGCCTTTCAAAAGCTTAGTAACATTCAGCGGTAAAAGAAGTCGGGAACTTACTCTTGATTGCTGCAGGCAGGGTCTGGAAGAGTCTGGTGACTCCCTGAAGGAGTCTAGGCCAACCTTGCTGCACACTGGCAGGAACGTCTCCAGCCTTCAGAGTGAGCAACGAGCTGATCGCTGCGATCGACAGCTTCTTGTCGTGAACACGTCTGAAGTTGTCAATGTGGGAGAACCACGTGCTGAAGAATTTGTTTGTCCAGCCCTTGGATTCCAGAACTTGCAGACTGAGGACAGGGTTGTAGTAAATGGCGTTGATTACCATCTCCATCAGGTGAAGACGGTAGGACTTCGTCCTAGCCTCCCCAGCCTCAATGACGCGCATTGGAAGCTCAATGAAGAGAGGGATGTACTGGTCAATATAGCCGCGCAGATTCAACATCACGGTCTCCGCGAGTTTGCACCCACATATCCGGTCGACACCGCCGACTTTCTCGTCCCTGAAGATATCCTCGACCATGCCAACGACGGCCGCAAGGTATGCAGGGTTCTGAACCAGCATTTCCGAGCCATAGGCGACGTAGTTGTCAAGGGCAGGTAGCATATCTTCCAGATACAACTCGGCACCTGCTTTGAAGGTCTTGTGAATGAGCTCAAAAGCCTGCCACATTGTAGGGGAGATGGATTTCGAGGCGAAGGTGCAGCTGTCAATGATCTCAAAGACCTCGTTGTAGAGGTCGTAAAGCTTGTTCTCAAGCGTGATGCTAATAACCGGCATGAGAATCGTCTCAAGATGCAGGAGCACATCAGGCGTGCTCTCGAGAGTCAGTATGAGTGTTCCGATGGTCTGCAGCACACCTAAAGCAGTAATGCTCTTATCGTCCAAAAAGTCTCCATATGTGTCCTCTTCGCCCTTGGCAGCGTTTCGCTCCAGCAATTCGCCAACGATACGCATGTACGTATCACGGAGTTGTTCACTGAGAGCCACGGCAAACGGCGTCAGTTCAGCAGAGAAAACTTCGACAAAGTCCTCCATGACATTTGCCAGAGCGTCCACGTCGACCTCGTTGGCGAGCTTCAGAAGCTGCTGCATGATCTGGGGAATGTTTTGCTGCATCGACGTTCTGATAATGTCATGACGAATGAGGGGCTGCAGAGCAAGAGCGGCCTCCACTCGGACGGGCAATTCAGGATCCGTCATCGATTCCAAGATATTCCGATAGATGATCATGAGGTTGTTAGGGTCCTGGAAATCGAGCTGCTCGAATTTCTCAAGAGTGTCGCAGGCGCGAGCTCTGAGGAAGCCATGAGGACTGCGGAATTCCGGGAAAACGTGACGAACGAAGAAGTATTCGACCTGGTCGGCGATCGGACTCTTCTTGCCCAAAATGACAGAGGCCAGTGAACCGATCATGCGAAGAGCACCTTCCTTCTCTCGGGGCAGCTTTTGATCGTCCGGCGCAGATTCATACTTGCTAACAACGCTGTTGACGAAGGTAAGGATCGAGAAAGTCTGCTTCTTCCGGTTCTTCGTGAGCGCGACCAAGAAATTCGTGGCCGCAACATCCGGCGCCGAAACTTCTTCGTAAAAGTTCAACTTCCGGTGGAGATACTCTGAGGGGTCGGTTTCGAACAGCTCAATATCCTCGTCTGATTGGCACATGATCGGGAATATGAAGTGAGCGATCAAGTTGTCCATGTGCGGCTTCAGGTGCTCCCACATCGCCTTGGGCTTGACACACTCTTCCAGGAAGATCAAGGTGTAGGCAAGAGCAGGGTTGCTGAGCCACTGTCCCTTTGACACCCACTTGTCAATCTCCTGCAAATATCCCTTGAGAATCTCCGGAGCAAAAGTACTGATAAACGTCTTCGCATATTGGGAGTAATCCGGGGTGCTAGACTTGGTCATTGTGGTGGGATTTCCGTATCTAAGGACTCTTGTAAATAAATTGTTCACCGTCAAACAAAACCGGAAGAGACATCCACTCACCTGATGAACAGACGGTTCAAGTTGGCATACGACCATTTCTTGCACTTCCACCAATGATTGAGTTCCCTCTCTTCCTTGGATTCCATCATGGAGTTGGCAGGAGGCTGCTTGGCAATGATTCTCAGGAAGAGTGTGCACCAGTCGACAGTCGCTTGGTGGCTTTGAAGATGAGGCGAAAGCTCAAACTATGATCGCCAACAGTCAGCCATTGCCCCTTTCCCGCAGCAGTTGCATTTCATTTCCGGGTCACCCACATAAATAGCATGTTTGTAGGACTTGACAACAATCCGGAGCATTTCAGCGGCCTCCAGGCTTTCCTCGTCGACCAATTTCAAGCCAATGTTCAGGAGCTGAGGAAATGAGTGCTCGACAATCTTGTCGAATTCCTCCCTCTTCTCTCCAGCCTTGAATCTGTAAACACGGCAGATGGCCAGCAGACATTGTAGACCGGCGTAGACGGAGTTCGCATCGTTGGTGCCCAGCAACTGAAGGGTAATATCGAGAAAACCCGGCCACTGTTCAGGGAAATCATGCTGAAGAATCTTTTGAAGGACAGGTACCAGCTGTGCGCGGACATTGGGAGGCGTCGATGCGAGTGCTGGGATCAGCCTCTCTCGGAAGCTGGGCTTTTCAGCCTCTGGGATCGGTGCGCGCAGGGGGCTGTCTTCGACGGGTGACCATCCGCGGTTGATTCTGTTCTTCAGGTAGACACCGGCTGCAAGTAATTACTCATCATCAGTTATGTTCAGAGAAAGGCCAATATTCGATCGATCTTCAGGGGCCCGAATAAAAAAAAAAAAAAAAAATAGAATTTTGGACATCCAGCGGGGTCAACGTACCCGAAAGTTGAACAGCATTGTTCTGCTCCCCCTGCAAAATATCCAGAAGCGCATTTATGAAGCCAGGTTGTGTCTCAGCCTAGATAATTACCAGTATTAGATTTATGCCAAAGAAATTCACTGTCAAGCCTCATTCCGGAGTCCTCTCCCCACATACATATTTTAAATCCAATTCAGCTTGGCGTCGATTATCCGCATTTGCGTCGAGAGTAGACTGGATGCGGTCTCGGAGAGCTGCAACATCCATTTCGCACCAACAACAGACCCCTGGAAACAAAAATCAAGAACTCCGAATAGAAGAAACCCCGTCACGAGGTGGTGAACCCGAAAGGAAGATGGGGGCGGAAGGAGGAGAGGAGAAGAGGAGAGGGGAGGAGAGGGAAAGGAGATAAGTAGCGGATATTAGGCAGTGGTAGAGAAGGATAGGGTGCAGATTATTTTCCCGGTAGTTAGTCCAGTAGTGACAATCACAGGAAAAGGGCAGGGCAGAGCAAAAGCACAGACTACTAGGACTGGGCCACAAGAAGAAAACATTCAGTGGTTAAAGTTGGGTTTGCTTTTCATGAATTTTGTGCCCGCCCCGCGCCTATCGCAATCGCAGCTAATCAGAATGCTCGCCGCCTCGCGCGGTCAGAGAATTTTCTCCCGAATTACCTCCATGGTTCCTGGATTACTAAATGCTTCAACATTCTCCGTATCTCAAATTACAAACGATCCTTATTGTATGGAGCAGGCTGAGAGCATTGTTGTTTCATGCTCTCCCTTTATCAGGTTTATTAGAGTATCGGGTGGTTTTTGTTTCCCCATCCTTCCGTGGTCATCATCTTGTAAGTTGAGATATTTGCTTCCCAATATCATGCAATTCGTTGTACTCTAGCGTAATGAGGAGAAGCAAAGACGATGATCCCTTCTAAGCATGCTACATGTACAAAGACGCCGCAAAGATGACATCGCGCTTGATCAGCTCCTGCGCCTGTTGCATCTTCGTGTATAACGTCGGATCTCCAACCAGCTTGGCCGCGTTCTTTACTTCGCGACAGGTCTCGTCTAGTCGAGTAATCGTCCGAACAATGGTACCTTCCATCACATCTGTCAAGTCTGTGATGCGGTTGAAGGACATGCCCTTGGCCCATTCGTAAACTACCTCTGCCAGACCAAAGCGGGGCTGGCTGGCGAAGTCGTTGCTGTCTTCGCTAGACTGAATGACCTGGTATTGGATTTGGAGGTCGTTCACCTTCTCCGAGATCCGAATAATCGACTCCTTGCCCTTTTCTAGACGAGGGGTCAAAGTAGGAACGTTCTCTGTCTTCTCCTGGAAGACAAATGCGGACAAGAGCGCAACAATCTCTTCAGGCTCGTATTCGGCCAGGACATTCTCGAGAATCAACTCCGTCAGTACCAGTTCATCAGCCGAGTGAATCTGTCCATAAATATTAGCTCTACACTTCCAGCCCTCATGGAAGATTTGATGACTCACCTCACATGCAACTTTGCCCTTCAGTTGAACTCGGGATTGCTCATCAATGAACCCTAGGTCCCTTAGCACTTGGATGCGCTGCTCGTAGTCCGGTAGTAGTTGCAGGTTTTGGTCCGACATAAGCTGTTTCAGCTGGGAGATATTCTCCTTCACCTGCCATTCATCGTGTTGCATCTCAAACTGCCCGAAGTCAGTAACAATGTAGTTTACGAGGAACCGGTTATAAAGGCGATGGCAACTCACGTGCTTCAAGAACGACGGGCACTGTAAGCAACGGCAAGATTGAGTGATAGCTGCCTGTGCTTGCCGTTTTTCTAGTATGTCTCGCACCTGTAGCTCTTTGATCCGAGCCCAATCCATCTCATCCCAGACAGGGCTTGCCCAGGAAGAGCAAAGTTTCGAAAGCTCCTTATCCGCGAATTTAATTGCCTCTGTGTGTTTCGAATTAGCTTCTGCCACAGTGATGGGCACAAAGTTCAAATCAAACCTTTCTTGATATTCAGGTACCATGTTGGACCGCCCACTTTCACCATCGTGTTGGTAACACACTCTAGGTCTGAAAGAGGAATCTTGCAAACTTTCAGCGTCATGTCGGCAGCACGAGTCGGCAGAGGTTGTAGCAAATGTCGGAATCTTGGAAGGAAGGGCAAAATGTCGCTTGGATGGCGTCTGTGGCTCAATTTGCCAATCTCAAGGACCTGTATGCTAGGAGTGGCACCTCCTCCGACACCTTCTCTAACAATGATACCTGCAGTTCGGAAACCATCCTATGAAAAGGTTTAGTCAATGCGAAAACAGAAGGTAATGACATCCACTGTCCGACACACCTTTCGATACACAACAAGTCGCTTTGGCATAAATAGACGCTTCCCGACAGGAGACGCAAGTAGACCAACGTGAAGTTCGCTCGTTAGCTTCTCATACTCGATAGCTGCATCATGGCAGGCCACCACGTCAATGTCGCAGATATCGCAAGGCTCTCGTTTGATCTTCGCCAGACTTGCTTCAGAAAGCTGGACCTGTTTCTCATGCTCCGGCAGCAGAGCCTGGGTGGCATTCTCACTGAAGCTTCGCTTGATCATCTCTTCGATCTTCAAAGCTTCCACACGCAAGAGGTTCAAAATCATATTATAAGTGAGTCTGAACTGAGACCGGAGTTTTGTCGGGTCACCAAGGATCATCTTCCTCAAAGCACCCGCAGGGGGTGCCTCGTCTCTACCAGCGCTCACAATGATGACGTATCCAACAGTGTCAAGACCTCTCCGTCCAGCACGTCCTGCCATCTGAGTATACTCGCCTGGCAAGAGATCTCTGAAGCCTCTACCGTCGTGCTTTCGGAATCCGGAGAAAACGACCGTTCGTGTGGGCAGATTGAGACCCATTGCAAAAGTCTCGGTAGCGAAAAGAATCTTGACCAACGATTTTGCGAACAAAATTTCCACAATTTCTTTCATGATTGGCAGAAGTCCACCGTGGTGAACGGCGATACCTCTGCTTAGCAGCTCCCGCAACCGAAGAATTTGTGGCAGCGTTCTATCTTCTGGCTTGAGTCGGGTCAGGGACTTTTCGATGAACATGTGAATCAAACTCTTCTCGGAAGCATTGCAGAAATCTTGATTGGAGAGTGAGTCGGCGTTCTCTTCACACCTCTTTTTCGAGAAAACAAAGATACAGCCTGGAAGCAAGTTCTCTTTTCGGAGGTGCCCCACTAGTTGTACCCAGATTGTCTTATCCTGAGCAGCCGTTGTTCGTCCTCCACCTCGGCCCGTACGAGCGATATTGCCAGTACCCCTGTTAGCTGGCTGGCCTCTGCCGCGAGGAGCACCGCCCCGCTGAGCGTTTCCACGAGGAGCCCCTCTACCAGCAGGCTGCCCACGTCCTCTGCCTTGCTGTCCTCCGCGCTGTGCTTGAGACTGAGCTTGAGCTTCGGCGGCCTTTTGTGCTTTGATTTTGTCTCTGCCCGAAATGATGTTGTCTGCTTCTTTCCAGCCAGTCTCGAGAAAACGCTTGTTCGAGTCGACAATCTTGTACTTGTCTTTACCTGCCCAGAGATAATGCTCCAGTGGGACTGGACGTTTGGCGGTGGAGATGACGTAGATATCCTTCTTCTTCGTACGACCAACCCAGGAGGCAAATTCATAGGTGTTGGGGACTGTAGCAGAGAGCAGGATGAGAGTGACATGTTCCGGAAGCATGATGATGACTTCCTCCCAAACAACACCTCGCTCGAGATCATTCACATAGTGCACCTCGTCAAAGATCACAAATTCGACATCTCTGATCAGATCCGCACCTCGGTAGAGCATACTCCGCAAGATCTCAGTAGTCATGATCAGGCAGCTGGCCTCCGGGTTGATTTGAACATCTCCAGTGAGAATACCAACGTCATCAAATTCAGTCCTGAAGTCTCTGAACTTTTGATTGCTCAGGGCTTTGATAGGAGACGTGTAGATCGCCTTGGTCATATGCTTCGAGGCCAGAGCTATAGCGTATTCTGCAACGACAGTTTTACCGGCTGAAGTATGAGCCGCGACGAAGACGGAATCGCCATTCTCGAGATGGTACACTGCTTCCTTCTGGAAGGTATCCAGTTCGAATGGCCACTCGCGAGCCATGTCAGGCACGAGTTCATGGAAGTTAGGGATGTGTTTATTGACATCCACAACGTGAGCCCACTCTTTGCCACCCTGCCTTTGCTTGACGCCGCCGAGTAACGGTGCTCGAGGCTCCAAGGCTGGGAACTCGACGGGGAGGAGAGAATCGATATCCTCCTCGCCACTCAATTCATCATCCTCGCCAATCTTCACCCCACCTTCAACGTCTGAGACGGCGTCTTCGTCTCGCTCTACATGGAGATCACTTTCCTCTTGCTGCAGGGCATGCTTGACTTCCTCGTCACCCTCCGCTCCTTCCTTGGTCTTGGCCGCTTCGAATTGCAACCCGCGGGAAAAGCCCGGGGCTATTTCCAAGAGGCCACCCTCGGCTCCAAAATTGATAATACGGTCGAGACCGGACTGTTTGCCACCAGTTCTTGAGCGTTCCGCAGCCTGTGCTTCAGATTCCATTTCAGCAATAGCCTCAACACCATCGAGTCCTC
Source organism: Aspergillus pseudoviridinutans (assembly GCF_018340605.1). Lineage (NCBI taxonomy): Eukaryota > Fungi > Ascomycota > Eurotiomycetes > Eurotiales > Aspergillaceae > Aspergillus > Aspergillus pseudoviridinutans. The sequence goes on along the minus strand of NW_025091285.1, from coordinate 1,513,142 downwards.
CCGGTGCAAATGGGAAAAATCCTGCCGCGCCTCTCACGAAGTCCGCACGACCCGCGGGCCTGCGCAGTAGAGACGTCGAGTTTTTGGCGTTGGCTGCTGCAGCGGGGACCGTGACTTCATGGTAACCAGTGACTCGACCCTCCAGACCTTCCCGGGTAAACCGAACAATAGTCCGTGTTTGTGTGGGAGCAATCTCGTAGAGGTCCGTGTAGTCAGTCGGGACATCCCATCGCCTGCGAGGATCGTTAGTAGTAATACAAACCAGGCGTAGGTTGCCAAAACAAACTTTTGAAGGCGGTTGAGCCATTCTGGGCTGAATCGTGGTGATGGTGTCAAAAACTCTCTCTCCAATTCAGCTTTGAGATCTGAGGCACTCTGTCGTGGCCGCTGTCGAGGACCACGGTGTCTGAAGGTTCCATTTTCCTCTTCAGCAAGCTGAGCATCGAAGGCGGAGCCGCTTAGATTCTCGGAGTTGAGGTTCAGGTCAGCCAAGATGGAGGCCACCGTTTCCGCCATTGAAAGGAGCGGTGCAGAGAGATGTCAGAACTATAAAAATCCTGCCTGGTCTCGCTGGGATTCAGTGCGACGTTTGCTTGATTTGAGGGATGTTCGATCTGGAGACACAGAATAGTGCAACGACCCTCCACTCCAGATTCACAGTCACGTGGTTTGCCAGTGAATACTTCGAGAACAGTCTATGTGGGAGGGGAAATTATTAACACAGAGAAGATGGCTCTAAGCAGCTAATATTCATAAACGAGTGAGGAAATTAGAAGCCAGCAACTGTACGAGTACGTGTATCTCATGAAATGGCGGCGATGAATGGCAGTAACACTAAAGCGAGCCMCCACACAACTTTCGCTGACGTCGGAGTGGGGACTGTGCTGTAATTCTCGTTCCTTAGCTAATGCGAGGTACTTGCTAATTGATATCAAGCAGTTAGATGTGTGTCTCCCTGCTTTTGACGTCTTTACCGCACGTTTATAATTCCACATATCATAGTAATTTATTATCAATGGACTTAAGAAGAACCTTCTGCCACACCATATATCCAGCAGCTATTCCTGCATACAAAAATGACCATGTACAGTCGCCGTGAACGCCATGCATAGATGCATCATGTAGCATGCCAAACTGAACCATCCATGCAAAATTCAAGTCTCCCACTCATGCATACTCAAGTTGCAAAGACGAGTGTCTCAAAATGTGACAAGAAACCTGTGGTATATTCGAAGCCGTCTGATGGGCTCTCCTCGGTCGCTGCACTGCACCGTAAGAATGGGCACCCCTGACTTCAGTATGTAACCGAGGCCAGGAAGACGGGAAGGAGATCGACAGAAGTTTGAAATAAGACGAAGGAGATGAAGAATMATGATGAAAAAGACGAGGAATTGCGTCGTCGACGAGGTGTTTCCACCTCATCATATCAATAGTAAAGCATCCAACGGGAATGACAGAGCCCCCGGTTTCTGACGAGGGTATGCTCATCGATACGACATAACGGGGAATGTCTTTCGGTCAGCAGTATTGATCTGGAATTCGAAAATGCCATCTACTGTGGCGACATACCTGTTCAAGTCAGTTTTCCTACTTGAGCTTGGAAAAAAGGCCACGGCCAGGTCTTACAGTGTCCTTCCGTCAGCGCCGAAACCCAGTCCAGCCGTGCTACCTGACTCCTGGTCTCTAGCTCCGGGCCCCAGACTCCTGTCTGGGAGTTCGTTCAAGACACTCCTGATCCATCTAGGAGAGCGTGTCTGTTCAAAACCCAAGAGCTGTTGCCGGTATCGTTGTTCGCGCTGACTGTTTCTGTGTTGCGCCTCGTTGATAATTTGTCGTTGCCTTCGAAGCCGCTCTGCCGCGACATTAGTCCTCAATTCTGAGGTTGACAGACGTCCCAAGTCATGCCGACTATCGGATGCCGTGAGTCGCGAAGCGCCAGAACGATCAATGGTGGCAGACGGGCGAGTTAGAGGTTCATGGGCTCGAGTCTCCGAGCCTTCTTCACTATTAGAGCTGCTCGGACCATCGGTATTAGGGTCTGCAGCATGCAAGCGGTCAAGAAATGTAGCGGACTGAAGTTCTGACGGTGAAGCTGTCCAGCTCAGAGTGAGACTTGGCTGCGGTCCAACATTGGCCCCAGTTCCGATAACCGTCCCATTACCCTCAGGATATCCCTGTGGAGAAGTCACAGGGTTGTCGCGCCCTGCATTCAAGTTCCGGCCGGAAATTCCTGTATGGCCAAGGTAGTTTTCCCGAAATGTATCAACCAGGGCGTCGCTTCGGTGTGGTGGCGAGGTAGGACGGGACGGTCGATGAGTTCCTTCTGTGGAGGCTTGAAACTGAGAGCGAGGCACAGGGTGCGGTTGGGCATTGACTCTAGCTCGCCGTTCAGTCAGACCTTCTTCTAACCTCGATGTCCAACGTGCTGTATTTAAGAATTCCACAATCAGCCTCTCTCTCTGTGTGAGGTCCTGTATCAAGCTCTCACGCAAAGGAGAATTATCCGCCCCATTTCCCCGCTCACTCGAAGTACGCTCGATCGAATCGAGGATAGCACGGGTGGGTGCATCCGTTCCATGCCGAAATTCAGCGAGAACCCGACCGTCAAGATCAGATTCGAGTTCTTCAGAGTCATCTAGTATCGGCTCTGTATATACTTCTTGCAAGTCGGGGTCGTTCATATCCAGATTTAGAATCTGTCTGCGTATGAAAGCCTGGCGAACATCCGCGACCCCGGCTCGTCCTTTGTCTTCAAGCCATACCAGGAGGTCCCAAGGCTCGGGTGCAAAAGCCATGCATCGCACAGCACCACCGTTACAGCATGGCCTTGATGAGTTGAAATTGCATGTTATCGCATTCTTACCGTCTGGCTCGCCTGCTGTGTCTCGAACTGTGGCCACGTCGAACACTGTAATAACTCCCGACTGTGAACCGATAGCGCACAGTCGACTGAATGGAGAGAATGCAACAGTGAAGCAGCAACCATCATCAAAGCGCGTGCCAATATCCATCTCTATGCAACGGATAAGATCCCAGTCCCATGCAGGAAGCTTCTCACCGTTGTCTGTCAGAACCGTTGTCTCAAAATCACATGTAACATCATAGAAATATGCACGAGTCTCATCTCCAACCGCAGCGAGCAGAGTGGAGTCCGGTGACATAATAGCATAATTCATGCATGCGGGGTGATGAAGGACCTTGAGGACTTTCGACCGAGTTAGAGAATAGATTGTAACAGTCTTGTCATTATTACTGCCGCACATTCAGCACCAACTATTAGACCGGAAGTCATCTATGGTGGAAATACCTTAGAATCATAATGTCCTCATCGGCGAATCCCTTGTCGGCGCCGGGCAACCGGTGAACAGTCACTGAGTTCACAATGCTGCCCCCAAACTTGTGCAACTGTACCTCGGGCATATGCGGTCGTGAAGCCTGGTGACTCGACTCAGACTCTCCCCGAGAGGGCCAAGGAGGGGAAAGGCTTGTTGGAGGTTCCAGGTTGATAGGTAAGGCACTGTCGACATCTGAGGACGGCAAAATTGATGCATCGCCACGCGTGGCCCGATCAGCGATCCGTACAAAGGCACACTCTCCATTATCGGAGCCCCCGACACCTATCCAACCATAACCCGCGGTAAGACATTTCGGTTCAAACGGTATGACCGCTATAGTCTCTCGCTTTTGCGACGAAATGTGAATCGAAAATATCACCCTGTCAGCGACTAAGTAGATTTTGTCCGGGTCGGCAGTGCTGATATAGTGGCGAAGTTGTTGGTGGCTACGGTAGTGTTAGCATGACCCATTCATGCGACGAACTCGTCAGTGTAGCAGAGTGACAGACAAGTTAGGTATTTTGAAAGGGAAAAATCGGCGTTTTGTTGCAAGGATCAGTGACTCAGTTGAGTGATGTCTAATAAAACAACAGGGTTAGCCAGGTGAAGCTGAAACAAGCCAACACTAAAGGCAGGTTTGGACCAACGATAGAGCAGAATCCGTAGTCATGATGGTTTTGTCAAGATCACGCTGACATTGTTGGAGCGGGACTGGGGTAGACGCCGCGGCTGCCGAAGCGGGCTGCAGAGAGAAGACAAAGAAGATGACGACGATGAATATGATAAGAAGTAGTGTAGTAAGTGGCGATGGACAAAATTGCGAGCGTGCTTTCTGCCTGTGAGGTACCCTACAACCTGGTAGTAGCACCACCCGAACCAAAGGTAGTTGTGATCAGAATCGGAGGATAATTGCTGCTGTTACTACTGCGACTACCTAGGTATTGGATCATCGTCAACCATAAAATCAGCTAGGGTAAGGTAGATAAGAGGTATAGGTAAGGTAAGGGTGTAGTAGTATGATGGTGTGACTGAGAGTGACGACTTGGGAATGGTCGAGGCCTGGGGTTGTGATCACTGGCCCCGGAGCTGATGACGTAAGTCTTGTCACAGACAAATCCGGGGGAACCTTCAGCGAATAATGCGGCTGGCCGAGATTCCATTCCACCATCTCATTACCCTCATGTCGAGTCTCCGGAATCAGACTAGTCGGTCTATTGCCGAAAGTAGATGCATCCAGCACGTTGAGGAAAGGTTGATGGAGTCTATATAATCTGCTCGCAGGCCAGTGAACACCGGATTCTCTCTTCACACAGACGAAGTACCAAGATCGCGTGATGAGTATCGTGCATTTGCTGTGGTGTAACTAGTTGTCGTTCATTGAATGATATATCTTGCGCCTAGTTACAGAGGTACTCCTTAAACATCAAGGCAGTCTTCTGCAAATATCGGCAGATAAATATGCCCTCCGCAGTTATTGAAGAGAGCTAGTCGTCATGCTGGGACCCGGAATGCTAGCAAGATCTCCGAGCCACGTGACATCAATTGGGAGAACAATTTGGCAAACCCCTTTATCGGGACGAACAAAGCTGACTGACGAATTGCACCCTCGGAATGGCATATAAGCAGTTGTAGATCATGGGACAATTGGATGAAATTCCGTCCTCTCAACGCCGGCTTCGGAGTACGGCGTATATGAAATTCAGAATTGCCACAGTAATATGGAATTCCATTCTACCAAACAATACCGGATTTCTCAGTTGATTCCCGGCCCTTTTCTGTATACCACTACTACAGGGGTATAGGATACAGACCTTCCGTAGGGCTGATATTGGCAGTATACCTATAGTCCTCTGAAGCAGAGAAATAGTGAAAGATCTACCGCATGGTGTTGTCTTCTCCTTTGTAGTGTATATAAGGAAGTTCATTACAACACATATCAATATAGATATTGTCTATACTAGGCTGTTCCAAGGTCATTCATATAAATGATATAGAACCGTCCTTCTTCTAGGCAAAACAGCGCCATAGACTAGAGCTACATCAGCATTAAAACGGTGGCTCAAGTCCTGCATTCAGACCATATATAATTGCCTTCCCATGGCCACTCGTTCTCCTCCACTAATTGAGCACTGAGAAGATATGGCATATGAAATATCTGAATATTTAGAAAATTTTTCCTTTCACATAAAGAGGTAAGAGTACCTGCTACTGCCAGCCAGGCTCAGTACCTTTAGGTACCTTACCAAGAATTTTACTTAGATGGCCAGCTCTCACAGCCGGTGATTGGCCCGGCTAGGAGGCGGTCTAAGGCTAACTCGGCTATCATTGGGTGGCCAGCTACGTTGCCGTGATTCTACCAATTTCGACGACGGGCCGAAGGTCTCCGTGCAATTTCTACTACTACCCGCCCATTCTCCCTTCTTCCTTTGAAGTCTCTTTTTCCCCAGACATTAAAAAAGTCATCTATCTCCTTTCCTCCTCTCATCCTCCGTACCTTTCCCTATTTCTCTTCCTCCATCTCGTTCTCCCTTCGATTGAATCGGACCGGAGTTCTCGCTAGTTCCTTCTTTTTGAGTTTCTGTATTATCTACTTTTTAATCAAGTCACGATGATGCCATCTCGTCTCGTCCGCGCTGTATGTTCATCCTCTTCCGAAACATCATCGCAAGCTCGATCTTCCGGACTAACCGTTGATTTTCTCTTTCAGTTGCCGCGTACTGCCCGCACCCCTGCTTTCAGAGTTCCCGGCGCCTCTTTCCGGAGATGGAACTCCACCGAGGGTGAGAAGGTTAAGGGCCAGGTCATTGGTATCGATCTGGGTATGTTATTTCGGCAGTGTTCACACTCAAGATTTTCCTTCTAACAGCTTTCCTAGGTACTACAAACTCGGCCGTCGCCATTATGGAGGGCAAGACCCCCAAGATCATTGAGAACGCAGAAGGTACGTTAGAAAAAATTTTTCATGGCGTCTTCTGATTGGAGCATGAACCCAATGCTTCAGCCGCGATTCTGGTTTGTGACAGTTTAGCTGACTTTTTAATGAAAAGGTGCTAGAACAACACCCTCCGTTGTTGCTTTCGCCCAGGATGGTGAGCGTCTGGTCGGTATTGCTGCCAAGCGTCAGGCCGTTGTCAACCCTGAGAACACTTTGTTCGCCACCAAGCGTCTCATCGGTCGCAAGTTCACCGATCCCGAGGTCCAGCGTGACATCAAGGAGGTCCCCTACAAGATCGTTCAGCACACCAACGGCGATGCCTGGGTTGAGGCTCGTGGTCAGAAGTACTCGCCATCTCAGATCGGTGGTTTCGTCCTCCAGAAGATGAAGGAGACTGCTGAGAACTACCTCAGCAAGCCCGTCAAGAACGCTGTCGTCACTGTCCCTGCTTATTTCAACGACTCTCAGCGTCAGGCTACCAAGGACGCTGGTCAGATCGCTGGTCTGAACGTTCTCCGTGTTGTTAACGAACCCACCGCTGCTGCCCTTGCCTACGGTCTGGAGAAGGAGGCCGACCGTGTTGTCGCCGTCTATGATCTGGGTGGTGGTACTTTCGATATCTCCGTTCTGGAGATCCAGAAGGGTGTGTTCGAGGTCAAGTCCACCAACGGTGACACCCACCTTGGTGGTGAGGACTTTGATATCCACCTGGTTCGCCACATCGTCCAGCAGTTCAAGAAGGATTCTGGCCTTGATCTCTCCGGCGACCGCATGGCTATCCAGCGTATCCGTGAGGCCGCTGAGAAGGCTAAGATCGAACTGTCCTCTTCCCTGCAAACCGAGATCAACCTGCCCTTCATCACTGCCGATGCTAGCGGCGCTAAGCACATCAACCTGAAGATGACTCGCTCTCAGCTTGAGTCCCTCGTCGACCCCCTGATCAACCGCACCATTGAACCCGTCCGCAAGGCTCTCAAGGATGCCAACCTTCAGGCCAGCGATATCCAGGATATCATCCTGGTTGGTGGTATGACCCGTATGCCCAAGGTTGCCGAGTCCGTTAAGTCCATGTTCGGTCGTGACCCTGCCAAGTCTGTCAACCCTGATGAGGCTGTCGCCATCGGTGCTGCTATCCAGGGTGCTGTCCTGGCTGGTGAGGTTACTGACGTTCTGCTGCTCGATGTCACTCCCCTTTCCCTCGGTATTGAGACCCTCGGCGGTGTCTTCACTCGTCTGATCAACCGCAATACCACCATCCCCACCAAGAAGTCCCAGACCTTCTCTACCGCCGCTGATTTCCAGACTGCTGTTGAGATCAAGGTGTTCCAGGGTGAGCGTGAGCTTGTCAAGGACAACAAGCTGCTTGGAAACTTCCAGCTTGTTGGTATCCCTCCCGCCCACCGTGGTGTTCCCCAGATCGAAGTCACCTTCGACATTGACGCCGATTCCATTGTCCACGTCGCCGCCAAGGACAAGTCCACCGGCAAGGACCAGTCCATCACCATTGCCTCTGGCTCTGGTCTCTCTGATTCTGAGATCCAGTCGATGGTTGAGGATGCTGAGAAGTATGGTGAGCAGGACAAGGAGCGCAAGGCTGCCATTGAGGCTGCCAACCGTGCCGACAGCGTCCTGAACGACACTGAGAAGGCTCTCAAGGAGTTCGAGGACCGTCTTGACAAGGCTGAGGCCGAGCAGATCCGTGAGAAGATCGCCACTCTGCGTGAGTTCGTTGCCAAGAACCAGTCTGGCGAGGGCACCGCCACCGCCGAGGAGCTCAAGCAGAAGACCGATGAGCTCCAGACTGCCAGCTTGACCCTCTTTGACAAGATGCACAAGGCTCAGTCCGAGCAGCAGCAGCAGTCTCAGGGCCAGCAGGGTGAGAACAAGGCCTAAATGTACTACTAACTATACCCGAGCGGCATATTCAAAAGTTCATGGGTGATCTTATAGGATTGTTCCTCCATCAACTTCTTCTCTCTTCATCACTGTCTTAACACGTGTATGACATGTATACATATTGATAGCTTTCATGTTTTTGTTTACCCTTTTCATGTACTCTTTTTCCTCTCGGTGTATCGGTGTTTACATTTCCTTTTCTGCCTTCATACCTCTTGGGACGGGTGAGCATACTTGAGATTTCATTTTTCCATGGGGGCAGTTCTTTGGAAAGGTTTAAGGATTGCCTGAGGTGTAACTTAATGACATGACGGCTGGGCACCACAAAACGGATGTGGTGGGCTTGTCTTTCAGGAGCATACAATATGAAAATTCTCCTCTCTTCGAATATCACAATATTTGGAAAATGATGAACCTCTCAAATAAGTCGCTTGCTTAATTTGGCTACATCTCGGTTCGTCGAGCGGCTGGCATAATTGTCCTTTGCCTGCCGTTTGTTTAATCTTCTAACCGAAGGATCGCTCGTTGGCCTCTTAGACTTGCGGGTCGATGGCCATGATATGTGGTAAACTTTGAAATACTCAACATAAAAGTAGGCATCCTTGGGCCTCGAATAGAGGCTTGGAAGATGTAGATTACTATGGTCTTTTGAAGGGAATTGAGCTACGGGTCAAGCATGCAATACGTGGTACCGTCCATTCTGCAAAATTATAATGTGACAAAACGCAGAATTAGAGCTTGCACAGCCTTGATCAATCGACGATCTGCCAAAATTAGTTTGCCTTTGTTGACACAGCTATGGAAGGTCTATGTCACCTTTAAACTAAGTGATATGGCTATTGATTGGAACCGAGATGTCAGCTATGACATTTTGATGGATGGGAAGTAGATAGGTCTATCAATTATTATTATTGTCTTAGAGCGTTAAAATCCTTTTAACAGCTTCTTGGGCTGTCCATTTTTGTTGATTTAATTCTCACCCTAAACTAGTACAAAATCTACAAATTAGCCTGTGGAGACATTGGTAATTATAATAGTCATGTGATAATAAATTAATAAAAGGAGTGAAATGCAGTATCTATAGTACATCATCAGATACACTGGAATAGCCATGCAGTCGTTGGAGAGATCAAAGCCAGAACCCTTATTAAGATGGACATCTTGGACAGGATTTCCAGTTAGTCTTGCCTTAATGAATTGACTGTTAGGTGCCAAATGCCATTATTGTCATAATTGACGGTCAGTGGTCCCTCAACACTAGTTTCATTCCTTGCATCCCACCGACTTTTGATCCATCGATAGAGTTCTGGCAAGAAAGGGTCGAGGAGGAATGTCGAATCATTCCAACATGCATTCAGGCAATTGTTAGCCTCATTTCCTAGTAATTCTGTAGGCTTGCACTCCTGGGAGAACCCAACTGAGACAATTCTCCGGACTCCAAAACAGAAGGAAGCAAAGGGGGGAAAGGGCTCCTACTTTCGTGACTCGAGCCATTATTGATTCAACCTTGACTATTTACAATTTGAGTGGATCACCACTGGACAGCATAGGATACGTTTATACTTTACAGAGTCCGAGTGACCTACAGGCTCTCTTTGTCCATTCGTACACGATACGGAGTCTTGTCTAATCTAGCTGATATCCAAAGCCAATATAGGGAGCGCCCAAGTCAATCAAGGCGGGAGCTGCGACCATGATCGTCGAATCATGTCGTCAATAGTAGTCATGGTGATAGCATAATGACAATATTAGTTCGATTTCTATAAAAATGGTGTCAACTGTCAGGGCCTGGATTTTCTCTTATCGGATTGCCACAGCTTCAGCTAATCTCCACTGGGAGACTTGCAGAGTTGCAGTAGCAATGTAGAAGAATAAATAAATCAACTACTCGACCGCCATACATTTTGTAGGGTGAGGAATTTCGTCAGCCGATACTGATTGCTTTTGACTCGGCTCAAGCGTCCTGGATGCTTCACACAGTATGATTATATTGAACCATAATAGCGGATAGACCTCGCGTCCAATACCGCAGTAAGCTTTTTATTGGGGAGTCATTCCACGTCATTGTTTGTATTATTATTATGAAAACCCTGTCATCTTTATTCAGGATGGATGGGAAAAAAATAAAAAGGATAATGGACTCACGGGGGATTGAACCCCGGACCTCTCGCAATTATGGTCTGAAGACCTGCATTTATAAATGCAAAGCGAGCGCTACTACCACTGAGCTACAAGCCCATTCGTTGATGAAATTTCTCATTAGAGTCTTACGTACTTAATTTCCATTTTCTTATAAACTGAACCAAGCATCCGGAGTTGATAATCCACAGCAGCCAATAAGGCATTACATCTGGAAGATTGAAGAGGATAAATACTGGGGGACATCAAATTAAGAATTATAAAAGGAGGTGAATGGTTAGCCATAGTTACTAATCCGATAACTATAATGAAGTTTTACTGTACGAGTACTGTTGTCGATCAGTTAATAATAATAATAATAACAATATTGTATCGATTTATTCGACTTTCTGGCTCCCCCCCACTTGGTCATAATTACACTATGATGACTTTTGAAGGCTCACCCCCCCCTGAGAAACATGGAACGAAGATGCTTTTAATTTCTCTTCATAACGACCATGATCAATTTTAATTGAATTCGATTTCTCATGGATCTTGGTGACCTCGTCAGTGTTTTCGAGCTTCCATGGTAGTTTGGCTCCTCTTATGATTGGGGGGTTCGACACAAGAAAATCAAAGACATTTTCATGCATTATTGTACCTCTCTTGACAGACTATGGAGATCAGCTGGGACTTGTTCCAGCTTCTGTGGCATTCTATCTGCCCAGCTCCTTTGATTGTGTGACATACAAAAGTAGATCGCCCGATGCCCATTGGCTGTTACCCACTATAAATAAATTAAGTGGAGGGGGGTTATTTTCTTCATACCCTTTTTCCATTTTCTTCGCCCTTCAAGGAAACGAAAAACACAATTGAAGGAGACCGCATCGACTGAGAAATGTACACCTGGTCTACTTGGACACAAGCATTCCTGAAGACAAGAGCATTTTCTACCATTTATTATCCTCATCGAGTCTACTAGTAATAATAATTGTAGTGGAATAATCCATGTTGTTATTGTGTTGGAAACCTGATCTTGAAACTTCTGATACATGTCAAACTTTAGCCATGGCTCAGTCCTTGATTCCCCTCTATTTTGATTTGGGGATGTTTATCTATCCCATGAATACTGATTCTTACTTCCTGGGATAGTTTGTAGTACTTACAGTAGTTGGTCAAGGCACTGATTGATTCTTTTCTCTTCTTCTCTATTTTACTTAATTCTGGGAGTCATCGTCACCGCCAAATGTGAGTAGCCAGTCTTGATCCAGAAAACAAGGCCCCGTACTCCGTACATTAGTCCTAACATTTTATGGATTGTGTTTGTCACTAGTGTGACAGTAGTGGTCTTGTTTTAAAAGGGAACCCTGATTCAATCTATGCAATAATAATCGATTGCACTACGCCTGATTTGTAGGCCGTCCAAGTAAATCCAGTCAATCCACACTCCCGTTGGCTTCTGGTGCTGCTTACATGCATCTAAACAAGTTCAATTGACCTCAGATACACTTTATCAAAGTCATAAGGGAAATAAGAGCTTACTCGCAATCAAGAACTTGGCTCTCAATGTGCATCTTAATGTGAATATCCACAATCCTTACTCTCCTTTATTATTATACTGCTGCGTCTGCATCTGATACGGGAGCTCACTAACGTTAGTGCTGTTGCAAGTCCCTGCCTTGACCCATGGATTTGTTTGTTTTCTGATGACCACGAAAGTCCACTGGGTCTGCTCTACAAAACAGAACTTCTACTAGTATCTTAGTCTACTAGGCTAGCATTTTAGCTGATGAGAGCTGTCCAAATCAATTTGCATCTAGTCTATTAGTTAGTCTACTTTATTAATTTTTTTTCGCTTCATTTTACCCTGACCTTGCCTATCGAAAAGAGATTAAGTATTTTCCTCATCTAGATTGTTTAGCATTTAATCTCAACTTACCTGTCTAGGAGTAGACCACTAGTTACATGCTTCAATTAGTATCTAAACTCAATCCTTGTTTTCATATCAATCCAACCATCAGAAATCCCTTGCGTCAACCGTTACCACTTGTATTCTTCTACTCCAGAATAGTCACCCTAGCGGGCGTCAATCAACAACTGGGGGGTCCACGGGAAATTTCCAATGGTCTAGAAAGCAGAAAAACGGGCAAGGTGCAGCTAAAACAGCCACACTAGCAGTTTGTTTTTCTTCTTTTCTGCTTTTTTGACTTTTTGTGACTCTATTGGTGAGCTTGGATTGTACTACTTCGATTTTCGCTGCAAACCCACCCTGCAAGTGTAGGTAAGTCTTGATTTTTCAGTCCTGTATTTCCCTTATTTCCCTCCAATCTCCAGTGTCCATTGCCTTTCTATCATTCTTTTCTGTTCTTTCATACATTTCTTTCCCTCCTTCGAAGTACTCACTCATATAATCGTCTTAACACTTTGTTTACATTTTATCTAATTGATAATACTTGCATCTCTCTGTTCTCGTCTTTATCTGTCTCTGTCTACACATCCCCTTCCTTGCGAGGCGGTTTCATTCTCGAGACGACTACAAAGCAAACCCACAACTGACTGCGTGCTCTTCGATACACAGGAGAGATCAAGTAGACTTGAAAATTAGTAAAGTCTGAAACCTCATTCATCATGACGGTGGCCGCACCACCTCCAGTGCCTCCCCCAGTTCACGAGCACGGCATCAATGGCCTTCCTGGCCATGCTGTGAACATGAGTCTGCCGCGATTCCACCCAATCGCAATGAATCCAAACCAACCTATCCCTCCAGAACATGCCATGCAGAATCATCACCATCATTACTACCGTCCTTTTCCCCCTCCGCCGCCTATGCAGGAGCCTGGTCCGTCTGGCCCTCCAGGTCCTCCCGGCCCCCCTGGTCAACCTCCATCTATAGACCATATCGAAGCTCGGTTGAGGCAATTAGAACAGGAGGAGGCGGCACGAATGGCGGCCCGTAGTCAACTACTTGCGATTCGAAAACGGGAAGATGAGGAGTTTCGTAGGATGACTGAGCATGCTGAAGCTGAAGAAGAGGTATGATATGCATTGTGACGTCGTGACCTTCAGTGACATAACCGCTGATTCTCTTCTCCAGGAGCTTCGTAGACAAAGGAAACGTCTAAAGAGAGAGTCTATGGGACTCGGGTATAATGCAACTATCGACTCGCCGCCTCTGCGGCCCACGCCGCCTCGTCGCTTGTCAGAAACGAATGCAGCCACGACCCTTGCGTTCTTTAAGCAACAGAGTCCCCCCGAGCCACGTCCTATTCCGCAACAACCACCGGCAGTGCAAGCGCCCCAACCTCATCATCCTCCACCACAACATACGCAACATATCCAGCATGACCCGTCAGCGGCCAATGCGATCAGGCGGAAACAGAAATACACGATTAAGAATGTAGAGGCTTGGGGGGAACGCCATGGACGTCCCGCAGCACATGATCCTTCCGGACGAGCGTTGTGGAAGCGGCCATCCGACGGCAGCTTGGTCTACCTAACATGCCCGGTTCAGGGCTGCGGCAAAGCTGATTTTGTGACGCTTCATGGCTTTATGTGCCATCTGACGAAGAAGCACAAGGATCGCAGCCTGGGAAGCCAGTCTAGGGCGTTGGAGGTCTGCGGAGTGGTCTTTGACCCCAACGCTCCTCTCCCGCCTGTATCTTCAGTGAATCGTGCCTCGACTGAGGAAAGCCGTGTGGAGTCTGCCCCGGCGGATCCCGACAACTACTCCAACGACATGGAGTATTCGTCCGCTTCTGATGAAGAAGGCCGGGAGCGGTGTCCTGTGAAGTCGGAGCCGACAGAGCGACCTCTGCACACCCCAGCAGCGTCTCTACCCACACCCGAAGAACCCACAACACTTCCGAAACCGAATGGCTTCACGAAACAATCTATCTCCTCGATCATCGATCGAGATCCTACCGCTGAGCAACGAGAAAACTTGAGTTCTGCGGTTCCTCACGCCTCTCCACGATTGTCGCCAGTTGCATAGGGCTTGATAATCCAGCAAAGAGAGAATTAATTCCTAATGGTACCATTGAATGAATACACAAAACTGAAGAAATACATTCAGCGCGCAGACCTAGCTTTATATCCCTTGTGGCTAATGGTCTCATGAGCTAGCGGCGGAACCAGGCAATGTAAACTAATTATGGGACTAGGCATTGGAAATAAATAGTCATAGGCCTAGCTGGTATATGCCTGCATGTCTATTTGTTAGTATGTTAGAAATGAGATCCAGATAATAATAGGCCTTGAAGCTCTAAGTTCATTTAGGTGGCGCAATCTACTCGTATGTCTACAGATATATATAGCTGTGGTAGCCTGCAATTGGTTTTGAGCGAGGACTCCTACTAGCGAGATAAGTCCCTTCCCTTGTTGTGACACTTCGCAGCTAACATCTTTGTAGGGAAACCTTATAACTAGGCCACCTTCACCTCTCGCGAGGCCTCCTTTATCCATGTCTCTGCTGCAGTGTTGCGCTTAGCTCTCGTTACGTTGGGCTTTATTCGTGAATGCCAATCTGCAACGCTTCATTCACTATGCAAGATGAATGATTTAGAAGTAAATGTTCACAGTTTCAGACACTCCCAGGTAAGGCGTAGGCACTTGGACGTATATAAGGGCAGTTTCTCCCCCTCTCTCCCCTCTGTTCTTCTTCTTGACAACCTCTTCCTCTTCTTCCTGATTATACATTGGTTTCCTCTTTGCGGACAGCAACCCTAATCCATCAGAGCAGTGAAGGCGGGATAGTACAGTTGCCTCTATTAGTCAGGTAACTGCTGAAGTGGTACCTGGCCCTAGGGCCTCCCGAAACCTAAATGCTAATGACGTTATAGCGCATCTTCCACTTAAGGTACGAGTGGTATACTTTCCTCTTCATCTTGACTCATTACCTGTCATGACAACATCAAGTATTGACTTTCCCATTAGAATATTTCTGCCCACAGGCTGTCGCCGCGATGGATTTTTCTCACCTAATCGGAGACGTTAGGAAGATTGTGACGCCCCTGCCATGCCATAATGTCTTGTGCACGCGCGAAATGTGTGGTTTTACAATGGTTTAACTGATGAACTCCTTGGTGGTGTGCAACAAAACGGATCAATCACGAATGAAAACTTTTTCGAAATGCTCACAAGCATATTACTCATTGTTGACAAACCAATCACTATTTATTCAAGAGCCACTGGCCAGCCACTCCTGCTGAATGACGAACCTTTGGAGAAAGGACACTATGATATCTTTTGTGCTGGAGGTACGTATACAGCAGTGTTTATTGCAAATATCCAGGTAATCAGCGTGGTAAAGCAGAGCCTGGCAGTCACGCCCAACAAACTGGCGATGTGCTGGCCTCTGTAACCACACCATGGTTCTGAAACAATAAGAATCGTACAAAAGCCACAACGAATCTGGCTAACATATTAGGCGACATCAAACTCACTGATGAGACGCCCGTGCTCCGGATATGGTCCCATAGCCAAAGTGGTCAAGAAAGCTCTTTCAGGAATGGAGTGCGGGCTCGTGACAGAAGATGTGTCTTATCGGGATTAAAAAACGTGGCACCCGATCTTGATGACTGGACTGGATTTGAAGCAGCCCATATCTTTCCTCTGAAGAAGGAAGATATCTGGAATGAAGGCAATTTTAGCCACTGGATTACAAAGGCCGCAACGGGATATAGCGCGCCTATTAACTCAATTCAGAATGGCTTATTGCTTACTAGGTCGATGCATGATGCTTTTGTTAAGTATCTGGTTTCTGTGAACCCCGATGTGAGTGATTCTACTGCTTGGCGAGCTATTGACCTCTTATTCATCTGCCTTTAGGATGCCTACAAAATCACGTACTTTGGTTATGATCACTTTGATGTCGACGGTAGAGCGTTAGACCCTGTATGCCGAAAGGAAAATGACCCCAACCGTGTTGGAGACGAATTGCTCCGCTGGCACTTTCGCCAGTCCGTCCTAGCGAATATGAAGGGGGTTGGGGAACCCATCTGGGAACACGATTTCCCCCCAGGCACAGATATGATCAAAGAGATCGTCCAGGGGCCAAATCCGGCGCAACGCATGGAACTGGAGCCTTTTTCCCGGCTTCGAGGTTTCCGGGGATTCAGCACTGATCGTGCGTGCCGAGACCCATCCCATGTTGCGAAGGAATTGCTCCGCTGGCGCTTTCGCCAGCCTGTCCTGGCAAACATGAAGGGGACTGGGGAGGCCATCTGGGAACATGACATTTCCCCGGGGACAGGTATGACCAAAGAGATTGTGCAGGGGACAAATCTAGCACAGAGAATTGACTGACTGATGCATGCTTTTCCCGATGGCAGTTGATCATTGTAGCTGTAAGCAGTACTTGCTGCTTTTATAGGCTCTATTCATTGGGGATTGTTCAAGTACAGCAAAATATTTACAGTTGTTCAAGGGATCGTGGCCTTCATTGATAGTGTCCATTTGAGGTTCCAGACGCAGGGTCTGTGGGCTTGTCACGTAACGCAACGGTCGAATCTGACTCGATGACTTTGAATGTCAGCATGGTCATCATTCACCTGTTACTCCCTACGTAGCATCTCTCAACAGTAAAAGATGCACAACATAGCCTGTCCCCGATCTGAGGCCTTCACCCAGCGCCTCATCACTCAGCCGCCACACGCGAAACACACTCAGGGTCTCCTGCAGCCACGCCTCGAAGACATCCGGAGACCGCTGCTGCTGCGCAATAATGCAGATCGTCGGGGGCCGGCTCGCCCTTTGCCCGGCCGTGTGAACCGGCCTCAATCGACAGAAATCCGCGCACGTGCGCACAAACGGGGCAACAAGCGCCTCATTGTAGATACAATCGCACGATAAGAGGAGGTCGAACCCTTTATCGTCTCCTTCCTCGCCGTCATGGTCATCGTTCCCAGAGAGCCCGATACTATCCTTCAACGACGCCGGAACATCCAGTTCCCAATCCAGCGCGGCAAAGGTGATATTGGACGACCCTGGCCCGTCTTGCTTGCGCAGCGGTTTCTGCTGTCCCGTCGCCCGCTTCTTGCTCTTCCCCTTGGGCTGGGGCTTTGCGGTGGTTGATGCTGCAGCGGACTTGTTATTTTCGAGGTTCTCGCGGAGAAGTCGGTGGACGTATTCCTGGTCTGTTGCGACGTAGTGCCGTATTGACGGGCCAAGAGCGAGCGCTATCAGGCCTGAGATGCCGCAGCCGAGCTCAACGACTGTCGAGGAGGAGGCCAGGAGAGAGTGTTTCCAGAGAGGGTTTGATTGAGCGTCTGATATCCATTCTGCGAAGGCAGGGGTGATTTTCCACAGCACTGGGATGGGTTAGCTGAATGGTTTCGAGAGCGAAATTTGATGGATGGGAAGGTCTACCTGCGCCTGTTGTTCCTCCTGCTCGAGATGAGGAGAGGAGGGTGGGAGACTGGCTGATCGAGTAGTCTTGACCGTGGATGGTCACGTCGACGGTTGTTGCGCGGGAGTCGACGAAGCCTAGGTTCGCGGAGGGGATGTCTCTTGAGAATAGGAGGAAGGATTCTGGAGAGTTATTAATTTTTGGTTCCTTTTTTTTTTTTCTTTCATCATTTTTATTTTTTCCCTCTCTACTATGGCTCAGCTACGAGTACATACCCTCTTCAGCATCTTCCACCTCCTCGCCAATAGACGAGAGAAAATTATTCAGAACCTCTGTCTGATCCATACTACCATTGCTGAGTTGTACTTTTGTGCGAGCAGTTCAGTCACAGTCTAGGCATAAAGGTCCTGCGCATAAGCTCCGAGGATCGAGCCCCGAGCTGTTCTCTAGCGAGGTACCTACGCATGATTAGCCGCTGTAGCGTCAAGGATAGACTGCGTAGCGCCATGTACCCTGTAAATCAGAATTTTTTCTTGTCTCTGAGCTTGTGATAGATGTACACTCCGAGGATAATGATCAGGAACAAAGACTGTTTACCAGTTTTCAAAGCTATGAAGCTATCCAGAAAGAAGGACAACTGATTGGTCGAATCTCTAAAAATTCTGGTCTGGGGTAAAAGAGCTCTAGGTCACGGGACCTGGGCTGTGGCATGGGGCGTGACCAGTCGCCATCTGCTCAGTCACTGCGAACTTTGGTCCAGGAACGAATGAAAAAGTGTACAAGAGTCTCTACCAAGTCTCCAAGTTGCCTAGATTGCGTACTGTCCAGACTTATGGCTTACTGCCTAGACTTATGGCTTAGAGGTCGACCATGATTGAGTCCGTCATTGTGTTGGGCAAAAGTCCCAACAAAAGGAGGCTAAGGTCAAGGATCGTCGGAACTGAGCTTTCCCCGTCGAGAGGTCGCTTCCACATAGTGACTTGCGACGGACAAGGCATCTGAGCAGACGTGAGACAACGAGGAAACTAGAGCGCCTGATGCTTGTCGTGAAGTAAATTAATTATCCACAGGTTAATCTCAATCCATGATCAGAAGCGATCTGTTCGGCTGTATTGATGCTCGAACCGCGGCATAGTTCCCAGCGAACGGTTACAGTGCATGCAACTTTGGATCTTCGCGACTTGGGCTTGCTCAATCAATATCGTGGTGCAAAATATTCCGAGTTAGAAAAGGAGCTGAATTTTTAATAGAATTAATAGAGAAATAGCAAAGGGGGGATTCAAGCCGCTTTGTTGTCGTTCCTGTTTTTGCTTTGCTGTTGTCCCTGTAGCGTCATAGTAGCGAAGAACCGCAGCTTGGGCCGCCCTGTCAAGAAACCCCAGCCACAAACACTTAGGTTCTGACTTCATCCGCAGCAACTAGCTCACCTGCGCGGCTTCATCCTCCTCTCCCCTCTCTTTCTTCCTAGGCCCAGACTTTCCCCCTCTTGGTCTGCTTGAGTGTCTGCGCTTTGTCCCTATATATTTTTGATCCCCTCTCCACTTCTCCTCGACCTTTCTCCGGCGTTCCCGCCTCTCTCTTGCATTCAACTTGAATCTCCAGTCCTGTACGTCTTGGAAAGCTTTATGACCACCCCCAATTCACCACCTACATTTCTATTTTGTTGTATTGTTCTTCGAAAATATCCGTGAGATTGCGCTGATTGCAATAGCTGCTGACGGTTTCGGTCGATCAAAACAGGAGCTGTTAGTACCTTTTCTAGCCGTCCGACCCTCGTCGTACAGCTCCCCGGATCTTCGTGATCGCAGTTCAAAATGTCGAAGCGAGACATTCACCTCCAACCCCGGATGTCCAAGAAGCCTCCATTCACAGTGGAGGCTTCTGGCTACGAGCCCGTACCGGGAGAGACCATCCCTCGTAGATTGCCACAGGCCAAAGACAACCTCATCCTGCGGCCCGCGGAGGACGTCGGAACTACCTACGATGTGTTCAGACGGTCCGCGCGTGTGTTCGGTAACGCGAAGGCCGTTGGTACTCGTCGCCTTATCAAAACTCATGTGGAGAACAAGAAGGTCAAGAAGATTGTCGACGGTGTGGAGCAGGAGGTTGACAAGCAGTGGACGTATTTTGAGATGAGCGGTTATACCTACAAGAGCTTCGTTGAATATGAACGCCTTGCGTTGGAATTGGGTTGTGGGTTGCGCAAGCTGGGGTTGGAGAAAGATAACAAGATTCACCTTTACGGTGCAACAAGGTGAGCTTTACCGGCAGTATCTATAGAGAGGAATGATTGCTGACATATATCTCTTTCAAGTGCACATTGGCTGGCCATGTCACACGGTTCGTTCACCCTTTTCTGCAGCCCCTGCGATAGGCCACTGACTAATAAATCCAAACAGGTGCTGCATCTCAATCATTGACCATCGTTACTGCATACGACACTCTTGGAGAGGAGGGACTGAAGCACTCTCTGGTCCAGACGTCGAGTCTTGCTATCTTCCTTGACCCCGGTCTTATCCGCTCCCTTGCCAATGTTCTCGCCGACGTTAAGTCTATCAAGCACGTTATCTATAACACCGACCAGGAGGTTAAGCAGGAGGACCTGGACAAGCTGAAGGCCGATTTCGACTACTTGAACATCATGAGCATTGAGGACTTGCGTAAGCTGGGAGAGGAGAACCCTGTCGAACCAGTTCCCCCGTCTCCCGAGGACCTCTGCTGCATTATGTACACCTCCGGTTCCACGGGTCCACCAAAGGGTGTGCCTCTGACGCACAAGAATGTCATCGCTGCCAGTAAGTTAGCAAATTTGAAAATATATTGCGGATTAGAGAAGTTAACGCGTCTCTTCTACAGCTGCTGGTATCAATGCGATCGTTGGCCCTTACATCGGACCCTCCGATGCTCTGCTTACCTACCTTCCTCAAGCGCACATCCTGGAGTTCATGTTTGAGAATCTTTGCTTGTTCTGGGGTGGCACAATGGGCTACGGGAACCCCCGAACTCTGTCGGATACCTCGATGCGCAATAGCAAGGGTGATATCCGCGAATTCAAGCCAACGATTCTCGTGGGTGTCCCGGCTGTCTGGGAGTCAGTGAAAAAGGGTGTGCTCAACAACTTGAACAAGGCCAGCTTCCTTGTAAGGGGCCTGTTCTGGGGCGCAATGTCCGCAAAGACCTTCCTGATGACAAATGGATTCCCTGGAGCTGGCATGGGTGCCTCTATTCTGGATGCCGTCGTGTTCCGTAAGTTGAAGGAAGCTACTGGTGGTAGACTGCGTATTGTGATGAATGGTGGTGGACCGGTCTCTAAGGAGACTCAGAAGTTTCTCTCTATGGCCATCGCCCCAATGATCAGTGGCTATGGTTTGACCGAGACGTCAGCTATGGGCGCTCTCAACGACCCTATGGCCTGGAACCCGGATGCCCTAGGTGAAATTCCCGGCTGCATCGAAGTCAAGCTCGTCGATTTCCCGGATGCTGGCTACTTCACTAAGAACGATCCGCCTCAGGGAGAAATCCTCATCCGCGGTGGTAGTGTGACCACGTACTATTGGGACAATGAGGAAGAGACCAAGGCCGCCTTCACGGAGGACGGCTGGTTCAGGACCGGTGATATCGGCGAGTTCGACAAGTATGGCCATCTGAAGATCATTGACCGCAAGAAGAACCTTGTCAAGACGCTCAACGGGGAATACATCGCTTTGGAGAAGCTCGAGTCTGTATATCGCTCCTCGCCCGTGGTTGGCAACATCTGTGTCTACGCCGCCGAGGACCAGGACAAGCCCGTTGCCATCATTGTGCCCGTCGAGGTCGCCTTGAAGAAGATCGCCAGTGAGAATGGCATTGAGGGTGACAGCCTCGAGTCACTGGTTCACAATGAGAACTTGAAGGCCATTGTCCTCAAGCAGCTCCAGAGCGCTGGCAAGGCTAGCGGTCTCAAGGGTATTGAGATCATCAGTGGTGTCGTGTTGTCTGATGAGGAGTGGACACCTCAGAATGTAAGTTTTATCACTCTGTTCTTCAAACTACGGGCTGACCATATACCAGGGCTACATGACTGCGGCCCAGAAGCTGCAGCGCAAGAAGATCATCAACAAGTTCAGGGCCGACATCGACCGTGCCTACGGCAAACAGTAAGGCGTGGATGACTGATGAATTTTTTGCTTTTTTTCCTCCGTAATCAATGTAGAAAATTATTTTTACTGGTCTGTCTCTAGCACATTGCTTTGCTTTCATGTCATTTTCGTCACTTGTGCTTAGTCGCAGCTTTCGTGCCTCGGGAGCCTGTGTCTGTTTACCGATTCCCTGCTAGTTGGACAGCAATGCGTTTTGAGCGATATGCCATCTTGTGCCATACCAGTATACAGATGGAGCGTTACTGCTCTATTGGACGGTCGAACCTAGTCCTAGGGTTGATACAACTAGTTGCTCTTCCAAGTAATCGACGCAGGTTCTCTGGCTTCCAGTTTGCAAATTAGCCTGCTGGTTCTGAGCGACCAAGACTGTCAATAATATTAATATGAGCTCAATCCTCTCTTCCACTGCAATGTACCATGCCTCAGATAATATTAATATGAGCTCAATCCTCTCTTCCACTGCAATGTACCATGCCTCACTGCCTGAGGCAGGAAAATTTCTACGCTATACCAAAAATAGTAAGCCCAAAGCCAGACTACAGCTGGGTGGGTACTCCGTTTGCTCCTCGGCCAAACTTCATTTAAGACTCCAAGAGAAGTTCGAATAGCCAAAGGCGCAGCGCATCCACAATGAGTCTCTGGAGGTACGTAGTACTCAGCAGATATTAACACTCCATCACGTATAATGAAGGCTAAAACTTCTAGCTGGTACAGCTCCTACCGCTCCCTCACCCCCAAGACGCGGGCCCTCTTCGGCGCCGGCCTTATGGCCTGGGCATCTCTCGGATTGTGGTTCTCGCCGCAGGTCGAAAACGCGATGGGGATGGTTCCCAGCGCCGAAGAAAAGGAGGAGTTGGAGAGGAAGTTGGCGCTTCGGGTGTCGCGGGTTGAGAAGGGGAATTAGACCGTGAATCACGGCATTGGAAGAAGATTTCGGAGAGCGAGGGATAAAGTCGATACGCAGGTTGGCCGTTGCCGGCTCATCTGTGTCGGAGGACCGCTACATGACTTGTCTACTTGGACCACGGTGATATACCGAGCGCGACGATGGGAGAGAGGAATATAACCTGGCCGTTGGTTTTCGGAGGGCGTAAGGAAAAGAGGTTATCGGCAACGGCAACGGCAGCGGACACCAGGATAGGAAGAGCAGAATTCAGGCCGACTATGTATTCGTGTACGCTGCCCGCCGTCACTGGTGACCATTGTCCTCTGGTATCACGTGCCATCAAGCGTCAGGAGCTCGTTTGGCTAAGCGGCACAGCATTCGGAAGCCGTTTCGTGCAACGACGGGGTACTGGTGCGGAGATTTGAGATGAGACCGGACGGTACGAAGGTGGTTGGGAATTAAACTGAGAGGAAGGGGCTGTCGTGAGTCTTGTCGAAGCATGAGGATGTTGTTTCATGAACCGTTGATGAAGGACAAGGGGATACGTGGAGGAAGTGCTAGACTGGTTAGTTAGGGAAGCATCAAGTGCAGAAAACGCAACGAGAACTGCCAGCTGGCTACAGAGCTGCACAAGTCACGGTCGTTGCCCACTTCTTGCCACACACCCTGGAGGATGCCACGATGCGTCGAATCGGTCATCAGCCAAGGCCACACATGCATGAGAGAATAACCGTGATGTCATCCCCCAACGTGATTGAATGTCGATACTCGTCCAGAAGCAAGATAGCCCCGTATGGAAACACCCAAGAATGAAGCGGAACGGTGGCACACGCGCAGATTGGACGCTGAATGCAACCGTTGCACTAGGATCCTGGCGCCCATCTGCCGATCGTAGTACAAGTATGAGTGCTTTGCCCTGCTTGACCAGCCCGCCCAGCCTACAGGGAGCAACAATGGAAGATAGTGTGGGAGCTAGGAAGGCTGGGGCGCTTGCTTGACTACCGTGGAGAAAGACACCTGAGTCACTCTGCACGACCACCACCACGCCCCCCCTTGTACCACATGCATATTGTGGCTTCGCTTTTCATTCTTCCAGAGCCAGTATCTAGCCTCGGATTGGAGGTTTCTTTTGCATCAGTGAGGGATACGTTGACCATATTCAGGCTCGGGCCATGGGTTATAGTATTCAGAGCTTAGGTAGGAAATAGGAGTTTCTTGTATGTACTAGTTCTATACAATACAATACATGTCTCCCAGACAGACAGAAAAACAGAAACAGATGCAACTGCAAGGATTGGATTGTACGGATCGTGATGACGTTAATCCAGGATGATTGAAGACTATGAATCCAGTGAAATCATAAGTTGAAATCTGCATAATTTGACATCAAGATGACAAGGTCATATTCTTTGTTGAACTAAGCTAAACTACGGCTGTCTCGTCGATCATGATCGCCCTAAAGTGCACTAAAGACAGCCCACATACAGTAGTAGACTAGTTGTCTCGTTAGTCTCATTAGCGCCTGTTTTCGTTCTTTGAGGCTTCTTGCTCCGTATCCTCAGTTAGTTACTGCTGCATGATTTCCTACCGCCGTACGGAGTACTGGTTTGGAATCCTGCAGCTTCCCTTCATATACGTTTCCGCGACCATCCCGAGTCCCTACCCTAGGTTGGTCTGAAAGTCAAACCGTACGCCGTACTCCGTAGTAATGACAAAGGGAGGGCTTAAGGTTGCCAACGAAGAAACGCAATCAAAAAGGGGGCTGGCTGCTCGGAGAGGCTTGAGCGAGGCGCCTCACCCAAAGAGGTTGTTGCTACTTGCTTCCGGACTCTAGTTTCTCCTGTCCTGTATGGAGCAGATACTTAGCTAGATACCTAAAGGCAGACACACCGCTGCGGCAGTTGCATGTCGATCGTAGCATGCATCCATTGGCCGCCTTCTTCTGGGTATGATTTCCTCCTCTTCTACCACTAGAAAGAAGCGGTGACCCTCGAAGCAGCCATTATAGACAAGAGCTTAGTCGCATGTGCCTCATTCTCCATCTCGACTCACGCAAGGTTCGGACTCGTAGGTCCTGGGTCGCACAGGTAACAGCAGAAAGTGACAGCGGAACGGCCCCTGGGCAATCACAACAGGAGCAAACGGACGTATCGGAGAAAATACAAGGGTTTTGACAGGGTGCGAAACTTGGGATAGATTGCACAAGGTTTGGAGCCAATTGATCCTTTTCCCTGCCAATGTCGCTCTCATTATGGAGGTGCTTCTGCTCCGTATGGTGTCCCTGATGTCGATCCTGTTGATCCTTGAATCATGCCTTTTCTTCTCTCTACAACAAAGCACACTAGACAATTATGTGCTAGGAAGCAAGGTGGCGCCTCAATTTTCCCAAACGGGTGATTGGTTGCATGATGGATTCCTTTCTGTACTGTGGCTGCTTCTGCACTGCAGAGCTCGGATGGATCCTCGGTGAACCCTGACACATTCCCAACGTCAAACAAACACTAGCGATAATGTGTATACTGCGAGTAGACATGGCTTGGTTATACATTATTGTTCCGACTATCTTTTTTTTGCCCTGAAAATCCAAGCCTCCTTGTATCTTCCGGAGGAGACGGAACTGAAGGAACACCAAGTGAGAAAGGAAACCACGAAAGAGTAGCCATTTAGGAGAAGAGGATACGTGGCAAATATTGAATCAGACGCTAACTTGTCATGCGATTTCTCGCTCCCGTGATGGATGTGTTGTCGATCGACTCACTCTGTCGGTCTACTGTTCGCGCAGATGTGAGCCGTCTAACTATGCTGAACATTGTGTAGGTTGAACCTAGAGGGTAGAAATAGACAGAGAAAAGGTAAATGTAAATCTGGAAATAAACACGCTTACAATTTTAAGGGGCAAATAAAAAAGCCGCAGAAGATTGAGAGGGAGAAGGCGGAAAGAGTAGGGCACGCGAGTTGGGCTCCCATTGCTAAGCACGCAGACTCTGCGAGTTCGAAAATCGACAGTAAGGACTGTCATCGTTTGAACGAGAGGGGACGAGGGGGTCATAGCCCCTGGATGTAGGGATATGTTGAAGCTGCGGCGTCAGCCGAGTGGGATGTTTCAGAAAATGCGAGGGTTCACTGGCTTCGCTCGAGAATATTGAAGTCATCGAATCAAATGACTCGGGGTAGCTGTTGCCGGACTCCTCACTTCCCCTAGACAGCGTATCATACTCAAATGGCGGTAGATGCGAGCGGAAATGGCTGTCGGGTTTACGGTCAAGGAGACCGAAACCACCGTCGGGGTACCCGTCCAGGCTTGACGGGCTTTTGATTGTGCCTAGCGGATCCATGGGATCATTCAGAATCCCAATATCAAATGCAGACGATGAGGATGACGAGATGTGCGGACTATCACTCAGTGGGGACGGCTCCGCTATGTGTTGATACTCCGCTCGACCGTAATGAGACCCTCCGCGTGAAGTTGGATCGAACGACATCATCAAATGCGATCTCGCCCCTGGTAACAGACCTGCAGTCACACTGCTATCACCATAGCCACCATTACCCCCGTCCGGACCCATGCTCGTCGAACTGTCTCGTCGACCGTCCTTGTAATGACCTGGAGAACGACCCCGGACCACCATGGGATGCGAAAGTTTCCTAGCGATCTTCATCCATTGCGTCTCACTTCCGTTGTTAGGATTTGTGATCTCCGCATAGAGCTCGACAACCAAGTTGTAGTATTGCTGCTGCGCCCGGCGTTTGCCGTTATTCGCTGTCGCCTTCTGGAACTGAATACGCTCGAATGTGTGCTGTGTCGGCGGTTGTGACTGCTGCGGAGCGCCGGTGTATGAAGCACTGTAGTCCATTGACAATGCAGCCGATTGAGAGTTCAGCGCAAACGCATGCTGCCCACCACCACTAGTCGCTGCACCGTGATTGAGAAGCAATGGCGGCGGCGGCTGGCAAGGTTGCAGGACGACTTTCCCCGGCTTCCTTTCGGATTGCTTGTCACGTTTCGGAGTGTGTTGTACCAACTCTCGAATCTCACCGTACTGCGCATTTACAACTGCCGATATGCACATGGAAAACTTTAGGATACGCTCCGTCGTCTGATCAGTAACCTTCAGATAAAGAGGAGCACGCGTCCATGGATGCAATGAAAACGAGCAGGAGACCGAGAAATAGTTCCGTCGATAACACGTCCATTTGTCGTCCACTTGAAAGAACCCTTTATGTATCTTGGCGTGAATCTCTGGCTTTATGGCTTGACTGCCTGCAACTATCGGCAAAAGTATATTAGTCTCGTGGAAAGGAGGTGCGTCCGCTACCGGCTGGGGTAGGCGCTGTTGCGAGTCCATGTAAATATTCCCAGTCTGTCCGAAGAAGAGATTGTGGGGGCTATCAAACGTATGATCGAGGCCTCGTGGAGTACTGGTATACGAAGAAATCCTCGGCATTTCGCTCAAGCTCGAAAGGGACGGACATGTACTTCCCCGTTGAAGGGCGTACTGTGTTGGATAGTTCTCATGGCGACCTAGGATTGACGAAGTACTGGAAAGGCCCTGTCCTTGTGACTGAAGAGCGGACGACAGCCCGGGCGGCGGCTGACTAGGAGGACTGGTCAGTACCATCGACATCACTTCAACGGATCTGGTATAGACAAGCAAACGGCTAGACCTACAGTGCAGGCACACGATGCGGCCGAAAGTCCGGCATTCTTTCGTATGGCGAGCTGGTTGAATGTGAATAGATAGAGCCTGATGCAGGAGAAAATGGACCTGACAAGAGGTATAGAGCATTAGCGAGAGCTGTTATAGCAGATTTGACTCAACAGAAAGAACAGATCGAGTTTCCTTTGTTTCGAAACAAAAGAGAGACATACCAGAGCATGGATCAGAATGGTTCATAAGAGGCGATGCCCCGAAGCTGAAAGGAGCAAGCCTTGTCAGCAAAATGACCGAGTCCTAATTTGGTGCCAAAGGCTGCGTCTTCAACCGGGGGGAAAAATGCAAACGAAGTGAACAACATAAGATTCCCCTCATCCTGGAAGGTACTGCGTATATAAGAGACTCGATCCGGGGTTGATGGGAGGCTTCTGCGACAGCATGATGAAGACTTCAAATAACAAGACCAGCAAGGAACAGCATCCAGAGGCATGCAAGTCCAATATGCTCAAGCACCAGAATTTTGGAAAAAAGAAAAAAGAAAAAGAAAGCGAAAAATGGAAAATGGAAAATATGAAAAACAGCAGAGGGGCAAAAGAAGCAAGCACCTAGAGAGTGTCTGGACAAGAAAGGCACTGTACACTGTGACTAGTACCAGGCAGGCAAGCGGGCCAAGTGGAGAACAAGAGCAGTCTGAATTGAAAGACAACTTACGCTACATCCTGCATTGCAGACTGTTGTGTGCTGTACCTCAAGCCGTTGGTGGCAGGGATCGAGACTGGCTGCGCTAGGGAAGGGCCAATAGCACCGTTTCGTCGGCGGTTGTCCTCATCGTCCATAGGAAAGCCGGTATGGCCAGCAAATTGTCGTGGTGCCCCGGTATAATCACTGTCGCTGTTGACAGGGCCCTCCAGGAACGGGCTCTGCAAAAGGGTTGCTGGTGGACAAGATAAGGGTCAGAGACCGGAAGTACAGCACGAGCAGGACATGCCATGGTTTGAAAATATGAAAACAGAACAAAGAAATAATACATTTTTGAGAAATAGAAAAAGTGGTACATAGCGAAAAGAAAAAAAAGAAAAGGAAAAAGCAAAAGACAAAGGAAAAAACAAAAATAAAATTGGAAACACTAAAAGAGGGATTGCTCAAGCTTCGTCTGGTCCGAAACAGCGACATCCCTGTCGCCAAGGATCACCGTAAGGCTTCATACTGTTCACTACTTCCACGATAAAGATATTGCAGCACCTCGTACCAAGGAGGTCGATTGAGATAGCAATGGACAGGAAAGATCGCATGCCATCGGGGGGCTAAGTGCTCCGCGACACATACAAATAGTCACCGGAGCGGCAGATCGGACAAGTAAAAAATCACACCGAATGAGTGAAGATGCAAGGCTATGGAGAGGGCAAAAAGAAGAGGCCCAACTTACAGTGATTCATTTGTCAATTCCCGGGTATCTGCGCTTGTCGGTTTTGGCCTTCTGAGTTGATAGGCGTCTGATTGCCTCCAGGACTTTCCCTAATTGAGCAAGCACTCTAGTAACTTGAGTATCAAAGCACTAGGCTTTCAAAGACGTTGATAAGCCTCTGGTCAGGTCAAACAGAAAATTGGCAGCCTCACAAAGTGTTCTCCTGTTATCAACTTTGCGAGAATTGCAGCTAGGAAGATCTTTTCCGAAATACCTCTTGGAACGAAAGGGCCTTGAATTGGCATCAAGGCTTCCGGTATTATCAGCGAGGAAAACAAGCCAGTGAAACTGAAGGCTGTTGGCTTATTCCCAGCGGGATTATGGATTATCAAAACGTCTGCGACTTCCCTGTTAAGCGGAAGCTTTGCCTGGAATATGTAAGCCTCGCCTTGAACTGACTGCTATGGATGTCAAGGTTGCGAATTGATAGAAAGGTGAGATGGGGGATTGGAGAGTATTCCGGGGGATCCAAAGCGAACAGGAATCCAGAGTTAATAGAACATCATAGGAACAGAGATCGGATACGAGAGTAGCCAACCATAAACTCGCTTCTCGGACGAAGTGCATGCATACTCGATGATATTGACACAATCTTTCGGCTGGTTGGACTGTGAACTGCATCATAATTCGCCCGATGAAGACATCGCTTCTTCCTTGGCAGCCATACATAATAGGAAAAGATAATTTTTCCATCATCCGCGGATACAATAGTAGAAAGGACGCAAGGTGTCGAATCGGCTGCATATTGGTGGAAAGATCCACAAGTTGACAAGAGGAGGCAGATATTGGACAAGTATAATAAACGAAAGGAATAAAGGCGAAGAGTAAGTTATAAAATATGGACTTACTCATTCAGTAGATGCCCGGCTGATGTATCAGCAAAAATGCCGGCGATGAGTAAAATGTAGCTCTTTTCCCTGCGATTGTTGAGTGCTTAAGCTGCACGCATACGTAGACCAGTTGTCGCACTGTTCGGTCTGTCCACGTCGAAATGGCGGTTGTCAGACTGGAACCACTTAGTTCTCAATCTCTCACACAGCAAAATGGAGTAGTCCAAGCGGATTTCACAACGAGTAGATCGAAGAAGATTCAGGGTTGTTCTTCCAAGCTATCTTCCGAACCACTCAGTGGACGTTGAATGAAGACCGAGAATGGACGCCTATGGCCGCGGACTTGAGGGACAAGCTCGATAGATATTCGATTCCAGATACGGGGTTAAAGACGCTTTGCGCATGTCATGTTGTTTTCCTAGGCCTAGATATCCACCCAAATGCGCACGACGCCCGTTTCTCCGTTTCTTTCTAGCCTGGCCCCTCTGTGTCCAATAGCAATCCTGGTAAACATGCGGCGGAGTCTCTGCAGAATCTTCGTTGCGTACAAGGCTAAATGACTTCAAGTTGCTGGATTAAGCTTGCGGCCGAGGAGTGTTCTCGCCACGAGATCTTGGTGAAATTGACAGTCATGCCAGGGTTAACAACATTCGTTGTAACCGAACGAAGGAAACTACACTAGCTGGTGGCAGTAGGAAGGGGTCCAACCGTACTCGCTTGAATCTTTAGATGCTCTCTTTTCTTTTTTTTTTTTTCGTTTCCCTTTTCCTTTTCTTTTTTGCCTTTCTCTCCTGAAGCATCTGTTCTCTTTTCCCTTGTCCTTTTTGCCTCAGTTCTCCAACGGGTACTGTCATGTCATTTCCGTAGCCTTGTCCTTCTTGTTCTGTATGGGACGAAGCAATAATTTCGATAATGAACATTGTTGCATTATCTCATAGTGTGCATGTAAAGTTGGCCACTGTCAGTAGAAGAGGTGCCATTGGCCAATCTGTACGTTACATCTCTCTGGAGCAAGCCCCAGGCAGACTTCAAGCTGCACAAACAACCGAGTAGTTCCAAGTTAAGGGTACCCTAATGTTGTCACAATCTGACTGGACGCTTGATTTGGTGGAATGATCTAGATAGAGTAATTCTAGTCAAGTCAGCTGTTCTTAGCGTCAATATCCGGCAAACGGCAGGGTGCAGCAGAGCAGGAAAGAAAAATAATAAAAAAATTAAAGAATAAGATGGAACTAGACAAATTAGTAGCGTAGATCATCAACCCGGATATCCCGTGCAGACCCCAGTCGCATGATGGGGCCCTGCTGTCGAACTACTGGGCTTAGTTAGTCATAAGGGGCCAATAACTGCGGGAGTTGCAAAGAACGGTTCTTTGTGAAGCGCAGCAACGCTAGACGAAGGGAGGATATGCTCATGGCGAGTCAACAAGGTTCTAGTCTTCCCGGTGGAGACGATCTAAAATCTCTTAGAACTGGAAAAGGTATCCCCTAGTACATTAGAGCCTTGGACACCTTTCGAGGCACGAGTAGGTCTGGCATGAATGAGGGATCAGGCGATCGACGGTCCGATCGAAAATCGCGGTTGGTTGATTGCTCACCGACACGACCGACAGCACCGAAATGGGTATGCAGCGTGCACCAGCTGCCATAGAGTAGAATCTGGAATGGTAAGAATGTGGTGCTAATCTCGAGCTGAACTGTCATCCAATGACCGAAGGCCGGCTGCTTTTCCATCGGCGGCTCCCGGGACAAGGTACTTTAGTTTCGAAAGGGTGTGGACTGTGGAGAGATCCATGACGCGGAAAGAAATGACCCATAGAGACTGCATACACACGGAGTGCACAGCATTGTTTTCCAGAAATTCGAGCATCTGGCCCACCGACAAGGGAACGAGACAGAAGACAGAAACTTGGCGTATTGTGGAAGGGTATTACGGGTAATCACCCTGGATCCTGTGAAGTGACCACACACACTGCTTCTTTTTTAATGAGGGATCATCTGGTGGCTGAATGATCATCCAGACATGCAGGAAGCTAGTTGGTTCGAATGCAATTTTCATCGTCCTGGAGCGGATGACAAGGTCATTTCATTGGTGGAGTGCCAGGATTTGAGATTACTTGGTTTGAGGACCAGGCTGCGATAATAATGGAGGGGTGGAAAGGATGTTGTGCAGGATGATTGTCCCTGGACGAATCCCGTAGTAACATATTACATAGTACGAGGGAGAGTGGAAGAGGAAGTGGGGAAGAGGTTGCATCCTCCAAGCAGGGGAAATACTTCGGGGATTGTCATTGGGGGAGTCCCAATAATATTAATAATTAGAGCTGAGGACACATGGTTCTTGTGAATCACTCACATTATGATCTATTTCAAGCAAAGAAGCTCTGAGTCTTGATGGTGGTGTTGATGGTGGTGGTGATAGTTTAAGATGTTGATGACGAGTATGATGGTGCTGCGGGTTGCTGAAAGGAGGAAAAAGAAAGAGCAAGTAACATGCCTGACTGCCCTGTTGTCTTCCCAAGATCTCAAGGCCGTCCTGACTATGTCCAGCAGCTCAATGGAACGAGGAGGGGCTGAGTGTGCTCTGTAGTGTCCTCTTCCATTACTTGGACTTCTAACTACTTCTGGTTAGTCAACTAGTAGTTTGCTTTTAGCTTCACTTTCAATCATACTCAAAAATTATGGTCCATGAACTAGTATTACGGAAGTACTGAGACTAGGTACTGAAGGTACTAGTGACTAGCGGGCTACTACTGATTCCACTGTAGTCTAATCCTGATTAGGGTCCCATGGCACGTGCACTGGTGGAAAGTAAACAAAGATTACCTTAGGTAGTAAAATACTAGCCTGGACGGATGGCTAGGTAGTAGGGTACAGTTCTGGGTGCAACCTTAGGTATCTAAGGTAAGTACAGATGCTAAGTATAGAGTACCTTATCTCTCCCACTTAGAGTAACTTGATCAGCGTCTCTAAATTCCACGCTGATTATGTCTTCATTSCGAGCAATCATCATGACCTCATCTAGTCCTGTTCAAAATCCTGCATTTCATCTACGCTAGTTGTAAGATTGTTCCGGAAGACTTCGTACGTTTTTTCTTTTCCTGAGTATCTATTGCTGGCCTCGAAATTTCCTTTTGATGGATATTTTTCTTTTCCAGTCGTCATAAGCGCCAAGAGTCGAGAACTCATTCATGACTTTCAAAATTTTGGAGGCTTGATAGCTGACACATCCTGGTAGCCGCCCTATTGCTCTAGTGTCTACACTAACTATGGAGATGAGAGAATTTTAAGATTCCGTCTCCATGGGATCCTCCACTAACCATACTTAATTTCCACTACGACTCAGAGTCCCCACTTTGCTCTACTGATCTAGAGGTCCGGATGGCCTAGAAGCCTTTTTCCAGGAGGCTCGGAGACCCATTTTACGAACCTCGAAAAGCCCAATTCTCATTAAGGTTCGAGCAATGCCTCAATTAATTCTTCGTTAATGTCTAGAACCATGGTCTTGTCCATTTGCCCTTGTCGGAATGTGTTCAAAATCTGGATCGGTTGGAAATGGCTAATTTTACCCATCAGGTACCTGGCAGGGTCGGAGTGCTTGGACCCTACCTGACTCAGAGCTCTATCCGCCTTTCAACGTTTCGTCGACCATCATTTCCGGCTCTACAACTTCTTCGGTACTGGTGGCGAAGACTCCTTCTCCTGGTAATTTCCCCTGTGCAACAATAGTGGGCAACGGAAGTGGAGCTGCAACTGGCCGGTGATAACGGTTGAACTCTGAATGACAGCGATGGGTATAATGGGAAGGACAACATGGCTAGCAAAGTCCAGGGCGGCAGCGTACCCTCTCTCGGAAGAGGAGGAGGAGCCATTGCTCTGTAACTGTCACCACAACTGGGAATAGTTTGGAGCATGCTTCTGAATTTTGATCTGGACTCCCTTGCCATTGAGAGCGCGGGTTTACCAGCTTCGATATTTGGAGAAGCATAGGCTATAACAAACCATACCAACAATTTACCCGTCTAACCTAATCCATACCATGACGGTCTCTCCGAGCACTGTGTACAAATTAACTAAACATGGCATTCCACCCAAAACCCAGAACAACTCGGATCCGAAGAGGATACAGATTCAAGGGGCAGATGCCGGATGTGGCGTAGCCCTTGATGTCTTAATCAAATCCATGCAAATCATGTCGGACGTCTTCAGAGATCTGTCGCTTTCCGTGCAGTTTGGCAACCTGATCGCACTAAGTGACGGTCTTGCGGAAATCCACCGCCTGAGGTATGGACTTTCTCCTTGCACCAGGTACTATCTAGTAGGATATCACTGACATAATCGAGGATTTGCCAGGCTTCTAATCATCCACTATTTTCAGAGATTACAGGTTCTCTTTCTCCCGTACCTTTCAATACCTTCCCCTCGCTATACTACCTATATCTGGTGCTTTTCTCCTTCGGAGGTGCGTGGCGAACCAGGGATTCCTCGTGGCTGGACACGGTCCAAACTATGCATTGTCTAAGCCCAATACGTCTTGTGCGACGTGAAGTAGTCAGGTGCTATCGAAGTCCTCTGATGCAAGTAGATTTGACCGACAGACCCACCACAAAATCATTCGGTGCTTGGAACAAAAGGGCTGCGAGCCGAGATGACGCACGCTTTGCCAGCTCCCCTCATGGCCTGGGAGATCGGGACAGTCGACAAGTCTACCGGATGATCTACCAAATCTCGGAGACCGGAAATCGACGAGCCGATGAGATTTAGGTTTGTAGACTGGTCCTTTCGATTGCGCTCACCAAGCAGATTCGAGACTTTGCTTCAAGCTAACTGTGTCAGGGTACAATACGGTCGTTTTCGCTCGCGTATGGCCAGGACAAAAGGCAAGCCACGATCCTTGGGTTGACATTCTTGACACCGATTGGGTGGAGTGGACACTGAGGATATTCTAGGGGCTGATATGCTGACTCCCGCGAGACTCCAGAACCTCCGCTCTTTGGACCAAGGGCTGCCTGTCCCAGAAGCGCTAATGTTGTACGACGCTCTGCTCCAAAATCTGCTCAGAATCGTGTCTCAGACCGTCATTCTTATGTCCGTGGTACGGGACGTTGGCATTGTCAGCTACCTAGCAACGCTGATGACAAGCTTCGCCTGTAATGTAACAGGTGTGGAAGTCAAACCCATAGGATGATACTCCTGACCGTTAGTTCCAGAGAGACAGTTGTTGATCGGAGCTATACATACTGCGCTCCACAATGCATTGGTGTCACTCTCGGATGAAACTTCGATGCAACGCTGTTGACCCTTTCATTCTCTGATGGGCGGAGTCTATTCGCTTTCCGTTATCAAAGCTTCTGACAAGACTGCTTGCCCATTCGGGTCATTGCTCATTGAGCGAGGTGTCGGCTTCACAAGATCCGCGCCAATCAAGTAATTATGCTCCCTATCTAGACCAGTATGTCCTTGTGTTTTACTGGACAGTGGGGAACCCTTGAGCTCTTTCTTGCCAAGATTCAATCATACATTGCCTAGCTGCTGCTGACAGTCGTGGCGGCAGTACCTCGCCCGATGGAACATAACAACTGTCATTCTAGAACGTGTAGAGCGTAGTGCCCTCTTTGCTTAGGATCTGAGGAGTTGACCTTCAGTCGGCTTCCGGCTATCCTTCCCAAATCAATAGTATAATTCAATATACAAGGAGTGGAGTTCACAGTGGCCTCCGCTATTCTCCGAGCTATCTTCCGCCTACGAGTGAGAGAAACACCCGCACTGATGTTGCAGAAAACTGCACCAGAATAGCAGTACCCCCTCCACAGCGCAAGTCACCCTCTTCCAGAGCAAAGGACCAAAGGAGCAGGGCCGTCCGAACTGCGTAGTACGTCCTGGTCATGCTAAAAAGAAAGCTTGCACTTCAAGATTAGAGACTATGACAACATTTCTCAATTTTGTACGCTTCCATCCAGATAATGGAAATGGTGAAAATATAAACCCTCTGAAACGATAGCTTTTCTTTGTATCCAATGGCCGCGCGCCTCGAGCAAGCAAACCACACGACGCATGTCTTTTTATAATCATCATTATCGACCGAGTCATACAGTACAAAGAAAAAAGGAGGAAGATCTCTAGTCATGAAGCGAGCTCTGCCTGACGAAAACACCCAGGTGCCGTGAAAGGAAATCAGGAAGCGAGTATCTAAGTCGCCCTCTTTGCGAACTCGACGCGGAGAATCAAGTGACGGTAACCAACTGCAGAGAGAGCGAGACATTAGCGGCCGCGTTACGCAAGATAAAACAAAAGAAGGCGACAGGGGAGGGAAACGTACAGCCATCCATTTTTTCGCAAGCACGCGCAGCATCGGTGCGATCTGCAAAGCTGATGAAAGCGAAGCCCTTGGCTCTCTGGGTTTCCCTGTCTCTGGCAAGGAAGACTCTGGTGACGCGACCGAAACGCTCGAACAAATCCCGAAGTTCTGATTCCTCTGCCAACTCGCTCACCTATAGAGACGTAAAAATCAGTATTTACCCGGGACGTAGAGCAGACAGGCGGAAGGCAAAACTCACGTTTGTAACTCTCAGAGTCGCCAGATCGTCCTTCTCGTACTTGCCAGCCATTCTCTCGCCACCAGCAGCAGCACCTTTCCGCATGTGAGGAGGCACGTAGCTCGAGGTTCCAGCACCAAGGCCACCAGCAGCCGGGACGTCCTCAGCGCCGGGCTCAGCACCAGCCGCGCCAGCGGTCTCGTCGACAGGTGCCATGGTATCCTTGAACGGACAACGAGCAGTGAAATGCTCTCCGCTGCAAATACGACACTTGACCTTCTTGTCCTTGAGCTGGTCCTTGATGCTGCCCTTCTCGGGGCCGGCCTTCTCAGCCTCCGCGGCCTGAGCCCGCCAGTTCACACTGGGTCTGAAGACGATGTTCTCGCCGACGGAGGTGGTGTCGAACGAGGGGCCCGCGGCGTGGCCCTTCTCGAGCCCGAACTTGGACCACGACCGCCGCTCTGCGACCTGCGGGTTGACGTGCTCCCTCACCACGGTCGTCTTGATCCGGCGGGTGACCTTGACCTTCTTGCCCTCGTCGTTGAAGCGGTACGAAACAACGGTCTTTGTGCCATCTTTGTTCGTCGTGACTTGTTGCGCGGGGAGCGCGGAGGGGTCATCGAACTCCTCGTCGTCGGCCCAGTCGGCGGCGCGGCTGAAAAAATGAAAAATTTACAGTCAGAATCATGGCCTGGGCCAATAGCGTTCGGAAAGGTATACTCACTTTCCTAGTCTGGACATTTTGTGTGATATGTGGTGACTTGATGTCTGTTTGCTGAATTTCTTGGATTTCCACGAAAGGCGAATCCGTTGTGGATTTGTTCGGAGTGGCACAGAATTTGTGGCGCGTCCGCTGTGGCTGCTGTCCTGGAACGAGAGTCACGTGGCTTATAGTTGACTCGTCCACTACGGAGTACAACAATCAGATGTGCTCTTTTATTGTATCATCAGTGCATCTTAACTTGGTTGATTTTGAGGCGAGGCTGAAAGTTTCTTAGTGACTTCTATCGAGATACTGCGTTCTTGTCAATCCTTGTCTTAGATGACACAACAGGTTGCTTGTTATCACTGGCTGACAAGCACCTTCGCTGTTGGAGGACATGACAACTAGATTGACTCTTCAAGTTTGGCAGTGACATCTCCTTCCGTGGCTGAGGTCTCTATAGTCACTCTGAGGGTGCATTTCCTTGTACACTTGACACAGAGCTTGTTATCCAACCTGGAAGCAAAGAGTACATAGTACCGACAGACCACCAGCGCTCCATACAGGAATGTCAGAAATGGCAAAGACGAGTCTGAGAATCCGCATGATGTGCCGATGTCCCTGCAGTGTGACAAAATAATGATATCTACAACGAAGCAGATCAGGAATGAACTACGTCCTCCCATGCAAGGACCTACTCTTGAATCAACAACATTCTGTCGAGACTTGCATTTTTCTGAGACGCTACAAACTGACAGCGTGGAACTTAGTTGCACCTATATACATGAAAACCAGTATCACGCTATGTCTGTTACGATTCAGGGTCCGCAAACAAGACCAAATGATAAAACACGACAATCGTACTCTTATCAGTAAGAGCATCACTGGAATTACCGACCGAAAACCTTCATCTCGATAGGTCTCAGAACGACATACGTCACAGCCGAGAAAGCGAATCCCAACTCAAAACCAACGTCGCCGCCGAATGGGGCGTTACCGGCATGTAGAGCAATGGGTCCGACCCACCATGATTGGCTCATACCGGTGATCATACCTGCCACGCCGAATCCAAACGCAATGGAGGCAGCGATTCCAAGAGGAAGCTTGTCACGCTGGTCGTAAAACTCAGGACGATACCCAGCGAATCCACGCTTGAAGAGGAAATGATCGGTAAGTGCAATGCCAGAGTAAATGGACAACCAGTACGCAATGAAGTTCATAAAATTCTCCAACACAGTTTCGAAGTGGGAGTATCCGGGAATGGCAATAGCCACCGAGGCACAGGAGCCCAGGAGAACCCAGATGAATCGGGGTACGCGCTGGGAGTGGCGGCTCAGAACCTGAAGAGTTAAGGCCACCGAATAGATGTTCGGACAGTTGTTGGCAATAATGGAGAGGGCAAGGATCACGAGACAGAATTTACCGAATCCGCCGAGAGGCTCAAGCACAGCATTCAACAAGCCCCCGTTTCCGGAGGCGTTGTAGCCCATCTGATACTTGTTATTGCCATCGTCGATTCCTGTGGCGGTCATGACCGCAATCCCCAGCATCTGACAGAACAAAAGGGGAATGATGAGGCCTATCCATGCGGAGAAAAATATCTTGCGACGACTCCGATTAGCCGGCTGGTAGACAGTATAGTCGGCGGCATAGCTGGTCCATCCAGTAGCGAAACCGTACACAGTCGAACCAAAGGACAAAACACCGCCCATTTCAGATGTTCCAACTTCCATCGGGAGGTTCCTGAAGTCTCCCGAGTGCGCGAAGGTTCCGAGAACAATCATGAAGACGATGAAGGTGGGGATCCAACTCCAGTATTCATAGAGATGCACAACCTTGTACCCAGCGAATGTGATGAGAAACGTGCAAATGGCAATGATAAGAATGCCAGCGAACCCGGGGACATCCCCGTTCACGGCATTGATGAGCTGAGCGCCAACGATGGCGTTGGCGGCGGACCAGCCCACACAGGCGAGCACATTCAGAATAGCAACTGAAGGAGCGAGAATGTCAGCATCTGCTCCCTTGAGACGACAGAAGGGAAATTATGCAAGAAAGTACATACTGAACTTGGTGGGCCACCAGCCGAACCAGAACCTTGAAAGCACCATCTGTCGCAGTCCAAAGGCAGCACCGAAGCATGAGAAAAAGCAAACGGTCAATATACCCAAGAGATTGAAAAAGAGGCAGGTGAGGATTGCATCGACGAAGCCGAGATAGAAGAGCGACTTGGCCAGGACGCCAATGGCGAAGGAACTGACCACCATGTTGGCCGCCAGCCACTATGTTGAGTCAGTTTTTGGACATTGGTCCAGCGGCGCCAGCCCGGAGCTGGCAAGCCATGAAACAATTGCAATCAGGAACACACCATGCTGCCAATGTTGAGATACGACGTGTCCGTCCGTTCATCGGCCGGTACACGTTCTATACCTCGCTGCTCAATGTTGAGCTTTCCGGCCAGCCGCTGAAGCCTGGCGTACAATGAATTGCCATACACAAAGGTTTCCCCAGGCACAGCACCATCGCTGCTACTGTCGAAAGGCCTCTTTTCCGCCTGGGGAGCTTTCTCAAGGTCGTGCTCGACACCACCGAACATTATGATGGACTTGGTGCGATTGCACCGTTTTTCAACGAGGTTGAAACGACTGAGTCAATTCCCCACCACTAAAGGAGGAGAAGTGAAGTTAATGATAAGAGTAAAGGGAAGAGCTCTACAAGCTCAACGACCAGGTAAGGTGAGAAAGAGAGAGAAGGAAGACGACCACATCTTTCCCTTTTTTCTTTTCCTCTTTTTTTTTCTCTGACAGAGATGGGGCAAGAGCCGATTAATATAGGTACTGGTTTCGCGTGCTCAGATAAAAATCTTTCCCACACAGGGTTTGGCCTACGCAGCACTCAATCCTCCCGGGGCCCACTGTGAGACAAGATCTTACCAAGAAGCCCTCATGATAACCCTTCACTGAAGGTCCAATTTGGTAACGAGACTGAACATCCAGCCGTCACATCCGCTAGGCAGACTCCACAACCGCGTTTGATTGAGTGGCGGGAAATCCAAGTCGCGTGTCCTGCAGGAAATCGCAGGTTAAGCATTTTTTTCCTTGCTTTGAAAATACTGTGTAGTTCCTGGTCCCCGCTTTCGTTCCACAAAGAAAGGGCGCGAGGCTTCATTTACACCAATCATACCTTGCAGTTTTCTCGACACATCGTCGCTAAGCAAAATTAGCGTGCATGGACTTAAGGTGGATCAATATGTTTAGAATTATCATTGGATATATCATTATCTACTCCCCACCTGGACCACGAGTAGCAAGAGAAATGCTGATAAGGTCTCTTTCTCTGATAGGTAACTCGACATTCCCGACACTAGGGAAAGGCAGGGATAGGTACTGCGTACTGTCGATGATAACAACTTGGATAAATTGTACCTGATAATTATGATCATCTCTTAAATCCCATGTGCAAGACATGTTATCTATCCCTGTTATCGCCGAGCATCTTACCCGGAAGATTGACCTACCTCCTTGTCGTTATAATCTATCTAGAGCACGGCTGACGCCGACCGTTCGGACCTTCTACTTGGCAATTCTCTACGTTATCTATGCTGCTCAACACATGCAATCTGCGTGAGACCTCGTATCTGATGAGGAGGGTAGCATAGGTGGTAACCGTTTCCATTAAAATACTTATGCGTCATTGCTCTCCGAGAATTGAAGCCTGTCATAGTGATAGGATCGTTTATCAATACTATAGGGTCTCGGCATATCACGGTTCCGTCCATCTCGACCTACATCATTCGTTCCCCAGATTTGTACCCCGGCATTGAGGGGTTGCTGCAAGCTAAATGTTCCTCGGAAACCTACGTCCTTTTATTGCTATGATAGCGGTGATCGCCGTCCTCCATTTTATGCTTATTAGGGTATCTCTGATCTATCATCTGACGCAGGCGAAGTCTAAGCTACATATGCTTTGCTTCAGAAACGTGCATCAGCGCAAACTGCGATTAATCTCTGCGATGGCCTTCATCTGATATTGATGAAAGGACTGCCATCAATCCTTGAGGCTCAAGATCTCTGACCCTTGTGACTCTGTGGAGTTTGAGGCAGGGATGCACTCATCGTGATTAACTGACCAGGGTCGAGACCATCGCTTGTACTGATCATAGCAGTCATCTTGCGGAGAACTCTTTGGCTATCTTTCATACCTATTAGCGAGACGACCCTCAACATTCCTTGGTTTCTACTGGCTGAACCACAAGGACATCCTGTTCACTCTTTTTCACCCAATATTCACGGCTTCCGGATCTCACACAGCATAGACTTGTCCTCAAGATCCGATGAAACGTTCAGGATGTCTGCCATATCGGCCTCGAGACTAACTCCTAATGCTCACAAGCTGCACCGGCCAGTCCTTAGCCAACGCAGTTCGATGGCGGACGTCGTTATCGCCCATGGACAACCATGTATCTACACTCGGTTATGCTCCTTGGAGGAACCACAGTATCGCAGGCGGGATCGACTATAGTCAGCGTGAGAAACGAGAACTCGCTTCCACTCTATGCGCTGTAGAGTTTGCCTTTTCTCGAGTAACCAAACCTGCGGTCTGGAGGATAGATCCACAAGTTCTAACGCAGGTCTGCAAGACTCTAGATACAGCGTTCCGATACCAATGATCCATTGACTCAAGTTCAAGCATAAGCCATGGCATATGTCAAGGCATAATACAGCGATTTGACTATTCTACTGGTTATCTATTCCTAAAGTATTTGATACAGACGGCCTCCACAGTCCCCACTCAAGACCCATAATTCCATATCTTAGCGCTCTTCATTCAATACTCAGCTCACACATCGGCAGGCAAAAGTGAAAAACGCGCAAAGCCGAACCGAATKAAATCGATACCGAGTCGKAATTCGGMATGTATCAAAACAATGCACTTTTACCAGCGTTTGCTTATGCAGTTGTGCACTTTACTGTAAGGTATCCACCTTACTTCGTGGCTTGTCTGGTTTCGTCAAGCAAGTGACGGTGTAGATTTAGACACATGCCTTGATCTTCTGCTGGATTCTAATAAAGTGATTGAGGTGTTGCTGTGGCCGATAACTGACTCGTAACTTCTGACTGAGCATTTGGAACTTCTACTACGGTGGAGCCATAGGTTTTCTACCTAATTTTGGTATGCATACACGGCTCGCCTATGCTGGAGGCGGGGATGGTGACACTGAGTATTAGGGCTGAGTACAGATTACAAAGCACTCCAGAGTGGACTCCTCGAGGGACATTGCCTCATACGATCTGCCCGCTACGTGGGCTAATGCTAGAATCTATCTTACTTGTCTTCGAGGATCTTCTACTTTCCATAGGTCCCAATTTCCAGGATCCCAATACGCTTCAGGTAATAAGCTTGAAAATAATCGCTCCAATTTTGGGTAGTCAATGCAGAATCGATCACCACGCCCACGAATCTATGAGCCGGACGTCATCCATACACAAAACGTCATGAGGTATAGCGTGCTATATACGAGAAAATGAAATGAATCTACAGCTTGGCAACCATCCTGTTACCAATCTTCAGGAGAGCAGCAGCGTCCGAGACGATCTCATCGACGATAGCCTTGGCGGGCTTCTTCTCCGAAACCACAGCGGAAACCTTACCCATCAGCCATGGGCGAGCGTTGTCCAGAGTGTCGTCATCAACGTCGTCGCCGAGATTCTCGAAATCGTGCTCGACAGGGATGATTCCTTTGGATGTAAGCTCCTTCATCTCCTCTCGGCGGTTCTCCTCCCAGTTCTGAATGTATGCATTGTTACGGACACGCATGGGACGACCCTGGTACATATTAGCTTGGCCATATCCAGACCTGCATTCAGCATGTGAACTTACAGTGAAGATGATGGTGCGAACGTTGTCCTCAAAACCGGCGGTGCGCACAGCCTCCTGGTGAGCAGCAGGAGCACCGGCCTCGTCAGCGAGGATAAAGCGGGTACCAATCCAGACACCGGAGGCACCCAGCATCAGAGCAGCGGCGAGGGAGTTTCCATTGAACAGACCACCAGCAGCAACGACCTGCACAGGCTGGCCAGTCATAGGGCTCTTCTTGCCCTGGCACAGCTTGGCAACAGTAGGGATGAGGATGGTGGTAGGCACATCACCCGTGTGACCACCACCCTCACCACCCTGAGCGCAGATGATGTCGGCACCAGCATCAAGGGCCTTCTGAACGTGCTTGGGGTGACCAATCATGTTCATGTAAAGGATGCCAGCGGAGTGAAGTCTGTCCACAACGTGCTTGGGAGGGACACCGACAGCGGATACGAAGAGCTTGGCGCCTTCCTGAATGATGATATCGACCAGCTCGTTAAGCTTGCCCT
This sequence comes from Aspergillus pseudoviridinutans, assembly GCF_018340605.1. NCBI lineage: Eukaryota > Fungi > Ascomycota > Eurotiomycetes > Eurotiales > Aspergillaceae > Aspergillus > Aspergillus pseudoviridinutans. The sequence goes on along the minus strand of NW_025091285.1, from coordinate 1,469,932 downwards.
TGGTGTAGTCGTAGCTAGATAAAGCTGCGTCAGCATCCTGAGTCCCAATATGAAAATTATGTATGCAAAGGGAGGAGTTCTGACTTGGTCTTGCGAGCGCTTCCTCCAACCTGAGGGAGCAGAAGGTCAACACCGAAAGGTGCGTTCTTGTCGTGCAGGAAGCTCTTCAGCTCTGCAATCTGTTCACGCAGCATTTCAGGTGTGTAGCCGACACCACCAATAACACCCAGGCCACCAGCATTGGTGACAGCGGCGGCCAACTTGGGACCAGCGGCCACGTTCATGCCCGCCAGCAGGACGGGATGATTGATCTTGAGCAGATCGGTGAGGGTAGTACGGATTTGCTCTATGAAGAACGCAACGTGTTAGCACGAAATTCTTTGAAAGCCATAGCGACGTAATTTTCCAATGTCGAATAGTTCAATCACGATGTGGGCTGATCTAAGGGCAGTGAAGCTTACGAGGAGAAGCCATGGTTGGAGATGGGGACAGGTGGGCTCGGATGCGGGAGGAAACAATGGAATACAAATATAGGAATCAAAGATGATAGACAAAGAGAAGATGATCTGGAGAAAGTGGAGGATACCAACGGCGCAACTCTAATAATAATAAGGAGAATCTGGAGAAGAGCAAGGCTAAGCCGGGGAACCGAGGAGAGGAGAAGCATAGCATGACCAGCACGAGCCTCGGCTGAACAGGACGCCCTGTCTCCTCTCTCTGTGCCCGAGCATATGCGCTCTAATGCCGAAGCCAAGCCTGCCGCTGACTAAGTGGGTGGGGTTGACACCGTGTGTACTCATCATGCCTTATATTTCAGGCATTACGGCTTCAGGCGAATCCGGACAGCTTTCACGTGACTTTCTGAAGCTGAGCAGTTGCGATTTCACCGTTCGTGACGTATGATTCTTCAGGTACTCGAGCATCGTAACGCAGCGGCATCTTGTGGTGTTTTGGCCAGACACCATGAGACATTGCTCGGCTCTTAGCTGGCATTCTAATGCTGTATCGCTAAGGTCCGCTGCTTGTAGCTCATCTCTGCGGCAGTCTTCCGGTGTGCGCCTGTTGCTGTGCAGTCTACCACAAACATCGAATGAATCATCGGGGAAAGTTTGTATGCCAGGCCGCATAAGATACCATCACAGTCAGACGCAGAGGCAGGTTTTCTGTTTCCTCCGAGTATTTATTATGCTGTACCAATATAGTCTAACTTCCTAAACCATAGATTTCAATTTTCTTCCAATTCAAGTATGTATCTGAGAGATATAAGGCCGTGAACTGTCCACGCTCACTCAGTATTGTGACTGGGAGTCCTTTGCGGCCTCTGGTCCTTCCGGTGTAGCTTTTGAGGCTAATATCCGTTTTCTAGGGCTGCCGACACCTAGCTATCTTCATAAGCGAATCTTGCCTAACTTGAAACCCGAGAACATCAAGAATGTGTCTTTAAAACTGGCGTCTCAACACCGAAGTTTCTCTACCGCTCATAGGAATGCATTTAACGCCGGGATGAACCCAGATAGTCCTCCTATGCACCGGGCCTACATTGCCCTCGGGAGCAATGTGGGTGAGCGGGTTGAAATGATTGAAAAAGCTTGCAAGGAGATGGAAAGGGCTCATATCAGGGTCAGGAGAACGAGCTCCCTTTTTGAGACTGCGCCGATGTATGTTCTTGATCAAGACCCTTTCATGAATGGCGTCTGTGAGGTCAGTTAATCCAAGCATGCGTTGGGGCCATCTATTGACTGTCTTTGACAGGTGGAAACCAGCTTGGGGCCTCTCGAATTGTTGGACACACTACAATCAATTGAGCTGGCTCTAGGGCGAAAGAAAATTATTGATAAAGGCCCGCGGTCCATTGATCTGGATATTCTACTCTACGATCAAGAAGTGTTCTGCCACGAGCGCCTCAATATCCCGCACAAGTTGATGCTGGAACGGGATTTTGTCCTCCGACCCCTTTGCCAGTGAGTATTGCGACGAACGAACACAGCTTGCCACAGCATCCAAGACTCATGGACAACGAATAGGCTTATTCCTCATGAATTACCACCTATTTCCGGCCGGAATAAGAGCTATCTATCCTACTTGAAGTCACTTCCGCCTCCAGAACCAGTGCCAGTGGCCACCACTCACATATCCCCGCATTTTCCACCACTGCGCTCTACAGACCCCAAACGTCCAACTCACATCATGGCCATCCTCAACGTGACCCCTGATTCTTTCTCCGACGGCGGCAAGCATTTCTCGCTGGACCTCCGCGCCCTCACCGAGACTGTCTGCAGCTTCATCAAAGCCGGCGCAACCATCATCGACATCGGCGGCGAGAGTACCCGCCCGGGGTCAACCCCAGTCGGCGAGGCCGAAGAGCTAGCCCGAGTCATCCCGATAATACGACACATCCGCACCTCGATCCCCGAAGCCAACAACGTCGCCATCAGCATCGACACCTACCGCGCCAAAGTGGCCGAGGAGGCCTGCGCCGCCGGCGCAGACATCATCAACGACGTCTCCGCCGGCACCCTCGACCCGGAGATGCTCCCCACCATGGCCCGCACCGGCAAAGCCGTCATCCTGATGCACATGCGCGGCACCCCCTCCACAATGACCAAGCTAACAGACTACCCGAACGGCATCGTCCAGGACGTCGGCGCCGAGCTCCGCGCGCGCGTCGCCGCCGCCGAAGCAGCCGGCATCCGGCGCTGGCGCATCATTCTCGACCCGGGCCTCGGCTTCGCCAAGAATATGCCCCATGATCTGGCCATCCTGCGCGATCTGCAGCAGTTCCGCACCGGTATCGAAGGGCTAGAGTACTTCCCCTGGTTGATGGGCCCCAGCCGAAAGAGATTCATTGGTCGGCTCACGGGCGTGGAGAAGGCGAGCGAGCGCACTTGGGGCACCGCGGCTACTGTCACCGCCAGCATTGCCGGGGGAGCGGATATCGTGCGCGTGCACGATGTCAGGGAGATGTGGCAGGTTGCCAAGGTGGCTGATGCTATATACCGTGTATAATATTGAGCAGTTTCATGAGCAGTTTATGAGTGTTCAGCTGCCTTGTGAAAAAAGTAAATAGACCGCTATTTCAGAATAGTACACTTTGTACATGCTACTGGACGGGAAGAAGTAACTCAGTCGATGACACGTGCTGTAACGATGCCAGGCCGTATCAGGCTTTAGTCTCTATCAGACTTGGTCATATCCAAGTTCTATTTTAGCCCAAGACATAGACAGATCTAAGCCTCGACAAGATTATCTAATTCATGAAGAGGCTGTTCGACATAGAAGAACCCAACACCATCGCTAGGGTTATGATCAGAAGACAAGTCTGAGAGCAGATAGGTTTCTCAGAATTCAGGGTGCTTGCACCGGGGATGATTTTGACAATCTAAAGAAGGATATATTGATGAGTGAATAGATACTATGGGGAGGACACTATTTGAATGAACAAAAAGGCTTGCTGGGAATGAAGTATAAACAAGCATGGTGCGCAGCTTGCTTTTACTGACGAGAATGAAACATCGACAAATCGAATTATAGCATCTAGCTGTTGAGATAGCTGCGGATAGCTCCTGTTTGAGCCGTTAGTCAGAGGACGGGATCCTAAAAGCCKAGAGTCCAAAACAAGGATACTTACCCTGCAATTTAACAGCACCTTCACCTACAAGCTGTGTCAAGTTTTCGAGATCATCACCAGCCGTGATACCGAAACGGCGTACGAAATCCTTGGCTGCACTCTCAAGATCGCCGTAAGTGTCATCACCAGTCAAATCATCTTCCGGACGACCAAAGTAAGCATTGCTTGAGATGGCGGTTGCCCCGTCAAACTGGCGGAGTCGCTCTTTAGCTTCAGCCTGCGCATTAGGGTCGAAGCGATCCCGTCCGAAGAACTCGTCCGACGAGATACCCTTCTGACTACCGAACCTGGATCTAGTGCGCTCAAGTTCCTCCTCTGATGCTTGGTTAGAATACAATTGACCTGGTCCAGAGATCACGGAAATAGAACGAACCATCTTCAGCGCTCCTGACAGGAGCAACAGAGCCGAATCCCAGCTTCTTGGGAGCAGCAGGCTTTGCGCCAACAGTCTGGCCGAATCCCAGTCTTCCCATACCCATTCCGAGGCGCTCCACTTCACTGGCGCTTCGTTCATGAGATTTGCTCGCGGACCCGAAGCCACCTGCTCTTGGGCTGATTGGAGTGGGAGAAGCGATAGCGGTGGCAGCAGTGGAAGTCTTGGCTTTGGCATCGGCCTCGGCTTGTTCTGCTTCGGCGTCGTATCCGAGTTTCTCAATGCGCTCTGCCTCCTCTTTGGCCTTTCGCTCTGCCTCCTCAAAATCGATAGCTTCTGCTCCGCCAATCTTCTTAGCACCCAGCTTAGGCGCTTTCTTGGCGCCTAGAACACTGCCCTTCTTCGCGGTAGTTGTAGACGAAGCCTTCCGGACAGAAGCGCTTGCTCGGATAGCGGTCGGAGCAGGCGAAGTAGCCTCCTTGTCCGATGCTGAAAGAGGCGATTTCGAGCGAGCACCATTGCCATTGGCACCGGCGTTCAGGAAGGGTGATGCAGTCCGGCTCACCACTGGTGGGGTACCTGTGCGCGAAGGTGGGTTGCTGGGTCGCTTAATAGAAGGCTTATCCCATGAAGAAAAGAAATCGTCGTCCGCGTCACCCGCAGGGGTACTCGATCCGTCCGAAGCAGTGCCAGCGGGAACGTCCGTGATCACAACCTCCTCGGGGTATCTGAATGAGACCAAATCAGCGTCTTTGTGTCTGATAGAGTCGAGAATCAGTGAATGACGAACTGTTGAGCATCCTGCGCAGCCCGTCTTTTCAACTCCTCCTTGTACTTGACAGCAGCGTTGCAGGTGTATTTGACCTTGACGTCCTTGCTAGCTAAAGCCGCGGATCCTCCATGCGATTGGAAATACTTAGTGGCTGATTCGTTTCCGCCGACCTTCATAATCCGAAGCTGCTCCCATTGCCATTCTGTATACAACTAGTTAGTCCTCAAGACAGGAGATAGAGGCGGTGGCAGGAGGGGTTGCATACGGTCGAGGTTCGTGGAACGAACAAACGAGATATGGACACCAAGATTGCGGTGATGGGCTGAGCAGTCAAGACACAAGTAGATACCGAAAGGCACTGACGACCATGTCGGGTTCTTGGAGCCGCAGTCGAAGCATATCTATTAAGACGCAGATTAGCATGGCAATAGGCGAGTTAAGGAGGGGCAATACACACCTTGTTTGCGGGCTTCAACTTGAGCTTCTCAAAAATCTTTTGAGACTGCGCTTTTGTAGCACTCATTGTGACTGCAGTCTAAATCAAAATGTAGGAATGAAGCCGAGAGGAAGCGTGCCTCGAGCGAGTTGAACGGAAAGTCCAGATGTCCGAAGGAGAGGGAGAGATCCAAAATGCGGCGAACGTGGTCGGAGCGTCTCCTTTGACGATTTGCACGGCAACCAAGTAATTTTCAGCTTCTCGAACGAGTTGCCACTTTGGGCGACGAGATGAGATTTTGGCGAGAGCTGCAACAAACAAAGGGGTTTAACACAAAATTGAACACAATAGGACATGAAGAATGAATAGCCCAAGGTCATACAGTCTACCAAGTACTTATCAACTCTCTCCAAGATGAAATCGAGGCCAGAAGCTGTAGTCATGTAAACAATTCAGGTAGTCCAACTTGTATTGCAATTACAGCACAAACCCGTTCCTGAAAGTTTCGAACAGATGTCGGAACAAGACTTCCCACGTGACCCACTGCAATCCAGGGCCCGTCCCCACATGGCCGAGTTTCGATCATCGCGTGCAATACTTGGATGGATTTGCCGGATTCGAGCAGATGATAATACAATTTCGGACTTTGACGTTGAACTGGGACCGTGTATTCTGATGAATAGTCACCCACTCCCCGATACACAGTCATGATGAGCCATCATCTCCTCCCAAGTACTTCAATCCCTAAGGCCTCGGCCGCCCTCCTACTGCGCCCAGCGTTTCCCCGCATGACGACTTTGACACGGTTTTACGCAACACATAGCGATCTCGGCGGGGGTTCAGGTCCCAAGGCGACCCCGAGGCGGAGAAATGTCACAGTACTATCCGATGATGGGCGATATGAGTGGGGAGAACTGAATGGGAGGGAAAAGGTTGCGCGGGCGACGCAGCAGTCGATCAACTTTCTCGTCATAATAGCCGGGGCGGTTTTGACGGTGAGATGATATTCGGCCCTGGTCCCTCCGCTCATGGAGAATCTCCAGTGGTAGCCAACTGGTCTGACAGCAGCTAGGGTGGAGTTTTCTACCTGCTCTATACAGAGGTCTTTTCGCCCAACAGCAGGACATGGCAGTTCGAGAAGGCTGTCCAACGCATCAAGGACGATACGCGGTGCACGGATCTACTAGGAGATCGAAGAGAGATCAAGGCGTACGGGGAGAGCACCGGGAGCCGATGGGAGCGGAATAGACCTATTGCGTAAGAATGTCGCCGTTGCGCTCTTTTGACCTCGGAAACTGATGATAACGGCTCAGGACTTCAACCTTCAAGGATCGGCAGGGTCGCGAGCACATGAAGATGCATTTTCACGTACTTTTGTCTCACCTTCGATACACTGGAGAAATGCTAATCCCTTTTAGGTTGAAGGACCTCTCAACTCCGGAATCGTGATTGTGCATATGATGAAACCCTTGGACAAGGACGAATGGGAGTATCTGCTTCTCGCGTTGGATGTCAAAGGTTGGTCGTCCCGATGTGTTCCAAGACCTTTGTCGTATTGACTTTCTTCAAGGACATTCGCGGATCATCCTAGAGCAAGCCCAAGAAAAGCCCGGCGTTGCCAAGGCGCTGAAGATCTTTGGCATTCAGTGGCGATAGCTGCTCATGAAATTGCGCCTATGCGATTGTGTCCTTCCGGTCAGCATACGTCTGATCGGCCAACGAATGGCCCCATGACTCCATTACGGCCGTACATGGGAGCTTAGACCGCCGGAACCGTCATGAATGGACGTTACTAGCTATCTGCTAGGGCTCAAATGGTTCTGCTCCTCCCGAACCGACCAGGTTTCTCTTAGACCAAAGTCGGTTTGAACCACGATCAGTGCTCACACTGAACACCAGCTTAAAGACCAAACATTTGGTTCATGTATAAAACTTGTATTATAGATATTTGACGCATGGGAAGGGCAGTCGCGTCTCGGGCCTTCTAAAGCGCTCAATTTACGAGACCACATGCAATACAGTGGAAATCCTGAAGCATGCATTGAAACATTCATACTCGCATTCGAATAACAACACATTATCTCTCATAACACATAATCTATAATATTTTTCTCTTTCAGCAGCCTATATCCGAGGACCTTCCAAGATAGTCTTGGCAGCTTCTGTCCGCCACCAACTCTTGCCCTCCTCGCCGGGGAAAGCAAACGCATCCATGCTCTCGGGCTTCATCTCCACACTATATCCAGGCTCCATGGGAGTGACATAGTATCCATCCTTGACGCTAGAAGGGTGCACAAAGTGCTCGTGCAAGTGGTCTACATACTCCAGCACGCTCTTCTTGCCGCTGACGACGACGTAGTCGATGGTGCTCAGATGCTGGGTGTACTCGGGCAGACCGACACCACCGGAGTGAGGGACGATGGGGACGCCGAACTTGCGGGCCAGCAGCAGGATGGCCAGGACCTCGTTGACACCGCCGACACGGCAGGCGTCGGCCTGGAGGACGGTCAGCGCTCCCGCCTGCAGGAGCTGCTTGAAGACGACGCGGTTCTGGCACATCTCGCCGGTGGCGACACCGATGGTGCCGTACGGGGTGTTCTCGAGGGCCTTCTTGATGGCGGCGTGGCCGAGGATGTCATCGGGGGAGGTGGGCTCTTCGATGAACCAGGGCTTGAACTCGGCAAGTTGGTGCATCCATTCGATGGCTTCGGGGACGGACCAGACCTGGAGAAAGGGAAGCGTTAGTTCAGTGGATTAAATCCGGAAAAGGAAGTGCGGGTTCGTACCTGGTTGGCATCGACCATCAGGATGTTACCCCGGTCGTAACCAATCGCCTCACGAGCGATGGCCAATCTGCGACGGTCCTCCTCTACGTTGGCGCCGACCTTGAGCTTGAAGTGCTTGTAGCCTTGGGCGACACTGTCCTTCAGCAACGCGCGCAGCTTATCCTCGCTGTAACCGAGCCACCCGGCACTGGTGGTGTAGGCGGGCACGGCCCGGCTCTGCTCGGCCTCCTTGATACGCTCCTGCTTGGTGGGCTCGACCTCCTTAAGGAGAGCAATGGCCTCCTCGGGGGTGATGGCATCTGTGATGTAGCGGAAGTCAATGCAGCGGACAAACTCCTCGGGAGTCATGTCCGCGACAATGCGCCAGACGGGCTTGTTGAGAGTCTTGGCCCACAGATCCCAGAGAGCGTTGACCACGGCTCCCAGGGCAAGGTGGATAACACCCTTCTCGGGTCCGATCCAGCGCAGCTGGCTGTCGGATACCAGATAGCGCCATGTCTTGCCCCAGTCGGCGGTCAGCTCGTCGAGGTCCTTGCCGACCACCAGGGGAGCCAGAAGGGTGATGGCAGCGCAGACGATCTCGTTTCCACGGCCAATGGTGAAGGTCTGTCGCGGTCTCAATTAGCTTCTTTCTCTGCTCGTAGTTTGTAGAAACACCACGGGCTTGATGCGTACCATGCCATGACCAGCGTATGACGAGTCTGTGTTGATGATACAGTACGCCGCCGAGTAATCACCCGCAGCGTTCATGGCATCGGAGCCAGTCTTGTCGAGGGAGGTCTAATTCACTCTTTCTTAGCCAATTGACACGGGGTCTGTCCATATGGGGCGGCGCAACTTACAGGAAACCTCACATCCCGGGTGCTGAAGCCAGTGATCTTAACCATGACGTCGGCTCAACACTCGCGTTAGAAAGTAGTCTAGAGGAAGTTCAACGTCAATCCCAAATCAACCAGCGACTTCACCTCGTCACGCGCATGGCAATTGAGCAAACGACGCCGCGACAAAACTGACCTCTGAAATGCGGGGGGATAACAATATAACCAATTCAGTACACCAAAGTCACTCGGTATACCTCAAGGAACCAAAGAGATCTCAATCCCGGCTGCGAGAGATTGAGAGAGAGAGAAAGAGGCAGAGAGAGAGCAAGAACAAGAGAAAAGATTCTTAATTACCCCTCCAAGACATGGGGGCAGACACGCCAGATATACGGCCCTCGGCGGTCCCCCCTCAGGCTAAATCAAGCAATCCATAACTGCACTGCGGAACAATTACACTGTCTGCTGCGTCTGGATTGCTCCGGGGTGCGTGGGACTGCAGTGCCATTGGCGGAGGAATTGTCCTAAGCTGTGGTCTGTGTTTATCCGCCAATGATATAATTGCCCATGACCATCGGGCCGCCTCCGCGTATTTTATTTTCTGTATAGGACGATGAAACGGTTCCTGAATACAGTAAGCTTGTACCTACGTAGATAGTATCTACAAGGTCACGAGTCTGTTGGCAATTTCTGCGGTTTCAGTTTCGGATCACCTGAGGGATACGATTAAACTACGGTATCAGACAGATGAAAGACGAGTAAGAAATGTGATTGGCGTAGCTTTTCCAATGCGACGTTGGAGCACTAACGAGGTGACTACATGCGTGAGAGCATAAAGATATCTCAAGCCAGGCTTAAGTTGAGTGAGTTTCAAATATGGAGATGAGGGATGGGCAGTAAGGGGACCCAAGAGCTATTCAGAAGGACTGTACCCCATGTCGAGGTGGATATCAAATTAGAAGCACCTATCAGCCCAAATACTGCTAGCCCTATCGAATCTCCTCCCTATCAGATACAGTATCAATCATGCTGAAAGACCTCTCTTTTCGCTTTCCGAGAAGAAAATAATCATTCGCCACAACTTGCGGACCAGTACCTCCGCCTCTTCGTCGAGTGCCTGTAGACAATCGGGTTAGCTTCTGCTGTGGGATCATAATTCGTATCGGGGAATCTCACCTCCTCCAGCTGTTCCACAAGCTCCTGAGGTTGTCCGTGTTTCCGGACATGCTCTTCCACCACGTCCACCAACATCTGCTCCTGCACTCCGAGGTACTCCACGATCTTCTTCTCAACAAAAGGCTTGAGCTGTTCTCGCAAAACAGTCTCATCCACAAACTCCCACTTGACATCCCACTTCCATAATCCTTCCTTGTCGGTGGGGATTTCTGCMGCCAGCTGCCGAGCGGCTTGCGCCCGCTCCTCGTCGGAGAGACCGGCCGCTTCCGCAGCGCTGTCGAACTTGATGGGAATGAGGGGTCGTCTGGCGGTCGCCTGGGGCTCTTCTTCGTCCTCCAGCAGTCCTTCCACTTCGGCCACGGTCCGGCGGGTGGTGGCGGCTTGAGCCTTCTGGGCTGCAGCGCCAAGAGAAAGCTTGAAGCGCTGCGGCTCCCTGGGCGCCTGGGTACGTGCCTCCAACTCCTCAGCTTGGCGCGCGAGGAAGTCGTCCGCCATGCCACGTGCCTGCTCGCGTTGCTGCGCAGACCGAGCGCGCTCTCGTTCTTCGGCCGCACGGTCAGCCTCGTCGTTGCTGATCTCACGAGCACGGAAGGCGGCACGACTCCGGAGCCATGCGCCCCGGTCGGCATAATAGTCATCAACTTTGCGACTGGCCTCGACGTCGTCGTTCCATTCCCGATACCGCCGATCAGCCTCATCACGAATTTCTTGCGCCTTGGCCTCCTCCTCCTTATCCCGCTTCTTCTCACGCTCCAGAGCTGCAGTCCTGCTCCGCTCGCGATTGAGCCATCGCCTTTCCTGGTCAAGAAACTGCTTCTCCAATTCAGCCTCTCTCTTTTCTTGACGTCGGCGTTCCAGCTCCTCGTCACTTGCATCAGTATCCTCGTCATCTCTATCGGTGTAAACCACAGTCGCGCCGTTGATTGCGCCTCCGTTGACAAACGACACGCCTTTCTGGTAATCCTTGGGGATTTGTACGCCGAATCCCTTAGGCCCCGAAGGTGCGTTCGGCATACCGCGGTCTCGCGGGCCAAGGGGCACACCATTGGCCCCGGCAGCAGGTCCACTAGGAGCGGTAGGTGGCGGAGAAGCCAGGCGGTTAAGGCGAGAGCCTGCATTTCGGGCTCGCTCCATGGATTCGATCTCCTCCTCTCGCTTCAAACGTTCAATATCTCTGCGGTTGCTGCGCTCTCGGAAAGCTGCAATCTCCTTGGCGACGTTCTCCCTCATCTCAGGAGGAATGTCGGCCAGTTCGTCTTCAACCGTAATTGGAATGGTGACAACTTCAGCAGAGGTGCCATCGGCGCCTTCAGCATCCTTCATTGCGGTGTCTCCTTCACGGTCGATGGCGGAGGCGTCTTCTTTCCGGGTGGGCGAGGTGGGATGGGAAAGCTCGGAGAGAACGTTGGCGAGTTTGCTACGCGCAGCATCGAGCCGCGCCTGACGCTCCGCCGGGTCTTGTTCGCCTCTGGAGTTTTCGTACTGCTCCAGATAGCTCAGGGAACTATCATCAACAACCACCTAATCGCAACATGGTCAGATGCATAAAGTGAACCTGTAGGGCTGTATACGAACCAGTAGTGTGCTCTTTTCCACCTCCTGCTCCTTCTTGTCACCCTCCTCGGATGGCGTTTGTCTCTTGACCGGCACTTCCACGTCCTTTAGTATTTCTACAGCAGTACCGAGACTTTCAGGGTCCTCGTACTCTGCGAAGCCAAATTTGCACGGCTTATCATCGGCATCCGTAGCACGGATCCACCGCCTGAGGTTCCCAGCGGACCGCAAAATCTTCTCGATGCCCTCGTCGCCGCCAGCGCCCTCGGTAATACCCCCAACAAAGATGGTCCTTACGATCTCTTCCCTCGTCGGAGGCTGCAGTTGCATCATCGCATCTCGTACATTCTGGCGTTGAGACTCAAGATTCGTTGAACCCAAACCCGCACGCCTTCCCGGAGCCTCGCCACCGCGTTCCCTGCTCATGTCCGGAGTAGCTGATTTCGAAGGGCCGGACGTCCCAAGTCGGATCACAGGTGCAGAGAAGTTAATGTTGGGCATATTGGGGGGAGGTTGGAAGTTAGGAGGGAATCCCGCAGGTCGACCGGGCTGCGATATGTTTGCCTGCTGCATCCCCGGGGGAGGAGCGGTCCCCGGAGCGGCCATCCCAGGAGGAGGAGCTAGGATGTATCAGTACACTGGAAGAGACGGAAAGAGACGCGACGAAAGAAAAGCATATACTGACCCATGCCAGGAGGAGCTCCATAGGCTCCATAGTCAGGCGGCCTGCCATACAGACCTGGAGCTACAAAACTGAGTTAGCACCTCGCACACTGAGAAATCAGAATTGCACGTAGTGGACATACCTTGGTAAGGATTGTACATCACGGCCGGATTCGCCGCTCTGATAGCGACGGGTAGGGAAGCTGTAGAAAATATCGAATAGCAGCAGAACTAGCTATGTGTTTTGATAAGGAAGAACAAAAAAACTTGATTAAATAGAAAACAAGTGAGCAAGAGCCACCTGCAGCAGATGATAGCTGAGAATGCAGGTCTGAAGAGTAGATCAAGTGCTGCGATCAGTGTCGGAGTCGGCTTAGAGAAACTTGCGATAAAGTCGGTCGTGAAGGCGGTATGGTCCGTGCATTTCCTTTTTGGGCATTGGGCTTTCTTGTGAAGGCTGGCTAGTATAGTAATAGCCTGAAGTTATTAATGACGGGCTAGAGATTGTGACAGACAACCAGACCCTGTCTGATTTAAAAATCAAGTGAATCCTATTGCCCTTATTAATGATTATGGAGACTGGTTGTGAGCCCTCACAATTAAAGCATCGCAGTTAACTCTGAAGTATTGGATAAACCAAATATTTGTTAGGACACAAGCCTTGAGTCTTCATATCTAATATCTCCTTATACTCGCTGTGTAGATGCACGTAACATTCAGACTTTGCATTAAATGTCAGCCTGTTGATCATGACTTGAAATATTAGGGATCATACACTACACGATCTGAGCCTGAAGCTTCCACCACTGTCTTAGACCACAGCGCCTCTTCCTAGCTCTATAATGTCTATTACTCTGTTCTCGCATAATAGATTAAGTCTTAAGACTTCAGAATAAGGTAAGACTTTACCTCAGAACAAAACCTGAATTAGGCTTTCTTACATTATATGGATACTATTTTACACGGATAATATCCAAAAACAATTAAATTTAGAAATCAAATGCATGCACAATGTTATTGTTGAAAGATGCATGAAGATATGATTTATTAAACAGTGAAGCATTTAGGGCAGCAATTATGCGGGCAAATATCCCAACAATTAAGCAGACTCAAACACAGGCTGGTAGAGCATAATACGCTGAGTCCTGAGGATCAGCAGACTTAAAGATCAAGCAGGATAAACACATCTCATCACAGTTCCCTAAACCAGCATACCCAGACACTGTGTTAGTAGTTAATAAGGATGAAGCTGTCTATGCTACAAAGGCGCCACCTATGCTGAGAAGATCCAGAAAGCAGAGTGCCATTAGCTAAGCAAAAAACATATCCAGCAAAATATACAGGCCATTGATAAAAGCATTTACCTCTCCTGGCTGAAGAGGAAGAATTTATAACTTGAGTTGGGGAGACTGTAAAATCACAATCACAGTTCCTTTCTTTCATGCTTGCGTCTTTTTTAATCCTTGAAAAGCTCAGCAATAGGGGGATAGTCACTCAGATCCTTATAGAACATCGCCTGCCATTTTTCCAGGATAGCACATTGCTCATCCATATTCTGGACATCATGCAAAGCATCCAGCAGCTCACGCGGTTGGAGCTCGGGGAGTGATTTATACTCATAAACCCAGAGACCCTTGCTGTTGGATGGCCAGCCATAGATTGATTGATAATATTCGTGTAGGCTAATTAATTCCCCCTCACTGTAGTACTGTTCTTCGCATCTCTCTTCATCTTCCTACTCCTGAGCACTAATGCGTCGTAGTTGCTCTGTAAATGCATCCTCCTCCTTCTGAGATGCTGATCGTTGAACCAGTAACTCTGATGGGTTGAGGCCAATGTATATTATATCAGCTGGAGTGGGGGTTTCTTTGCGCCAAAATTTACCATTTAAAAGCCAGGCTTACACGAAGAGTCGGTGACTTTTCCTCATGACTCAAAAGGCAGGGTGCACACCTTTTATAAGACTAGTGCCATAGTTGATGTCAATGGTATACCCATCATTTTGACCCTATCCTTCTTGCGTGTTGCCTTATTCAATAGACTGTTAAGGGGTGCTTGGAAAAAGAAATCTTAGGCTATACATACTAACATCAGTTAGTAGTGGGGACAGTCATCTCTGGAATAATCTCTTACATGAAGAGTACTGTGGTACAGACCCCAATGACAGTGAGAAAGAACTGAAGCATTCTTTGCATGGAGGAAGCTCTGGAATGTGCGCAATCTCTTAGAATGGATGGCATCATAAGATTTATGCCCTCAGCACCGCTAGCATCTATATTGCTCTTGGCCATGTTATCCGTGAGCAAAGCCCAACGCACACCTAACCATACTCATGATCGGTCCATTCATCATCCGTCTCCCTCTCCCATAGATCATTCTCGTTGGTCTGCGGCTGCTTCACCGTGGTTGCGTTCTCGATTAACTCATCAATCCCCTCGATGTATGTCAATCGTGGCAATTTCTTGTCCTTCTCGGCGAGCAGATTCTCCAACTGCCTATCAAACACGTCGTCCGGAAGACCCTTGACCTGCGGTTTCATATCCTTCTCGTACCCATAGATACAGAGCGATTCGAGGCTTGGTGGGAGATGATCCACGATCGCAAATGATGCATCCTCCACCTGGTCGTGGCCAATTCCTCGAGCCAGGTAGTAGAGGAGGTGGATGCCGAGGCTCAGATTCTTTAGTTCGGTAAACCCACGAAGAGAGCACGGTGACGATCGACAACCGACTGGATCATCCTTCGCTTCGAGCTCCTGGAGTTCTTCTGCCCACTCCTGTTGATAAACGGGGTGGGATCTGGCCGATGGGCCGTCACTGGCAAAGAAAGCTTGTCCTAGGCCGGGGTCGAAGGTCTCGGCCAGTGGAGTTTCTGCCTCCACATCCAAATCCAGATGCAGCAACGAATGCCCGTGCAGGAGGAGAGCCCTAAGGACATGATCCGGACTGAATATGCTCAACGAGCCATCGCTCGAGCCTCGGCCACCGACTGCATAGGTAAACTCCTCCAGCCGTTTAGCCGACTCGATGGCCTGCACCAGATGATGGTAATCCAAACTGGAGTTTCGAATGGTGATTTTGGTATAATTCCCTGATTGAGGCGGGGGCTCCACGCTAGCACTCTCCGTGCCCATAATGGCGTCGACCCGGATGGATTCCACTCCGGGCAGCCGGCGCACCAAGTTCAGGCTGCCGTACAAGTCATAGGGCTGGTAATAGAACCAGCGATAGATATTTGTATTAGCATCGACAAGGAATCGAACCTTGCGAAGATATTGCAGGAATGGCATAGTCTCCTGCGGGCTACTATTCGCACGGTCTAGGAAATGCTTGAAGAAATAATCTGTTTCTCGGAGTGGGGTCCCATTGGCTTGCGCAGTCAGTTTCGACAGCCTCGAAGGTTCCTTCCCGACAGGGCAGAAATTCAGCGATTCCAACAGTGGCGAGACGCTGACCAGCAACGCTGCCAACGCCTGGGCGAGAAACGGGGTTCGCGGGTCATGATGGCTAGTTACAGTAAGGCTCGGGTGTTTTAGATGTCACTGCTCTGAGGACGTGAAAGCCGCATCATGAGATAGTAGAAGAACAAAGAAGGGTGCGGGAAGAGGGGGGAATCATACTCCATGCTGGCCGGATTTTGGAGTAGGATGTTGAGCATCTTCTCCTGTTCTTGCGGAGACTCAAAGCCAGCCCGCCGAATAGCCGCGGTCAAGCGCTCCAGGTCTTTTGGTCGAAGGGACCGCTGAGGGGGCTTCACTGTGTATGACTGCACAATTCCATGACCTACCGATGGGGATCGGTTCAGCTCTATATGGCGAACGTACCGCCCATATTGAGGGGTTTTGAGAATCGACCGGAGAATTCTGAAGGCCACAGCCAAATCTAAGGTCCCTCGTAGCTTTACTCGACGGTATTTGCGCCGAGTGATCATGTCACAAAGACGATGCCAACGGCGGCATTGTAGAGAGAGCGCCGCTGCATCTGCATGTGATGGAAGGTAAGAAAGGATGTGCAGGAGAACCTCGTCTGGGAGGGATTGGACAGACATTCTGATAGAACGAGTCACTGGATATATCCAAACAATCAGCCCACAGGAAGAAAGATTGATATAGAGTCTAGTCGAGAGAGGAGAGACCGAGAAACACGAGAGATGGACGGGAGACAGGATGTCTAGCATTATTAGGGTTCCAGATCGTAAATAGTTCACTACTAGGTAGTTAATTAATTATATGTCACTATCTATACCCTGACAAAGACTGGGATTGTCTCAATGGGACACGCAACCTCAACGTCCTGATCTCCAGCTCGTACCATTTCCTCCCCCATAGCTTCCATAAAGCTCCTGTGGGCAGCTACACTGTAATCTTTTGCTGTCCGGCCTCGAGAACTGGCGTAATAAGATACTTGAACCCTTTGAGGATTATTCTATAACTTGAAATTCGCCCTCATGCTCTGTGAACACATGTTCTATACCTAGTGAATTGATATACTTTGATCACCCCGCCAAGACACTTCCATACACCCGCAACAACAAGTATGTATCTCCCCTTGCATATGGGATATTATCATCAGAAGCACAACTTAAGATGCTGATCCATGCCTAAGATATCAACAGAAGAAGCTTCCTGGTATCTATGTATGAATCGCAAGCTCCAGCTTAACAAACGAGAAGCAGGAGCGCAACCATGCAGATGGACTGGAGAACCACAGGACCAGTAACTGTCAAGCGTGATCAGGATGTCCAATTGAATCAGTAATAATACAGAAGCAGAGTGAAATCGCCGTTATGGACGTTAAGCTGTCTGAATTAGACTTCTCCTCTGTACCGTAGTCCTATATCTATTTAACCGGCCAGAAGGGAATCCACGGGGATCATCAGGATGCTAGCTATGGAGTCTATGGACAAGGTAGACTCCACGTCAGAACTTTGACGATTATGCTCATTAGACTCACCGACAGACAGTACAGCACCTGGAACACAGAGGCTCTTTGGCCTTTGGAGTATCGAGAAATGGCCTGGGGGTTGCTCAGGGAATCTGGTGTCGGAGTACAGTCGTCCATCAATAACACATATTCCGAGGAGCAGCAGAATCTTCAAGTCACCCGGATAGACCTTATCAACATCCCCTATTTGCTTTACTGCCATTGTTTATTATTATTACTATTATTATTATCGTCTTTTCCAAGTCTAGAACGCACTAGATTACCAAGAAGGCCAGGCAACGTAGACAAGGTTACTGCGGAGTTGTAATTCCAGCTTGGGGGTGTCCAGATGATCATAGGAGATTCGACACCAGTCAAACCCTCCTGATAATTGTTGAGTAAACATCAGGGAGTAACTATAATAGACTTTATTACTCAAAGATATATAATCATCTTCCAAATTATGTATCCTTCCATCACTCTTGGTCAGTATCTAGTAATAGTCGGATAAATTCAGCGCTGGTCTCTGTTAACTTTCATTTGTCTGCCCCACGTCAGCCCCTCCAAGCGGACCCCAACAGGCCGATTGACGACATACTCCCTTGCTACCGGTACCTTAGGTAGTACTAGGACAGCCATAGCTACGTTACCGGGTTCCAAGCAAGCCAGCTGTTTTTCCGGCCTTCATCATCGCCCTCCCGTACTTCCCGCTTCTAGAATTTCTTCAACTTGCTTTCTCTCCTCCATATATCTATACCCTCAGACAGAATCTGAACTCCTCACATACCTCTCTCCCCTTTTAGGTACGGAATTTATTTGTTTGCACGCGACTCCCGTATCTGCTGCATTCCCTTCTTAATACCCCTCCATCTCCTGCCCCGCACTGACGCAAGAGCTCTCCTACTACAGATCAACTCAAACTACACAGTAGTCGCAATGCCTGGTTTTTCGCAGGCTACAGAACTCGGTGCCTGGAAGGAGCTCCAGGAGCACCACAACACCCTCGGACGCAACATTGTCCTCAAGGAATACTTCGAGAAGGACCCACAGCGCTTCGAGAAGTTCAGCCGTACCTTCGCCAACCCGGTTGACAACACCGAGATCCTCTTCGACTTCTCCAAGAACTTCCTCACTGAGGAGACCCTTGCCCTCCTGGTGAAGCTCGCCAGAGAAGCCGGCGTTGAGGAACTCCGCGATGCTATGTTCAAGGGCGAGCCCATCAACTTCACCGAGGACCGTGCCGTTTACCACGTTGCTCTGCGCAATGTCACCAACCAGCCCATGCAGGTCAACGGCAAGAGCGTCGTTGAGGACGTCAACTCCGTGCTTGAGCACATGAAGGAGTTCACGGAGCAGGTTAGAAGCGGCGAATGGAAGGGTTACACAGGCAAGAAGATCAACACAATCATCAACATCGGTATCGGTGGTTCTGATCTGTAAGTTTGCTACTTACCCCTTACTTGTTTGCGCTGCTTCTATCCCCAGGCGCAATTCTTTGGCTGAAAGATTGCTAACACGCCCAATAGCGGCCCTGTCATGGTGACTGAGGCGCTCAAGCCTTATGGTGCCGAGGACATGACCCTTCATTTCGTCTCCAACATCGATGGGACCCACATTGCCGAAGCTCTCAAGCACTCCGACCCCGAGACCACTCTTTTCCTGATTGCTTCCAAGACATTCACCACTGCAGAGACCACCACCAATGCAAACTCCGCGAAGAAGTGGTTCCTTGAATCTGCCAAGAATGAAGCCCACATTGCTAAGCACTTCGTCGCTCTCTCCACCAACGAGGAGGAGGTGACCAAGTTTGGTATTGACAAGAAGAACATGTTCGGTTTTGCGTCCTGGGTCGGCGGTCGCTACTCCGTGTGGAGCGCCATTGGTCTCTCTGTTGCCCTCTACATCGGCTTCGACAATTTCCACCAATTCCTGGCTGGTGCTCACGCCATGGATAAGCACTTCCGCGAGACTCCCCTCGAGAAGAACATTCCCGTTCTCGGTGGTCTGCTGAGCGTCTGGTACAGCGACTTCTTCGGCGCCCAGACCCACCTCGTAGCACCTTTCGACCAGTACCTGCATCGCTTCCCCGCCTACCTGCAGCAACTCTCCATGGAGAGTAACGGCAAGGCTATCACCCGCACCGGAGAATACGTTAAGTACACCACCGGCCCCATTCTGTTCGGTGAGCCCGCCACCAACGCCCAGCACAGCTTTTTCCAGCTGCTGCACCAGGGTACCAAGCTTATTCCTTCGGATTTCATCATGGCTGCTGAGTCGCACAACCCCGTCGAGGGCGGCAAGCACCAGCGCATGCTGGCCTCCAACTTCCTCGCTCAGTCCGAGGCCTTGATGGTCGGAAAGACTCCCGAGCAGGTCAAGACGGAAGGCGCCCCCGACAACCTGGTGCCTCACAAAACATTCCTGGGTAACCGCCCAACCACCTCCATCCTCGCCCAGAAGATCACTCCCTCCACACTCGGTGCCCTGATTGCTTATTATGAGCACCTCACCTTCACCGAGGGTGCCGTGTGGAACATCAACTCCTTCGACCAGTGGGGTGTCGAATTGGGCAAGGTCCTTGCCAAGAAGATCCAGAAGGAGCTGGAGACAGCCGGAGCAGGTGGTGACCACGACGCTTCCACCAGCGGCTTGCTTCTGGCCTTCAAGAAGAAGGCCAACCTGGCTTAAATCTTGCTGCAAACATCGGCCGGTCCAGTCAAACCAAACTACAAAAATGTAATTCTTCACGACTCATGAGTGATCGCTTTTTTTCTTCCATAGCACACAATTGAAATGCAAGTCATCAACCCAAGATAGTGCCCATCTCGTAGAACACTTTTCAGATGTCTCGGGTATATATGGGGTTGTAACAACAGAACCAGACGTGTGGAATCAGATAAGATTATAGATATCTATGGAACCAAATATGAATCGCAAAGAAATATATCACGACTATCTATTCACGATGGGCGTTACGGAGTAGAATTAGGTTCATTGACCGTGGGAGATCGTTCGGCGAATTGGGGGTAACTTTTTGTTGATCCCGCGGCAGCCACACAGTCCACTCTGGCAAACTCCGAATATCATTCCACGAGGGAAGCTCAAAGACGCCTCTTTGGCGTCAACAAATCCTCTAACATGTTCTATTCCCAGAGACAATCCTCATATATGCCATTCTTAGCACGGTATTATGCATTGATAATCGTTGCTTTGTCGCAGGTCGCGGCCGCGGGGAAGAATGATGTCGCCAGTGGCAGGACTGTGTACAGCTATGGACAGCCTATGCCCGTGACCTGTTTGAACCGGACAATGTAAGTCACCCTAGATGTTGCTCAAGGAKATTCGGTCGCGTTGAATATAACATGCTAATTGCCTGTTTAGTGACTCTGGAGAACATGTAACGCCTCCCCTTTCCGCGGTCTCTGCTGCTTGTTGCTGGGCATGCCTGTACTGAGAC
Source organism: Aspergillus pseudoviridinutans (assembly GCF_018340605.1). Taxonomy (NCBI): domain Eukaryota; kingdom Fungi; phylum Ascomycota; class Eurotiomycetes; order Eurotiales; family Aspergillaceae; genus Aspergillus; species Aspergillus pseudoviridinutans. The sequence goes on along the minus strand of NW_025091285.1, from coordinate 1,449,347 downwards.
ACCTGTCTCTACAACGCAGTCCTTCAATATGCCCACTGGCTAACAACTCTCTTACTGTACAGATCACGGACAATCTCGGCAAGCTGCAATACGTTCCCTTCCCAACCTGCAATGAGACCTTCCTCCCGCTTGCCCTCCGCTACGGCGTGACAGAGACAATCAATTGCACCATCAGCTCGCTCCCCGACGAGCTCTACCACCTCCTAGAATATTACGTCCACTCGGATGTACCACTAGCCTGTCGCGTACCCACCGCGCCCCTCGCCCCATCCGCGCAAGCAAACCCATCCCCTGATACCAAGAAGAGCGAAAACACCGACCTCTCCCCCCTCGACAATGGCGGACCGGCATACACACCCCTTACCTTCGCTCTACAGGGCACTCTGCAGCGCAGCCATCTACACATCTGGACAGACATGAACGTCCTCGTGCACAATATCGCCTCAGCCTCCGCGTCGAGCAAGACCAAGAAAAGTAACCGGAAGGGCAAGCATGCGAGCCCGGGGTACGTTGTGGCCGGCACTGCCTACTCGATTCCCGAGTTCGACGGCCCTGTTCCGAAGGACAAGGACGCTGATGAGGACGGCGCGGCTGTTGCTGTTTCCGAGGCGGCGCGCGATCCCTGGACGGCCGGCCACGGCACGAAGGTCATTCGCGGCGAGCCGCTCACGTTCACCTTCCATGTTAGCTGGGTTGAAGGCGGAAAGGGGATCTGGTGGCCTGCCGGGGGCCCGGATTCGGAGGGATCGTCTGGCGTAGCGTCGTTCTTTTCCAGGTTTTTCTTCTTCGTGCTGGCTGCGAGTGTCGGGGCGGTTGTGGCGTTGTACTGGGAGCGGAATGGGGCGCGCCGACGGGCTGGATGGCGCGGTGATGGGATTTTGGGCACTTCTACTCCTCGTGGGAAAGGGTCGGTTGGAATCGCGTACGGCAATGGGGGTAAAACAAATGGGTACGGGGGTTACTCGCCTGCGAGCACTCCCTCTGTGGTCGCTACTGGTGGTGGTGGTTATGGATATGGGGGATACGGGAAGAAGGACTGAGGTGTTGTACACGAATATATGCGGATGATTGTATATCTCATGTCTATATCTAATTCTGACGAAAATGAACTTCTTGAATACCAATCAACCGGACCCATTGTTTTCTGGACATATACCAAATAGAAAAACAGTTTAGAAAATAGTTATACATGACAGGAAAGTCCTTTTCGCGAGCACTTTCTCTCGCTCGCAAAGTCCACTTAATCTCCCTCATCCCAGTCCATAGCTCTGATGCAGACCGTCTCTCTGTACACCAGCCTCGTCGAAAAACCATCACTCAACACATCTTACCAGCCCTGCGCCCTCATACGCTGGATCTTGTTCACAGTCTCCTTAAACGAGAACTTGAACAACTTCCGCCACCGCTCCATCCTCATGTTCTTCCGCATCTGGCCCCTCCGCACATGGAACTTCTGTGCATGCCACTGCGCCCGCACCTTGTTCGTCGTGATATTCCCCTGCAGCACGCGCAGCGCCGTCGTCAGATCCACCCCCTTCTCCGGCTCCACGTGCACCTGGCGACCCAGCGTAGGCCCCAATTTCAGCTCCACCCGGCGGAGCGGCTGTTTGTAGCTGTCTGTCTCGGGGGCCATGCCGACTGCGCGCGAGAGGGAAAGCGGGTCGAAGGACTGCTGGGAGGGCTGGCCGCCTTCCGTGGCATCGCGGTTGCTGTTGTTGAAGTTGAGTTGGTTGAGGATCCGATCGAAGTCGGCGGAGTTGGAGTTGGATGCTGTGCTGCTGGTTTGGACTTTGGATTGATCCTGGGTTGACGCGGGGGTCGTAGAGGCTGGCTGGTCCTGGCTAGTGGGACGAGTTTGTAAGAGGGAATTGGATGTTGAGAAGTATCGGAGGGCATTCTGTCCGCGGAAGACGATGGGTTGTGTGGTGTATAGCGAGGTTGTCGGCCTCAAGCGGAGGCATCGAGTCACGGATCGTGCCTCCATCTTTGCAATATGGGAAAATTGGGTGATACGTATGAAGAGGAATGAGTAGAAACGCTAATCTCAGAAGGAAAATATGGTTGGTTCTTGAAGATAAAGACCAGTGCTCGGCGTGAAGCTGTATCTCGCTGGAAATCTAGCGGACGTTCTCAAGACGGAAATCTGCACTCACGTGACTTGGCCATTTCTATAGATGCTCCGCAGCCGAAACGACTCAACATCGGAGAACATCAATTGACAAGCCAGAGTCTGATTTCTCTAGAAGACGTTCAGACCGCCGGGAAGCTCGCAGTATCGACAATACAACCTGCAGTATTCCGACTGCCATAAACGAGACCATGTCCTCAATCACAATAGCAACACTTCCCCGCATGACTCGGGATGCTCTCTCCGAGCTGCTTCTCTCGACCAGTTCTCCCAGCAAGCTTGCCATCATCGACGTAAGAGATTCGGGTACGATGCGAGACCACCTACACATATTTCCGCTGTTTTCCAATTGATTTCTCTTCTTGCAGACCACATTGGCGGGCATATTCATTCCTCCACCTGGGTTCCGAGCTCAACACTCGACTATCGCATGCCGGAACTGGTCCGAACGCTCAAAGACAAAGAAAAGGTTGTATTTCACTGTGCTCTGAGCCAACAGCGCGGCCCATCAGCCGCCCTCCGCTACGCGCGAGAACGAGAGGCAGCATTGGGTCCTGAAGAGAGCAAGAAGCAACAGGTCTATGTCCTCGAGGGCGGGTTTGTCCAGTGGCAGGAGAAATATGGTAAAGACACCCGGCTGACAGAGGCGTACGTCGAGGATATATGGAGGGAGTATTGAGACACGCTCGGTCGTCTCGTAACAGCGATCCCATTGCGATATACACCGCTTTCCATCGATCTTTAGAAGCCTCGCGAGCAGTACTCGGGTCCGGTTTACCGCGGCCGGATAGAGGGTATACGTCTCTCTGCCTGTGAGATTCAGAATCAGCTCCACGCTACGCTGGACGGGTGTTTCGGGACATGGCGGGTTCTAACGCTGCAAACGCGATGGCGCAATGCTTATATAGCTTTCTAACGCGACCACTTGTCTATAAACGCTAAGAGCTTGTGGATACCCCTTCTATATATACATCTATCGTACAGTTGTCTTCATAAGTACGCAGAAAGATCGCAGGTATTACTGCAATTGTTACATCTGAACAGTCCCACCGAATCCAACGGGTCTCCTTCTCCCACCATTCTCCGGAATGATGGCCATGAACTTGTAGAGCTTTCCCATGCCGCCCCCGCCCCTCTCGACCAATCTCTTCCACCCACTTTCGAGCGTCTTGCGCTTCTCTTCATCCTGGACTCCCTTGAGCAGTTGCTGCATCCGCTCTGCGATGCCCATGACCTGCAGGAAATCTCCTTGCTCTACCGGTCCGTGAACCTCAACACCCTCACTAGCTTCAATGGCCGCCTCCGCAAGAGCCATGAAATCAACATCAGCACTCACGTCGACTTGGCCTGGCGCTGAGAGTGCTGGCACATTCCGATGATGCTGGATCCCGCGGAGCGAATTGATAGGGATGGTCGACATCGTTCCGTAATCCATGATCAGCGCTGCTCCAGATGGTACCCGCTTCGGCTGCGCGGCGGCCGCATTCTGCGAGCCCGCAGTCCGAGGCGCCTGTGTCGAACCCCCAATGCGGCGAGCAAAGTCGGACGCATATATGCGGCTTTCCGGGCTGACTTCGATCGTAGAACCTGGCTTAGACTTGAGCTTTCGGTACCGCTCTGAGATCTCCGGGATCACGAGAGAAGACGGAGTCGATGCCTTGGCTAGTGTCAGCTTGAATTCGGGCTCGCCTTCGAGATTCTCTTCGACTGCTTTGGGATTCAATGTAACCATGATCTCGCGCCACTGGGGAGTATTAGCGGGTTTCATGGGTTGGTGCAGCTTCGCAGGGCCAGTAGGAGTCATAATCTCGCTCTGTTCGGACTGGTTCTCAGGCGCCGGGGGGATGGACTCGAAAGCGTGGATTGGAAGTGCATCGAAGAATTCGTGGGCAAAGATGAATGGCGTTTTGTCTTCCTCTGCATAACCGTCTCAGTAACTGGCCCTTCAATAGTCTGGAGGCTCAATGCGGGTCTTACCATGAGGCAGTAATCGGATATCCTCTACCCAGATCACCGGAACATTGAAATACTTGCTGGTACTCTTGTGACCGATATCCGTCTCCTCCATAGCCGCATCACCGCAAAGACGCTGTTTCTGGACCTCTCTCAACGTCGGACTAGCTTCAACCAGATAGATAGCTTCGAGACTCGACGCGAAGCTCTTGAAGTTCCTGAACGTCTAGCCGTGAAGCTCTATCAGCGAGACATTCCAACCCGACTGCCGAGGATGAAATAACTCACACGTAACATGTCGTCCATCAGTGTTCCCTTTCCCGGCCCGACCTCTATGAGCTGCACCCCGCTGCGTTTCCGTCCTTGGGCCATCCATTCTGTGATCGTCCATATACCCACCAACTCCCCGAAGACTTGTGAGATTTCAGGCGAGGTTACGAAATCTCCCTTCTTTCCAAAGACTTCGCCGCCGCCCTCAGGTCGAGTCGTGTAATAGCCACCCTCTGGAGATGTGAGAACTTGGCGCATAAAGGCCGCGATAGGGATAGGCCCTGTGACCTAGAATCAAGCAGTTTGTCAGCTATAAATCAAGAATATCTCGCAAAGCTGAACGCAAGAGTATGACCACATACCTTAATCGCATTCGCTAGCGTTTTCGCGAGCGGTGTAGACCACTGCCTTTGATCAAATGTTGAGGAGCATCGGTGCGACCCGATCCGTAGGTTTCGACACTGATATGTCCGAACATGTCGGGTCAAAGCACGCTTCGTCGCACTATTCATCTTTTGGGTGCGGTCTTCTCAAGCACGTGCGCTTGGGGACGGCGTTTCAATTCGATAAGGTCAACGACCCGTGCGCATCGGGTGATGTTCAATGATGATCAGATATGTTTAAGAAGGACGGGGCTTGTGAGATAGACTGCTCCAGGTAGGCTACGTAGCTATTCCCACATCCTCCGATGTTCATAGCTCCAATTTCTCCGCAATAAAGTTTCGGAACACGTGATGTTATCTTATCAATTGAGCATTAATTTACAGTGATTATCCGACATTATTGCGTCTTATCGTCAGGATCGACAGTATAAATTGCTCGCAGAGCGTGCACCCGAAAGCCTGATTTCTGAAAAGAAAAATCCCTGGTGTACTTAGTACTTAGCAATGGGCTGGTGCGGAAGAGGACATGATTTCCCATCGAAGGAAACCAAAAAAGCAAGAGATTTGGTGATAGCATGGCCCGGCCATTTTGAGCGCAACGCGCTAGTTCATCGGTGTCGTCCACCCCTATGACCGGAGTTCCGTGTGGGTGCATCAACCATCATTTGATCGCTATAAAGTCCAGTCTCTTGCGTATTCTGGTTTGTTTGTCTGCCAGCTCGTCCGTACGCTCGGTTGCCTCTCGCATTGCGCCTGTTGTAACGGCCATTGCCTCGAGAATCCTCCTGAGAAAGCAATAGGTCATCTCCTTCAGCGAAACCGTATCTTCCATCCTGCACGGCAGGTTCCGCTTTCCGGTTTAGACGACGCTCGCGATCCGCTTGCTCTCGTAGATTGCTGAATGAGGACTGAGGATTCTGTACGTGCTGAGAAGGTGTTGGTTCGGCCGTGGAGTGCTTGAACCGCATGGACAAAATTCTGCCGTCAGCCTTTTGAGTTTGTCAGCCAGTGAAAAGGAATTGTAACGTTCAGTTGGGAGTATCACCCTTTGGTTGTGGAAGTTGGCGATGGCGTTTTCTGCGGACCATTTGTCGGCGAATGTGATTTCCGCCGTGACAGTAGGATGCTGCGAGGTGACCCAACAGTTCAATATCTGTCCTGATAACGGTTCGATAGCAGAGTGGATGTCCGCTGCTGTGGTGCCTGGAGCAAAATTGCTCCCAATCACGACGAAAGATCCCGACCCTGCTCCTCGAATAGTTATACCAACAGGATTGCCGCGCACCGTTGATTGTCCGCTCGCTGGATTGAGCGCTGAAAGAAGGCGCTCCTCGTCTGGGCGACGTTTGCTGGCGCGTTTTGGTTGCGAGTTCGCTGCTCGTACCGGCGCTGACTGTGTGCGATGATTCTTCGTACTTTTCGATGTAGCTGATGCGGAAGGCTGATAGTACAGTAATCTAATGTTAGTCTTGACTGTGCGCTAAATACTATGAAGGTGCGTTTTCCACAGTACCTTTACGACACCAATTCGACTGGCGAGACTCCCTGGCTTCGCTTTCTGAGACTTGCTTCCAGCTCCCGCGCCTGCGGCGACAGTCTTTCTGCTTTTACCAAGGATTTTACTCGCGAGTTCTTCATTCTTTCTCTTTTTGCGATCTAAATGATCAGGATGCAATCAGAAAGGCACAATTCCGACGATGATTCTGAGACGTATTGGACGCCTTACCCGCTTGGATGATGGCATCGAAGGAGACACCTCCTTGGCTGGCGGCCATGACGAGAACGGTGTGCTAGGAACAGGACGTAAACGGACAAGGTGACGCGAGAAGAGATATGTCAGGATAGAATATAAACTCTTTTTAAGTAGCGATGCAGGCTCTTTTCAATTAGAGGCTGTTGTAGATAGGTAAAGAGGATGAGGAAGATGGCCCATAATTAAGGTGTGAGATTTTCAGAGCTTATTGCTTCTGGGTGCAGCTAGCCGGCGCAGAGCAACACCAAAGTACTCCGTAGTCCGTAGTAGTGTCCCTGCACATCAGCTTCAGCGGCATCAATGATCCACCTAATCTCTTGCGATATTAATAGACAATTGGCAAATCCTGCCACAAATATATCTTAGACATTTAGAGGGGTCCTATGGGCATACAACAGTTTGTATCAGTCTTTTAACTGGCTAATGCGAATCTAAGACTTCACAACTTCCTCTTCCAGCAGGCGCAATGTATTCTTTAATCGCAGTGAATATGGAAGCTGCAGCCCCCAGTGGCTCCTTTCTTCTGTCCAACATTGACAAAATCTCTAACTATCTGATACCCTGCATTCGCCACTGGAGCTATGGATTCTGTTTGGTGATCTCTTGTGTTTCTCCCATCCTATCACTTAGTAACTGGTGCATTTACCGGATTTTATTCCAGACATTGTGTATCCTTCTCAATCAACCTACTCCTCTGACGTATCAAAAGTCACGCAACTCTTCTTCCTGTCTAGCACGCGCAAGGACCAGACTGAGCTGAGGAACCGCTGCTAGTGTCGATATCCAAGAAGATGACTTCGGAGGACCTGAGCATCGGCAAACAGACATTGTCTTCCTCACTGGCTCTTCGCTCACCCTTGAGGAGCAGAAATAGGTACTTCTCAATTCCACAATGGCGAGAGGAGTTCATACTGACAAGATGATTCTAGGACCGAGAGACCAGCCACTCCACCTGCATCTTGTGAGGAATTAGCCCATTATCCCGTCTTCAACCCACGCGACCCTCGACACAACCCTGCAGCGTCCGCATCTTCGTGGCTGCAAAGTGATTACTACCGATCCCAAGCATCTAGAACCCAGAATTCAGTTAGCTGGATGCAGGATTTGCCGAGAAGGTCACTCCGCAAAGCGCGATCAGGTCTTCTGGCCCTTCGTTCTGGAATGCAAAGACGACCGCTTCCAGGCGGCCACGCTCGAAGAAGTGATATACCTAGTATTTGGTCCTCGAGAGACTCTACAGAGGACTCATCTGATCATTTTCCGTCGTCAGTGTCGGACGCTAGCACAGAAGACGATCACGAGTTCGGCACCGGTCTCTATCGAACAACTCGAAACCATTCCTCCTCAAGTGAAGCTCTGAAAGATCACAATCATAACACTGTACCTTCCACATCGCCGTTGCCTTGTACCGTCGGCGGGGGCTTAGAGGGCACTGGTTTGAGGAGCTCCCTAGCCGCACAGGAAACGAGAGGAGTCAACGGTATGTCAGAAGCAGGGGTGGATGGTACGTCAAAGACAGCAACGACGGTGGGGTTCCCTCGAGAGCACATCACCGAGACCGAGCACCACGGTCACACCCCCGATGGATCAAGTACATTCGTCCAAACCTCGACTCATGCCATTTCCAATTCGCTATCTGTCAGCCTCATTGAGCTTAGCGAAATAGAAGCGACGACGGTACACACAGCATCATCAGAAACGTCGAAGGCACCATCCCGGAAAACTCCCATGAATTCGCAGCCGAGCGAGGACTGTATGAAAGATTTATGCTCGCAGGCCCATCATTCGAGCCCTGTTCCATCCCATTCGCCAGTTATCAACCCTGAGAAGCCGACCGCCACTGAGGGTCCTCCTGAAGAGTTGCTCAATCCAAATGAGCGAGAACCCAATGAATCAACTCGAGGCCACGAGATCGCTCTAGCACCCATCACTTCTGGTTCAACTGACTCAATCGCTTGTGTATATGTCTCTAGCCGTTCCCCGTCTAGGTCATCCTTTGTTAGCTCTCGTGAATCAACGTTTCGTCAGATACCAGCCGTCCAATTGATGATGGGAACGCTTGAACTGTTTGCGTCGTCAAGAGAATGCAGCAGCGGCGGTCAAACCTTATGTTGCAGCGACGTTGCAGAAAACGATCTCATGCCACGGGCAGTTCACCATGCTCCAGGCGACCATTCCGAGGATGGAAATGAACCAACCGAGACAGAGCCTCAGCAGTCTAGACCCTCGAACGCAGGAGAGACGCAGCTAGCTCATGCTGGTGCATTCATCACGGTTAGTATCACTTTTAAGGTTACCCGCTCGTCATTGACGAAATCATAGGAACCATCAGAAGCGAGATCGAGCTCGCAGGAAGAGGAAACTGCGAGCTGCCTGCTGCCCGCTTTGGACGACACTGATTTCCTTGGAATCCAAAACAGTTCTGACCCGTGCGCGGCTCGAAGACCACCCTCTCCAAGCCAGACCGAAGATGGCACGTCGGACTCAGATGTCGTCCGGTCACCAATTGAGATCGATGACGCACTCGCCTCACTGATTTTCAGAGACGAGTTCTTCTTTGTCGACGGCAAATCGAGTGATATCCCCCCTGATCGAGGAGACAATCCTATAAAAACAGGAAGCCGAATTGCCAGAGACGGTAGAATTTACAGTGGTCCGGGACTCGACCGTAACATGTCAGTCAGAACACAGGAGATCCCGGAGATTGTCGGACCAGGTATGTACGCTTCGCGTCGGGGTAACCTGCCGAGTCTCGAACGAGACGCAAGCGATTCCACTGATGAGTGTATCGTTACTTACCCCATATGGGAACGACGTCAATTTCCATAATGTCCGGATCATACGTGGGTTACACGACCGCACAACGGAAGAAGCTGGAATCGGAATGCGCTATTTGCGCCATTTTCATTGTCTCTGTATTGTTAATGGGCCTTGTATACCTATGTCTCAAGCGCCCGCGGTAAGGATCGCTGGGTTGAATGGGCACAGGTTGGAAATGACACTCATTTGTACAAATAATGTATGCAGAGCCTCTTTCTGATAGATGCCTACCGCAAGATGTTTCTGTTCATAGGAAATCAAAAAAACAGACTCCTTCAGTTGTGTGCCCAAGACACGAAGGCTGGTCTTGCCTTACTCATGTCTCCCGAAACCTCGCACTTAGTAGCATGAAAGGCTAACCCAGACGTAAGGTAAAGCCAGCGCCGGTTTCCCCGGTATCGCCACTGGATTGACCACCGAATACACTGGCAAAGTCCAAGGCCGGAGCTTCCTGTCCGCGCTTCGGCGCTTCTGGAGTCTCACGACGCCTTCGCCTCTCCATGCCTGCCTTGGATGGGAAGGTCGGAAACATCTCCTTTGGCTTTGGTCGCGGGTCCTCCCGGAAATATTTATGTGAGAGACACTCCTGAGCAGTAGGGCGCGCACTTGGATTCAATGCCAGTAAAGACGACAGAAGCCGCAGACCGGCATTGGTGAGAAAGGGGAACTTTGAGCGGGGAAGCAACGGAGGGTTTTCAGTCGGCCCCGATGAAGATGTAGGTGGAAGGCGAAGTGATTTGGCATTAGGAAGGGAGCGGAAACCAGGCCACGTTTGCTGGGTAGGAGGGCCCGTGAGAGCGAATATCTGGGTTTATCTGTCAGCGCGAACGGGACCTAAAAGTCAAAAGGAAAGCAGATGTTTTACCTTTGATACTTGATCGACTTCATTTTTACCCTGCAACAAGGGTTCTTTGGTGAGCAATTCGCCAAAGATGCACCCAATACTCCACATGTCGATTTCCGGCCCGTACTTTTCTGCGCCCAGCAGGAGCTCCGGGGAACGGTACCAGAGCGTTACAACCAGCTGGGTCAGCTTCGGCGGCGGATCGCCGTAGTACCGTGCCATGCCGAAGTCGGCAATTTTGATCTCGCCGCGGTTGTTCATCAGGAGGTTTGAGGTTTTCAGATCACGATGCATGATCCAGTGGGAGTGGAGGAACTCGAGACCGGAAAGGATTTGAAGCATGAGGGTCTTGATTTCCGAAGGGAGGAACGGTTCGCGCATGTCGTCGAGTAAAGTTTTTAGATCATGTTCGAGGAAATCCATAACGAGGAATACACTGTTGGCGGGATAGAGGTGCCCAGAGCCCCGAATTGGTTAATACTGGTGTATCTTGAACTTTTCAGGATGAAACAACACCAACGCTGGAAGAGGGCATTGAAAGACTGGGGGTAGAGGATAGGAAGGGCCAAGCATACTCATCCATTTTAGTCCCCATGACGATCTCGCGGAGATACACGATGTTCGTATGGCGAGCCTCCAAGAGCGTCTGGATCTCCCGTAGTCCCGTTACCGGGAACCCATCCGGCGAATTCTCCATCTTGAGCTTCTTGAGAGCCACCACCTCCCCGGTCGTGATATCCCTCGCCCTACTCACCAACCCATACGAACCCTCCTCGATATGATTCAGCCGTTCAAAGTTATCCACAAGCCGACAGGGTCCCCATTCGGGTCCCGGAAACCGCAGGAGTGTGGACCGTGTCTGTTCAGCTGGCGCTTTGGCTGCAGACCCTGACACTGCGGAGGGCGTGGGCTGTTCGTTCGACAGCCGGCGACGCTTCTTGGGCGGAGCTTCCGAGTCGCCATTGAGCGCGTCTCCTTGCTGTTGCAGTGTCGCTTGTGCGGCCTGCAGCCGTGCTTGCTCCTCCAGTTGACGCTGTTTCTCTGCCTTGGCGCGTTTCTTCTCTTCCTTTTCGCGTTTTCGTTGTGCGAGGATGGCGTCTTCCTCGGGGTCTTCGCCGGCCCAGCGCGATTTGGACGCGGACATGGCCCCTATGAGGGATTGGAAGAATCCAAAACTTGTAGATTGCTGATGGAAACGGGGTATGTCGTTAATGAGTAGCGGTTGAATCAGCTTCGGGTTGGGAGATGAATTCGGAAAGGAGATGGTACAGCCCGGCTGGTATGGTGACGCTATCGGAATAATAGAACTTGGGGAATGTGATCGAAGGGCCGAACTCCATCGCCGATTTCAAAGCCCCCGCCTCGTCCCGCAATGATTATTAACTCGCGGAGGGGGACGGAGTTTGTTCTTTTGCTTTAAATACAGCTTCTAAAATTATTGATTTCATTTGATCTATCTTCTCTAACTGCGAGGATATATTCTCTGGAGTCTTTTAGCGCCATACCGAGATGATTGAGCCCTTCCAGGTTTGTTTTGGTTTCTTTGGCTGATATAGTTGCACGGTGCCATTGCCATCGATTACTGACTCGATTTGATAACAGACCACCTTCGCGGTGCCCATGACCTGCGAAAGCTGTGTCAAAGATGTGACTAACTCACTTTATAATGTTGAAGGTTCGTGCTTAGTGAGACGAGGTATTTAGCTGAAACCATGTACTGATTCAAATTCGTCCTACGCAGGCGTCAAGAAGGTTGACGCGAATCTTAAAGATCAGCTTGTCCTCATCGAGGGCACAGCGCCGCCTAGCTCGATAGTCACTGCCATTCAAGCTACTGGTCGGGATGCGATTCTACGTGGAAGCGGCACATCAAACAGTATGTTATACCTCCCCTTCAGAGGACGGACTTGCGCGGGCAGTACTGATCTGGTGGTGTGATACGCAACAGGTTCTGCCGTCTGCATATTAGAGACGCACTCGACGACCGTACCGAATAAGATCCGTGGATTGGCACGCATGGTGCAGGTGTCCTCGAACATGACTCTGGTAGATCTGACCATCAACGGGCTGGCACCGGGAAAATACTGGGCGACTGTCCGGGAAGTGGGGGATATCTCGCGAGGCGCAGAATCTACGGGGGGTATCTGGGAGGCGTTGAAGGCCAAGGTGATGGGCTCCGAGGCGCCCAAGGAGCCGCGCGGCGTGTTTGGGAGTGTGGATGTGGATAACAAGGGCCGGGGGAATGTCTTCTTGGATCGACCGGTGGCGATTTGGGAGCTGATTGGGCGGAGTATGGTCGTATCCAAGAGCCAGGAAGGCCCATTTCAACGAGAGGATCCTGATACGTTGGTCGGCGTGATCGCTCGTAGTGCGGGTGTGTGGGATAACGACAAAACTGTCTGCTCATGTTCGGGAAAGAATGTATGGCAGGAGCGACAGGAACAGGTCTCTCAGGGAATGATGTAGACTTCTGGAGTCTAGAATGTCCCCCAAATCTTGCATTGATTTATGATACCTATCACAGAGATGATGTCAATTGACCAGAATGATTTATTGCATGAACATTTGCAGCCACGATCAAGCAAGAATGGTAGGCGCAAAGGGAGCTGGGACCTGTAAGATTCTCAGTGGGACTCGATACTCCGAACTTGCACTGAGTGGACAGTGGGCAGTGGGCACTTGGCACTGGCGTTGTTGTATCTCGCGGACTTTGAGTGTGAGCGGGAACACACCTTGATCATGACAAGGACAACAGACAATTGTCTCCACAAACAGCTGACCATCGGATCGAGATCCCAGATAACAACGCGGCATGTCAGAACACCTCCGCAGAAAAGGCAGCAGAGGCCTAAATATAGACAGACGAAGTCTTGAGAGCAAGCGCCAGGAGATGGTCATTGGACAGGAATTTCTTCTCCTGCATTGATAGTATTGTTCATCCCTGTCTGACTGATGACAGCGTCTTCTCCTTGCATCAATAAATCGAGCTAGTGGCTGCCATGCTACCGTCTACATGACTATCGTTAATTGAGGATGCCCAGATACGCAAGCAGCTAGTGCCAGCCCAAGGGCAGTAAGTGTATTACTCCGTCATTAGGGAGCTAATCATGTTGTTCACTAACCGAGGTTTTCCTAGCATGGTAATAAGGGCCGGAGCTATCTCTATTGCTCTAAATGGAGTTTTGAAGAGATGTATCCTCCGAAGCCACTGATGGCCGTCTGTACAAGCGCCGTGGCGGGGATGCGGGAGAGCCTAAACCCAGTCGATTTGCTGGAGGCGTGTTAGCATGAGAAGAGTTGGTGGAAGCATCTATCTTATTAGCTGCGAGAAGTCTTGAAGGATTCTGCCGTCTCATTTCAAGTCAGAAATGGATATCTAGCCCCGTTAACCTAGAATGGCCTGACAAGAGTAGAGAATAATAGAAACCCCCTTGAAGGCAACAGTACAGTCTGGGAATGTGATGGTAAAGGATGGCCCCGCATAGATCGGGACGGGCCTTTTGCTGGAGCCCATCAATCACACCTTCAGATCACCACCGACAAGGGCCCGTTCGCCTTTCTTCACCCTTGATTGCTCAACTTACTTCGTGGTTATCGAATCTTGTTGCACAGTTCTCGATCAAATCAGATCCTTTGAATGAGGAGGAAATCATTTTCTCCCCTCATCCGAGTCACCGATTCCTCCATGAGCCGTTCCACGACGTCCTGTCGGGGTGCGCACCTGCAGGGGAAAGCTAATAATACAATATAAGTGGAGGATGGGATAATCCTCATGACAACCACCCAGGATGATTATGCTTCTCGACGCTGGGCGCTTACGGCTATTCAGGAGCGTCAAATCATCAATTGAACTGCATCCCTCTTCTCCATCACTTCCTTGGCAACTGTGCACTTTGATTCACGACTGTAATTATTTCCCCCCTTTCCAGAGACTCTCCAGTTTCCCAATCTCTGTGCGCATCTCCGATTTAGTAGTACTCGACTCATGCCTCTGACATACCTACTCTGTACAGAACGCTAGCTCGGCTTCTTCTCCTCAGTTGAGTAAGGTGGACTCACATTCGGGGACTGATTCGTATCCTTGCCATTTTTCTTCTGCTGCAGGCCCCATCTCTGAACGTTCCTTGCTTCTCCCTCTTTTCCTCCCTGCTTCAATAATTTTTTATGACGACTCCTTGTCGCTCATTCCGTCCTGCCAATCCCTATTCAAGAACTTCGTATCAGGTATCGTTCAAAGCGACCAGATGCTGGAGAAATAGAAAAGTCTCAGAAAGCAGCTTGACTGGCACAGGAATCCGAGGAATCGATCAATCCATATGACATACTGTCCTCATTTCTTACTAGCAGATTTTGGGCTTTCGGCTCTCTTAGACCACCGGATGATCTAATTATAACTTTTGACCTATCGTTCGTCCAGGATCACGGGGGGTCTAAGATTCACGGGATCGGCTGGGCATTCTGTCCAGAATAGCAGGCTTTCGGATTGCAAAAGACAGGCTACCTAGCTGCTGGGCACTCAAGCCACAAAGTACCACCACCGCACCACGAGAGAAGGGCTTCCTCCTGGTTCTTCAAAGGCCCTGCCCCGCCCCGCAGCTTTAGCTCCTACGTGCATCCCGTCGGACTCATTAATACCCCTGCTCACTGCGCCAGCCCACTATCTCGCATATCAGAAAAACTGGTCAGCCTCTTGGCTTCAAGTGCCGCCATATATAACTTAATCCTGCTTTTACTATTCCGTTGTGTGGGTGACTATCATCTGGCTTCCCTCGTCTCGACTCCGGCTTGTTTCTCAGGGCCGTACAGAGGTCGAAACACTACCAGGAGCTGAGTGGGACGGGGATATCGTCAGCTACTACAGTCTCTTCTTGGTTGTCATTTAGAGGCGCAGACATAGAGTTTGATTCTACAGAAAGATGTCATTGAAACAGGTATGAGTGACCCTTCAAGCTCGCAATGCAGATCTGACATAGAGCAGGAAATTGAGACATGGGTGTTGGCTCTAGAACACTACGACAATCAAGAGTATGAGGAAGCCATACGGATCTTTGGTCATATTGCAGATACGTCCAAGATATTCTTCAACTGTGGAGTCATCTATGCAACGCTGGGAGAGCATGAAAAAGCCGTATGTTTATTTATTCAAACCCATTTGACGGCAGTCCACTGAACATTCAGGTAGGTCCAATGTTACCAACGCGCCGTCAGTCTAGACCAGTACCTTGCCATTGCCTATTTCCAAGAAGGCGTGTCCAACTTCCTTCTAGGCGATTTTGAAGAAGCATTGGCCAATTTCAATGACACCCTTCTCTATCTTCGGGGCAATACATCCATTGACTATGAGCAATTGGGCCTGAAATTCCGTCTCTTCTCGTGTGAGGTCTTGTTCAATCGGGGACTCTGCTATATCTACCTGCAGCAAATGGGGCCAGGCATGCAGGACCTCGAATATGCAGTGAAAGAAAAGGTCACTCCCGACCACGATGTCATTGATGACGCCATTCGGGAGAGGGCAGAGGTATAACCTATAGTGCCTTAGTTGTCGAGTTTTTGCTGACCGAAGCAGGGATACACGGTGTTCTCGATTCCCGTGGGAGTTGTCTATCGACCCAACGAGGCCAAAGTCAAGAATCTCAAAACAAAAGACTATCTAGGCAAGGCGAGACTGATCGCAGCGTCATCGCAAGGCAACATGCGGAATGGACATCAACCTACAGATTTAATACGAACTCAATCAGCGTTCGATGACCGCTCCGCCGACAGCATCTCGTTCGCTGCCACGAATCTGGTCCAAAAGAATCTGTCGGGACGAAGTCGTCAGCAGTCGGAACCCCCGCTAAACCGCACTTTGTTCCCACCTACGCCACCTCCAGAAGGTGACAAGGCTAGCACAAAGACCTCTTCCAGTAGTAGCGTGGGTGCCAGTGGTAGACCAGGTTCGGTTCGGGCGGCGCGGCCTCCTCGGCTCAATCTCGATCCAGCGGGCTCTCAGCCCAATGGGAGGAGTAGCGCAGACATGCCCGCCTCGGACAAACCACGGATTGGGACGACTCGTACGGCCTCTGAACCCCGTGGACCACCCAGCCGACATTATCCACGGGGGCTAAATGGTCCAGAGACCGACAGATATCTTCCTCCTCGGGAAACGGGAAGCCACAGAAGAGGAACCAGCGAAACAAGTTCTGCATCAATCCCTCGGAATGGCTACGGTGAGGACGGGTGCGGAGTGTACACAAGCCCACGATCTATGGCCAGTAGCGGACGAAGAGCCATGCCTCCTCAGCAGCAACGGTACATTGACGAAGAAGAGGAATACGTGGGCGATTCGTGTGGTGTACATGGTGCCCGCGGCATCTACGAGACACCCGGCAGCTCGCAGCGACGAACCAGATCACCGGTCCGAGAGTCAAGGCGAGCCGACTCACGCAGGCCTGATGTCCGCAGATTCCGGATCAAAGTTCATGCTTTTGAAGATACCCGGTATATCATGATCGGGCCCACGATGGAGTACAGCGAGTTTGAAGCCAAGATTCGGGAGAAGTTTGGCTTCCGCTCGCTTCTACGAATCCGAATGCAGGACGAGGGCGATATGATTACAATGGTGGATCAGGAAGATTTGGACCTCCTGCTGAGTTCGGCCACCGAGGCAGCTCGGAAGGAGGGCAGCGAGATGGGCAAGATGGAGGTGAGTCCGGTCCATACGTTTATGAAATGACCCGTAACTGACTGGCTTTAGATATGGGTGGAAGAAAGACCAATGATATAGTTCTCAAGGCGTTCTTTGCAAGAGGATTTTCTGGCTATAGATGAGCAGAGAGCCAGTCTCTGCTGTTGCATTCTTGGTGCTGTCAGTGCTGATTTTTCGATGTTGCATGATTTATACCCTTTGATGATTCGTACGAGCGAGATGATCTTATTTCAGCTTATGTATTTATATGGATACCCATTGATTGATATGCAGCGTACTTTTGTCCAGCGACTGCAGTAGGATGTATCTCTTAATTGTCTTAACTAGAAAGAGTGAAATGACTAGGGCAAGTTGGATCACGGGAATGCGGGCAGCTATAGAGACCCACTGCGCAGTGACGTTGATTGTTGACAGCGAGGCTTCATCTTCTGTTGCTTCCCTCCAGCTACAGCTCATCACAATCTCCGTGAAACTGATTACTGAGGGATTATATCAAAATGGCGGACATTACCTCGGATATCAACCAACTCCTCAAGGACAAACATGCAAGCACCACAATACCCAAGGGGGAGCCTCGTCCCCGGTCCACCGCAACCCCCGACGAGTTTCTCAAAGAAGCATACCGAATAGTCAGCGTGACCCCTCACCCAATGCCAGAATCGATGCTAACACACAGTAGAACTCGCACATCCACTCCCTCCTCCTATACCTCCAATCCATCCGCCACTCCTACCTCTCCACAACCCCAACCGTCCATCCCCGCACCACCTCCCTCCGCACCAGCGCAACCACCTCCACCCCGGCCAGCACCAGCACCAGCACCCCCCAAAGCAAACCCCTCACCGACACCGAACGCGACTCCATCGACTCCTCTACCGCCCTCCTCCTCCGCGACCTCTCCACCTCAATCGCCAATCTCTCCACGGCCGAATCCCTCCGCCAGGAAACCGAATCCGGCCTCCTCCGCAAGAAACACCGCGCCCCGTCCGCCCTCCTCCGCTGGGCCGGCGGCGCCAGCGCCCTCGTCAACACCCCCACCGAAAACAAATCCCCCGAGCAGATCCATGACGAGGAGCGCGCCCGCACCCTCCGCACCGTCCGCGAGAGCATCCTCTGGTTCCTGCGGCGGGGGCTCGAGCGCGCGGCCGAGGCCCAGCGCGATATGGTCGAGAAGCGCATCGAGCGTGTACGCGAGAAGGAGAAGAGCGTCCTGTATAAGAGTGAGGCGGGCGGGGCTAGGGCCCCTCTCTCTGCCTCTGCCTCTGTGCCTGCCTCTGTGTCTGGCTCGGGGCCGGCAACCGCGGAACCACACTTGCGTGGAGCGACGCTGAGCGAGACCGAGTCCGCTGCCATCGAGGCGGAGCTGTCGCCCGAGCAATTGCAGTTGTTTGCCGAGGAGAATGATCTCATGCTGAGGCAGTATGAGGATGCGTTGAGTAAAGTGCAGTACGTTACGTTCCATTGTTCCCTTTATACTCTGATGGAAGTGGATTGGGTGATACTAATGGTTTTGTGCAGGAATGCCGAGAAATCGCTCCTGGAGATCTCCTCCCTCCAGCAGACGCTTGTGTCGCATCTGTCGACGCAGGAGGAGTATATCGAGCAGCTGGTCACGGATGCCTCGACGACGACGTCGAACATCGGGCAGGGGAATAAGGAGCTGAAGCGCGCGACGCAGCAGCGGAGTACGGCGCAGGCGGTGTTTTGGGGGACGGTGGGACTGTGTACGTGGCTTGTGGTGTGGGATTTGATTTTCTAGCTGGCTGGCATGGCATTACTGGACATAGTACTACGATACCATTCTGATCAGATGCACCGTTGGTTAAAAATGTGGTTGAGAATGAGTTCATTGAGGAAAACCCTCGCCCAAGGCGATCTACATATGCGAGTAGAGTAACGGCTCAATCCGACGGGCCATGCAGAGTAAAAAGGAAATACATTCCATCCGAAGATGCGAAGGGGTAATTAGAATGGATAAGAGATGCGGATGGATCATGACAGAGGACGGATATCTGGCGAAGAAATGAGCAGAAGCGAAGCGATTATGAGGTCTCGCGGACGACGCTGTCGACCGCTTCGGCGAAGTAGTCGATGTTATTTGTGTTGAGGCCCGCCATCGAGATACGGCCGTTCTTAGTCTAGAGAATAAAATATTAGTTTGTTGTCTCGCAGTCAAAGGAGAGGCGTAGCTAGTTATAAGGGACTGCAACTGCCGTGGCTATGGCCCGAGGAGCGGGGCGGAGAGCCCCAGAAATTGCGGTGTCTAGCCGGCGCCGCTAATAAAAGGAGACGCAGCCACTTACCATGTACACGTGCCACTTGTCTCTAAGGATCTTGACCTGCGCTTCGGTCAATCCAGTGAAACTGAACATGCCGATTTGACTGGTGATGTGGTCCCAGTTGCCGGGGGTGCCCTTTGCCTCGAGGCGCTCCCGCAGACCCTTGCGCATCTCCACGATACGGCCGCTCATCGTCCGGAGGTCGTCCTCCCACTCGGCAAAGAGCTGGGGGTCATTGAGGATGCGGCTGGCGATGCGCGCGCCGTACGCGGGCGGGTTGGAGATCTCGGAACGCTGCAGGATGGCTAGCTGGGAGGCGATGTGGGCGTTGGCGGTTGAAGCGTCGGGGCCCGGGGCCGAAACGAAGTGGAAGGCGCCGGTGCGCTGACCGTACAGACCAAGGTTCTTGGCGAAGGACTGGGCGATGCAGAGCTCGAAGCCCTGATCGACGAAGTAGCGGATCGCCCACGAGTCACGGGAGAGGTCGCCGGACGCGAAGCCCTGGTACGCTGTGTCAAAGAAGGGGAAATGCTGGCGCTCGCGCAGGACGACCGCCACTTGCTTCCACTGGTCCTGGGTCAGGTCGACACCGGTGGGGTTGTGAGCGCAGGCGTGCAGGACGACGATGGAGCCGGGCGGAGCTTCGCGCAGGGCACCGAGCATGCCGTCGAAGTCGAGACCCTTGTTTTTGGCGGAGAAGTAGGGGTAGTTGGCGAGGGAGAGGCCGACATTGGTGAAGATCTGGTGGTGGTTGGCCCAGGTGGGGCTGGAGAGGTAGACCTTGGGGGGGACCGGGTGGAATTTGGCCAGGAACAATGCGCCCAAGTGCAATGCACCTGTTCCTGAAATGGCTTGCAGTGTGCAGACCTGTTATCAGCCCGCCGATTAGCTTTCCGATATCCAACTACGGTCGCAGGGCGTTGAAAGGGAGTGAGCGCGGGTCAACATACTCGCTTATCCCGAATGGCTGCACTATCCGCACCGAGTATGAGCTTTTGAGCGGCCGAGGTGAAATCTGGAAGACCTTTGATGGGGAGATATTCATGGTTGAGGTTGGGGTCGTTGCGGATCGCCTCGTCGGCCTGGATCAAAGCCGTCAGTCACGGCCTCTTTTCATCAGGATACTGCTGCTGGGGGGACGGTGAATCACCTTTTTTACTACCGGAAGGATCCAAGGCTTTGCGTCGTTGTCTCTGTAGGCGCCAATGACAAGGTCTACTTTTTTGTCCGAGGGATCCTGACGGAAAGCTTGAACCAGACCAAAGAGAGGATCTTCTGGAGCGGCGGGCACAACGGCCGTGGAGAAGACGGACGGGCTGGAAGAACCCATTATGTGTGAGGAAAGGGAGGCGAGACGATTTCGAGCGATGGAGGATGATGATGAGAGAGAGATTGATGAGGAGGAGGAAGAGGTGGTAGTAGTAGATGTGGTGGGTAGACGCGGGGAAGACATGGCGCAGGATGCAGATGAGAATTAAATGACGGGTAAATAAAGGCCTGCACCAAAAATGGTATGAGTAATGGAAACCCAAAATGCGGGAATTTTTCCTGTTCTGGGTCTTCTGTTTTCGCTCTCGAAACAAACTCAGCAATGACTGGGGTTTATTTTTGGAGATCAATCATTCTCCAGTCACCATAATCATACCACTTGGGGGAAGGAATTCTGCTTGCGTTCACCGGGCGGAGCGATTCGGTCAACTGACAAGTCTGACAGGCGTAGGCCCAAGCAAGAAGCAGATAAATCCCGACGGAGTTATCCCAAGCGTCCTTAATAATATGACAGTCAGGGAATGCGATATATTGAAGATGATGCAGACCGAGAGAAAGCTATGTCGATGAGGGGAAACCCAGGCCCAGTGAGGGGTATCTTTTTGTGTCTGAAAAGGGTAATATTGGGTATGGGAATAGTATCAATCCTGATCGTGAGCCTGACCACTAGATAGTCAATGACATAGAACCGAGTCAAAACAAATAATCAGTCCATTAGAGAGGTACTCATTCCCCCTCCTTTCGCTATTTATGTAAGAGAATCATTCGACCCAACTTCACCCGACCAAAGCGTGATTTTTCCTCCTGACGGCGAGCCGAGGAACTTGCCTGCCCCGATGCCGATATAACACAATAGCATGACGACATCACATGCTACAGTCCTTTATCAACGCACATTAAGCATTATGATCTTATCCTCGAGATGGTTTACTCAAGAGCTGTCTGCCTTTAAGGACGGAGGACCTTTCGACCTCGAATGATATCGTCGCATGCGACACGCTCGGCCAACCAACCACCGAGGCTGTATAGTCAGCATCACCATCACCATCACAAGTCGTTATCTATCTGCTCTAGAGAGGTAAAGCGCACACGATAACAGTGTTTAACCAACATGCCAGCTTTCCCAGCCCTGTGTCAAATCATAATCCAGACTTCTTGACCAGAAGATAACCTACAGGTATTCTTATTGTTGATTCCCAAGCACCAGAGTCCAGAGTCCGGAGTGTTAATAAGGCTAAATGTGTCTATCGTCATACCTGCAGCAATAATTAACCGACCTCCCCATAAATTTGTAAGATCTTTGCTCCAGTTGGCAAAAAAGAAGGTCAGGGACCCGGCGGAGTTACCCCGACCAAACTCTTAGATAATAGCAGGGGTAGATGCGTGATTAAATTTCGGCTCTGGCTCCGCATCCGCTCCGCGATTCTGAGTAGATACCACTATATATACAATATCTTGCCCAGGTAGTGTTTGCAATTCTATAGAGTAATACTCCGTAGTACATGCATTCTTTCCGGGATACATCAGTGTGAACTCGCCAGGAAATTGGGTATCCGGGCGGAGGCAGTTTCATAGAATTTTCAATGTAGCTGATCGGTCAGGCCACTCAAAAATAGAGGGAGGCAAATACAGACCCCTGCCTTACCACTGTAGAATTCGGCCTTCGTGCCAAATCACAATGCGAGAAAAAGGAAATCAGCAGCATCGTGGGCTTCCTGGCCCGCCATGAATCCACCGCCCCCGTCCACTTTCCCCACGGGGTGGACTAATTCCGAATGAGGAAATTCTGTCGAAGCCGTCGCCGGATTCCGGAAAGCCTCTTGCGTGAAGATGTCGAAACTGGAATGATACTAATGATACTGATACAGATGGTATGTATGCATTCATTCTTGGAGCCACGTACATATATGTATAAAGAAGTGAAACATGCCAATGCCAAATGCAAAAAAGATCTTTTGAGGCCGCTGAACCCAAAACTCCAATCTGCAAAAAAAACGCCCTGCATCGCCCATTTCCGAACCATAACCGTAAACCGTAAACCATAACCATAAACATACACTCATCAATCATCCAGACGAAAAGTGAGAAGGGAGCAGTATCCAATAAATATCGGCGGACCAAGCCATTCATGCCCCGATGGTACCCAATTTCAAAATCGAAATATAACACAGAAGAATAAATCGTAGATGACTGGAAGTCTTCTATACTGAGGCGATATGTGAGATTGCAAATCGAAATTGATCAGTTGACATCCAAGTCGCATCGCTAGGTGACAATGTCCGCAGCGAAGTTATGATTGCGCCGTAGCCTCGACTCCATGTGTGCGTGTTCGTATACGGAATCGCTCGCGTAAGCGTGCCGTCAGTCGATTGCGTCGGCGCTCTGTCTCATCGTTGCTAGCGTCCCGGCTGGCTTCCTCCCGCACGCTCCGCAGCGCAGCAAGTCTTTCCTCCACGGTGGCATCGCGCATCCGGCGGGCATTCAAGGTGCCATGCAGGTACGAAGATATCCGGCGATGTTGACGACTCGAAGTAGCGTCTGCCGCTGGTGCAGTCGTGTTGTCTTGAGATGCATTGTTGTTGCCTCCCTCACCCTGCTCGTGTTCTTCCTCGGCCTGTGGCGGATTGAGGTCGATCCGGCTAATGATGTGTCAGCTTTTATATCTGAGCCATGGCGACATGAAACATACCATAACGGGCAAGTGCCCGACACGTTGACCAGCCAAGGATCGATGCATTCAGGGTGAAATTGATGGTTGCAGGGTAACACGCGGAGGTCCTGACCCTTGATGAAGTCATCCGTGCAAATCGGACAGGAAAAGTTTGGATGCTCATTCGGCGTTTCCGTATCTGTCGCGGGTGTCGGTGTGCCTCGCCGTTCGGAGTCTGTTTCAGCATTGGCGGTTTCGGTTTCATCATTCTGCTGGCCAACAGTCACAGATGGAGGGGATCCATCGGCAGCGGGTGCCTCTCGACGCTCAATGACCCCTTCCTCTTCGGTCCCGAGGGACATCTCCACATCACCCTTGACGGGGTCCGTCCTGGGGTCGGAACTATCCCCAAATTTGACGATGGGAATCGTATCCAGCATCGCCCTCGCTATCCCTCGCGCTCGACTTTGTCGAGGCCGCCCCGCCGTGTATCGGGGGCCATAACGTTCCGGATGGCGATGAGCCCGGATAGCCCCGGTAATAATGATCGCTAAGAAAAGCGCAGTAATAATGCCAGTGATGCTGTACAGGATGATCATGGCTAGTTTTCAGTTGGTTAGGACGACACTAGTCTTGTTGGGGGAGAGAAACGCACCAGTATTGGGGCTGCCCGTTGACCCATCCGTGGTCGACGGGGTGGCTGTCCCCACGAAGGACATGTTGTAGACAATGCTGAGAGAGCCGTTTCCGCTCTGTTTACTGATTTGAACCCTAAGCGATTCGGCAAAGGCCGGGTTCAAAAGGGTGAAAACGTTGGTATATYGGCCGACAGCGTCGTTGTTGACAGTATAGTTGCAATGGGAAGCAGAATTGCTGTATAGGAGAACCGCGGATGCCTTCTCTTGCGCTGTAACAATGTTCGATACGGTTGCACTGGCATCCAAATTGCCTGGGTACAGAGACGTGTCGCAGCTGACAAAGGCAATATCACCCGTATTTAAACTGAGCGAGTTGTATGCGCCAACATCCACCGGATTCCCAGTGACATTGAACCCCTATGATATCATTAGTCCTGTGTGACTTCTATCTCTGAAGATATAGACTCACCTGAAGGTCAGTACCGTTTAAATTGATCAAATATTGGGTCAGAGGTGCAACAATAGCGTTCGACGGAACGGTGTATTGATTGCTCTGCAGATGGAACCTCTTTTGGTTGGTGAACGACAGATCCGCAGAGCTATTCGACGGCAGAACGGTAGAGCCTGCCGAAGACCCTGTCGCTCGAACAGTGGACGAGAGAGTAAGGAAGAGAATAAAAAGAAAAAGAGACGGGGAGAAAGAAGAAAAGAAAGAAGGAAACACAGAGGGTATTTGTCTGGGCTCCATTATTGAAAAGGATCAGCCCGGATCGATGGGGGATTTCCCCACGGTGACGAGGCTTACGGAAACAGCGGAGGGTAGTCAACTATGGGGAGCACAAAATATCATTAGTCACGGTCCTCACGGATCCTGTACTCCGTGCAGTAATCCACAACGCGAAAAGAACCGGAAAAAAGAAGCCCAGATAAAAACGGAAAAAGGGAAAAAGAAATAAAGAGGAAAAGAGGAAGGTAAAACGGCTATCAATGATGGAACAGCCTCTTCCACGGCGGGGTTGGTCCCTTACCAACGGCGACTACAAATTCTAATGCAGGCGACCGAAGGGATGGCCGAATTATTTCAAATAATAATGCACGACCATTCAGCATAGAAACGGCGGATAATAATGGGGCGGAAAGGATTGGTTTGAATCTGGCAATGGGAAGCCGAGAAAAATCATAAAAGGTAAAAGGGGAAGGGAGCAATTCAGAGAGGAGCGCTTGAAACCCGACGCCGTAGCGACAACGGGGCTGATCTGACTAGGAATCTGACGCCTCCCAGTACCAGTCTTCAGTTTCACTTTCAAGCATCGGTCGGCTTGTCAATGGGGCACAGCAGGAGTGGACCCTCACAATTGATTGACAGCCAGCAGTTGACTAGTGTGAGATGTGCAGGTCAAACGCGTAGGTACTTAGTTGATGATTTGTGCCTTGTGCTGGCCAAAGTGTGACGATGCTGATGGACAGCGACTGGCGATCCGCGAGTATTCCCAGCCTTTCCGGCACGATCGGAAAAGGATCCCCCTCCAGGGCATTAGAGTGTGAGATGAGAGGGGGCTATGCATCCATCCTTGGCTCTATTTTGGGTGTCCCAAAAAGTAGGCCAGACCGTAAGATGGTCGCAGCTATGAAATGGATAGATTGAGGATGGCAGTAAGGATTCAACAGGATATTGAAGGAAGATTGAAGCATGCTAGTATTATACAGGAGCAGAAAGACGCTAACTATTGTAGGTACAGTTCCAACCCTCCATAATGATTTTGGAGGCAGGGATTGGAAGAGTTAGAAGGTTTTCATTATATACCGAATAGGTAATATTATTCTGAATTTCTCCCAGTACGTCCAAATCCTGGGGGAGACAGAAGGACAAGACCAACCATCGAAGCTAAGATAAGGGATCATCCTCAGCATCGCATGCGATCTTATCCAGCCGTCTTTCTAGGGGCTGTGCTCCCGATAGATTCGATGGATGATGCTCAGCGCTTCCTTTTATTTTATTTTTTTTTTTTCTCCTTTTTGACTTCTCAGTTGCTTTTGATGATATTATCGTTCCTTAACAGGATCCTACTATTCTACAATCTAGGTGCACCTGGTACACAAAATACTGGGCGCTCTCGCATCAGAACACTAAAAAGGCAGGTGTCCTACTGTCCTCCGAATCCAATCATTCCGATGATCTCTCTGGTGCGGGGCTTGCTAACGTCGATCCATGGGATGATGGGACCGCGCGGGCATAGGCCGCGCAAAAGATGTTTCATTATAGTTGATGATGATCTTATTAGACTTTCCACTCCAACTTCCAAAGTAATAATGGATCTATCTAGCATCATCCTTATTGAATTCCCAGTAAGGGCGAGACGATATTCCGATACTCCGCCGAGATGGCAATTGATGCTAATGGTTGTGGAGTCAGTCAACAGCTAACTGGCGAGCCAAGTCGGCATATTGTAGATAGTGAGTGGTAGCAGCAGGTCGGCAAGATGATGAAAAAGCATCTGATCATCAGCAGCCATGCAATCATTGCATCATCGCTGGATATAGCTCGGCTCCGGATTTGCTGTCCATTGAAAAGAGTAGATCTTACCATGGAGATTGTTCTCCTTCACATGGGTTTAATTACATTGTTCATTAACATTAGACGTTCATTGAAGCAAAACCACATGATGCTTACCTCTCATTGTTGACCATCAATTGTCCATTTCCGATCCCACAATTTCTCATTCATTCCCCCTTCCTTAACTGGCTACCAAGGGTGCTTTTACTTTTAGCTTCATGCAAATCGCATCCGAGAGTCTCTTGCAAAGATATTCAATCCTGCTGATACCCTGAGTACGTATGGATCAGTTACTTAGTTAGTCTTCATCAACCTCCCAAATCTCCGGTGATTCTCCGACTATCCATGATGACTCCGGAATCGGAGCAAGTATCTTGACCAATCCTTATCATATCGTTTCGCACTATCTTAGAAGTAGGCCGGTGGCTTCGTAACCTATTCGGTCGAGAGAAGGCTCGTAGGCCGCTTATGTCATAGACTGTCAGCCTCACCAGTGTCTCGTGGTGTATCTCTTGATGTTGCACTTCGGTGTCTAGACTTGCTGTCGGATACCCATCACCGAGATACCGACTTTGTTTGCGCGCCCGGTGAGGACTGTCAGCAAGCTCAAGCGCCTTACCGCTGGTAGCGAAGAGACTGAAATGGGTCAGACTCGAACAGAGCACTTCGTCGTCGTAGTAGTAATGATATGGACACACTTAATCCGAAGTGGGTTTATGAAATAATGGGGTTGTTAGCATTATCAACCATGTCATTGGGACCGTCTTTCGCATATATATATATACGACACGTTGCGTTCCGCTCCACAATAAACTCTCCATTCTTACAACGTCAAGAACAATGAGAGCGTCAAAATACAATCAAGTCCAAGTTCATCATTATCTGCCTGAAAATAATGGCAGCAAATGACAAATACTCAAATGTCGTGGGTTACACTGCATCTTGAACGAATTTCATGGCCCAATAGGACCTAGTGCGACTAATCCAGACTTCAGACTCCAGACTCCGCATTCTTCTCTTTGATGGCATCGCATTATGTTGTCTTGGCTGCACTAAGAGTGGAATGCTATCTCGACTTACTGACCTAGTTACTCATCTTCCGGACCGTGTATGCAGTGTGATTGCGACGCATATGGTACGGATCTAAGTTAACCTACATCTGATGCTAGACAGACTCATAGACAGGCACCTCAGCATATTCTGAGCTTGGTCGACAGAGAATCAGACAACCGAGCGCGGTGAACGAAATTGCGGTGTGTTGGTATAGCTGCTTAGAGAAAGACCTTGGTGTCTCAATCTATATAGCTCATGCAGACGACAGGACTCCTGAACTGCTTGACCAATGGAAAGACCTTGGGGATAGCTGCGATCGACGCACTCGCCCTCATCTTGGCGAGACTAGGCAGATAAATCAATCTTGAAACCAGGTCTCCAAAGCCACCATGCATGTCCATGCATATGGCAAATGAAGCATCTGCATAGAGTTGACATGTCTGGCAGTCGCTATCAGGGGAAGATGTTGAATTCATATATCCAATGCAAGAGTCTAGACTAGGTACTAGGCGCTGTTGTTGTTGTCGTTGACGCGGGCTCTTTGAGATAAATGAACAATTCATTACTTTTCAGAGGTCTTGCGCAAACTTCACGTGGGCAGTACGTGATCCTATATAATCAAGGATTCCGATCCTATGCCCCAGAATGATACATTTGACCCGCCAATTCCTGGCGGTTCTGTCCGATCAAAAAGCTAACGAGCAGATAGCCCTGTGGCTCCACTGCAGTCATTGCTGATTGGTGGAAAGAGATGGGTCGCATCTCTTTGACAGCAACACTTGGTCCGTGTGCTCCAAACTAGAAAAAAGAAAAGACTGAAGTACAATGATCTTGATGGCCAGTCGTGTCCTCTGAATTATGCGTGGCAACAGAAAGCAGACGTACGAAGTGACAAGAGCCTCCGCCTGGTGGGTTTACGAGCATCGCCTGTGGGTTCTTGATGCGCCAAGGTCGCTATCAAACTTAAAACCCAAGCACAAATGCCTTCCTCTCTAATCTGCTGAACGGATCAATGGGTGCGTCGGTCGGTCCATGTAAGGTGTCATTGTACATTCCTGTCGATCCCGGGGGGGATTGCGTACAGTACAGATTCTGAGGAAGCGCAACAGGAATGTGGCAGACGGATGACTACGTTACCTGAGTACCAAGTACCTACAACCCAGATACCGACCGTGGAAAACCGGAGGAGATCTGACTCGGATGTCAAAGCGACAATGCACATCGAACAAAGAAGTAACTGTGGCTCACGGGATTTGATGGTTCGGGCCATCTGACACTGACCGGCAGTAAGTCTGTCTTTCACCTACCCTAGGCTTTGTCCGTCTTCTTGACGAGCGGATAGCCCTAGTTGAATGAGCCATTTCTTGCAGCCCCGATTTGGCTGGTGACAGTGTCAGATGTCAGACAGTAGATAGATAGACCTTTCAGTTCCAAACTCTAAAAGGAATTCTGGTATGGCAATCATTCCAAGAATGGAGCTAGAAGATAGGGGTAAAGGAGAAGTCAAAACATGTCCGACTAACTTGACCAAAGAGGAAGTGAGCAGTACATATTTGGATGTTTCTCTGACATTCTGAAATAACAGAGGAGCAGTTTGAGTATTCTTGTCTGCCGAACTCTCTGTTGAACTCTCTGTGGATGGAAACAAACCTGATATATATACATAGCTATAGATGTAGTCCAACAGCGATCGTGGAAACAAATCTCTTTCCAAGGTTGGTATCCAGAAGAGAAAGTCCAGCAGAATCGATACCAGCGACCAGGATACTTGGGCTGTAGAAGATGACACCGGATGAGCCAGCACCAGCCATGACCCATCACAACACGCTGAGAGACCAAATTTAGCAGCGGAGCGTCCCATAGGCTAAGAAGGCCTGGATTATCTTATCCGCTGCCTGTCCCCGCTTCTATTCGAGGCCTCGACCATCCACACGCCCCATTGCCCGTGTCAGCAGCTCCCTTGATTGGCTGATGATGGTCCAGAGGCGTGGAGGTTCCCTGCTGAGAGCCTGAGGAGGTGGATTTCTCTGTTTGGCCTAGAGTCGAGGCCTTGAATCGACCCAGAGGATGGCTTATCCTCCTTGGGCCCGTAGGTTCAGTACCTTAATACTCCATAGGCATGATTGTTATTGTTGCGTGCATTAAGAGATCTTGAAAAGAAATTTCACTTTAAAGAGAAGGAATTAGACGGGCAAAAGGAAAAAAGAAAAGAAAAGAAAAGCTCAGAGGAAAAAGGAACTAAAATTCAAACTTCATGTCTCGTACTTTAGGTACTCTTTTCTTGGAGATGCTGTATTTTCTCTCCCTTATTATTCCCCTCTTTCTCTCCTCTTTTCCCTTTCCTACCTACTGACTGTACTTACGGAGTACCTATTTACCTATCAGTCCCCCTCCTTGTCCGACCTCTCGACCCCAGCAACTTAGGAAGAGGTTTCATTCATCTGCTTGGCGGGTCATTCCGTTGCAAAAAAAAAAACAAGTGCACAACATGCGATTGCCATAGATAATCAAAATTCTTACTGGTGATCACCAACCATCATAATCATAGTACCTCAGGCAACCCTGACAAGACCTCCATAATATAGCAGAACGTTCCGGAACAAGAGCTACAAACTCACAAAAACCCCAGCATTTGATGGCTCGGCGACAGAATGGTTGAGAACTTATTCACTTGATTAATTATTTGGCTTCTGACATGAGCACTTCGCTCTCCTCGACGAGACCGTCCCCTCGTCTTCCTTTTCGGACATCCAACAGCGCGGAGTCGCCATCTCGACCCGGTGATTCTGCATCAGTATGACATCTCTAGCTGTTTCCTCTGCCTCTGAGGCTTCTCACTCTCCTCAAAACAATCAAATGGCCATCAATCTGTGGGAGAAACGATTCGAGAAAAGACATTTTTCTTCGTAAGTTTCCTCACATCCGTCCTTTCACATGTTCGACACCACGTCGGCTGGACGGTTGTCATCAACATCATATAGACTTGCAACATTCCAGAGCCGAATTTCTAATACACTGGCCATCAGGAACCCCGTAATGGCAAAACTCGACGTTGAATGCAATGAATTGGCTCAGACTTGGAAAAGGTTTCAGCAAAATCTGCCGGATCAAGACCAGGTCGGCTTCGACGAACGCCTTCAAGAGTTCCGCGATGTCTCGGCCATGATAGGCAATCTGCAGACCGTCTGGATGTCTAGCCCACGCCAGCGCCTGTTTAGCCGTTCCATGGCGCTCTGTGATCAGTTCATCTCTTCTGTCCATCAGCATCTGGTGCTGCTGTCGGCCCTTCCTAGAAACGAAGCTTACATTGCTCTCTTCCACGGTGTCTTGCAGTCAGTCATCAAAGTAAGGCTTTTTGTACCAAACTTGCTCCGTTTTCTCCAGTCATAGTGACTGATCAACTGGATGCAATAGGCTTCTGCCGATTACCCCAGAGTCATTGAAGGTCTGTTCGCAATCCTGCTTCAAGTCAATGATTTCGTTCGCCTTCCTGCGGGAGATCATGATCTTTCATCAAACAATGACCTGGTCCTATCCATTGCAAAATTCTACGCTCTCATCTTCCTCTTACTAGGGGAGTTTATGGATTGGTATGTCAGAAAGGCCAAGTGTCGGTTGCTGAACAGTCCTAGTCTGGACCCCTATCTGGATTTCGAACATTTGCTTCGCAGTATTCGAGAGTGTGCCAGAGATATCAGCCGCGTGCTCAACGACGAGATGGATCTTGATATCGTGGGCTGCGTTGGGGAAAACAGCACATTTCAATACCCCGATTTCTTCTTGTGGGAACAGGCTCGACTGAAGCAGATCGGCTTGCAAAAATCGGATCGTCGGTTCGCCGCGCAGAACGCTCTCACTCGTCAGTTGATTTGGGAAATCCAGCATGATGCGTCCGCGCGTGCCCGAATGGCTGCCAAGAGAGATGTCCTGCTCTCACAGTTGCTGGACTGTGCCAGTCAAAGTCTCCGCCCCGTCAGCCAACAAAACAGCGGTATTACATGCTGGACGACGGTTGCGACGCGCGACTTGGGTATGCATCATTGCTGAAAAGGTATTCAGATAAAGCTAATATATTTCTTTTAAAGATGATTCACGATTTAATTGGTCTCGCGGCCCGAAACGCAAGTACACCCGAACCGATCTTCAGTTCTCTTCCCGGCATCTCCAGGACTTCTTCAATGCTGGTGACCAAGTGGCCGACTTCGAATCTGGTGTGGATGATGTTATCGCTGAAGACAGTGTGCTGCAGTCGTTACAACAGTGGGCGACAAACACTTATTCGCAGATGCTGGCTGTGGGCGGATCTCCACCCAGCACCTTTCCTAGCACCGTTGCCCTTTTCTCTGCTTGTTTCGCCACTTTTGCTCGACAGGCACGGCTTCCAGTCATTTCCCACTTTTGCTCCCTCCCGACTCAGTCTACAGATGGTTTGACATTGTTTCAATCGGGTCTTATTGCCCTCGCCTACAGTCTGATCCGGCAATTAATTGATTACCTCCCGCCGGTTGTGGAGAGCCACGAAGCCTGTGATTTGTGCGTGGAGCGTTTCTCATCCTTGAATGGCACCCTTGGCTCGTGGAAAACGGTCCTCTCGCTTATCGATGCGCTTTTGCACTATGCACCACCACTGCTGGTCTGTGTGATTGACGGTCTCGATAAGCTCCAAGACGAATCCACCGACGCCTATATCCGGGATATGGTTCGCACTTTGATGATCCATACCAGGCATCGGGTGGACGATACGACAGACGGTTCTTGGAACCAAAAAGTGCTCCTCAAGGTTCTGTTTACCGTGGGTGATCGGCCCAGTTCCCTGGTGGAAACCATGTCGGAGGATCAACTCATACTGAGCGAACCGAATGGAGCAGACGAGCCGATCCCGACAGATGCCACTCCAGCCTCGGGCATCGGAGTGGTCATGATGAATGCATGAACACGACGCATATTGATGAGATGACGTTTAATCTGATGGATAGCATTTTCTTCTTCTGGTTCTCCGTTCAGGTGCAAATTCGGGTCGTCAGTATAGACTTTTGCCCAGGCTGGGTTTGGTTTGACCGTGATATTAGCGACGCACATGCCGGTACGGCAGATTTCTTTCTCTTGTGTATTGATTCCTAGCGATGTTTTGATGGAGCTTCTTTTCCTCTACTAACTCTCGGAGGGTAATGTCTCAATTTTCAGTTGCTGTCTCGAATCTTGCGGAATGGGCAAGGTCGTGACTTGGAATGGTGGCATCGTCAGTGTTGAACTCATACCCTGCTGTGAATCTGGTTCCTCGGTTTAGGCCTCTTGCAATCCCCTGTACATCTGTAATAACACCGTTCATGAAGAATACGAGCTCATGAGGAGGTACGTCCAGTGGTGAATATCGGAAATTGGTTTCCATGTAGAACCATCCACCGTGCATGAATTGAGGCTAAACGGGGATATTTAAATGAAAATGACTAAGCGAACGAAGCGAACCTTACTCAGGAGTATATGATCAACAGGCAAGGTAAGTTGCGGAGGTCAAATTCCGCCTGATTCAAGTTCATCCAGCATACGGACCAGAGCACATTGTAGAGTTGTCATCTGTGGAGTCCAGCTCCATCTGCTCCCCGCAGTTCTTCTGCATCATGATTCGATCCTCGGAATTCATAACAGAGGCAGAGATTATTATTTAAACAGTGTTCGACAACCATTGTGCAGCGTTCTGCACTCAGACTACCTGTTGGAACATTGCTACGACATCCCCCAAGATGAACGGAAATCAGTCCGTCACCAGTCGGCTGTTCGAGACGACTCCCCGAATCGAAGACTTCAAAGCGATATGCAGCCAGACCACCAATAAAGCCTCTTACCCTTTATCCTCATGCATTGAGAAGAACATCCCCATCTACGATGTAATAACCCTTGACCACCTCAACCAGGAGCTCACCACCCATCTCCAAAATGAATGGCACCACGCCCTCAACACCGGCCCCGGCATCGTCGTACTAAAAGGCATGTACCACCCAACCCGCCACGGCCCAATCCTGACAGCCACCACCGAGGCCTTCACCCGAATCATCGCCCAAGAGCGCCTCACCGCAACAAAGAAAGGCGACCACTTCGCCGCCAGCGGCAAAAACGACCGCATCTGGAACTCCTTCAGCAAGCACGCCCTCCTCGACCCCCGCTCGTTTATAGACTACTACTCCAACCCCTGGCTGCGCCTCATCGCCGAGTCCTGGCTCGGCCCAGCCTACCGCGTCACAGCCCAAGTCAACATCGTCAAACCCGGCGGCGCCGCCCAGGAATCCCACCGCGACTACCACCTGGGCTTCCAGGACGGCGCCGCCACCGCCCGCTTCCCTCGCACCCTGCAGCTCGCCTCGCAGTATCTCACGCTGCAGGGGGCCGTCGCGCACAGCGACATGCCCGCGCGCAGTGGGCCCACGCGCTTCCTCCCCTTCAGCCAGTGCTTTGAGCCGGGGTACCTCGCGTGGCGGGCGGAGGACTTCCGGGCGTATTTCCGGGAGAACTACGTCGCGCTGCCGCTGGAGCTCGGTGACGGGGTGTTTTTCAACCCGGCGGTGTTTCATGCGGCGGGGGCGAATGAGATGCTTCCTGAGGATGGGCCTGCCGGGGGGTTCGAGCGCAAGGCGAACTTGTTGCAGATTAGTTGTGCGTTTGGGAAGACGATGGAGAGTATTGATACGGTGCCGATTGTGGAGAGGTGTTGGGGGGATATGCTGCGGCGGTGGAAGGAGGCGGGAGGACGGCTGGATGCAGAGCTTGAGGCGCTGGTGATGGCTGTTGCGGATGGGTATCCGTTTCCGACGAATCTGGATAGGAGGCCGCCGGCTCCCAGTGGGATGGCGCCGGAGAGTGAGCAGGAGATTGTTCTGAGAGGGCTGAAGGAGGGATGGGGGGTGGACAGGGTGGTGGAGGAACTGAAACAGATGAAGAGGGATTCCAGTGCTTGATCCCTTTGTTACATCCAAGAGTATGTTGTACATCTGGTAGTAGCATAATCATACGTCCATGATATTCTTCTTCTATTTCACGCACTATGATTGACATTGATGATCTTGATTTTGGAAGAAACAAAGACGTCAAAGTAGATTTGCTGTTCCAGATGACGAAAGAAGCCAGCGGTAATACATTCTCTCCAATCTTGACGCTGGTTGATCGACCAATGCTTCCCCAAAGCGACACTTTCATCAGGCCATCCACCGTGTAGTATGCATCTCGACCATAGCATAAGCATGTGTACTGTCTGATCTCTCGCAATATGGACCAAACGAAGAACAACTATTTGCACACTGAAATGTCAGCTGAATGATACCCTAATATTCAATGCGTAAGCTCACCTTCCTAAACACCGCTTGAACTTCTCACACCTCATCAAGACCAGCAGGATGCTCAAAAACCACGCGAGGCCGACGACCCGTGTCTCCACGAAAGAGCTTTTTGCCTCTCACCCCTTCCAGCAAGGTCCTGTCATCTGGGTCCCGCAGCACCTTGTCTGGATCGCCGACGAAGCGCAAGGTACCGAGATTTCCAAGAGCCAACAGGTGATGGAATCCCCAAAGCACATCCAAAATGAGCTCATTCGGAAGAACAGGACGAGCAATGCTGATGAACTTTTCCCCAAACTCAAGTCGCTCCTCGCTAATGAACAGAATGATCTCCAGAATATCGACGTGCTTCATAAACGACAGAAAAACCGACACCCATTTCAGAGTAGGTCTCTCCTCAATTGTACAAGGATAGTTAAGTGGTAGGAGCTCGAAGGACAGCCGACGGACATACTGCTCTCGACGCGGACCAATATTGCATAGAAAGCTTGTGGGCAAGCCCAAGCGTCCGTTCTTCGGGAAGCAGAAGAATGTCTCCGAGTAGAAGAGGGGCATGGCTTCGTTGTATACTGCTTTGCTGACGCTGAGGATGGCCAGGAATTCTTGGGGTGTGTAGCGATACTCGTGGAGCCGGTGCTGGTCTTCTTGGGAACGGTATTCGTTCGGAGCTCCTCTGTAGACGGAGGCATGGGCTTTGGTTGGATGAATGTACACCTCAAAGCCTTTGCGAGGAGGAGTTTCCTTTTGTTCATTGAATTTGAATTCACTGACTCTGGTTCTCGCGTGGGGGTAGATGAAGAACACACGCCGGTAGATCTCAAGGCGCAGTTCACAAGGGATCCGGAAGAGGATAGAAGCAGTTGAGTCTGTCATTTTGATGACTCTCACACCGTAATCAACCTGATCGATGTAGTTCAGTCATGAAGGAGAGACGATGTCTTGAGAAGCTCAGTTAGTACTAGAAGTTATATAGCTAAATGTATGGTAAGTGACGTTTATTCACTCGCGACTGTTTATCGCTGTTTTCCGTTAAACATAAGAGCATTCACCTTGCTCTTATTACGCGAGAAACAGAAACAAGGAAAAGAGAGAAGAAATCTGTCTTTCCCCAGTTTTATTCACAATTCTTCTCACCACCTCCGTCGTTTTCCACTTTGAAAATGGCATGACAATCACTACATCTATCTACTGTTTTTAGTTGATACTCCTGAGACCACTAGCAATGCACTTACAGACTTCGTCTTTGGTTATTTCTGTCCTTTGTTCTTCGAATTGGGTCTCATTCAGTCTCGAGCCAGCCAACCTAGACTCAGTGTGTTCGGCATCATAGCGTCGTTTTGTAAGTCGTTTAGTTGTGTCTGCGGAAGTCTTCAAGCGAAGTTGAGCTAACAGTCGATGGTATATACTAGCCTTGAACATTGAACGTGATGACCAGTTCTTGCTCAGTCAGTGAGAGTTATAGCAGTTTGATAAAACCGTCACTACTTCCAAGTGTATGACTACCAGGGTCTACATCGGCGCGCTCCATCCCATCACCACATTGGACGGGCTCCCGCGCGCCTGGAATACAACAAAACCATGACCCTTCTAGCTGGGCAATTAACCTAGTCATGCATGTTAATTTTGGACGAACTGGATTTGTGATATATGTGGACTACCTTGGACCCAGACCGGAATGGGAATATGCTTAATTAAACAGGGTCTGATACCCAATCGGTTTCGTGAATGTTAAAGTTAAGCGCTGTCACCTGTCAAGGCAGAATCCAGGCAGGGTCTCATGTACTAGCAGAGTATTTTTGGGATTCCTTGTCGCAGAGGGACATGCTCATCCAGAACAGGGTACGAGACCAATCGGCTCAATCACATCCTGAGCTTAAGCGCTGCCATGCCACAGTATGAACTTGAACGTCTAATTGAGATATAGTACACACTTGGAAAGCATAAATAGGGCGTACATCGCCCCGAATTCATGTCGTTAAGTTCAGAACTCCAAGCCATCAACATGCAAATCTTCAGTCTCATCTCTCTTACCCTCCTTTCTACCACCCTTGCCTCCAGCGCGGTCATTCATTCCGACTTCGCGAAGCGCAAGTCTGTTGACTGCCAGAAGATCCAGGTTGCTCTCAGCGAGGCCGGTGCATACTATCGAGGTAGACTGAGCGGGTACTATGGGCAAGCATATGTACGTCCATTGAGAAAGTCTCGAGAAGCAGTCACTAACTTCAGTCGAAGATCACATTTGCCAATAATCTTCATGCCCTCGAGAATCTAGGCAGTCGGACAATACGTCAATGCTATGATATGGCATCTCCGTAGGCCATTGACGTTCTAACATGAGCCTGTTCACCATACTGTTATATATGTATTCCTCCTTGCTATTTGTCCATATACTCTGCATGTACATAATAAATACCTGCTACTTGTTCGGTACCGGGCTGTTAGGATTCAGTCAGACTGGCAATTGATCCTGTGGTCTTATCAACATTTCTGAAACTACTCCTATTCTACTCAACTTGTCCTGCAACCGTTCATACCCCCCTTCTACATGCTCCAATCCTCGAATGATTGTCACACCCTCCGCAGATATCGCAGCAATCACCAGAGAAGCTCCTGCCCGGAGATCTGTCGCTACCACGGTACTTGCAACCAGTCTTCCGACGCCATGAATTACGGCATTCTGTTCTACAAGGTGTATCTTGGCACCCATGGCCAGTAGACCAGCTACATGGTTGAATCGTCGCTCAAATACCGTTTCGTGTATTCGGCTGACGCCCTGTGAGATGGACAGTAGTGTCATGAGCTGTGGTTGAAGATCGGTAGAAAGAGCCGGGTACGGTCCCGTTGTGATATCTATGGCTTTGGGGTTGCCGGCTTTGATTATCGTGATGATTGCTGGTGTTTCGATGGTGATATGAGCCCCAACAGTGCGGAGTTTCTCAATCAGTACGGTCTGGTGCTCTTCGCGGCACCCGTGGATCCGAAGCGGGTTGCCAGCCACGGCCCCAAGAATGAGAAACGTTCCACCTTCGATACGGTCATCCATAACTCGGTAGTTGTACGGATGGAGTGGGATATCCCTTCCATAAATCTCTAGATGCTCTGTCCCCACGCCCTGGATGACCATCCCCATGGTGATGAGACAGTGGCACAGATCCACCACCTCGGGTTCTCGCGCGGCGTTGCGGATGTGGGTGACGCCTCTGGCTCGACATGCCGCCAGCATCAGGTTCATGGTCCCAGTGACGGTGGGTGTACGTAGCTGAAGAACTGTGCCCTGCAGCCCGGTACGAGGAACTCGAGCCTCAATCGCCCTATGCGTGAGTGCGATGCATGCACCCAGCTTTTCAAGGCCCCTGATATGCTCGTCGATTGGTCGTTCGCCGATCGTACAACCGCCCGGGAGCGAGATCTTTGCATGCCCGAAACGGGCCAAAAGGGGCCTCAGAACGAGGATTGAGGCCCGGAGTGTCCGTGTCAAACTGGCGGGTAGCTCCCGATTTTCCATATGCATCGTGTCGATCCGCAGGGAGTTTGACCTCCAGATGACTGTTCCGCCGAGATACCGGAGGATGCTAGCAAAATTCTCGATGTCGGTCAGGACCGGGGCTCTTTCCAGTGTGCTTTCCCCAAAGGCGAGGATTGACGCTGCCATGATTGGCAGTCCTGCGTTCTTGGAACCAGAGATGTATACATCACCGACAACGGCACGACCGCCTTCAATGCTGATGAGATTGTGCGCCATTCCTGAAATCTTGCAGAGAATATTTTCGTGTCGCTGAATCCGTCTTCTAAATCCAACCAGGCGGTGAGGTCCTGCAGGTTGCAGTGCAGAGCCCTCACAGGCTGGTCCAATAGCAATGGGCTACTGCCATCAATTTCCGAGCTGAAGGTGGTTCACGCCATTTGGAGGATCAACGTCGATCAACGTCGACTCTTCCCTTTTTATGACCTATCATTTTGACATGCTCTTGCCTACCGGAACATCCCAGAGGCCAGTTCTGCACAGTGGTACACATGGAGGAATATGTTGACCTGCTCCCCTACAACACATTTCATATTGCATCGACAACTCGATACTTTGTCCGTGTGCGGTGTCCGGATCAGCTAGGGGCATTGGTGCACACGCCCATATTTCAGACACGACCCCATCTCGTCCTTGGTGGTGGTAGTAATATTCTATTCGCCAATGATACGTACGAGGGCATCGTGCTGAAAAACGAAATCAGCGGGATTGAAATTGTCTCTCGGGACGAGAAGCACACAGCACTTCGTGTTGGTGGCGGGGTCGCTTGGACCACACTGGTCTCATACTGCCTCGACCATGGCCTCGGGGGACTTGAGAATCTGGCCCTCATCCCAGGCACCGTGGGCGCAGCACCGGTACAGAATATCGGTGCGTACGGTGTGGAACTCAGCGATGTGCTGGAAAGTCTATGCGCAATCGATTTGACTACTGGAGCCAGACGACAAATGTCCAATGCCGAGTGTCAGTTCAGCTACAGGGACAGTGTGTTTAAACATACTTTGCAGGGTGTCTTCATTGCCAGTGTTACAATCAGGCTCGATAATCCTGGCAACCATCGATTGAATACGACGTATGGCTCAATTCGACGCGTTCTGGAAGATCGGGGAGCGCAAGTCCTCACGATCCAGTCAGTCGCAGAAGCTGTGTGTCTGCTCCGCAGGAGCAAGTTGCCTGATCCCGATTTGCTTGGAAATGCGGGCAGTTTCTTCAAGAACGCAGTCATCGACCAGCTTGCGTACAGCTCTCTGCAGGTTGTTCACCCAGCGATCCCTGTGTTTTCGAGGGCAGATGGCTCGAAAGTCATCCCAGCAGCTTGGCTGATAGAAAGATGCGGCTGGAAGGGCAGGAGAATCGGCCCCGTGGGAGTGTATGACCAGCATGCTCTCGTTGTAGCAAACTACGGCAGCGTGAATGGCTTTGATGTCCTGGAGTTCGCCAGTCGAATCCGGGAGGATGTTATGGACCGATTCGGCATATGGCTTGAGTTCGAAGTAAGGATCGTCACGTAAGTTCCAATGAGCAAGAAAGTCAGTTGGCTCAGTCGGAAGTACGAGACCCATCGAGTGAATGATAAAGGATCCGTGGTTGCGGGGAAAACATGACGAAATCCAGATGATCTTGACAGATTACTTGGAATTGTGCAGAGAATAAGTGTCCACAGCAGGACAGTGGCATATGTGGAAGAGTAGATAAATAATGATGCAATCTGCAATTGACGCTATCGATCTATCATAGTACATACATGCATCAGGATATATGCGATCTTTCCATACGTATAGACTATAGCAGCGAGAAACTCAAAAGGCTTTTTACCAGGCAGGTCCAGGCTTGCCCGAATACACTACTGACAGTTAGACTAGGCTGTTAGACTAGACTGTCGTGTCTACCAGTCACGAATCCTCCGTAGGCCATACCCAAGAATGTCCGTGTGTGTGTCTAGACTGAGCAGACTTTGACCGAAAATCAGCTCCGACGAGGATGAAACGGTGGCTTGTCGGTCTTGTCCGTTTGAGAGCATTACGACACCTAGTGTACATTACCTACTTACCGAGGGCCCTCAATAAAAGTTGACATAGTGGGGGGCACTAAGATTCTAGCAACCAATAGCCACTTGTTTCTGCTTGCCCTACAGGTTCTGATTGATTGATGATTTCTGCTGATGGTTTATTAATATTATTTGGCCCGTCGATAGCTGCAACCTGGGATCTTTTTCTATCCTATCCTACGGGTCTAACTTCTACTTAAGTATGTACCTTCTGGTGTATCTTCTGTATTAGGACGTTCCTGTCATTGCTGAGAAACCACATTCACAGTGGTGAGAATGTGACGACGCGCAAGAATGCTGGTCTCCTAGAAACGCATTGACAACCTGGCCCGTCAAATCAGCTGGGAATTCCTGCCCTGATGAAAATGGAGCGATGTGATTGATCCACTGCCTCTGCTAAGGTACTGATCGGTGGCGTTCTGTGCCTGGAATGGTGAAACATCGCCCCAATAGAATTTTATCAGGGCCCGTGGTTGATGCCGTAGCGAAATATTTTTATTATTAGACTTATCCATTCTATGGCTACTGCCTCAGGCTGGCCCGTATTTCTTCTTCCTCATTCCTTTTCTCCATCGAATCTCTCCCCTCGCTCAGTCAGTCTGTTTCGTGTTTCTTTTTCTTCAGTCTGATCTCCGTCGCATTAGATCATACTGACCTCTCGTTCTCCATCTGGCCACTAACTCCAGTCTGTCTTTCCAATCGCTCAGTCGCACGCTCTCTGCTTCCTCTCGTCTTTCTTGCTTTGTTTGGTTCGGCCCACCACTCCACTGTCCCCGCACGCCGTCTGCCTCTGGTTCTTCTGCTTGTGGACGAGTCTACGTATTTGGTCAATCCTTACAGGCGCAGGTTCCAACGGGCTCGCGCCAAATCAGATCGCTTTGTTCTGGATCGACGAGTCGATCTCGGGTGTTGGTAGCTCACTTGGCTTGTCGCAAAACCCAGACACTGGTTTAGCTGGCTCGCGCCCCACTCAATTTCCCTTGTCAGGGCTGCAGGCCAGCTTCTTTTCCCTCGGGTTAGTGTCAAACAGTCGAAAGTATAAAGTCAGAGGAATCGTGGTCATTGGACCCTTTTTCTCTCCTTCTCGTTCGTTTCGATGTCCGGTCGACCTGGACTCACGGAGAAGCGTTTGTCGGCCCATCGCTTTCAACCGCTTCCAGATTACGCAAATGATACCATAATGGCCAATTCACACGATGTTACGATTGATATTCCCCTGACCAATGTTCCCAGTCGCTCTCCGACGGGAGCACGGAGGGGGAGTGCGCACACGGCCACTTCGGCGGCCTATCACCCTCCCATTGAGGATGTTCAGACCAACACCAGCGAGAAGGCCGGATTGGTCGCTGGCACTGGTCCTGGCCGTCGGAAGAGAACCGTTGACGACTCCACGGGCCGTTCGCTCGAGGAACCTGAGGACGGCACCCTCACGCGGATGGGGAGGATTTACCAGGCCATCCTCAACTTCTCTATCGTTACCAGGTACCTCATTTATGTCACACCCATCGCGCTCTTGATCGCTATTCCAATCATTGTGGGAGCCACGGCTGCGCAGGATGCGAGAATTGGCGGCGTGACGCTGCCTTGGTTCTTTGCCTGGATTGAGGTTGTCTGGTTGAGTTTGTGGATTTGCAAAATTATCGCTCATTTTCTCCCTTACCTGTTCCAGTTCCTCTGTGGAATTGTCAGCCCGGGAACTCGCAAGTATGCTCTCATCCTGCGCGCGCTAGAACTGCCCATCGCGACGGTCTTCTGGACCATCGTCTCGTTGGTGACTTTCCTTCCGGTCATGACATTAAACCCCGAGAAAAAGCGGACAGGCGACACTTCCGCCAAGGACTGGGAGAAATCTGTCAAGAATATCCTGTTCGCTTTGTTTGTCTGTAGCTTGATTCTGCTGGCGGAGAAATTCTTGGTCCAACTCATCTCCATCAGCTACCACCGAAAGCAATTCGACTCGAAGATCAAGGAGTCGAAGCGGCACATTGACCTTATCGGTCAGCTTTACGACGCCTCTCGCAACATGTTCCCCATGTACTGCAAGGAGTTTCGCGAGGAGGACATGACCATTTCCGATTCGCTCTTGGGTGCAGCCACCGCGAAGGGAGTGGTCCACTCGCGCTCCAGCTCCTCGATCCCCCTCAAGCTGATTCGCAATGTTGGTCATAACGTGGGCCGATTTGGTGACAGAGTTACCGCTGCGTTTGGTGGTGTCGCCCACGAAATCACCGGCAAGGAAGTGTTCAACCCCACTTCGGTGCGCGGTATTGTAACACAGGCCCTGGAGCGTCGGAAGGCCGCCGAAGCTTTGGCACGCAGAATCTGGATGTCTTTTGTCATTGAGGGCAGGGATGCCCTGTACCCCGACGACATCGCCGAGGTCTTGGGAGTCGGCAAAGAGATGGTTGCCGAGGAATGTTTCCATATGCTCGACCGGGACGGCAACGGTGATATCAGCCTGGACGAGATGGTTATGGTTGTTGGGGAAATTGGACGTAACCGCAAGGCCCTCAATAACAGCATGT
Source organism: Aspergillus pseudoviridinutans (assembly GCF_018340605.1). Lineage (NCBI taxonomy): Eukaryota > Fungi > Ascomycota > Eurotiomycetes > Eurotiales > Aspergillaceae > Aspergillus > Aspergillus pseudoviridinutans. The sequence continues at coordinate 1,406,645 of NW_025091285.1, read as the reverse complement.
ACGATGTCGACCAGGCCATTCATGTCTTGGACAACTTGCTGCTGACTGTCGCCGGTGTCATCTCGGTGCTGGTCTTCATTTCGTTTGTGACAAGCGGTTTCGGCACCGTCATCGCGGCCGGCGCCACATCCCTCCTGTCTCTCAGTTTTGTTTTCGCGACCACCGCCCAGGAAGTACTGGGCTCGTGCATCTTCCTCTTCGTCAAGCATCCCTTTGACATTGGTGACCGTGTCGAGATCAGCGAAAAGGACTACATAGTCGAGCGCATTTCGCTGCTGTATACCGTCTTCAAATCGGTGACAGATCAGCGCATAACTCAGGTCCCCAACGTGGTCCTCAACACACTCTGGGTTGATAACTATACGCGTTCCAACGCCATGCACGAAATACTCAAGATTCCCGTCAGCTTCGACACAACATTCGCCGATATCCAACTCCTCCGCGAAGAGATGGACAAATTTGTCCGTGACAAGGAGAACTACCGTGATTTCCAGCCGGATGTCGACGTTGACGTTGTCGGTGTCGGCGACATGGACAAGCTTGAGTTGACCGTCAGCATCCGCCACAAATCCAACTGGGCTAACGAGTCGATCCGTGCCATGCGTCGCTCCAAATTCATGTGTGCGTTGGTTACCGCTGTGCGCAAGATTCCCATCCGCGCTCCTGGTGCTGCCGCGGAGGACGCTGCAGGCGACAGCGAGACCAAGGACGACAAGCCCGACGCCGACAACGCCGACCAGAACAATATCACGCGGACCGCATCCGGCCAGCGACGCGCAGCAGCGGCCGGGATGACCATGGATGCCGCCGCCCAGGAACAGGCTCGATCAACCGGCTTCAGCGCCAGTCAGTCAGCCGGCACGCTACAACGCCGCGGCGGCTCTTCGTCCACCGACTCGGGCTACCCGGAACGCGCCAACAGTCGCACCCCGAACGAAGGGGACAACTACCAGACCCCCGCCGCCTCACCCAACCAGAACCGCCAACTCAGCGTCAACTACGGCAATCTCGCCCGTGAGCCATCCACCGGCCGCCGCAAGGCAGGCACCAGCACCAGCGAGCAACCCCCCCTGCCTTCCCCCACAGCAGGCGGAGTTCCCATCATCGCGGAGCCCGTGCCCCCTCCTCCTCGCCAGCAGCCGCCGCCGGCGGGCTCGACATCCCAGGGGCTCCCCTCCGAGTATCCCTCGTATCCTAGCATGTCAAACTACGGAGGTAGTTTCTACGGGTCTCACAGCCAGGAGACGGCGTACGATCCGGAGCAGCCGCTCGAGCTCCCGTCGGCGGTAGAGCATTCCGACTCTGACTCGTTCGGAAGGTTCCCGGGCTCTTCGCCGGGGGTGCAACAGCGCTACCCTGACGACCATTCCAGGAATTGGAATCAGTCTCGTCCGCCGTACGGAGGACAATAGTTAGGTTACTGAAAACAAAACGGATGGCGTTGGTGGTATTCTGATTCATTTTTGTATTGGTATGGAATATGGGCGATGATCTGGTGCATATATCGGGCGGTGAAATCTATGTCAAACTAGGAAATCAACTAGTAATTCGCAATGTAGACGAGAATTCTATTCGGCATGATTAATATACATATGACGGTATCAGACACCGTCACAGACCTCAGAACGTACTGTCCTGACTACCTAGTCCCGGTCTCCTTCCACGGATACGACACCTGGTCATCCTTGCGCACCCAGATCTTCGTCCGCTTCTTGTTGACAACATGCTCCACAAACGCCTCCCTCGTATACTGCGCCTTGAACTTGCGGATCCACCGCGGATCCCACAGCTCGCTCGCAATCCCCAGATCCTTGCAGCAGCGCACCAGCGCATTAGACCGACACCCCTCCGTCGCCGTCGGGATCCCATCAGGCGTGAAGTAATCCTGCTCGCCCCGCGCGACAGAAACTAACCTGTAGCACACTTAGCCTCCTATTCATATCTCCCAAACGCAAAGAGAAACAAAAGAAAGAGAGGGATACATACCGCCCATTACAAACCAACGCATACTCCCTCGTCACCGTACGCGGCGTAACGATACTCTCACTCCGAGGCACAAGACCCCACCCGCCTGGCCCAAACGCCCGGTTCAAAATCCGCCGGTACTTGATCTCCGGGAGGTACAGGATGCCATCGGGCTTGATCTCGACTTCTTCCGGGTCGACCTCCGCCAGTAGGATATCTGCTACCTCCTTGGGAAACGGCGCGGCGGAGAGCCCGTGGAAGGAGCGCGTCCAGTCAATTTTTTCTTCCGGGGGTGAGTCCGGCGAGAGCGGCGCGTCTGCGAGGCCGGTTTTGGAGATGTTGCTCGTGGTTTGGTGGGCGGGTGTTGGGGCGAGGATGCGCGCGGTGCGGTCGTCCGTTGCGGGGGCGGGTGCGGTTGATGAGGGGTTGGATGGCTTTGCTGGTAAGGTTGGTGTAGATGGGATGGGGGTTTTGGGGGCTGTCCGGGCTGCTTGGTTGCTGTTGTTGGTAGTGATGGATTTGTGAGAAGGGGTGGTGGTGATTGATCTGGTAAGGGCGAGGGTGTGCTGCGTGGTGGACCGGGAGGTCAATCTAGATGGAAATTTTGTAAAATTTGTAGACTCTACTAGCCGCAGAGAGCGGCGTATATGCGATGAAGCCATGGTGCCGGTGTGGTTGAGGATGGTTTGTTGTTAGAGCTTCTCATGCGGAGATGAGCTTGACGTCGCGTCTGTATAATGTCACGTGATTTACGTGTGCTTGAAAGGTCGTCTGAATTGGCAGACATACAGCTTGAAAGGGGTGAAGTTTCATATATTGTTACAATAGCGGCATCTATAGTACAGGCTAAATAGCAGTTGACTCGTTCTTCGAGTCTAAGCGTCCTTTGTTTGAGTCCGCTGGTCATTGCCCTTGCGCTTCCAGCACTCGCGAAATGCTTCCATCTGTCATAACATACTCATCAGCTTCAATTCTCTGATTCATTGTGTACGACGAGGTGAAATGAAAGCTAGAACAGGCGTGATGTGGTGCTTGCTTTCAGCTGCAACCGGTCTCAGCGGACTCACCTCGTCCTTGCACAGTCTCCAGTCCTTCTTTGTAAAATAGCAGTCGTTCATTTTATCCTGCTCCACTGTTGATCCTCAATTAGCAGCTTGTCTACTGACCATATTTTTCATTGTAAACTCACCTGCGCAACCGGTGCTGAAGATCCGCTTGTCCCTGTCCACCGATGACTCCGCATTAGTCCAGAACTTCAATCTCCGAGAATCTCAAAAAGTCAAAGGAAGAATCCTACCATTCATCAGGTTCATCGTCGTCCACTTCCGGGACCACCGCGGGCTTATCCTCCTTCTTCGACATCTTGTTCAATTGCTCAGACGTGAGCTGTATAAGCCTGTGAGTTGTGTCTAAGAAAGAGGTGATCTTGCTCCGTCCGGAGACCGACTCGCCGCATTCGCGACAACGACAGCGACAATGACCGCAACCACGCCCAACCTCATTGGCAAGAAGCTCAACGTGCTAGTTTACTCCGGTTCGTTCACCCAATCCGCATGGAGATCAAATAGTCTAATCAGTTCTCTTCCCTCTCCAGGCAATGGTAGCACCGTCGAATCCGTCCGGCACTGCCTCTACACCCTCCGCCGCCTCCTCGCCCCGCACTATGCCGTGATCCCCGTGACCGCCGAGATGCTCATCAAGGAGCCGTGGACTTTAACCTGCGCCTTGCTGGTGATGCCCGGAGGAGCGGATCTGGGGTACTGTCGATCCCTCAATGGCACAGGCAACCGCCGGATCGAGCAGTTCGTCAAGCGCGGCGGCGCATACCTCGGTTTCTGCGCGGGGGGTTACTACGGCAGCCAGCGATGCGAGTTCGAGGTCGGCGATAAGACGATGGAGGTGGTCGGGGATCGGGAACTCGCCTTTTACCCTGGAATATGCCGCGGCGGTGCGTTTCCGGGATTTGTGTACCACAGCGAGGTGGGCGCGCGCGCGGCCGAGCTCAAGGTCTCCAAGGATGTACTGCAGGCCGGTGTGGTGCCGGAGGGGTTCAAGTGCTATTACAACGGGGGCGGTGTCTTTGTCGATGCGCCCTTGTACGCGGATAAGGGCGTGGAGGTTTTGGCCAGCTACACGGAGGAATTGAATGTTGATCCAGGCACAGGTGCGGCTGCCGTCGTCTACTGCAAGGTGGGCGAGGGAGCGGCCGTTCTGACCGGACCGCATCCAGAGTACGTATTTCAGAGATTTCAAGGAGCAAGTGACTGACAGAACTAAACAGGTTCGCAGCGGCAAACCTAGACAAAAAAGCTGGGGGCGAGGATTATGCCAAGGTGGTGGATGCGCTGGCAGCGGACGATAAAGCGCGCACCGACTTTTTGAAGGCCTGTCTGTCCAAGCTGGGCCTGCAGGTCACCCAGAATACCACGACTGTGCCATCACTTTCGTCATTGCACCTGTCGTCTCAAAATCCGGCTGATACTTCCCGCATCCGATCGTCGTTGCAAGAGGTGATTAGTACCGAGGGGGACGAAGAATTCATCAAAGATGAAAATGATACGTTTCGTCTGGAGAGATCTGGGACTTGGAGTATGAGTTCACTGGAGGAGTCTCTCCCCCAGTCTGAACAGGGTGCTAGCGAGGGCATTGTTGATTACAACGCAATCATCAAACCTGTAGTGATCCACGACGAGCTTCCATCCTCAAAAGCAACTCCTTACTTCAATCACCATGCATACTACGCCAATCTCGAACAGTACCAGTCCCAGATGCGGGAAGGTGCTGGCTGTTTCGGTTCGAGCATCATGTATGGCGAGGTGGTCACTAGTACAAATACGATTCTGGAAAAGTAAGTGTTTCGCTGGACTTTTTGCCTTCAGAGCTGACGGATACAGAAATCCCAAATTACTCCGTAAACTGCCGCATGGATTCACAGCGACAGCAACCACCCAGGTCGCAGGCCGAGGCCGAGGCTCCAATGTCTGGGTTTCTCCGGCAGGGGCCCTGATCTTTTCAACGGTCGTAAGACACCCGATCGAAAAGATCCAGTCTGCCCCGGTGGTTTTCATTCAATATCTGGCGGCAATGGCGGTCGTACGGGGCATCAAGAGCTACGACGTGGGCTTTGAGAACATGCCAGTCAAGCTCAAATGGCCCAACGACATTTGTAAGTTCGATCCTCTCATTTAAATAGGGCTAGCTAATGAGTCAAGACGCCTTGGACCCGGAAAACCCGGACAAGAAGCACTACACCAAAATCTGCGGAATCCTCATCAACTCACTCTTCTCCTCGAACGAATACATCGCCGTCGTGGGAATCGGCATCAACGCCACGAACGCCTCTCCAACCACCTCGCTGAATGCACTCGCCTCTCGCTTTATCTCCAATAAAACCGCCCCAATCACACTCGAGAAACTCCTCGCCCGGTGCCTCACCACGTTCGAAGACCTGTACACCCGCTTCCTGCGGACAGGCTTTGACCGGGAGTTTGAGACAATGTACTACGACGACTGGCTGCACATGCATCAGGTTGTCACATTAGAGGAAGAAGGGGGAGCACGAGCCCGAATCAAGGGTATTACTCGTGACTATGGGTTGCTGCTGGCAGAGGAGTTGGGCTGGGACGACCGGCCTACGGGACGAGTGTGGCAGTTGCAGAGTGACAGCAACAGTTTTGATTTCTTCCGAGGATTGGTCAAGAGGAAGGTATAGACAGAGTCAGGTCTCGATAAAGTATATACTCTTCAATAGATTAGGTGATGAACAGGCCAAGAGCAGATCAAGATAAGCCGTGCCAAGGAGGCTTGTTTCAGCTTAGAGTCTGGGCATTATGGAGACGTAGCCCGACTGGCAGCAACCGATGGGCACTCAGACAGATAGCGGTCTCCCTTAGTGCAATCACAAGCCAGATCAGGCACAGTCAATTATGAGGGATTAATGCAATGGCATCACCCTACAACACACTCAGCTGGGGAAGCTCGAAGCTAGGATGCATCCAATGAACCACCGCCGATTCAGCCCCCGGCGCCATGACAGCTGGAGACGGGCCATCAACAAACCAGAACCGGATCATGCCGACTCGCCAGGCAGCATGATTCCTCTACAGAGCTGTCCAGTGGGAGAATACGCTCAGACGCTACGTCACATCTGAAACTAGACTATCTAGCCATGAAGCTAGCGACTCCTCATGTAGTAAAATAAAATAAAACTCACCGTCCCGTCCCGTCTCAAGCCCAGTGTCTCCTCAGCTCATCTCCTCCTCGACAGTTAGACTACCCACCAGCCATATCGCTTAGCACATACGCATAGGCATACACATACACACAACCAGCTCACTCTCACGCGTCTTGTTCATCATGTTCAACTTCAACCCCTTCAAATCCAAGGAGGAACAGACCCAGCAACCAACCTGGGACCCTAACACCCTAACCATGACCCAGCCGTCTACCCCCGCGGCACCAAGCCAGGTCGTGTCGCAGCAGCCGGTATACCTCATCCATCCGTCCCCATCTATTGACACAGTATCAACTGACGCTCGCCGTGTTAGCCCGCACAGGAACAGATGGACATGAGACTACGTGGCGGTGGTGAGAAGGAGGATGTTTGCTGTGGAGTGTAGGTTCCTCCCGTATCATTTGACAGGTGCTGTGGTGCCGGCGTGCTAATGAATAAAGGTGTGCGGGTCTTGCCTGTTTCGAGTGTTGCGAGTGTTGCTGTTAGTGGATTATGACGGGATATGGGTTATACCTTGTGATAGTCGTTGGGTACTGGATTAGTATAAATACAGTGATGAATTGATGCAGCGTTGTCTTGAAATGGATCGGTGGCCTACGGCTTCTGGGTTTGATGTGCTTAGTTGTCAAGCGCAGAACTGGTATCATGATTATGTATATACTCAAATACACCGCGAACGCGACCACTGAAACAGAAAAACCTCCAAAGCTAAAGGTAATCCGCCTCACGCAGCCGGACAGTAACATTATCCGCCGGCGCACTGGTCAGATTCAAAGCATGCCGAATCTCCAGATGCGGCTGCACGTCCTCGATCGCGTCGAAGCGCTGCAGCAACCGCACCAGGACGTATCCCGCTTCGGTGAGGGCAAACTGCTGCCCGATACAGATGCGCGGCCCGCCGTTGAACGGGACATAATCCCAGCCCACCTTGCGATCGATCCACCGGCTTGGCTTGAACTCCTCGGCGTCAGGGCCCCAGATGTCTTTGCGCCGGTGCAGGACGTGCACGTTGTATACGACGAGCTGGCCCTTCCGCACGTAGATGGGCTGGGTGCCGTCGCTGCCTCCGCCGCGGGGAAGGGTGGTATCCTTCGTTGCGGAGCGGCGGTTGCCGGGGACCACGGGGAACAGACGCAGAGCCTCGTTCATACAGTACTGCAGGTATTGGCAGGACTTGAGGCCGGCAAAGGTGATGTTGCAGGGTTGGTTGTAAGTGCCGAATTCGTCGATGATGGTCTGTCGGAGCTTCTGGAACTCGGCCGGGTGGCGTGCCAGCATCAGCACTGTCCAGCTGAGCAGGGACGCGGTGGTATCACGTCCCGCGAGGAGGATGTTCAACAGCTGCGAGCGCAGTTCGATCGGGTCCTGGGTGACGGAAACCAGAGCGTGCAGGAAGACGTATTGAGACGATTTTTCCGGGTCCGCGAGCTTGCCTTCGCGGGCGGCTTTGAGTGCTTTGTGCACGAAACGGTCCACGTACGCGTGCACTTCCTTCTCCGCGTGGCGCGACTCCTTGTTGTTCACAATCCAGTACAGTTTCTCGAAGCGAGCCCGTTGCGCCGCGTACCATTGCGACTTGTCAAAATAGTAGGGGAATTTGTCCTCGGGGGTCTGACCACCCTTCAAGGCCGAGAGTTGGCTCTCAACGCTCTCGCCGAAGAGGAATTCGGTCGCGGAGTCGATGGTGAGACGGAAGAAGATGGATTGGATGTCCACTGCCTCGGTCCACTTCCCGTTGACGACAGGCATCGCCTGCATCGCCTTTTGGACATGACGTTCTTCCAGGTCGAGGTCACTGATTTGATCACGCGTGAACTGAGGACGGAGCAGACCTCTGGAGCGAGACCACTCCTCACCATCGGAACTGAACTACACCAAAGTTTGTTAGCATGCCGCACATACCCAGCATATTCACGGAACAAAACCTACAATGCCAGCCCCCAGAACGGGATGCAGAGCTTGCCTTCGAGGAGCCCCCAGCTCAAAGTCCTTGAATTGCGTGGCGAGAATGGCTTGGATGTTCTTCGGATCTGTTGTGAAATAATTCTCACGTCCCATTTGCCTAAACCGGAAGGTTGTAACATATCGGCCCTCGCGGTCGCTCATGAGCGCGACCCGGCGCTCAATCATCGGTAGAATTTTTTTCGCTTTGTCTGCTGCCAAAGCTTCCTTGAGAACACTGATACCTAGAGGATCACTAGGATAGAGAGGAGTTGGGCCACAGCCTAATCTGCGGGCATTTTGTGCGTGCTGCCATCTCGAAACCAGCGCCCACAGCAGACGGAGGGCAACAGCCACAGCCGCGATGGTCAGAAGCGGGAACGCCATCGCAATAGGAAGATGAATTGAAGACAGACCGGAGACTCTGGTTTTATCGTTCAAATTCCCATATTTCTCTGGGATGTGATACCTCGCTTTTTAAGAAGTATGCCAGCGGAAACGTGACTTTAGCCGAGGGTCCGAGGCCCTATAATGGAAGCAAGGTGGGGAAAGGGGTCGCAAGAATAACGAAGATGAGGAAGGACAATGCAACAATTTTCTTCATAGTGAGTCTTGTGCTATGCTTGATCAGATTTTGGATGAGGTCACTGTGCATGGACATGTTATTCAGGTCATGCGTGTTTCATCTGCCTCTTGGCTGACCGTTCTAGTACCCCCCCATCGAGTGCTCCTCCACCTTCATAAGGTTGGCTACGGGATCTGGAACACTATGCAAGTGTGGCGATGCCAAATCAAAGATAACTGGTCAGCTTAATCTCCTTAAAGGACCTAGTCGTGTCGATCACCGTAAATGCCGGTCCTAGGCATCGGTGTATCCGAAGCACTGTGCAACTACTCTACATAGATATCAGGCAATACAATTACCTCCGAATCCAAAGTCCGTCCAGTTATCAGGGACTATGCGGGTTTGGGAGGCGGTCTTCGATGAATTCAACTCCAAAACCTAAGCAATTATGTTACGAGTTGTGGGCCTTCTGGCATTTTGAGGTGAGCCAGAATTAGGGCCTAGGGGCTCATGCAAGAAGCACACCTGCACCGTTCGGCGTTGGTCAACGGAGATGCTACCTATTCGGCCAGGTCTTCATCTCGGCTTTGGCCGAATAAGACGTCTGTTTCAATGAACCAGTTATTTTTGGGTGCTTGAAAGGAGTGCAGGTTGACCAGTTTGTTTGGTCAGCTACTATCTTTTCAACTGCAATCGACAAATTAGAAAGTCATATTCTCTGCGCTTGAAAATAGATTAGCATTTGTGACGTCGACATCTTGAATCTGCTCGTACAAATTCAACCAGGAATCGAGGTTACCCTAAGCTATGGAAATCTGGAGTGCCCACTGCGGAACCAGAGATGATCAAAAGCTGGGACGTGGCGGATCACAATGCCATTGTTGGGTTTAAGATCAACGGCATCTCGCGTGCTCAGTTCGTTGCTGGTCTCCAGCTCAAACCTTCCCGATGAACAGGGTTCTTTTGAGACATTAGATGATGGTATCTGATGCCAAAGAAACGATTCGACTGTGGTTCGACTGAGAAGCTCGAAGGTCTCGAGCCTTAAGCAGATTCAGACCAGCTTGAGACTAAGCCCAAAATGGCTAGTTAAGTGTGCAAAGCGGTGGTAAACACAGAAGGCGGTATACATATTTCCGGCAGTATTGCTCTGTTTGGTCTGATGACCTCAAGATGCCAGCCCTGCCCAACTCTTCTGACTCTTTGTCCCAATGCTTTTGAGATTGCGATCAATCAGAACATCGAGTGACTAACTATTCAGCTTTTTAATAACTTCTTTGGTCGGATATTGCTTGTTGTTTAGCAGTGGAATACCCCTCACGAGCCTTGGTCCTTCCTGCGTCTTGTTCGTGTGCCCAACAACGACACTTGGCGGCGTTGGCGCTGCATAGCTCGCCGTCATACCACTATCAATTGGCTCCAACTGTCTCTGGACCGCACACAAAGTCTAATTCTTTATATATTATCTTCCTCCCGGATATTTGATTGTTGTTACTTTTGAACTTTCATACGTCCAAACAACATGTGCATCGCATTAATTTCCACAGCTCACCCCTCCTATCCTCTGATCGTTATCGATAACAGGGATGTATGCGAATATTGACCTCGGAGCACCTCGTTACCCTACATAAACTAACAGTAATCAGGAGTTCCTCCGTCGTCCAACATCCTGCGCCGACTGGTGGCCGGAACCTAGCACCAACGTGCTGGGAGGCAGAGATCTGGCTCGAGCCACACATGGGACATGGATGGGGGTCACAAAAGAAGGGAAACTAGCTGTCCTGACCAACTATCGGGAGACTACAGCGGATGAGCCTAGTGGAGTACATAGTCGAGGCCTGATTGTCAACAACTGGCTTACAGCGGACCCCGAGCAAAGACAATCCACCAGAGATTTTGTACAGGGAATGGTAGCCTCGTCCGAGATCAGAAATGTCGGCGGATTCAGCCTGGTTTGTGGTTATGTCAATGAGCCGCTAGCCATCGTATCGAACCGGTCGGCCAATATGGACCAGATCTCTTGGATTGCCACAGAAAAGGGTCAGACATTGGGACTCAGCAACACAACGTTCGGTGATCGCTCCTGGCCAAAGATCCTCGACGGGGAAAAGCTCATGAAAGAGGCCATCAATGCTCATGTGCAAGCGGGTGAAGACGAAGATCAACTCATCAGCCGACTACTTCACGTCCTGAGCCGGGATACTCTCCCCAGGCTCTCGGGAGACTCAACGCTGGAGACCTACCTCCTCCTGCTGCGACAGAGTATCTTCGTCCCAGTGATTGGAGCACAGGCAGAGAAGTCTAGGGCAGCCGACGAGGTTGCTGCAGCTCGCGATACGGACAGGGTTCCAGTCGAAAGTCAACCGCCACATGATTTGCTGGACAAGTCATTCTTGCAGGGCGCATATGGAACTCAGAAACAGACTGTGGTGCTCGTAAGTGCAAATGGAAGAGTGAGATACTTTGAGCGTACGCTCTATGATAACGATGTAAATGCAATTCCCATCGGCAAAGGCGATAGGTCGTTTGAGTTCCACGTCAGTCGATAATGGAATAGCATGTTCATAGTGTCGAACTTCCTTCCCCAAAACATCCTACCACTTCAATGAATCGTACCAGTTGTATCAAATGCAGGCAGGAGGGGCATTTTCACCTGCCTGACTGTCTAATGTAGCTCGCATTATGTTGCGGCTTCTCGCCAGAACTGTAACCAAACAGAGGTGGTTACCAAGGCCATATTCTACTCGTGTTTTCCCATCGCGCGGTATAGACTATTCTTCGAGACAGTTACAAACTGATCAATAATAATAATAAGGTAACCCCCTATTTCCCTGCTCGAGGCTCCAGTGCATGCTCAGTTCTAGAGAGCTCATTAAACATGCAATCTAAAAACCGTTAGTTCCCTGATGGCTGACTTTCGGTGGGTCTTGCTAATGTCCCTGTCTCACTTCGAGCTTTGGAGCTTTCGACTTCCAATTATTCCTATCCATCCGCAATTAAGTCCAACCTTTCCAATCATCAATTTCATGCTTGGCAAAGCACGTATCTTGACGTCGGCACCTCAGATATGTTGTTTTACACAAAGATTGGTACAAGCTTTCGGTTGCACGATCCGAAACAACCGTTGCTCACCGTGTCTGAACTATCAACGGTCCAGATCGAACCAACGCTCCAAAATAATTTCTCCGCCAACGAACGCATTCCTTGGAGCGCTACTGCTGTTTCATCTAAAGCAGAGCTCCTCTCATCCTTCGATTTACCCGCACGGAACGAAATCAGGCAATTGCATTGGATATTTGGCTGATGGCGATGATGCTATCCGAGCCTGGAACAGTTCCTCGCTGTCTCCTTAATCAAAGCCACTCAGGATCAAATATACGGATCAGGCACCGGTTTAGCTATTCGCCGGCTAAGCCTTCTGGCCACCGCTGAGCCTGCTTTTTGTCCACCTTCACGTCGGACGCCGAAAAACTGAGCTGACTGGAATACCGGAGATGAAGACTTAACATTGTGTCTCGGACAATGATCGGTACCATCCATCTCCTCCTTCACGGCGCCACTACGATTGTTCAAATGTCGTTCTGGAACTATGCTCTGCCAGCGCTCCGAACTGTGCGCCCCTGAAGTTAAATGATGCATCATCAAATTCATGACTTAGGCCCGGATAATTATGGCGGCTGTGCTCTATTTTCCAGGCAACCCGGCTAGTGGCTAGTAGCCACAGCTAATGGAGAACTCGAAGCTTGGACAACGCTTGATCCCTTGCAATATGATATCGATGTGACCCACGCCACGGAGCCATTCCAGAGGCAGAAAATCTTGCCTCGATATTAAAGCTGTGGAGCTTGCGAAATGAACGGGGATCCCTGAACCGCATCCTCCGAGCTGACGGGGTCAATATAAGATGAGCACGCTGGACTCATTCTTTCAGGCCATTTCTTTCTTCTCTCTGCAACTCAAGACTGGTTTCTTGTCACTCATTAGACTTTGGATTTCGTCTTTCGTCTCTCTTTTTTCCCCTTTGCTTCTTTTCGACAAGCTCGATACACATTCTTTACACCACCACCATGAGAATCAGCAACTTGATCATGGCCGCCAGCGCTGCTGGTCTGGTCAACGCTCTGCCCGTACGCGAGATGGCCAAAAAACGCTCCTCTGGATTCACCTGTATGTTGAGGCGATAATCCTACCATGGTATGGTATCTGGACTAGACTAACACTATACGCCTGCAGGGGTCGGTGTCAACGAATCTGGTGCCGAATTTGGTAGCAGTATCCCCGGAACGCTGGGTACCGACTACACATGGCCCGATACATCCAAGATTCAGACTCTGCGCAATGCGGGTATGAACATCTTCCGTGTTCCATTCTTGATGGAGCGTCTGGTCCCCAGCTCCATGACCGGTACCCCGGATGCCACCTACCTGAGCGACCTGAAGAAGGTAGGGCAGCGACATTTGCTTTGACGTGAGGAGATGCTAATATTCGGCGATAGACCGTCAATTTCATTACCGACAGTGGTGCTTATGCCATTCTTGATCCTCATAACTATGGAAGATAGTAAGTCATGGCTGGTCCTTACCAGCGGAGTGGTAACTAAAATCCGCCGTACAGCTCTGGAAGTATCATTTCCTCTACTTCTGACTTCCAGACATTCTGGAAGACCGTCGCTAGCGAATTTGCCTCTAATGACAAGGTCATCTTCGATACCAGTGAGACTCCCGACCACCGGAGACCTTGGAGATTTGATAGCTTGGAATTGTTAGGCTGATGTTTCCAGACAATGAATACCATGATATGGACCAGACTCTGGTGCTCAATTTGAACCAGGCCGCCATCAATGGTATTCGTGCTGCCGGTGCCACAACGCAATACATCTTCGTTGAAGGTAACCACTACAGTGGCGCCTGGACCTGGACTGACAACAATGACAACCTTAAGGGTTTGAAGGATCCTCAGGGCAAGATCGTCTTTGAGATGCACCAGTACCTTGACTCGGACGGTTCTGGTACCTCTGAGTCCTGTGTCAGCTCCACTATCGGCCAGGAGCGTGTGCAGTCTGCCACTCAGTGGCTGAAGGACAATAGCCTCAAAGGATTCCTTGGAGAGTTCGCCGGTGGTGTCAACTCCCAGTGCGAGACCGCCGTCGAGGGTCTTCTCTCTTATATGTCCGAGAACAGCGACGTCTGGCTCGGTGCTGAGTGGTGGTCTGCCGGTCCCTGGTGGGGAACTTATATGTACAGTCTCGAGCCTACTAGCGGTCCTGCCTACTCAACCTACCTTCCCATTCTGGAGAAGTACTTTGTGAGCGGCACCGGCTCTTCGTCCTCCTCTTCCTCGACCACTGGCTCTTCTGCCTCCTCCTCCTCCTCCTCCTCCTCCTCCCCCTCCTCCTCCTCCTCCTCCTCCTCCTCCTCCTCCTCCTCCTCCTCCTCCTCCTCGACCACCAGCTCTTCTTCCTCCTCTTCCTCGACCACCAGCTCTTCTACCTCTGTGACCAAGCCAACCACTACTGCCCCTACTCAGGTTCAGGTCGTCGCCACTTCTTCCTCTACCCCTACTCCGTCCTCAGTGTCTGCAGCCGAGACTCCCTCTCCCGCTCCTACTGAGGCTGCTCAGCCCTCCAGTGCCGCCCCCACCACCCCGACGACCGCCGCTGCTTCGACTTCTGCTTCTGGCTCTTCCGTTTGCGATGCCTCCGAGCCTACCGCCAGCAGCTCTGCCTCTGGCGTCGCCAAGCACTGGTACCAGTGCGGTGGAGTCAACTGGACCGGCCCTACAACCTGCGAGAGCGGCTACACCTGTGTTAAGCAGAACCCTTACTACCACCAGTGTCTTTAATTTAGGCCGTTGGTCTTCCGCATTGCACTCGGAGGGTGATGGGCAGCTGAGGATGAGGGGGGTGAGTCGTGGGTCGTTCTAGGATAGACCGGGTCACACGACCGCATTTCGCTTCGATGTAAATAGTTCAAATATTCAACTCTTGCATTAGCATTAACATTTCCTCCGGGACCCCAGTATTTCATAGCCACATCTTTGTGTAATCAAATGTGCATTACTATCCCTATCCACTGCGTGGAAGGATAAGCCTCAAATTGCGCATCACATGCTGCGCAGCTAGACCAGGGCCAAGTTTTACAATGATCTAAATATTTACTTCCTAATTCAGCAACTCATCTGATATGGCCCGATCAAGTGACTTTCCCTCGTACGAACTGAACCGCAAATCTCTTCGGACCTCGGCTCTACATGGCTTGCTCGGACGAGTAGAACGTCCAGGGTCCGGTCCGTGGAAAGTAGAGCAATCAGTGGAAACGGGAGGAAATCGGCGACTGGAGCGCGAAAGCCCCGACACCCGTCGCCGATTACTTATCCTTCGCCATGTGGTTTGTGTTTTATTATGCATAGGCGCATAATGCATAAAAATAAGCATAAAGCGAAGTTACTAAGCGGTGGTAAGGGAAGTGGCGTTATGCTGACTTCCGTTTCTTTACTTCGAATGTCGGGCAGAAAAATCAGCGGTGATTGGTGCTGATAGGTGTATTTGATTGTTGTGATGTTATCGAGTTGAGTGTGATGTCAAGCATATTTAGGTGTCATTACCTTATCCTTATGGAATCTGTAGGCCTAATAGTATGGAAGACATGTAATCCTTGCTTCGAATGTTCGCCTTTGGTTTCGTCAATGTCATTGACGAACTTGGAAGATATCGACGTGCCACTAGATAACTTGATTTGTATGGCGATGTTTCTCTGATTGCGACATCGATATCGACATCACAATGTCATTGTAGTGATGGAATCTTTTTGCCTTAGGCGATCTTATTGTCTGGAATGATCGAAAGTAGTCATTGTATGTATATGGATGCTTATTTGTGATGGCTTCCCCAGATATGATGTCGACGGAAATTGATTAGAAATGGTTGACGTCACTATGTATGGTAGCTACTGCTTCATTCGGACCGTATACAACGTGCACCCCGGCAAACCCGAGAAACCGCATCGGAGTTGGCCATTGGAGTACCATGGCTGGCATTTTGAAATATTCAAGTTAACGTGGTTGCTAATCATTTGGTAATTCAAAAGAGAAATCCTTAGCAACACTGAGTCCTTGCTTGAAAGTCTGCAATTATGATCATGTATTTGTTTAAGGGTTAAGGTAAGCGGCTTTCTTTATCCTACAGAGATCTCATTGAATTATAAGGTCGTGGAGAATAGTTGAAAATGGTAATACCCACTTGATGCAGTGCAGCTCCTCCACATGGTGGATGATTCAGCTATAGGGCGGTGCACTGGGGTAATTCACCTGCTTGACAATAATAACCGTAAATCTGGAGAACGTGCTACATCAGACTTACTAAGGTAGTCCATTCGAACTTGCCAGGCTTCATTGTTGCCTGATATCGTATAAATGTATCGAAAAGGTTGGGTGTATTTCTCCCGTTCGACATCTTGCTGCCCAGGCGAGGAACATTACAAATGCTTTTCATATAAGCCAAGAAGTATATGTCATGCGTTGCCTTGGACAGTTCCGAAACTCGACTGGGTAGCAGCTTTCCATAAGGTCCCTCATTATGAATCTGTGACAGTGTGACTCGCATGCGAACCATGATTGGCAATACTCCGCAAGTATCATGTCAGCCTTAACCCGGAGCATGGCTCAGACATCCATCGCTTATGGCTTACGTGGGCACTTGCCATCAAACCAAGGAGATTAGATTTATCAATGCCCTAATTTCCGATTCAGCCTGCAAGATACGAACACGATGGGGCAGTGTAGTCCTGACTTCCGATAGGATTAGTGACGGCTTGTCAGAATCACCTCAGCATTTGAKGCTGATTATGGAACTCTGATAGGTAATCAGATAAAAAAAACGAAGGATCGGAATAAGAATACGGAGTATCCAACCTTGTCGGTTACGTTGATTCCGTAATCCGCACTTTGGGCACTTTCTCTTCCGCCGGGTCTCGTCAAGACGGTCACTCCGACGAACTCTAAAACCACTTGTCGAAAAGCGGAGTGATACTGGCACGGGGATGCATCCTCGCATTCGCTTAGGTACACCACTCCTGTAAGCTTCTACCTAGTGGCATCGACTGAAGCCCCAAAAATGCGGTCGGCATTGGACCGAAAACGTAGTTCATTGCTACCTACTATCCACGTCTCTAAAGCAAGGGTCTGATCATTTATTTTCTTTTTGAGATCCACGTAAGAGTAGGATGTGACATGTGTCGTCTTAGACTTAACTTTGCCAGGCCATGTGCTGTGTAATTTGACTATAATTGTTGATCGTTCAGTAATCATAATAACCCCGCTTGTAAACTTAAGGTAGTTTGTGATTTCAAATCTAATGTTTCTCGACAAGCTCGATATCCTGGAATCCTGGAACCTTCCAGCGTTCCTCCGTTATGTGTATATAAGAAAGGTTGTTTGTTGATTTGCAATCATAATAGTGTTCATCACATCAGCAATCACCAAGGGTCAGAGGGAACGGGGCGGAAAGATTGGTCATCCGAGCCCCAGTTGCAGGGCTGGATCGGCACCCTCTGGCCAGGAATTGCCTAAAGGAGATAAGCCTGGCGGAATTAAGGACGTGAGTCATTGGTACTCATTGGCTGCCGGAAGGAGGCGGTGAGCCTGCAGTATTGGCGACTGCCTGTCTGACTAATTTTTCATTGTGGTTCCTTGGATCGCCATTGATCGGTTGATCGCCAGGGCTGAATCAGAATGGCTGGTTTTCCCTTCGTTTTTTATTTTTCATATTCTCAGGTGGATCCAGTTGTCCCGTTGTGTCCGAGCCATGGATGTCAGGCTCGCTTTCKCTCCGGCGTCCGATCGCCGTTCGGACTTAGACGGGATCACGGCAGCCAGAGGTCAAAAAACATCACTAAGAGAAATACAAGGAATATATGAATAATGGAGAAAGAGGATTAAAAGGTAAAAAATTTCAGCCTAGTCAACAACAAAAGTGGATATATCAGAAATTCATATCAAGCCCATCTTGCCCTGGTGAAACCTGTCTCATTAATATTTTCTACTTTCCACACAACCTACTACTATCATCCAGCCATCAAGCATCTACAGCCTCACTTTCTGCCTTGTAAGAGGATACATTACCACCTGTGGCTGTTCCACATCCGGTCGAACAGACAACCAGTTGAACTCACATCGCAAATCGGTCGAACACATCTGCGCCGTACTTTGAAGAAAGATAAAGGGACTATTGAATTGCCCCTACCTGGCTTGGCCGAAGGTGCAATTTACCGCCTGCATATCGCTTGACTCACCGCTCTGTGCTACAATCGATTGTATTGGAGGTGGGCCCGACCGCCGGAACGAGAAGCACAGCCATAGTCCAGTCTTTGACTCACCACAGTGGACGAGTCAATTTCCTGATCGATCTTTGGTTGAGCTCATAAGCACATCAACACCCCGAATCTGGAATCATGGTTGTAAATTCCTCCACAACTCGCTCTCCTTCTTCTTCGTCTTCTCCTTCTCTCTCAAGTACCTTCTCCTCTACATACTCCAAAGCAATCGCCCAACGGCGTCAACAGAAGAAAATGAGCATTACGCAAACATACTACCTGGCTCACACCGCCCGCAAGAAGCTTACTCGGGAAGCTTCACGGGCGGACCACGATCTCCGTCTCCTGGTTGGCCATGCCAACCTGCTTGATTCATTGATGCTGGATCTCGCCGATGCCGAGCAGGAACAGGAACGGTGGTTCAACCAGACAGTCAATGGAGCTAGCAAATCCTCTCAAAACTCTCAGACTCGACACATCCAATGGGCCGACACTGTCATTGAAGAACCCGAGGAAGACTGGGATCCCGAAGATGCCTCCGACCTTGACTCGGACAGTGACGACTCGGACTCTGATGCTGAAGACTACGAAGAGGAACAAGCATTTGCCACGATCCAGAAGCCCGTCCGGCAACGGGCACCATCGCCCGTGGCTGTCGTCACCGAGAAGGAAGTGGATGAGGACTACGATTCGGACTCAGACTCGGATTTTGAATACGACGATATCGAAGATCTAGAAGAGCTCACATTGACTCGCGCACCATCACGACAAACCCCTCCCGAGCTCTCCTCGGACTCCGACGAGGACTCTGATGATGATGCTACGCCTCCCTCACCGCCGCAACCCACGCTGGCCAGTTTCTCAGAGAAGCAGCCTCAATCGGCCGAGCTTCCACTTTCCGACCCTGAATATGGGCCGGGGTATTACGTTACTGGACAGGAGCAGAGCACATTCATCGAGGCGTACTGATTACGTCTTGTTTCGATTGATTGTTTCTCCGCCAGTGTATATTCTCGTGATACCCCTTTGTCTGATTTGGGCATTTATTTTCAACGGCTTTCATAGGCTAAGCCGCACGGAGTTTTTTTTGGACTTATTTCAGCTATCAATCTGATGCATCTATTGGCGTCTAGAATTTTGTTAGTGTCCACTATTGGGCACCATTGATGATTCTCTACTCTTACGAAGGCATGTATGGAGCCCCTATTGTCGGGCATGCATGATGGGATGGCCTTGGTATATGGCCAAGCTTATTATATATATATGATGATCTATAGATCAGAAAAAATGAATAAATTCTTGAAAATATTCGTCCTCCCCCTTTTATTTTTCTAGTAGCACAGTCTCCGACTGGATGATCGTCTCAATTCTGAGACACTCCATCCAGTTGTTAATTCGCATTGGGCACCTGGCCTTTTAGAATTGTCTTTCAGCGACCGACTATTTGCTGACTAGTAAGTTTAAATTCTCATCTGGCGTAAACAGAAACTCTTCATTTCAGATGCAAAGTATCTAAGGGCAATAGCTTGAGCTCCGTGAAGATCAGTACCTTGCTGCCCTAGACCAACATCCGCATGTGACCGTCGATCTTCAATAGTCACCGCTGGCGTTGGCGCTCTAAGCCACTGGGTACACCGCCTACTCTGTAGTCAATAGACAATCCATGCACTTTGACACGGATATGTCCTTGACGGATCATAGAAGAAACTTCTGAATCTTGCTAAATAAATGTCTGCAGAAAGCCAACCCATTTTCCTTCCTGTCATGGCCATCGGAAACTCTCTACCGAAAAGTGAATGGGTCGTCGCTCTTCAGGGTATTGGTGGGGTGTGGATCGGATAGTGACGCCTGATACCCGAGTATGACTCTAACATCAACTCTAGACTAGTCCATCAGCGGAGTTAGGACTCAAGGTCTCATTTCTGAGTTCGAAGAGAAAGATAATTATCTCCGCCGATCCCGAATTTTCTCCTTGAAACATTGGAATTCCGGAAGTTTGCGTTAACTGACTCTGTTGGGTGTAGTCTGCAGTCAAGGATTTAACGTTGGTTTCCGTGAGTCATGCGGAGGCAGCTGATGGCTTCATTTAACCCCTCATTGCGAGGAGAAAGCTGCCTCAGAAAATTGTTTAAGTGCCGAGTAGCCGTTCTGCAGTTGAAGTCCGAAGAGGGGCTGTCATTGGAGTTATGCAGGTCTGACAGGATGGGGTTTGTGTCTCGAGTCAACAAGGGCGTATGTGCTGTGACTTTGCCAACTCTGTTCTGTACTCCATAGATAATAGTCCTGTTATTGGTGTGCATATCGCAATAGCCTCAGATGCAGTCCGTGATAATAATACTAAGGTATTATTAGGTGACAACATCGCTCACCGCCTTTATCTGCTCCTCTTGAGCTCCTCCTGTTCTCACCTTCCTCTCTGCATCCGGAAGTCAAGAGCTCACTTTCCTCTTCATTCGTCCTCATAGCCCGCCAACTTCATTCCTTTGCTGAATTCCTCTCATCAGTTCAATTGCTGCAGCCGTCTTCGAGCTCTGCCCAAACTAAACAAACCCCGTCTGCCTGGGGTCCTCCCACCACACTCGTTGTAAACCATGATCGGCGTTTTCCGCATCACACCACTGGCAGACGAACTTCAGGAGCTTCATGGAGGCTGAGCTGCTAGACAAATAGATTGAACCTCCGTCGTCTCCCTCATCAGCAAAATTGTCTGAATACTGAGTAAGACTCGTCTTGGTCGAAGTCTACAATTCCTTAATTCGGCTCATTGGGAGAATTCCCCTCTCCGCATCTGCATTCCAAAGCCGGGAGCAAAGCTCTCTCACGTGCGCTCTGGATCGCACCCCGCTTCTTCTTCTATCTTCACGGAGGGCAAACTACACCGGTGTATCCATCGCATCCCATATACCGACGAAATGCAGTCCTCCGTCTCCTCCAGACATTCGTTCGACGACACTGGACGTGAGTCCTCCTCGCCAAGGCGCATCTCCCCTGCGGGCGATAGTCCCCGGCGCAAGTCCATCCAGTTTCATATCGGGGGAGTCGAAACGCAGTCTCCTATTCGTCGCTCTTCAAGCGTTAAAGTCCAGAAACAATCGCAGATCGAGGTACCGGAGAAGGATCAGAAAAGTGGCTCTGTTAGTCGAGGCCTTTCTCCGCCTCCGCCGCAGTACGTCCCGAGCTTTGTTGCACTTGCGCTGCTGTTGCGATCCTGCTAACAGGCTGAATTGTTTGCTTAGAACCTACGAGCGCGGTGTGTCCTTTGATACGTTCGATAATCCCGACGCGGCGGACTTCTCGTTGACTTTGAACTACAAACATAAAGGCTATCAGTGTACTCGTCGCAGTAGGACTTTTCTCTGTGGCACTGATCAGAATGATTACTCAGATTTTGCCCTGGAGTGGCTGATCGATGAGTTGGTCGACGATGGCGATGAGATCGTTTGTCTGCGAGCCGTTGAAAAGGATTCTGGTCTCGCGAGCGATGCCGAAATCGAGGCTGGAAAGTACAGGAAGGAGGCTGAGAGGCTGTTCGAGCAGGTCATACAGAAGAACAGCCAGGACGAAAAGGCCATCAGCTTGGTTCTAGAATTGGCGGTCGGTAGGGTTCAGGACATTATTCAGCGAATGGTATGTTAATCAGTCCTCTAGACTATGATGTGTATGAAGTATACTGACACTTCAAAGATCAGGATCTACGAACCTGCGCTGTTGATCGTGGGAACGCGCGGCCGTAAACTCGGAGGCGTGCAAGGCTTGCTGCCAGGCTCTGTCTCCAAGTATTGCTTGCAGCAGTCGCCGATTCCGGTCATTGTCGTCCGCCCCTCCACCAAGCGAGAAAAGAAAAAGAAAAAGCGGCAGGCGGATCCAACCAGACGCAGCTATAATCAGATCCTTGAGCAGAGTTCGCGTCGGGGTAGCCGCATCTTTGATGCAAGTTCGAGCACCGACAGCAATATCTCTAGACTGCCCGACGAGGAGGCCGCGGTTGCGGCAGCCTTGGGTCTCCCTCCCTCATATACCAATTCTCGGAGCTCTCTTTCCATGTCGGAGAGAAGCAGCGTCAGTCAGGAGGAACCAGTGTCGCCAAATTGGGGCTCTTTGAGCGTCACTGCCAAAAATCGTCTTGCAGAGAGCGCAGAGACCACGGAAGACGAAGGCGCCTCCGATGATGATAATCCTGCTTCCCGATCCGGTCATCACATCGAGGATGTGTCGCCCAAGCACAAGGCCGTGGACGACGGTCAGGCTGTTTCCAAGGACGGTGACCTGTCACCGGACGCTCATACACAGACCACAACGACGACTGCTCCACCTCTCGAATCCCTAAAGGTCAATATTCCAGTTATTGTGACTGAGGATATTTCGACCTATCCAAACGATGAAGGCAAGGGTGAATGATTCCACAGTTGTCCACCCAGTCTTACTGTGCATCCCTTCCATCTACGGCATTCCTATCCAATTATTCGTCTTTGCAGGTGGCTCTGATCTGCCTGTATCACCTTGATTGAATGCTTACAGCTTACATTCTGCCTGTCCCTCAGTATGAGCGATTACAAATTAGATCAACTCATACCTGACGATGTCATGATCACTCCGCTCTGTTTTTTATATGAAGCCTCGTCTCGCATTTGTTGTGTGTGTTTTATAAGGCCAACCTCGTCGGGAAAAAGAGGATAAACAGTTCCCAGTCTGATGCATCTCATAGCTAGACATGCATGTATGAGTTAGATTCAGTTACAATGTGAATGGACTCAACCTAGATCAGATGGATTTGGTAAATAACCAAGTCCAAGCTCTGAAGAAAAGGCACGTATCTCCAACCAATTTCATTCAGGTATGAACAATACAGTATCGAGGGAAGCAGTTCCAATTCGCAGTGCAAACATAGCCACGTTTTATCAGCCTAGCAAGTAGTCCCTAATCTTCCAAGCCAAGTCCAGACAAGGCTAGGACTATACAGACGTATGAGCGAGGCCATTTCATTACTGCAGACAGCGACAGCCATTGAAGAGTTATGTTATATTGAGACATAGGCATAGACATGAAGCTTGCAACGTCGATATGACAGATAGATACCAAGACGAGGCGAAAGAGGAAACTTTTCTAACGGCATTTTGTCTAGAACGAAACAGCGAAGCAGAGACAGACGGACGGACGGCATACACCAAGCCAGTGTAAATGCAAATGCTGCGTAAAAGCAAAGCAAGGAAGAAACGAGAAGAAAATGCACACATGTCAGTCAGCTACAGTATTCTCGCGTGACTGGGAGCAATAGCGAAGCAAAGCAAGTGGAATCTTCAAAGATCTGACGGAGGCGTTCCAAAGTTCATGTCTGCCAGCCGTTTTGAGTCCTCTGGGTATTGAGAATGCAAAAGAAAAAAAAGAAAAGGGATGCGAAGGGGAACATTGAGACGGAAACACCCCGTGTCGGCCTGACTCGCCAGATGGCTCTTCCTCTCTGGTTAAATTCCCCCACCTCCATTACGGCTCCGAACACATTGTACACAATAATGCATTGCCCCGTCGGCGACCACTATCCTACCCTTGTCGATTGTAACGACAGAGTATCCAAGCGACCGATCGAGTCGAAATCATAGACGAGAAGATTAGGATGAAGAATGCTCAAATGGCATAGTTGGCATGGCATGACTAAGAAGAACGGGAGGTAGAAAGGGGACAACATGATCTTTCCAGAAGAAACGAAAATTTTTCATCATTATCATTGCCATAGAATCTATGATGCTTCCTCGCCGGTGGTCGATGGGGCCTTGGAAGGGCGTCGCTCAACGGCAGGTTGAGACTTGGTTAGCAAAGGTGAGGTAGGGTTCGAGGGAGGTGAGGTAGCCATGTTGTCATCCAAGCTAGCGAGAGCGCTGCAGCCGACGTTAGTCAAGACAGAAAATGGGCAAAAGGTGTTTGCATTGAGTCGTACCTGAACGCATTCATCGACGATGCGGCCTCCTTATCTTCCTTCTTTCCGGCCGTAGGGGTTCCGGAACGGCTGCTGGCTGCGCTATCATCGCTGCCACGAACCAAGTTGCCTCCAGGGCCAAGGTTCTTGCGGCCGCTGCTGCTGCGAGACCCAAGCATGCTAGATGGGCCAAAGGACATGGGCTGGTTGGTGTTGCGTGTCGTCCGCAGACGGCGGAGGTCATCGCTGCCAACCTTGCTGGATGCGTAGTCGGGAGGAGGGGCCTGGTTTCCGTAGCCAGAGAAGCTGCGAGCATCGCCACGGCCCATTTGTGGACGGTTGCCACGGTTGGCTTGCTGCCGGAGACGCTCCATCTCGGCCTCTTGCTGAGCACGAGCGGCCTTGAGAAACAGGGATTAGCCGAATGTCAAAAGGTAACATTAGAAGAGAGCGAATCACATACCTCCTCGCGAATCTGCTGGATGGTCTTAGGACCCTTGTCAGCATCCTTTGATTGCCAGCGAGCATTGCGCAGATCAAGAATATCCTGTAAATATGTCAGACTAGTTCCAAAGCTACCCGTTCTAGGGGGCAGAGAAACTTACCATCAACATGAACCTCAATCGGCTCGGCAGGCCTGGAATCTCCATCATCATATTGATGCGAGCAAAGTAGGCATCCATGAAGGTGTGACCTCTCTCCGAGGCATCGAGGCTGGCACCGATGGTGCGCAGGAGACTAGTCAAACTCTCGACCTCTGCCTCTTCAGGCATACCCTCGTAGTCGACCAGCTTCTTCACACACTCATGCATGATACGCTCGGTCAACATGCCCAGCTTGTACAGCTCACCAATGAACTTGACGAGACCAAGACCACGACGCTTGGCGGCAGCGGCGGCATAGTACTCGTCTGACAGCATAGCAGCCTCCTCAGTAACACCCTCCGGCTTGGGAGGCAGGTTGATCTTCCAACCACGCTCGAACTCTTCCTGGCATCGGTTGAGCAGGTACTTGCGGAACAGACTGCCGCCGGTGACGACATTGCCGTTCTTATCACGGATATTCTCGTCCTTGATCTCGGGGCTCATGCTCTCAAGCATACGCTTGCAGAATTTGGCATAGATAGATGCCCAGTGAGCTTCGTCGGTAGCCTTCTCGAAGGTAAGCTGGATGACCTGGCGCAGAGTACGTCCGTCGGACTCATCCTTGGACTGCGATACAATCTCCAGGATTTGACCGGAGATACGGTCGAAGTTCTCAGGGGTCATCTTGTTCAGAGCGGCCTTGACCTTACGCTGCACAACATCCGGAGGAAGATGACCGTCAGGAGTAGGAGCGACGGCAGCGGGCTGAACGATGCTACGAGGCTTCCAACCCGTCGTGGAGACCTGGAGCGCCTTGACTTCCTTGCCAGCGGTGAGAGGCATGGACTTGGCCATCTCCTCCTCCTTCTTGGCGGACTGCTTATCGCGCTTGCTGCCGGTGCGTGTGTTGGAGCGGCTGCCGCCACCACGGGGAGTTCCGGGTCCAATACCCATATTGGAGCCGGGGCGGCTCATGGAAGGAGCTCCCATGCCGACAGGAGGACGGCCGAACTGGCCAAACGGCATAGCGGGACCGCGAGCATTAGAGGCAGCGAAGCGTTGCTCAGAAGTGGTCCTGGACGCGGGCTGTCCGAAGGAGCCCATGACGAAAGGCTGAGCCACACCGCCGCGAGAAGGATTGCGTGCTCCCATGGGCGTACGGGCCGACTGAGGACGCGATGTGTCGCTCTCGCCCACGGTCTCACGGACACGAGAATCCCAGTCAATGGACGGCTTCTCCTTGAAGACACTCTGGAACTGGAGCAAGAATTCCTTGTTGTAGTGGAACTTGCGATCCGCAGGAGCGCTGGCATTGAGAGCCGGGTTGGGAGAGACGATAGAGGGCGGGTAATTGATCTTGCTCAAGTCGTCGACGAAGCGAGCCGATTGAAGGGACTTCATGGCAGCGCTGGGCTGGGGAGGCTCAACTGCCTTGGTGGTCTCCAGCTTCAGAGCAGCAGGCTTCTCCCGCTTCTGGGCACTGGCAGGCTTGCCAGGAGGTCCCATGGAAATGTCGGAGACGGGAGTGGCGGTGCCGCTGCCAGCAGGCGTGCTGGCCTCTGTAGCAGCTACTTCACCCTTCTTGAGTGCAGCAAAGAGCTCCTTGTTGGATGTCTCTGCGGCAGCCTCACGCTTCCGCTGACGCTCCTCCTCAAGAGCTTCTGCCTCCGCCTCGGCTTGTTTCATGTTCGCTTCGTAGGCCTCGCGCTCTTCCTTCTCCTTACGCTCTCTCTCCTCCTTTTCGGCCTGCTTCTTGGCGTAGTAGGCAGCTTCCGCGGCAGCTTCCTTGGCTTCGATCTCGGCCAGCTCGCGCTCGATGGCTTCGTAGTCGATCTCGTCATCAGCGGCAGGGGCGGGTTCCTCCTTCTTGGGCTCTTCGGCAGCGGGCTTGGCCTCCTCTGCCTTGTCCTTTAGGCTGAGCTCCTCAAGCTTCTCGCGTGCTGCCTCCTCATCGGCGGCCTTCTTCTTGGCGGCCTCCTCTTCTTCCTCCTGTTTCTTCTTCTGAGCAGCTGCCTCTTCCTCTTCTTCCTTCTTCTTGCGAGCCGCTTCCTCTTCTTCCTCTTGTTTCTTCTTCTGAGCGGCTGCTTCCTCTTCTTCCTTGCGACGCTGCTCTGCTTCGTCCTGTTCAATCTTCTGACGCACCGCCTCTCTCAACTCCTTCTTCTTCTCCTCGTCCGTCTTGGCCTTAGAGTCGGTACGGTTGTGGTCAGCGCCACTGCCGGTGCGAGGCGGGGGTGTAGCGGTCGGGGTTGAGATCTTCACAGGGGATGGAGTCGCACGCGCGGGGGAGGCCGGTGCCTTCTCGAAGGTCTTGACAACACCACTACCGGGGTCCTTGATGACAATGGGGCTCCGCTTGGTGGGAGGAATGACGAACTGGGGCTTAGGCGGCGCGGGGCTGTTGGAGGATCTGCTGGCCGTGTGAGTGTGGCTGGCCGCCGGGGCACCTGCAGGGGGCTGGCCCTGGCCCAGGCTGGAGCCTGGACGGTCGTTCGACACCTGAGACGGCGTGCGCGACAGGGGAGCGGTCTGGGGAGGAGGCTGAACCGGGTACTGGTTCTGCATGTAGGGTGCCTGCGGGTTATACGGCATGCCGGGCCGTGGCTGTGGCGAAGGGGGAGTCATGTACTGCATCTGCTGCATTCCATAGGCAGGATTGTAATAAGCGTAGTTGGGGTCATAGGGATAAGCCTGAGGGTTTTTCATCAGCGTCAGATAATGTTCAAACTGACCGCTTTCCGGCGCGAGATTTGGAGGGGGGAGATGGAGAGGGGGAGGGGAAGTATGTGCAAGAGGGAGGCTGGAGGAGGAAGACGAAGAGAAACGACGGGATCCTAGTCTTCTCTTCGGAAATGGGCCACGACGGGGGGGTTTATAAACAGAAGGGTGGTATCTCACTGTTTGCGGGGCCATATGTTGTCCGTAGGTGGCGTAGGGCTGAGGAGGCATCTGGGGGTGGGCCATCGGGACTTGATTCATTTGAGGCGTAGCAGGATGCGCGGTCGCCAAAGCCGGGCTGCGCTGGTGTGGCGAGTTGGGAAAGGGCGCCAGAGGTCGTCCCTGGTTAGGAGCGTGGAACTGAGGGCCCATGTTGGGACCACCCCGGGGCTGGTTGGGAGACCGGAAGCTGGGACCAGGTGAGTAGGGCATCTGTCCTTGGTAACCAGACTGTGAGTATCCGCGACCGCGTCCACCCTGGTGAGGGTAACCGCCGCGTCCAGGACCGCTTCCCATGTGGTTGCTCATATCACTGTGCGTGGACTGGGAGGATTCGCGGCGGAGATGGGTCGACTGAGAACCAGGACCAAGGGGAGGTTGGGGACCAGAGCGCATCTGCGAGGAGAAGAAAGTAAGCACCGAACTCTTGCGTCACAATTTGCAGATACGCCGCAGGGATGCGTCCTTCTCTTTTCCAAACTGCGTCAAAAGAATGCCATGACTTACGTTCGCATCGCCCGCATCTCCAAAACTTCCAAAGTTGGGCACATTTCCCTGGGACTGGTAGGATGATGGTGGCGGCCGACCACCGCTCGAGGCAGGCTGCGGGATAGGCGAAGGGGAGGTCTGAGGAGACGTAACACGGGGGTTCATCGACGGGGACACACCCAAGCCCGACTGAGGCTGGGTCGCCAGAACGGCCGGGTTTCCCATGTTGGGAGAGCTCTGCGAGTTGGCGAAACCGAACTGGAGGCTATTGGGACGACTGGCAGGGCCACCGTTGGGGATGAAGCCAGAGGTACCGGCCGAAGTGATGGTCACCGAGGGCTTTCTCGAATGGTCGCCTTGCGAGGCGGAGGCCGGGGCGCCATTGACGATGGTGACGCCGGGCGACTGGGAAGGTTGTTGCATGGGTTTGCCGCTCACAGGAGATACTGAGGTCGACTTCCCATGTTGCGAAGGGCCACCCACGGTGACGGGAGCGGCGGTCGAGTCCGTCGCGGACTTCTTGGTGGCGCTGGCGTAGGACCTAGCGGCCGTCGAGGTAGGAGCAGGCAAGGGTGAGGTCTTCCCACTGAGCGACGGGGAAGGCGAGTGCGACGAGGCGGCCTGAGTCGAGGTGCTCTGTCCTTGAGGTTGAAGGCCTGACTTTTGAGGGATCGAGGTCATTAGACAGGTTAATAGGAGAAAGGAAGTTTTTCCTAAATGCGCCTTTTTTTGTGTGTGCGTGTGATGTCAAGTTGTGAGAAGCAGAATCGGAGCGCGATCCAGATTCCGCATTAAAAGAAGCAAGAATACTTCTAGAGGACTAATACTACTAGCGAAATAGTAGTATTATTTTTTATTCTTTCTCAAACTCCCACACTGAACGGAGAGGTCGTCCGGTGGAAGGGAAAGGGAGATGGGGGGAGGTAAGAGTAGGTAGGTGAGAAAGGTTAGTACACTGCCACCGGGGAAAAAAAAAAATAGGCAGGACAAAGAAAAAGGGAAAAGGAAAAGACGTCGTTGGACTACGACGAGTTGGGATATGGGGTACGGAGGAAGGAAGAAGAAAGGGAGAAAACGCAACCGCGATAAATCGGTATCTACGTTTCTAACTCGTTAATAATAATATTCATCTACGCGCACAAGAAAGAGACGGGGCTACTCTTCCTGTTTGGGTGCTCTACTACGCCTGTGTGTGTCGCTGTCTTGCTGTCTATTTTTCCCTCCCTTCCCTTCAGTGCGGCGAGCACAAAAAAAATTTTGAAAGGCAAAGAATTAAAAAAAAAAAAAAAAAAAAAAAAAAAAGAAGAGGTGAAGCGCCTAGGCGGAAACAAACGAGCCTGACAATTTTCGACGAAACAATAACCACCTCCAACTACAACTTTGTATTCTTTTTATTCTACTCGATTACTTGGTATTCTTCTTCTCAAAAAAAATAAATGATCGAAACCTCGCATCCAGAATGATTGTTTGCTCAAAGAAAAAAGGTAACGGAAAAAGAGAGCTGTTATCCATGGTGGATTAAACCGACGGAACCCTCCCTAGGTTAAGTTCCTACTTTACCCTTTCGGGACGGGGTGAGAATGTCAGTGCCACTGCTGACTGGTCGATTCTTCGGGTTACGGCGGCGAAAGCACTTACCTTAGGTACGGGAAACGAATAAGCAATTAGCAATGAAATAATACCCCCAGCTGAAGGCCAAATGATGGACTACTAACATAAGTATAACCAGAGGTATCTAGGGAGTTGTCTATCCGCATATCTGGATTCTGTCCGACTCTTCATCAGGCGCAGAGGCATAGACACAACGCATCAGCAAGTGACTCACTGCAGGACAATGATGCCTAAATGGATTGGAGTATGACAGGCAGAATTTCTTTAATGTTCTTCCAGTCATAAAACAAGGCAAGTCAAGATGAGATCATTAGCGTCTTGACAGTTGATACCTGAGGCATCTTTGCCACCACTATCCTCAACAGTAGGTACCAATGCATACAGAATTTTCTACGCACTACGAAGTACTGGTGATGAAATAAATGAGAAAGTGGCTATTAATAAAACTCAGGAATTTTACTCTGTGCCCAACTAGCTACAGCTTCCGCTGAGGATACCCATGCAATGAACGGTATGTTCAGGTAGATGTGTAATGGCCACATCCGTACCTTCCTTGCATTTTGCATGTCGACGGGCATGGCGGATCATCTTCATCCTCCCATGAGTATTCTAGAAAACTTCCTGCTCAAATTGCTCTCTTGGTCAGGTACTCTTCAATTTTCAATTCGGTTACAGACAGTACAGGACATGATCATAGGATCTGAGCACAGAACACCTCCACAGATTTATTTATTTATCTGGTTGGTCCGGAAACCACCTCCTCGTCGATCCACCCAAACCAATATATCCCTCGTAGGAAAGATACCAGATAGCGATATATATTAGAATGTAGATATCTGCCAACCACATGTCAATCCATGAACATGATCTTTGCAGCAGACACTATACCGCCTCAACCTGCCAAAGTCCCATTCCCCTTCCCCAAAGCCATCCGCACACCCGTAGCCACACCCACTAACCCCCGAAGAGCAGTGCTTAAAACACCCAGTCCATAGCCACCCATCGCCGCGCTTTCTAAGTGTGCAAAGAGCCCTCCTGCCACCGGATTGCCAAAGGAGGCTTGATACCACGCCGCGAGGGAATCTAGCAATGAGTTAACCATTGGCATCCCAACGAAGACAAGGATGAGGTGAGGAAGGCACATACGAGCAATAGGACCCAAAGATCCAAATCCTGCGAGGTACAGAACAGGTGAGATAACCGCCTTAGGAAATGCGAAGATACAAATCGAAACGAGAGGGAGTGGATTCTGTGCGATGCAGGTTGCGATCTCCCTGGGAAGATCATGAAGCTGAAGAGCAGTTGGGAGCGGGATGTTTTGCTTCGTGAGCTCAAAGAGCGTTCCTGTTGTGTTGGAAATAGTGTCGATGCTAGGAGTGAGATGTGCTGCGACCTGGTGCAGCCTTTCAAGCACTTGAGAGTACATCATTCGTGTCTTTAGATGACAGATGAGATGTAGAAGAGGAAGCATTCGAAGAATCCAAGTCTCCCGTGAGTCAGGGTTGATCTAACGAGCAGGTCCATGGATGGTACAAGGCCGGTGTTGTTGATGAAGATGGGTACTTATAAATCGTTTGCTGCGGCGCAATTACTTCAGCGCTTAGCACGGCTATCAACCAATGCAAAATACTGCGGCAAGGCTGAGTTGATCACAATTCATTTTCTTTTCATGCCTACGGGTCTATAGGCCCTGGCCATCTATCTATAGACTATACTCCACAGCACGAAGCCATCACCCAGTGACAAATGGTCTAATGATGGGATCCCCTTGACCGCGGAAAGTCGTCAGCTGCGCGTGGAATAGCCTCTACGCCAGAGGAAGCAGCCGGCTCTCCGCTGCCAAACCATCCCGGCGCCCATCGGCCACTAGACGATCTTTCCGGTCTCGCCGGAGATCGATCACGAATGTCTTCTGGGTTGATATGATCAAACGAGTTGTCACTGCGATTCTTTCTCAGAGAGGAACCATATGCAAGGTCGTCGTCCACATCGCCGCTACCGAGGTTACTCTCTTCCTTGGCCAATGCGGCGCGCAACACCTCAATCAGGTCGCGCTGCTTGGAAATGAAACTAGCTTTTTCCGCGCGGGACATTCCAGCAAGTTCTCGCGGCAAGAGGTTCCCGCTGGCAGACAGCTCTTCAGCCCGCGCTTCATGGCTTTTACCCGCGGAAGTCATTACTGCCACAGCAGAGCTGATCGTAGAGTACCAATCATTGGCAGGGCCTTGTTGCGCTCCGCCAGCAGCGGTAGGGATATTGAATCGAGAGAGGAGCGACTGCGCATATCCAGCCGGGCCGGTTGGCGGAGGTGGAGGGGCAGGGTGTTGACCCGGCAATCTCAGAATCTTCTCGCGGATGTAATCGATGGCCTGATAGAAGTATTGAAGCCCAAGGGCTTTGGCCTGTTCATGGAAGCGGCCAATGAACACTTCAATCTCTCGTTCGTGGTGTGCCAGGAAGGGGTCGACATAGGTCTGGTACAGGATCTTTGCGCCCTGAGTCTGAGGAAGTACTAGATAGGAAAAGAAAAACAGCCGAAACCAGCTGTAGAAGGGGACCCTATAGCAGATCAGCCTTGCTTTCGTTGTTCCGTTTCATCCGGATGTGTCTTTCTTACCAGCCCAGGATGAAAATTGTCCATGATTCAGCGAGCAAAATGCCCGAGAGGACCACCCAGTACATCAACCATGGTGCCAGCTGTGACGGATCGGAAGAGCGCAAAGCTTTGTAAGAGGCAAATACAGGGAAGAGGATCGTAATCACCGAGCTGAAATATGATGATCGAAAAGCGTTAGCTCGGACTTAATGGTCACAAGTATTGAGGGACGACCACTGAGATATCTGGTGCCCGCATTTTCCCCGGCGATACCGGAGTCAGAGTACTTACGACATCAAGTCCGCGATGATCCCAAACATTTTGAATAGACTGGTCGTCGGAAATTTCTTGATAGGGTGACGGGATACAGGGATACTTTATCCGGATTTTCAAGGTGTAGTATTGAAGAAGAGTACCTTATCGTCTAACGTGAGGAGCTAACTCAAGAGCTCGCAGTGCGGGGTGGGGAAGCAAGAACTCTTCACGCGACCACGGGTCAGTCAAAGAGACAACGGCCAGCCGCAGGGATGACGATCGGGGAATGAGTCTGACTGACAGGAATGTCTTGGGGGAATCGAAGTTCGGGGATGGCACAAGGAAGAATACAGAGATAGGGAAGAAGAAAACAATATTAAAAGAGCTACGTAAGTTGTTGCCTTGAGCTTTGGAGCTGGAGACCACAGTTAGGTAACCTAAGGCTGTAAGGCTGTAAGCCCTATGGGTCCATTTTTGGGTGGGCTGTAGCTCCGCAGCCTTACCAAATTGACTTAAACGCCACGAGCCCACGACCATCAGTAGCCCATCAAAATAATGTCTATCTTTGATCCTCGAGAAGGATACCACTCAAGAGTTATGTATACCAGTACGCACGTCAGTAGTTATCATCCTATAAAGCAACGAGGTCAAGATCTCTTTATTACTGTTTTCGGTGACCATATCCATGTGGCTGACGTCATTCATCGCGATCTCTTAATTCCTACTGATGAGCATCATTGACGACCAGATATTCAAAGTGAGAGTCTTATACTTTGAGTAAAAACCTAATGCTGGTTATACAGACAATGGAATTTGAGAATAATGTCAGCGAGAGTCGTATTTCCAGAAATGAAAAGATATAGGCACATGGATAATCGGGCCTCTGCACAATTTAACTGCCAGGGGTGCTGAGATCACGACTGCTCTAGAGCGGAAGGGACAAGGATGCCTCTACCGCTGTTCAAGTCGGATGAAACCACAGACAACTATCAGCTAGCCATATAACCACTGGGGTTATTTATTATTGAGTGGTACACAAGACCAGTCATGATATGTCGGCGTTCACAGGGGACCGAGTTGCGAACAGGGCCTTAATATCGCACTTTGGCTGGACGCAAACGGACCTATCCAAAATCCTGGGCCTGGGCTAGCCACGAGTTAGCTCAGGTTTCTCACGCCTCAAGCCGCAGAATCGAACTCTGAAGGTACTTTGTCCAAATTCAAAATGTAAAAGTTCCGTCATACTGACAATCCCTGACATTTGAGAGCTGAGGTATCCTTGGCTGAGTGCCTCTGAAAGTCGTATGGGTGAGTTGTAACCTCACAGGAGGGCGGGAACCCCAAGCACCACGGTGAGAAACTGCAACTATAAAAGCGCGAAAGGTCCTGTCTGCTCCTACATAACCATCCCACAGAAAACACACACCAGGTGTATGTTGCTTTCGGACTGCAGCAATGATGCATCACCACTCCAAACCTCGCCCAACCAGCTTTGGCTTAGCCCTCTATCCCGGGTTCGAAGTTCTCGATGTCTTCGGACCACTTGAAGCGTTGAACACCTTCAGTCGCTGTCAGTTCGGCTCCCAGTATGCCAATTTCAGCCTTAGTGTTCTCTCAACATCTCTGGATCCCGTGTCTGCAATGCCAGCCAACTGTTTCAACCAAAAGGTCGTCCCCACTCATACCTTCGCCGATGCACCACGTCTGGATGTGCTCCTCGTCCCTGGCGGGTTGGGTTCCGACCACCAGGAAAAGACGCAGCCGGTTGTGGATTTCATCAGAGAACAGTATCCCAACCTGCAATATCTAATCAGCGTCTGCACTGGCGCCGATCTGCTTGCTAGGGCAGGTATTTTGGATGGGAAGCGTGCAACAACAAACAAAGCAGCTTGGGTGAGTTGAGAACAGTTTCCATCCCATTGCCAAATCCAGTGCAATGTTTATACTGACCCTTGGAAACAGAAGCACATTACCCAGAAGCCGACTAGCAGTAAAACATACTGGGTTGCTAATGCCCGATGGGTAGTTGATGGGAATATCTGGACCACATCCGGTGTGAGCGCTGGAATAGATGGTATGCTTGCTTGGATTGAGAGTGTGTGGGGAAAGGAAATAAGAGACAGGATTGTGATTAGTATGGAGTATGAGGATGCTCGTAATGACCTATTTGCAGCAATTAATTGCGATCAGGATGTTCCGCCAAAAGATAAAAGCATGACATCTAAATAGTGTTCCGAAAGTCTCAAGTGTTTCCATGTGTTAAATCTCACCCAGCAGTAGGTATAATGGGTCATCTAACAAGCCTATATACCTCTTCTCAGTAGCTTAATATTTCGCTATGGTGCTCATTATCATGTTCTCAACCAGTCACCAACAGCTTCCCTAATTGCATCCTTTCATTGGTTTAAGAATATAGATGACGGCAATAAACGTGATAAATGTGATTCATATCCATTATCCATTGAAACGATGTGCAACAGATAGAGCAGGTCTGGCCCTGTCCTCGCGTCTTCCTTCCCATTCCTATCCTAGTATTTAGCTGCTCTTTACAAAGATTGGAGTGAGAATTGTAGAGGTGTTTGGGTGACAGTGGTGACTGGTGTATGTTGATGACCTGGTCAGACATGCTCTGCGCAGACACTAAAGGTACTGAACAAGCTGGATTTATGCAATGGTAATGCAATTCTTATGCACGGTATACTTGTAACCCTAATGGATACCAGCGGTGGCTGAATAAGGTAGTGCTGATGAGGAGAATGAAACAGTCCTGTCATTAACTCCAGGTGTGCTAACCGTTTAAATGATCCTGGGATATAGAGGATATTCTGTGATGATTCTGATATCCTTACTGGTTTTTATAAGATAAGTGCTAATAAGATCAGTGAGAATAATATGAGCCCAGTCACCATCACGATGATGTGTTTGTTGGCGTCGATCTGCCCAGATATGAAGGAAATTGGGCGGAGTTTCAACTTCTAGAATGGTTTGATGGAGACCACTAAGTCTAGTTGAAAAGAATTCCGGTTCAGATCTGGAACACTCTACTGAGAAGATAGCCTTGCTGTTTTGGGCAGGGATCTACAGATGTAATATTTAAGGATCAGAGAGAACTCGGAGCAATGGACCATGTTGGTGGTCCAGCAGCACGAGTTGAACCGCTCGGCCACCATGTACTGTTTCATCCAATTTTGTATGGGGAGGTACCTTTGGGATTGCTCAGAAAAACATAACCACTCGGCCATCTCAGCCCTACAATGACATGTCCGTCACGTAGTATGTGCTGTGTCATCCTAAACCAATATTTTCATAAAATTCGTTCATTCCATACTTATCCCTATTGCATCTAATCTACTCTATGCTTGCAAAAGGTATTCCTCCTCATCATCCTCTTCCCCTGCGTTCAGCGTTGGTGGGTTGCTCAAATTCGAGGCACGCCTCTTGAGCCAAGTCCCCAACCAGCCGGACCGTCCATCCTGGCCATCTTGATGCGATTCACATGGCAGCAAAATCGCATGATCCAATGCGTGTGGGAGTCCACGATGTCTTCCACGCAACTGCATCGCGACAATGACCAATTTTGACACCCAATTAAATTGCGCACACAAGCTTGTTTCCGTCTCGGGATATCCCAGAGAAAGCCCGACAGTCCCGTACGCTGATACAATCTCGAAGAGAACAGAGAAGAGCGAGAGGGCCGGGTCGTCGGCGGCTTTCCTGAGACGGTCTCCTTCCGCAATTGCAATGAGGAAGAGTCCGAGCATGACGTACCAGAGATCGAATCCAAGCTGTCGCTGGATGTGTACGGCTAGCCCGATATGTTTTCCGTTCCTAGACTCTGCTTCTGAATCGGAGTCATGCTCGTAGACTCCGAGACTCCTCTCTTCGTATACATTTGTTTCGCGCATGGCGATGGCGGTTGGAAAGGCAGAAATGTACATCATCACGAGGAAAGATACTTGAATGGCAGGATGAATGTCTGCAAGTGGTGTAACCGAGAAGCCGGCTGTTCGTGTGGAAGCGATTTGAAAGAAGCCGTTGACGAGCCAAATAATGGTAGACGGAGACTTGCTGTCCGTTTGGTACTCAGATCTCTGCATGAACGCGATTTAGATTAGGCTTTCTTGCTCTACGGATTGAACCAATTGCACTTACATCGGAGAGAGTGCAGAAAACGATGAAGTCAAATCCATTGAGTAAGATCAGCACCCCTAGGAGCCTCCACGTTTCTCCACTAGGAAATAGAAGCGTGAAGCATCGGCGTGGGTGATCCAGGAGGAATTGAAGCTCCTCATTTAGGCCACTACCATAGGGTGCCAGCTTTGAGAGCAGCCAGATGATCAAGCGAAGCATGCATGGGAATCCAGTATTCCCAATGACGATCAGAAAGGACATCAAAATCAAAGGGAAAGCAGCATTCTTAAACGGCACCATTGAATCTGGCGTCAGCGTGTATCCTAGATCGTTGAAAGCCGAACCAGCAGTGAATATCCCCCACCAAAAAATATTGACTCCGTCCACCGTGGCGGATTGGCCAAACTCTGGGGTCAGCCATATCCACGAGAAAAGAAGCAGAATCCCTAAGATGTGGAAAAGTATAAAATAGCACATCAGAATCATACGCAGCGTCTTCAGTGCTCTGTACTCAATCCCACCGAGCTGGTCCTTTTGCCTTTCGTCCCAGTCGGAATAACTCGCAATGGACGGCTGCCACATAAGCGAAGGTAAGTAGGATATGCTGGGGCCTGCATCATTATGAGGCCTTGCCAACAAATACGGACGTTCTGATACGACTTGATATGGCCCGGTACTAGTGAATGATCGTCGATGGTGTCTTGCTTCATGTTCCACCTCGTGGAATGTAACGTGGAGGCCAGTGGATGCCGGAGCAATCTGTTTCATGACATGGTATCTGGCCGAAAACAGCTTTTGGCCATTTTCACCATCTCGTTCAAGCAAAGGTTGTGTGAGGCTATCATGCTCTTGGAGGACGTCAGACACCACATGGTTGGAATCCTTTTGGCCCAATTCTGTTTCTTCTGCTTTCCTCTTCCGCATCCAAGACAAGAGTTTCGCTTCGTTGACCGCCCGTCGCAGCCGCTTCCGAAACCAATACAAACGGATGCAGACAAGAAGCGAGTTGACAAAAATGACATTGGTGACCATGGCAACAATCCACAGGATCAGCTGCTGAAGCACATGCAGCCGATTCAAGTCGATGGGGTTTAATCCGGTTTGCGTGGCAGCACCAGATGCTAGAAGTAGAGCGTCAATGTAACTGACCCGTCCAATAGCATAGATGATGGAAGATGCCAGTATCGTCCAGAAAGCAATATATATATAGTGGTGGTGAAGCCGGAATGGAGATAGATCTTTGTCTTCATGGCGAGTGTTGGGCGTTCGCATTGCGAGGCCCCAATCTCCCAACGCTATTCCGGTAGCAAAATTTCCAGTCACCTCTCCTTGGGATTGAGAAAGTGATAGAAGAGCAAGACATGGTGGAGAGTTATAGAGCCTTTGGAAGACTTCACTCTCGTGGGGAACGACTCGTAGAGGCTAACAAATACCTCATAATGCCCATGTTTGAGTCTATTATATGACCATTGAGAGCAGTAGTTCAAGAAGAGACCCAGAATTAACATTGGTCATAGCTCAAATGTGCAGTGCTTTCGTACGAAATGAGGAAGGTGAATCTTCTAAAAGTATTGATAGTTGAGATCTAAGGTCATTCCCCAACAATCCAAATGGACGAAATTAATCCCGCAAGAGGAATTAGTACAGCACAGCCACTAGCAAGGTTAGGGACTCGGTCACAACTGGCGAAGATTTGGAAATCATAGATAGATAGATAATATTTCTCAACCAGTGCAGGAGGAGTTTGACCACAAAACAGAAAGGTCCATTAAAAAACCTCAGCCCACAGATTGGCCTGGCAGGGGGAACTGGATTACCCGACACCTGAGGCTACGAAGTCGCACCTTGTCCAACTTAACGGGGGCAACACTGGTTGAGAATGAGGCATTTCTTTCTCTCCTCTCCTCTCCACTCCGGTCTTGTACCGTACTTTCGCTCTCTTAGCATTATTACTCCGTACAAAATCATCATACCTTAACCTGTGAGAATCCTCCTCGTGTTCTTTGACCTCTTCCTCTCCGATTCTTCCCGAGATGATATCCAACTCTTTCGATTAAGCCTTAGCTTCCTCGCGGACAAGAGCCCCAAGACTTTCAGCCCCCCGAAGCTCTCATGCCAAGAACGCCTCTGTGTCTCTTTCGGCTTTTCCACCGTGGAATAGCAGCGGAACCTCGCCGGCGCTTGTTGAAAGAGATTACAAAAAATCAACAGCCTAGCCTTTCAATTTTTAAGTGATCAAAAGCTCCCTTGGGAAACTGAAAGCAAGGGAGAGGTGCAATCCCCGGTATCGTTCTTATACAAGATCCCACTGAATTGTGATGACGGCCAGTAATGGGTAGAAAACCGACAACGATGATGCCGTATGAAACAAGCTATCAGCATGTTTGCTCCTTGACTGACTTTGAACTCGTGAACTGGCTTTCTCATCTGAGGGGTGAAACGTTTTTAAATTCTTGTCCCGAGTAGCTCCGTACGTCTGTACAGATTCAAGGACTCAACTGGTTGAGGAGAACCCGATCGACGGCAGCGATTTTCGGCCATATTACCATAGACATATATGGTACGAGCACTTGAGTGCGCGATTTCTGGACCTTCTGTAGATTA
This sequence comes from Aspergillus pseudoviridinutans, assembly GCF_018340605.1. NCBI lineage: Eukaryota > Fungi > Ascomycota > Eurotiomycetes > Eurotiales > Aspergillaceae > Aspergillus > Aspergillus pseudoviridinutans. Next base: position 1,367,514 of record NW_025091285.1, on the reverse strand, counting down.
CTTGCTGCAAACCTTGCTCCCTTTTCTCCGAACCGGCAGTCTCGATCGATCCTTCTTCGTGACCCCCCCACGCTCACACGGGAACATTGGAGTAGCTAGCGTGTCTGGGCGAGACATGAAAGCACGGTGTTGTCACCCGCCAAAAGTAAGATACGACATCAAGCCAGACTTGGGTAGTGTGGCTGCTACTGATGCTGACCCATTGGCGGCCACGTCTTGTTTAGATGCTTGGCATCATCTTGGCTCGATACGGATTGGAAATTCCACGCGGAAATCGCCCGCGAGAACCTGGGGTAGGTGGAGTAGGGTATCGGAATCACCGTATCACTACTGGTACCAGTTCCATGTCCTGACCTTGCGGGGTTTCGCGTGGCTCCCCATGGGGTAGCGAAATCAACCGGGGGGTCAACGGGGCGAGATACATATAAAAGCCAAGTCTGAGACGCAAGCGAGGGGTCTGTTGGCAGTATCGTTCACCCTCGTCCTATTCCCAGGGAAATCCCGAGAAACGCCACCCATAGTTCCTCGCTTTACTTGTGAATATGAGTACCTCCCATAATGAGCCAGCGGAGCCCATTCCGGATGGCATCATCGCCACCGCGAAGCAGTCCTTCGGCGATCTATTCCGATGGAAACAGCGTGTCGTCGTGACTAACGAGTCGGGCGAGACTCACGCTGAGTGGCAATCACCCGAACCTATCCAGAACCCTATCAGCTTGCTTATGCAACTTGGTGCGCGGGACTGGCTTTTTTTCCTTGTTGGCTTTGCAGCATGGACGGCCGATGCGTTTGATTTCCATGCCCTATCTATCCAAACTGTCAAGCTGTCAAAGTACTATAACCGCTCAAAGACCGATATCACCACTGCTATCACCCTGACGCTGCTCCTGCGAAGCGTCGGTGCCGCTTTCTTCGGTCTGGCTGGCGATAAGTTCGGGCGTAAATGGCCCATGGTAACCAACATGATTGTGCTCGGTATCCTACAGATAGCCACCATCTATAGCCGTACGTTCCAGCAGTTCCTGGCTGTTCGGTCGTTATTCGGGCTTTTTATGGGGGGCGTCTATGGTAATGCCATAGCGATGGCCTTGGAACATTGCCCGTAAGTGCTGATCGCGGAGTTTCTCTCCCTTCGCTGACAACAACAACCATAGTATCAATGCTCGTGGTCTCATGTCCGGAATCCTGCAGCAAGGCTATTCGTTTGGCTACGTACTCGCTGCCTGCGCAAACCTCGGGGTCGGCGGTTCAACAGACAGTTGGAAGACTGTTTTCTGGATTGCGGGTCCGTTGCCTGGATTCTCCCTCAATATAGTTCCGAGCTGAAAACTGACATACCTACAGCTGGTCTCTCAATCGGCGTTGGACTCATCCGCATATGCTTCCCTGAATCCAAACAATTCCTCGAAGCCAAGCGGGCCGGCAAGAAAGCCGCTGATCCGGGCGCATTTTGGCGTGAGACGAAGCAGATGCTCGGGCAGGAGTGGAAGATGTGCATTTACTGCATCTTATTGATGACTTGGGTATGCCCTCCCGATGTTCGCTAGAGAAAAGCTGCTGACTTTCATAGTTCAACTATTACTCCCACACCTCGCAAGACTCGTATACTACGTTCATGTTGACTCAGAAAGAGATGCGCAACGCTGAGGCCTCTCGCGCATCTATTCTGATGAAGACTGGCGCTTGCGTGGGTGGTACAATAGTCGGATACTTGTCGCAATTTGTCGGACGGCGCCGAGCTATCATTATTTCTGCCCTGTGCTCTGGCATCCTTATTCCTGCCTGGATTCTCCCCCAAGGCGAACGGGATCTGAGCGCATCCGGCTTCTTCATGCAGTTCTTCGTTCAAGGTGCCTGGGGTGTCATTCCTATTCACCTGAATGAACTTTCTCCACCCGCATTCCGGTCTTCCTTCCCAGGTTCGTACCTCATACCAATCGTGGGAGTCCTCACTAATTTGCGAAGGTATCACATACCAGCTAGGAAATATGATCTCTTCGCCTTCCGCCCAGATTGTCAACGCCATTGCCGAGAAAACCATGATAACCTCTCCATCTGGTCATCGGGTTCCGGCGTACGGTCCTGTCATGGGAATTGCTACGGCCATCATTGCGATGGGTATCGTGGTAACTACGGCATTTGGACCGGAGAAGCGTGGTCGTCGGTTCGAGACTGCCGTTGCGGGTCTACAGTCAAGCCGGTCGCAAAAGGAAATCGACCTGGAAGAGGGTCTGGACAAAGACGACAAGGCAGGCGAGAGGAGAGTCGAGGAAGTAGGGAAACTTTGAGCCGCTCAGACTCTTCGCCCAGTATCAGCTCACGAATGGGATAATGATTTTGATGTATATGATGAGATGATCTGGGTGGCTATTTGGTGTGCTGGGGATGCTTGCACTTGAAAGGATGCAAACTCTTTATACTACGGTTGTTATTAGTGACTTCATGTCCAGTATTGTGCCCGAACTAAATATCAGCTCGATGCATTGTAGTTCCCCAGTTGCCTATCACTTGACAAAGTATATAGTCCAGTCTCTGAACCAGTTTGCCTTAAGGCAGGGTCCGTATGTTCTTGAAAATCAAGTGTTAACTTCAAATGCACGTGGTATTATTTCCTAGGGAACTATTCTCTTCCCACAAACAGCTTTTTTTGGCGTTTGAGCTGCAAAGTTGCTATCAAACTTGATCATAATTTGATGTATCTAAAAATGAGAGCTTATCACTCAAGCAAGGCAAGATGGCCGAGTTGGTCTAAGGCGTGAGGTTAAGGTCCACCTTAATACTAAACTCTTAGAGTTTCCTCATCATCGTATGATGGCGTGGGTTCGAATCCCACTCTTGTCATTTCTCTTTTATATATATTTTTTCCTTTCTTTTTTTTTTTTTGGATCTTGTACCACACGATCTTTAATATAGAATTTGATCCGCTGACTTTTCTTCTATCTGAAACAATTCTAAAATCCCCTGCATCCCGTATGATCACCTGATGAAACTAGCCAGTTGGCCATCAGTGGGCAAAACCGAACCAGATCATATCCCGTTGCCCATGAATTGGCACCGTGTGGCCCACACCAGTGGCATAAATACCCTGCAACTTGTCACCCCAAGTGGTGGTCTCATACTTGGCCTCGGGTGTATTTTCTACAACACTGCGTGGAGCGGCGTAATTATACCCGAAGACGCCCGCCCACTGCTTGCAGGTCTCCTTGTAGTTCTCCGGGAGCAGTGTTGTATCGGCACTACCGTGATAGATTTGCATCTTAGGCCGTGCGCCGTTATATCCCGGATACATGGCCTTTGCAACGCCGGCCCAGACCTCAGGCGTGGCGATGGATTGGCCCTGCGAGCAGGTGCTATTCCATGCGTGGACCTGGTTGGTGGCGGACATGAAGCAGCCGGCGGCTACACCAGAGTAGACGGTAGCTGCGGCGAATAGCTCGGGATATGTGGCTGCCATGACATTCTGTTGTTGTTAGTATCACAATCTGTCTGTCTGTCCTAGGGCTGTGGGTGAACGCACCGTCATCATCGCGCCTGAGCTGCTACCTGTCACAAACACCTTGCTGCTGTCTGCCTTGTATTGGTTCAGTGTCCAGGAGACCATGTTGGCGATGGAGTTGCTGTTTCCACCACCATTGTGGGTCAGAGTCGCTTTCGAGCTCACGTCCCAGCATTTGCCTTCGTAGGGACTCTCGGGATAGATGACTATGAAGCCGTATTGTTCTGCCAGTTTGGCATATGGAGAGCCGGTGTAGTATGCCTGTGCTGTTCCTGTGCCTGTATCCCACTGTTGGTCCTAGGTCATATAGTGTTGCCTGCGGATCTTACAATAGTGAATGGCAACGACAATGCCCGGCTTCGCTGCCAAATTTTTGGGAACATAAATGTACATAGCGACATTGGTTGGGTTGGAGCCAAAATCGGCGACGTGCTCAAGAGATCCTGCTTTGGGAAGGACGGCTGACGCGCGAGCTTCTAAGGCTGTGGCGCTGGCCGTAAGAGCATAAAGAAGAATGGTGAAGAGGAAGGAGAAGGGCGCCATTTTGGACTGTGTATGCGTCGTGCAGAAGACTCCTTTGGCGTGTTGGAAACCTGGGAAAGAACGGGCCTTGGACGCCTTTTATTCCCCATGGTCCGCTAGACAGCCTATACTCACCATGCTTAGAGATATCAGCTCCACGGGTCCGGCTAATTTGCCTGTATTAAAAGCAGGAATGACGGCCCGAAGGCACCTGAGAAATATCGTCTCATAGATGCTTCACCATTGTCCAAAAGAATCAGGAAGGAGTCTGCCCCTGTATCAGACCTGCAGGTGAAACAGGGCACAGATCCTTCGGAGAGTGACGATCGGTGATTCTTCGGGGTGAGGACCAGCAGCGGATGCATGACTTAGAAACCAATTGACGGACTGTTTGAGACTGTCATATCTCCTGGCAGATAGTTTGATCGGTGGAATGATGGCCTTTTGTGCTGTACTCCGTAGATAGATTGGATATGTGAATCCGTCGCTATCTAGACACAAGAGAAGATCGCCATTTATCCGGGGAAACATTGTGAAACTACCCAGGAGTAGCCAAGATTGTCTTGGCTGGTACCAGGTACAAACTCTTGGATTGATGAATTGTTATGATTTGGTGGAAGTAAGTCTGGTCCTCTTGGCTTATGTCTATGTCGTTGCGAAGCCTTTCCTGTATGGGTGCGGGATTACCGGAGGGGTACTCCGTAAGCAATGCGGACTAACTTAACAGGCTCAGGATTCATGGAGACAGATACTGTATTGTTCTTCGATGGGAGTTGAGAGCCGACTATGCTCTTTGTCTTGGTTAGACATTTGGACGTGATAAAGCATAGATGAAAAAACTGTAAAATGTCCCTAAAACGCAATCTGTAAATCAACTGATCGCCAGTTGAGGATTTAGCTGAGTGATATCTGAACTGGCTTCATCGATTTAGTTTTGCGAATATTCAGTTGAATCACGCCGAGGCGATTCTAGACCTGATATACTCCGTACACTCATCCTTCACATCTGAAAAGAGGACTTACTTCATCGACGACCACAAGCCATAGCGGGCATGGACGCATGACTTATCGAAGTAAGACTGCCCTCTCTTCAAGATAAAAAGACCAAATGGTCGAGATGACAGCTTGATAGTCTGACTTGTAGGCATCAACCCCTCTTGGTTTGGGCCTAACATGCACAGCGCCAAGTTCGCGTCTTCCATTGGCCACACACAGTCTAGTTCACCTCACTCTCGACCACCCCAGAAGCCTTCATCAAGCATTCGCCAAGAAAGCCAAAATCTATTTTCGCCTTCCTCATCAGCAGACGATGGATCAGAACTCGTCGATATTGGCTGAACATCCGTGAAATGGCTTGCATGGATACTCCACCTGCCTACCATCACGCTATATCCACGCGGATCATCAAATCCAACAACGCATCTAAGCGCCGAGGACAAGGACATCAATATGTTGCTTAGCTAGGCACCACTATTTTACTCATGACTGAGCCAAGATAAGTGAGGTCATATCGCGCCTCTCCAGTTTCTGTCAAGTCTCAACTATTCTTCCCAAACGAACAAACAAACAAACAACCAACATGGACGGAAAGACAACAATCATCGTCAAGGCAGTCGTGATCCCCCTCGGATTCCTCGTCCTCATCCTCAGCATCACCGCGATTTTCGTCCTCAAATGTCGCATGGACCGCAAGAAAGATGAACGGGAGAATCTTAACTACTCGTTCGCGCCTTATGAGCAATGGCAGACTCCTCAGCAGCCTGATAACCAACAATGGCAGGCTGCCCAGCACTCTCACAATCAATGGCCTATGAATCAATACCCGACGGCGTCGGCGCAGATGGAGAAACCGGTACCGGTTGCATATCCAATACAGTATCAGAGTCGGCTTGACTCGAAGGGTCAAGTTTGATGTGGAAGAAATACAGGAAGCTGAGACTCGAACTAGGTGAGACATAATCGGCAGCTGTAGGATTAGGATAATCAAAATCTAATTCATAAATTATGATTAGGACTTAGGATTGTACAGAACGTTTTCTGCGGGTCAGAGAATCACTCGGGGCACGATAGACTCACATAGCTATCTAGTGGAACGCGGTCCCTTCGGTCTACCAAGAGAATAAAGATTGAAATACTTACTATAAGATTGATGGACTAGGCGCGGCAAGCTTTATCAAAGTATACAAGAGATAACATCTCATGAAGGCCAGAGACGGCCCTGAAAGAGCAACTAGCACCACTTCCAGTTGAAGTAATTGTTCTAGACATGGTATTCCGGAAACCAGCAGAACATACCATCTTTCAAGACTTTTTCTAGGTCTGATTTTAGTTGCTGTGACCATGGCTGTGGTGTTTATGGTTCAGTCAACGCCGAAGAATACAAACAGCCGGACGTGAAATACATGTAACGGTAGACTGGAGATATGGTGCTCAGCCTCGATATAAGTTATTCGTTGCAGGAAGACTAGTCTTCAAAAAGGACAAGTTATAGCCCAGATAGTGAAAAGAATGGAGATTAAAGATCAGCCACAGTCATATTCTGCTGATTAGTAGGTGTTGGGTCTCAGAAGATCCCATGGAATGACGTTCGCAGGTACATGAAGGAACCCAAAGTTGCAGTTCAATAAAACTGAACTTAGAGAGCGGCAATGACATCCTAGTTGCCATAGAGCATAGTGCGTTCTAGATATCCCTCTATGCCTAGTTGCCGAACCAACCGATATGCTCAGCACAAATCTGTTCCCAGCGCTTAATGAATGCCGCATGACACAGACACATATAGGTGCGCTTATGACCGAGATAGCATTTAGGACAATCAAGGTTCATTTCCCACTGGGACTTCAGGCTATTCCAGAAATCCCTGCTGATCTTCATCGACAATCTTTCCTCCCAGTACTGTCTCTTCTCCGGATAGATACGGAGGCAGGCATTGCAGTAACGCAGGCCTTTCTTCGCACGTCCATCCATTTCCCTTGGCCACGCGAGTCTCAAGAGGAACAGAATTAGCTTTATGGGCGCCAGGTCTGGGAGCTTTTTGAACAAAAAGTCACCAGGAAAGGCAGTGAAAGAGAGGATGCTGAGGAGATATTTGCAGCTTGTTGATAGGGCAATCGTGTCGTGTAAATTTGTGTAGGATAAGATCTGAACCAGGATTTCAGTAGGCAGGTTGACGAGGGGGGAGGACTGTGATTTCTTGTTTCGAAAGAACTGGTTATTCCTGTCAACACCGTCCTGACGCTTGAAGTCAATGTAGTTTACTCACATGAGCTCCCAGAGGCTTCAAAGAGCTGATAGGTGGTAGACTTGAGCTGCTCATTTGAGATGTTGATGCCGGTCATTAAAATGATATCCTGTAGATCAGTCAACTGTAAAGTCGGAAATAACTCCAAGGCTGAGTTGTAAGTTGGAGACTTATATACGTTGTTTCTTAGATGGGGAAATCATTCACTTGCGACAGACTTGGCTTGATATGTTCCTCCCGACGATAACTTCCACTTATTCATAGCAGGAGATAGAAAAGGTGCTAGTTCTACCTTCAGAATCCGTTATCGACTATTTTCAAACCATGAAAATGATTCCATCAGCGTATGCTCGTCCCTGTGTTGATTGAAGTGGTCCAGGAAGATGGTTCTACTCCTGCCATTTTGGGTTGTTGTCACAGGATTTGTAAGTATTCACGCGCAGAGTCAATGATTCCTCCTCAGACGAAGCTGACTGTTTCACAACCAAAGGATAGAGAATCAAACATCTCTCGCTTCAACCTCTTACGCTGTCTATATCCGAACCGAAAACGTTCTTGGTCTATTTCTCACGCCTGTGTGTCTCCATCTCGTCTGTATGAGAAACGAATCTGGCATGCTTGATTGAATAAGAGCGAGACCTGAGTCCTACGGACTGGTTGCCTCACTCCGGTATAGTATCTTCTAGCAGGCATCTGCGAAGAAATATCTCTGCTTACATCTGCCACTAGTTGATATTTCTGCTTGCTGCTCTTGGTGCTTGGACCAGGTGCAAAGAGGACTAGGCTTTCCAGATTTCAAGAAATACCCCCTAGAACAAGCTTTTCTGGAAAGGTACATATGAAGCCAAGGTTCGTCTTACCGTCGTTTAATACATTCTAATATCCCAAGGCTAATCATTTCCTGCTCACAGATCGACGAGCACTCTCCAACCACCGCTTGGATTATAACGAAGAGGACAATATTCTCGCAGACCCGTCGGGCTCGATGATTAATTTAACCCTGTCAAGAACGAAGATGAACGGGCGAGAATTCGCCGGATTGCAGGGGCAGAACATCAGCACGTCGGAGAAAGTGGTTGTAGGCCACACAACAAAGTCTTTATGGCTTTCAGCGGCTTCAGCCACAGGTCCAACTCAAAAGCCCCGATGTGACTATAATCTACGTTCATCAACACACGTGAGGGGTAGATTGGCTATTAACTAACCAGCCAGCTTTGGTAAGATTGGCACTTATGTGTGGAGACGGAACGGTGCAGACCAGTGTGGTCACAATCTCGGGGATACCAATATCCAAGTTTGAGGTCCCAACAAACTCAATTAAAATTATTCGATCAAGTTACTTGAGAGGATTACTGTTATTAGATCGCAGAGGTCCCGGCTTGTGGCGGGCTTCAGCTGAAGTCATACTACTCGAACTCAGCTTGTCGATTGTCATCCCTTTGGTTTCGCAGAGGGACCGATACGAACACCGCGATGGTCTGGGTCAAAGCATTGCTTTTGGGGCTATGCGCCTCCACCACTTTTGCGCAGTCGCTTGATGGGATCTACGATCTTGTTCGTCGTCGAATGCCGAAGCATGTTGACAGTTTTCGATTCTCTTTGGTGGATTTCAACTCGACCAATAACGATCAGTTCGTAGTATCAACGGCTGCCAATGGCACAATCTTGGTGCAGGGAAATTCATTAAGCGCCCTGTCATACGGGTATGACATTCTACAAATCATATACTGCCAAGCGAGGCAATTAATAACAAGGACAGTCTGCACCGCTATCTCGCTGATGTCGCGCTTGTAGACATCTACTGGTTTGTCGGCAGCCAGTTACATCTAGCACCAACACCACTTCCTCGTCTATCTAAACCATTGACTGGTTCCAGCACCGTTGAAAGGCGCTACCATTTTAATACCGGTATGTCGTGACCTTAATGAAACTGCCACAGTATGATTGACTTCCTAGTGACCTTCTCTTACACAACGGCTTTCTGGTCATGGGAAGACTGGGAGCTTCAGCTGGATTGGATGGCTCTGCGAGGCATTAATTTGCCCCTTGCTTGGGTCGGCCAGGAAAAGATCTTAGTTGAGATCTTCCGTGAAATCGGTCTGAGGGACGCTGAAATCTCATCTTTTCTGAGCGGGCCAGCATTCCAAGCCTGGAACAGATTCGGTAATATCCAAGGTTCCTGGGGCGGTGATTTGCCCTATTCCTGGATTGATGCTCAATTCGAGCTACAGAAGAAGATTGTCCGCCGTATGGTCGAGCTGGGCATGACCCCTGTTCTGCCTGCGTTTACAGGGTTTGTGCCTCGAGCGATCAGCCGTGTCCTTCCAAACGCAACTGTGGTGAATGGTTCACAATGGAGCGGGTTTGATGAGCAATATACCAACGACACCTTCCTGGAACCATTCGACCCCAGCTTCACTCGCCTGCAGCGCAGCTTCATCCAGAAACAGCGGGCCGCGTATGGAAACATCACGCACATTTATACACTGGACCAGTACAATGAGAATAATCCCTACTCGGGAGATCTTGACTACTTGCATAACGTCACTCACAACACCTGGTTGAGCCTCAAGAGCGCGGATCCGAATGCTGTTTGGCTGATGCAGGGTTGGCTATTCTACTCCAACTCGCATTTCTGGACCGATGAGCGTGTGAAGGCGTACTTGTCCGGAGTTGAAGAGGACCAAGATATGCTGCTGCTAGACCTCTTTTCTGAGTCGCAGCCCCAGTGGCAGCGTACGCAGTCGTACTATGGCAAGCCGTGGATTTGGTGCCAGTTGCATGACTATGGCGGCAGCATGGGCTTGTATGGTCAGGTGATGAATGTCACAGTGAATGCAACACAAGCTCTTGCTGCTTCGGAATCGCTCGTTGGATTTGGTCTAACCATGGAAGGTCAAGAGGGCAACGAGATCATGTACGACTTGCTCCTAGATCAAGCCTGGTCTCGGCAGCCGATTGATACAGACCGTTATTTCCATGACTGGGTCAAGACTCGGTATTCTCCTGGTGGGAAAGCTGCAGCCGTACCTGACGAGTTGTATCAAGCATGGGATATTCTGAGAACGGCAGCCTACAACAACACCAACCTGACATCAACGGCGGTGTCTAAATCCATCTTGGAACTGCGGCCCAGCATGTCAGGGTTGCTTAACCGTACCGGTCATCATCCTACCACGATCAACTACGATCCCTCCGCACTTGTCCAGGCATGGCAACTGATGGACTCTGCTGCATCCAAGGACTGTTCTTTATGGTCCCAGCCCGCTTTTCTCTATGACATCGTCGACATTACCCGTCAAGTAATTGCGAACGCATTTACCTCTATGTATACCAATCTGGTGTCTACATATCATGGTGGCGCCTCCGTCTCGGAGGAGGGAAGCAACCTCATTCAGTTGCTGCGCGATTTGGACTCTGTACTTTCCACCAACGAGAACTTCCGCCTGTCGACTTGGATTCAGTCAGCACGGTCATGGGCGAGAAATGACACAGAGGCTGACTTCTACGAGTACAATGCCAGGAACCAGATCACCCTCTGGGGCCCCAAGGGTGAGATCAACGACTATGCCTCAAAGCAATGGGGTGGCTTGGTCTCGACATACTACATCCCTCGCTGGCAGAGGTTCCTGCATTACTTGGAAAATACTCAGGCTAGCAAGTATAATGCAACAGAAATAGGGGCACAATTACTCGCTTTCGAGCTCAAATGGCAGGAAGAGACGAGTAAATCGACGCGAGCTGAATCTCGTGATCTACGATCCGTGCTAGCGAAAGTGAGCCGAAGGTGGCCATCAGTGTTTGGAGATCAGAATAGTCCTTGACAACGGAAATAGAGAGACCATTAACAAGCTATAGACGCAATGGAAATGTGCAGCACGTCTCATAGATGCGCTCGCGGTTCAGAACCCCTACTCAGAGGCTCCTTGAACCCTGTAAAGCCCTTGGCCGTGATGTCCGCAATTAAAGATCTGAATCGTCCCACTCCACCGATATAGAATAACGTGGAGACTACCTTGCCGGCAACATTATGGCCGAAGAGCCATTGAGGTACCTGCGTTAGCAGAGTGCTGTTGACCACCTTGTCGCAGTGCTCCCCCCATTTTTGTTGTGCCTCTTCAGTTGCTTCAATCAAACAGGGGCGATTATCCTGCTGACCGACGACCTCAGCCCGCTTGATTAGATCCACTATAAAGTTCACATTCTCCTCTGATATGGGAGGGATGTTCCCAAACGGCGTCTGCGGCCCGTTGATCATCAAGAGATTTGGAAAACCTGGCACGGAAATTCCCAAATAACTCATTGGGCCTGCAGTCTTCCAGCGATCCCGAAGGTTATCTCCTGATTTTCGGCCTTGAATGTCCATCCGAACATACGCTCCGTCCACTGCGTGGTACCCTGTTGCGAATATGATGACGTCTAATTCATGCAGCTTGCCATCCGCCGTGCGGATCCCCTCTGCTTCGATCTGCACAATGGGATGGGTCCGGATATCCACCGCAAAGACGTTCTCTCGGTTGAACTGCTCGTAGAAGCCGTTCGCACACACCGGACGACGCGCATATGGCTCGTCCGGAGTAAGCACCTTCCGCTTGTGCGGATCCTTGACGATCGCCTCGATCTTCCTCCGCATGAACTTGCAAGCCTCCTCGTTGGCAACGGGGTCCGTGACTAGGTCTGTAAACCCACCAAACAGGAACTGCAGCCCACTTCCTGCTTCCCACAGACGTTCGAAGGCGGCTTCGCGGTCCGCGGGGGACAACGCCATGGCCTGTCGCGAGAGCTCGGGGAATCCGATGGCGACCCGCGAGGTGCGAGCCTCGGCCCAGATATCGGAGAAGTTTCTGAAAATTTCCTCACGCTCTTGCGCGGTGAGTGCACGGTCACCGCTGGGAACGCAGTATTGCGGACGACGAATGAAGACGTGCAGGGACTGGACGGTGTCCGCAACAGCTGGCACAAGCTGTACACCCGAGGAACCCACGCCGACAAGACCGACTCGCTTACCCTTGAGATCTAGGTCCGTATCCCAAGAAGAGGTGTGCCGTATCTCGCCGTGGAAGGTCTGCAGACCGGGAAGATCGGGGTAATTGGCCTTCGTCAGCAGCCCAAGTGCCGTGAGGAGGTATCGAACGCGGAAAACATCGCCGGTCTTGCAGGACACTTGCCATGTGCTGGTGCCCTCGTCCCAAATGGCGCTAGTCATGTCCGTATCGAACTGCATGTGTCTGCGTAGGTCGTACTTGTCTACCACGTGGCGCAGGTATGCCAGCACCTCGGGCTGCGAGACGTACCGCCGGAAGAGCGGATACTCGTAGTCGAAGGAGTAGCGGTACAAGTGTGACCAACTGTCACTCATGGCGCCGGGGTAGCGACTCCAGTACCATGTGCCGCCGACATCGCTGGCGGCATCGATTGCTTTGACTTTGAGGTTTAGTTTGAGGAGGGATTGGAGAGCGTAGATGCCTGAAAACCCAGTGCCGACGACCAGGGCGTCGAGGCAATGTTCCGACATTGTGCTCGTATAAACCCTTTCTTAAATGTGGTGACGAACGGACGGCATTGTCGAGGACAAAGACATATATATTCTTTTTTCCGTCTCCATCTGCTGTAACATGCGTACGACAGGGATATAGATATGCAGTACCCCCTCATTTGAGTAGGGTATGCAATGCATGTCAGATTCAGTCTATTGGCGTCCGCAATTGACGAATAGTTGATGGGTCCTCACTAATACTGGACTGAGGCCAGTGGATGGTGGTCATGCTGCGGACAATGAAAGGCCGAGCTATTTTGCTTTTTCCGAGACCGACGAACCATGCTTATGCACTTGGTCCCTCGGGAGGCACGGATTAAACAGTGCCAGCCTCTGTTGCGCCTGATTGGGAATGCCGCATTATAGGAAGAAGGAAAGTAACAGACAATGTTGTCCGTCTGATGAGCCAGTAATCTCGAGTGTGGAGTTAAGGGACAATACGGAGGATCCTGTGTCCTCACAATGATCCAGGTGAGATGAGAAAAGGGTTGGGCCCTTCTGGTATAGAAAGGGAAAAAAGCTTCAACTACAAGATACCAAGAACGAGAGAAGGCACAGACTACCTGCAAATAGGTACCCATTAAACAAGATATTCTAGAACATAAAAGAATAAAAGAGAAAGAAAAAGAAGTTCCAAGAGACAAAACGGAACATCAGCGGCAGGTGCACTCCTGCCAACTGGAAATCCGCCCAGGCTCCTCCTCTCAGTGGGAGGACTGTGAATCGAACCGGGGCTGTCTGGGTAGGCAGGTACCATACTCTCGACTCAACGGAGTTGCAGTGGCAGAGTTCTGCGCAATAGTACGACCGCTGCACTACCGCCCCGGGTTCTTTGGTTGAGAGGAAGACGTAATAATGGTTCATCTGTTGTCTAGTGGGAGGCCAAAAAGGGTAATAGAAGTGTTGGTACCTGAGGAATGAGGCAGAAGTGTACTTGTCACGCCTGAGGCAGCGAGAGTTCATCTGACATTGCTTGCTAAGGTATCCTAACTGTCGTACTGATCTGTATCCTATTCCTCCTACGACTTGTGCCTTCTGATGTCTCCAACATGGACGGCAAGTAGAGCAGCCATGCTCAAACCTCCGACAAGAGAAAAGCGGTTGCGTCCGGCACATCATCGACATAGGTGAAATGTGACGGAGTGACGATCAAAGTCCCGTCACACACCAGGTCGCCGGGAGCACAGTATATTTTGGTGCGATCTCTGGGGAAATCGGGAATCCGTCCTCCATCCTGCGTGTTGCGCGTGTCGCCGAATAGCACAACCCCCTTGACCATGTCCTGGACGTTGCTGGGAAGATTAGGGATAGCGCCGTGCATGACAGCCGCGCCCTGACTACACAATTCTTTAGCTTTACTCGATTGTCCTGACGAACGACGGGAGCAATACCTATATCCACCAGCGACGATCTTTGTGTCCGGACACTTGGACGCAGCGAGTTTAAAGAGACCTACTGCCTCGTCGATGGCAATCAGGGTCGTGCCGCGTGGGAGGAGGTTGGAGTCCAGAGCAGCGGTATAGGCTGGTCCAACCCCTTGACAGGCCACTTGGTCTGGACGACTGAGTTTGAGAGCATTGCAGACCGCGGGGCCGGTGGTGATCCCCTTTATTCCGTCAATCTACCAGATCTCAGGACCGGCATGAAGTATACATACCAGAAGACCAGGCTCGGTGGAGCCCCGGGCAAAGATGAAAGTGATGGGCTCGCAGGGACCAGTCCGAAGCTCATCCTCGGCAACGGCAGCTGTCTCATTAGCAGAGAGACGGGTTTCCAAAGAAACGGGACATACTCTGCCGCTTGCCAATGGCCATAGGACTGGCTACAGCCGTGGCCGCGAGGGCGAGGAATGCAAATTTCATTTTGAGAGGACTAGAGAGATCTTGATCTGCTGATGATGATGATGCTGCTGCTGCTGTTTGGAATCGATCACATCCTCAAGGCCATCTGAACGCTCTCTTTATACCCTGGAGATCGTACTTCAACGGCAGTTGTTCATAAGTCGACCCGGCATTTCTCGTCGTCACTCCCAGCATTGTATAGGAACGGGGCCGCATTCCTCGGTAGGAATGCTGCTGTCGTGGATGGCATTGGTCAAGAATCTGGATGCGAAGAGTTCACTCAGTACTCCAGCCCCTCAAACCGAGGCGAAATACACGCATCCTTGTAGAGGAGGGTTGCATTCAGCTGTTAAGGGGTCACGGTGGCCATCGGCCGGGGGTTTTAATATGTTTCTACCCCATGTTTCGCGATTTTCTCCGCACAGAAACTCTTGGCTGCGTCGAGGATGACCTGAAGAAACCCAGTAGCGGGACGGTAAATCTTAAATTAAAAGATATCTACCGTACATGGCTGACTCGTCTCGGTATTTAGGATGACTTTTGTGTTGTTTTGGAGCGAAACTTGATGCGGGGGAGAGTCTTCCCTAGGACCAAATGTCCGAGGTCTGCGTTCTTGGTATCGCCAGATATTTTGACAGGGACATTTGACAATAAATGTCTGTTGCACTTCGTATCATCCCCTCTTTGTCTGAATTTTAAACGCCGCAAAAGCATATTAAAATGATGCTATATTGGCACTGTCTGGACGTCGATCAATGGTTCCGGCTAAATTCTCGCTAACTGGACTCTTATTGGTAATTTCCTCATATGTCGTCGTGACGATCCCTAGAATCTAACCGACGCTTCCACCTAATTTCACGGTCGGTTAGAGCATTAGTTCAGTCAACTTGGTGGAGAGTTCAATAGTCTTGTCCCTCTTGGGATCAACAACCCGCTAATGCTGGGGAAGTGGCCTCAGGCCGCCCCGCTTTTTGACAGCCGAACGAAGATATTCCATAGAGCGTGATTAGAGTCCAGAATATTCCTCTTTCTGATGCCTGCGTCAAAATGTCAACAACCGAGGCTTCTTGATTTTGTTGCAAAATCGAGCATCCACAGCAGAAATCTAAAAGCAAACTGGCACAGGGGGATTGCGTGACTTGTCCAGGTTAGCATGCAGCAACGCTCGAGCCAAGACATCTCTGATAGGCTTCAAGATGTTCACCACGTCGCTGTACCCTGTAGTCTAGTCTGTTCTACTTTATTATGCATTGTCAAGGAAAACATGTGATTGTTGTCCTCGACTCAAGCAGTAACTATTTATCCACCATGACAAAGTAGGTATTCTCCACGGCGATCTGTTTCCACCAACCGAGGACGAATTCTGACCTGCAGCTGTCTATTAGTATCCCTTGTCCGAATCAGGAAATGCAAATTTCCGTCATGATGATCCTCGCCTTATCAGTCAGTGTTCAGTGTTTGTTGGATTCCCCGCCAGCACGAAATGCCGCCATTGTGCACGGAGAAAGCTTCCTGTCCCTGATAATTTCTCAGGGGCAGACGTATCAACCCATGTAAACCGTCTTCTACCCATAGATCATCGTCAGAGTCTTGTTTGACAAAAACGATGAGTTGCAAACTCAAGCTATTGAGCCTGCTGGCCGCTGGCCTGACCTCCGCTGTCCATCTGACCGGGTATGAATATATCGTCGTGGGATCCGGCGCTGGAGGCGGTCCGTTGGCTGCCCGTCTTGCTCTCGCCGGCCACAAGACGCTGCTGATCGAAGCAGGCGATGACCAAGGGCTCAATGTCAACTACAGCGTGCCGGCATACTCGGCCCTGGCCTCCGAGGACGAGAAGATGGCCTGGAACTTCTTCGTGCGCCACTATGCCGACGAGGAGCGCCAGGGACGCGACTTCAAGACCAGCTATAAGACCCCCGACGGTGACATCTATACCGGTCTCAACCCGCCGGCCAATTCAACCATGATGGGGACCTTATATCCCCGTACAGGCACGCTGGGGGGCTGCACCGCACACAACGCCATGATTGCCGTCTATCCAGACCGCTCCGATTTTGAGTACATTGCCACGCTGACGGGCGACAGCTCATGGTCCCCGGACAACATGCGGCAGTACTTTGTTCGCATGGAGCACAACGAGTACCTCCTCCCCGGCCAAAAGGGCCACGGCTACGACGGTTGGCTGCACACCGACACAGCGCCCTTGGACATCGTTCTCAAAGACCCGCAACTGCTCAGCCTGCTGACAGGCGGCGCCTTTGCCCTGGGTAACATTACCCACACACTCATGAATTTCGGGACACTGCTCCTGGGCGACGCCAACGCCGACTCGCTCGCCCGCGACACCCAGCCGGGATACTACCAGATCCCTCTGTCCAGCACCGACGGCCGCCGCAACGGGCCCCGCGAGTTCATCACCGCCGTGCGCGACGCCACCAACCCAGATGGCAGCAAGAAGTACCCGCTGGACGTGCGGATGAACTGCCACGTCACCCGCGTTGTCTTCGACACCAGCGTCTCCCCGCCCCGCGCCACAGGCGTCGAGTTCCTCGACGGCAAGCACCTCTACCGCGCCAGCCCGCTCGCCCACCTCTCTCAACCCGGTACCCCCGGCTCCGCCTCCGCCTCCCGCGAAGTCATCATCGCCGGCGGCACCTACAACTCCCCGCAGATCCTCAAACTCAGCGGCGTCGGCCCCGCCGACGAACTCGCCCGCTTCAACATCTCCCTCGTCGCCGACCTCCCAGGCGTCGGCACAAACCTCCAAGACCACTACGAGGTCGGCGTCCAGGCCCACGTCCCATCCAACTGGACCAGTCTGCAGGGCTGCACCTTCAAACAGGGCGACCCCTGCCTGGACCGCTGGGAATCCAAGCCTCTACTGGGGAACAGGGGCATTTACTCATCCGCCGGCTTCGCCGCCGCAATGTACTACAAGTCGACCGTCTCAGCAGACAACGCCTACGACGCCTTCGTCTTCGGCGGCCCGGTCAATTTCCGCGGATACTTCCCAGGCTACAGCGTGAACATCACCGCGCGCCACGACTGGTTCACCTGGGCGATTCTCAAGGCGCACCCGCGCAACACCGCGGGGACGGTCAGCCTGCGCTCCGCGGATCCGCTGGATACGCCGGCCATCGTGTTTAATTACTTCGACAACGGCGCCGACGCAGACCTGCAGGCGATCTATGAGGGGATCGAGCTTGCGCGGGATGCGTTCCGCCGCCAGCTGGTCCCCACCACGGAAGTCCTGCCTGGTGCAGAGGTTGTCAGCCAGGAGGATATCGAGACGTATGTGAGGGATACGGCGTGGGGACACCATGCGTCCTCGACTTGCCCGATTGGGGCGGATGGCGACCCGATGGCGGTGCTGGATAGCAAGTTCCGGGTGCGCAAGGTGCAGGGGCTAAGGGTCGTGGATGCGAGTGTGTATCCGCGTATTCCGGGGACGTTTACGGCTGTCTCGACGTATTTGGTTGCGGAGAAGGCGGCGGATGATATCTTGAGTGAGTTGGCGGGTTGATCCTCATTATAGTAGGATGGTACCATATGTGGAATATTGCCGTCACGGCTGAGCATTATTTTGTGCTTATAATCTGTCAATAATTCTATGTACATGTACAATAGTGCATTGTTGTGCAACCCTCACTCACAATGATCGATCTTATATATCATACCGTATACTTCCTCCTCGACACATTACCCAACTCCCACCAGAGCGTCAGTGATCAATGGATCTCGACTGAGACCAAAACCTGGTTTATAAAGGGCGCACAGATTTTCTGCGTAGTCTGCCAAAATGCCCGGGACATCGTGACATGCTGCTGCTGGTCACGACGGAGAAACGAGTATCTGCGTTCTATGACTCGAGACTCAAGCATAGGGAATGAACAACACTTATGTGCCGATCCATTTCTGTCTCTCACAATGGTGGGCTCTGCTTGTGCTGCACAGATGGACGCGACGTCGTCCACTAGTATGGTCGTATCTGGTGTCACTTACCCCATTAGGGTCGGATAGGCTCCATAATGATCAGTGCCAGAAAGGCATTAGCGTCTATTCCCGGAAGCGATGTAATACCAGATACCCTCCCTTCTGGTTATGGACGGTTGTGGATGGTGCAGATGCAGCTCGAGTCGGCTCAGCTGCGCGCCGACTGGCAACTACTCCAACAACCAATTCAGAGCGTTGTTCACGAGCGCCTCGCTGGTCAGACTGTGGTCATTGAGAAGAGCAGACAGCTTGCCGCTCTCTCGGTCAGACACTCTGGTGTGCGACGGCGGAATCAGAAGCGAAGACTCGGTTTTGAGGCTGCCCGTCAGCCCGAGGATCCCGGACTCGTCGCTGGTGTTGTATTGCGATGGTTGCGGAAGGCTCGAGGGTTGTAGCCCGGGCGTTTGCCGCTCCGCCAGGATGGCAGTATGCTCGATGACAAAGCGGGCCAGCCAGTGGTCCAAGTTGAACGGATTGCTCATGGTATCTTGGTAAGTGGTTTGAAAGTCGCGGAGGCGGGCAATCTAGACTTGTTAGCCATCAGGAGCATAACTGATTGGGGGATGGTAAGCTTACCGATTGCCGAACCGCGGGCCAATGTGTTTTCAAACCCATCAGGTATTCAAAATTCGAGACTAGATGGAGCCGTGCGGTACTCAGCTCCGACAACTCCTCGCTAAGAATCAGAGCCTGCATGTAGACACAAGAGCTGACGATGGCCACGTGCCCGTAAAGGAAGTAGTCCAGCTGGCAATCGTCCACCTTTGTGAAGCAATCGATGATTTCAGAGATCGCATTGGCGCTTTTTCTGCATTGAGCAATGCCGTCTGCGGTTGACGCTGCGTTTCGCCCTGCTCGTGCATCCAGGGAGGGAAAGAAAAGCATTTGCCGGAAATGATGGTAAACAATATGCATGGCGAGGAAATTCCGACCCAGGCCCTGTTTGGCAAAGAACGCGAGATTCTTGGAGCTGTAGGCCAATGTGGGAGGCAAACCCCGAACCCATCCGTCCAGACTATCTTTCAGCAAGGGGACCTCGCTGAGATAGGCGTCAAAGGTGATGACACCGCGGCTGAGTCGGGTAAGAAGGACGCTGATTCGGGTGTATATGTCCAACGTCCCCGCCATCTGCGCCCACATGTCACATCTCGACGAGGACGGAACAGGCACCTCTCGCAAGAGTTCCGGGTCATACGTGTGAAACGCCACATCGTCTACCTCCGGGAGCACATTGAAGTTGTTGAGAGAAGCTCCCGAATTCACAGACATGTCAATGATAGTCCACGGGTCCGCAATCCGGATGGAAAGCCAAGTCCGCCGCCGCTCTTCTCGATGCACAACGGTGGAGTTTGGTGGCATGGCCCATAGAGAGAGTACTTCGGCGTGTGTGCGGGCGATGCCGATGTAGACCTGCTTCGCCTGCGCATCTCCTTCTCCCCCAACGAGATGCCCCAAAAGAACCGCTCCCTGAACAGTTTCCAAGCTGGGATAGTTCACCCTCTCCTGGAATAAGCGAATGGCCTCGCCAGCATAGAGCTTGCCACGTGACTCTGGAGCAACGCCATTAAAGACAGGATTCTTCGAAAATCTGCCATTGATCAGTCTCTGCAACTGTTTAAGCACCAGCTGACATACCTCGCAACGAGCGCGCACATGGCATGCACATGCATCAACGACGCTCTGCCTTCATTCAACAGGCGCATAAAGCTGGCCTCATGGAACAATGTATGCGCAACATTGTGGATAGACCGAAAATACAAAGACACCAGCTCCAGAAAAAGAGCCGGCGTGGCCAGCAAATACAGGTCCAGAAGAGGTTCCACAGGCGGTAACTCCTGGATCCTTCTCACCGGCTTGATCTGAGCCCGCGGGGGTTCAGGCGCTGGCAGCTTCTCCGCTACAGGGTGATGGGACGCCGCCGCAGCGCCATTTGTCGCAGCAGCAAACACCCCGGGTTCCGTACTAAGGCTGCACGGAATCGCCAGGGACAAACAGAGTTCGCAATTATTGTACTTGTCACCAGCAGGGACACAGCGTCTCTTGCGAACTCTTAACAGCGCGTTTTGCGTTGGTCAGCTTTATTCCTACGCCGATGGGTACTCAGTGTAGTTCATCTTACCGACAGGTTGTGCACGCCCCGGCCCGTGGCCTTTTATCTCCGACGACCATGATGGAAATGATTATTGATATTCATCAATTGGCTCAACCTCATGCGCAATTAATTGCAATGGAAAACCATACTGAGTGGACTAGTCGTCTAATAATATGGTAGCATTAGCGAGGAAGAAAGGGAAAAAAAATTCAGACTTGAAGTCGCGTTGTTGTTGCTGCTGGATGGTGACTAAGCAGAAAATAGGGAGACGCCAAATATGTGTCTGTGTGCAGGAAGGATTTGTATGCACGCTGATCTTACAGTAAGACTCAACAGAAACTTCTGGATTTAGTCACTGACAGCTTGAATCTGTTGATTGTGATAAAATCAATCTGTATACAAATTTGTAGCGGCCTCAACTCGATCACCGCAAGACGGCGACGAGATTACTCGACTGAGACCAATGGATCCTTTCCTGCCATCTTATTTTGCCTTCACTAGAGCAAGACTCCCTAGCTTGGCACTGGACATTTTGTCGCTCTGTCGCCCTGTCCTGTCACCAGATTCATCATTTAATCAAGTTCTGCCAACCATTCGGCAGAGGAAACAACCCGCGCCTGTCTCGACAGCACCTTTTTCATCAGAATATCATGAACCTCCTGGTCTCTGTCCATGCACAGATCCTCCAGCACAGTCAGCTGATAGTCCAGATCAGCAGCCTGCCGAACCGTTGACAGCACCGCACCGCTGGTGATTAGCCCGACGACGACCAAATGCTCCGCTCCCAGACAGCGAAGCACAAGGTCCAGATCCGTCGCGGTGAAAGCCGACACGCGGCGCTTGGTGATGATCGGCTCGTTGGCATTCGGCACCACGGCGGAAGCGATCTCGACGGAGATATCACCTTCGCGGAATGACTGTGATTCTCGGACTCGAGTACCCATGACGCTGCGCGGGTGTGTGTCGGGGTATCCTTCCCGGAAAGCTGTCTTGACGTAGATGACTTTGATGTCGGATTCGCGGGCCGCTTTGATGACGGGAGCGAGGCGTGCGAGGTAGGTATCGGGTTCGTCTAGGCGCTCGACGATCCCGTTTTGGATGTCCAGGACGAGGAGGGCGGTTTTGGTCATGTTGCACTCGATCCGGGTGGCGCTCGGGGAAAAAGCTTGTGCAGAAAGTCAAGATTCAGAGAATACAGTGCAACTTGAATGAGCCGCAGTGCAACGTGAAAAAGAGACGAGCTTATGTAGGTTGTGATTGTCAGATCGTCTTTTACATCCAAGCATCCCGGTTCCGCTTCAGACAAGCCGGTACCGGCTGTTGACCAATTGCACACCTAGCCTTATGGCGGGCCTGGTCCGGTACATTTGTTGTCTCTATGGGCACTTTATCAAGGCTTTTAGGTGGAGGAAGGTATTAACAGCAAATGATTTCTTATCCGAATGGCGCTGCGGAGTGATCACTTTGATGCCTTGTGCTTTATCCAGCTAGAGGCACACTATATACAGTCTTTATTGGAATACATAGGGGAAGTAACACCAAGACTGGCTGCCATCTTATCGATAGGCGCTTGACATATCAACCACACACCTTCAGGCCGGCCAGAGAGTTGAGATCAGCGGGAATGACGCCAGCGGCAACAGCATCTAAAGGGTCAGCACCTGTTGAGCACATATCATCGGTTAGGGGCAGCCCACCTTGGTATGACCAACGATAATCTCCTAATTGAGCCTTCCACGTCCAGAAAATCCAGCCCTGCTGCTTCTCATACGCCGTGACCTGGGCGGCAAACCACTTCTTGTAGAAATCCTTGTTAGAGTTGGGCGACCAGTCAGAGCTCCACTGCACGTTATCAGGAACGCTCAGACTCCATTCTCCCACAATGGTCGGGGTGTTGCTGTTGAGCTCGTCGCTGCAGGATGTGCTGATGTAGCTGTCCTTGGAGACGGCGACGCTGGCCCATTTTAGATAGCGGTGGTCGTCGTAGGCGGCGTAGTAGGTGTCAGTCAGAGCCTCGGTGGGATCGCCCGAGCCCCAAAGTTTGTCCATCATCTGGATGTGCAGGTAGTTGTTTTTGTCGATGTTGAGGCTTTGCTCTGCAGCGCGGATTCTCTGCGGTCAAGCGTGAGGGTGAGCATTGTCTCTGTGCTTGTATGAGAGCTACGCACCTTGAAAGCATTAGGATAATAGCTGGTCCGCATCGAGCCAACCTTGCCAGCATTCTGAACAGGCTCATTAACAACCTCGAGCATTCCGACATTGCGGAACTTGTCGTTCTTGTGGATGTTGGTGGTCATCCACTCGAGGAACTTCAGCGCCCTCTCGAACTGGTAATCCTGGTAAAATCCAGCGGTCGGCGCATACTGGCCCGTAAATGGATTCTGGGGCGTCTGAGCCCCGGGAGCACCGTGTAGATCAATGATAATGTACAAGCCTGCATCACTGGCCCATCCACACAGATTCTCCAGATACTGCAATCCGCCCTGGGGGAAATGCTCACTATTCGAGTACACCAGGTCCTCACGCATCCAGTACCCGACGGGGACGCGGATGGTGTTCAGCCCATAGCTCACCATCTCGGCGATGTCATCCTGCGTGATCCAGGAGCCCCAGTGGCTCGCAAACGCACTATTCGCTTTGGCCTGGCCCAGGCTCGAGACGCAGTCGAACTCGGATTTCTGGCCGCCGCAGCCCATGTCTGACCACGCCTTTTCTGCGATCCATGGCTCGAAGACGAATTGAGAGCCCAGGTTCACGCCTCGGATCTTGCCGTTTGAACTCGTGAAGAGGTTCGTACCGTTTGTTGCGGTGATCTTCTTGTTGACCTCGGGCAACCAGGCAGTTGCCAGGCCCGATAGAGCACTGAGAGCTGCGAGCGTTCTAATCATTTTGATTGTAGCAACGAACTGCCTTTCGCCTAAAGAGCGATGTCAAAGGATATGTGATCCGCATCTCTATCGGGACAGGCAAGTAAAGCAGTCTTTATTTATCTGGATTTCCGACCCCAAAATCTGAAACGCGGATCAATGCGCCGCAGCACGGGAAATAATGCTTCGCTTCAGAGCTTCAAATGCATCGGCATAAGCCGCCCCTGAGCCTGAAGACGCCGATCATTTGCTTACGCTCGCCGGGTTTTCCCAGGCGGACTGTGACGTGCCAGACTTAAGACTAGCATTCTGTCCATGAAGTCGAACGTGCGATCAAATTGCTGAGATAGGCTGGAGTAGAACGGCAATGGGCAATTCAAAAGTGCATGGCTATTGCGAAAAATGCCGGCTGACGATCTTCAACGCTCGGTGTGTTGGTACGGATCTAGACTTGAGGTTGGTAGAATTAAGGGGTGATGCGGCTGGTAAGGTAGCATCGAAGAAAGGATCTAGGAAACGAGATGCAACGATGCATCACTGAAATCGAAGGGGAAACAAAAGGACTAAGAAGCTCAAACACCACGGCAGTCCTTGGAATTAACGGCCCCAAGTGATCGTCCTCTAAACGGTCAACTCTAGGATTTTCCTATTTGGGGAAATGGTATTCTTCAGCTCACCTCTCCAGTCGACACCCCAACGAGGATCCGAAATATTCGCGATAATGAATTGCCAAGGTGAATCTGATTCTCAACTGCATTCAGTTGAAAATAGCAATCAGACTCGTCACTGTACTGCTCAGTTTCGCAGTCTCATCGCGCAAGTTTTCGGTGATGTTTACTTACTCTCGGACGAAGCGTGATAAGAAACACTGCTTAGTTGGCTTCTAAGAACGATTATAGAATGGCTTCTCAACCATCACATGCATCCTTCTCATAGCCTTTCCATGTCAGTGTGCTCCGATGATTTAATCTGGACTGAGGGATGTTCGTAGTCCGGCTACAGATGGAAAGACCTGGATCGAGCCAACGTGGCCACAATCGAGGCTGAATGTTGTCTATCTACAACCTATTTCCTTGTATGGCCCCAGATGAATCTCTTATTACATAATATCTGCTCACTTGCACTTCCTGGGGCACTCCCACCAAGAACGACGGGGTCAGGCCCGGTATCAGCCCATGAATGCGTCAGTGGGACGAGCCGACGGGGCTACAACTCTCTCATGATGAAGCAGCTGGATATCCAGTGTCCGATCTGGCACAGTCCTGGTCCCGAAGGTATAAAATCCGATGATGGATATATATTCGAAATTTTGAGACCAGAGAATCGCAAGGACAGCAGTACAGCCGGCAAGCGCACGATTCATCCAACGATATTGGACTCATCGGACCAGGTACCCAGATAGCACCTTGACCAAGAGAAGTAGCCGCAAGGCGTCAGACTATTGACGAACGCATGGACTCGGTAGTCAAGGAAGAGCTGCATCTTGATCCCTCACTGTCGGATAACGGGGCGATCTGACAGGACATGTTGTTAGCTGTGAAGTGCGCGGCTTGTCCTCGCTGACATTGCGTATGGGGGCTTTCGGAGCTCCAGGCCGCAACACAATTCAGAAACTCCATAAAACTTCTGTTGGCTCCATGGGCTACAGCCAATATCTCGCTCACCACCTGAATTAGTTGATCCCACTTGGCGAATGGCCGCGAATAATTGCTGCGTACGGTTGAATTCGGGATCGCGATCCGGCGCTTGATGGCACGATCCTCCGTCTTATCAGAAGCAGACGCGACCCACTGTGATGGTTCAGACACAAGGGTCGAGCTGATCGAAATGCAAAGATGACCTGATCAGTGGTCCCGACCAGGGAATCCCAAGCAAGGCACAGAGTCATGCTAGCGTCACTCCGTCTCCCACTTGCGGTGTGTGGGGAGGCACAGATACGTTATCCAGGTCGACATTCGTATCTCGGATCCGAGAGCTTCCATCACATATTCACCACACGCTGTCCAATCCCACATTCAACCTATGCTGTATAGAACTGTAGAATGCAGCGTTAGAAAGTGAGCCAAATCCCGAGCAGGCGCCATATTATGCAACATCCATGTCCGATTTGTGTCAGATTGACAGTCTTAGTTCCTGCCTCGGAGCCGAAAATCACGGATGTATCCGTAACAACAACAGCTAAGAAAAGATGAAGTCCGATCGAAATCGAATCCGTCTTTGACGATCGAGCAATGGTTGTCACTGGTAACTACTCTGTACTGAACAGGTGGGCAATTCTAATGAGAAACCCCGCATTCTGAAGGTCCACTGGAGTTAGTCAAACGGCCAAAAGCCACGGTCGGACTCAATAATGATATGGCATGTAAATAACTTGCCTCTCCCCCAGTCTTGGCCCTGTAACCTTCCGGTGTCTGTTCCTTGGGTCTGGGCTGTCTACCCGACGGAGACTAACTCACTCGACAGGGCCCTTGTAATCTATTCTCGGGTGGACCGAGAACTCCGCTCGGAGGAAGCAGTTGGTTAGTTCTGTTTGATGATTTGCTGGATTGCTGCAGAGTGGCTTCGGAATGAAATGAAGGTTGGCAAGTTGCTCCCTTACGATATGCGACATCATGAGATGCGACTCTAGGTAGTCAGTAGTAGCCATTCCAGCCGGCCTCCCCTTGTCTATGGTCATAACTCATATATCGGTTGTGGGTATTATTATATGCGGCTAGGACGGATGGAGTGGATCTATCATCTCAGTGTAACCGAAGTAAGTAGATGTCAGGTTTCAACGAACTTGGAGAAGTGTCCAGTCCTAGTCTGGAAAGGGATAATGTAGGAAGAGCTGGTGGATAGGTCCTCTGTCTCGAATGGGAGAAGATGGATCACAACGTCAAAGCGAAAAGGAATGGACCAGCAGGAATTCAGGCTCGGCTCCTTTTGCCTACCACGTACCGAGTACCTAAGTACGGATACCTACCTGAACGTATCTGCAAAGTGAATAATGTCAGACAATCAACAGATTCGTCGTCGGCCGAAGCGGGAATACCTCGGTCGGCTTTAAGCACAAACCCCATCCGCGTCCAGTCACCCAGCGGTTCTCATGGCGATCTCCGAGGATAGGCTCGTGGAGAACAATCCAGGGGGCACATGGTTGCAGTGCATGAGGGATCGGTAGCCCCTCGTCGACTACTACAAATACGGCTCTTGCCCAACTGACTACCGCGGAGTTGATCACTCATTCGCTAACTCCTACCATGAGCACTCGGGGGGACGCCCACCCTTCCTGTAAGGTACTCTCGGATAGGTTTGCTTGAGAAGTGAGGCAATGCGACAGTTGCTTAAAAAAGTGCCAGAGGCATGGTAAGATCATACGCTCAAAAACAGCCTTGAAAATGCGTCTCGATCATCTAAACGGGTATATGTGGGATTGATGGGATTTGCCTACCACGCATAATCTCAAGGGATCGGTACGTGTGAAAAATGCGGGGCTAAATGTACGAAAGGACTTTCTATCTCGTGTCATAAATTTGCCATGCCCATACTGGGGAATAACATCACGTCGGACACGCTGTCGAGGATGGTACGCATGTTCTTCCCCTGCGGCGCAGGAACGTATCCGGAGAACTGAGCTGCTGTGGTGCCGAGAATGACCGGTGGTGAGGACGCAGGGATCAGCATTGGGGTAGTGATGCTGGAAACCGTGTTCGTGGTCTCGGAGCCCGATCCTAATCCCTCGGGTTCCTTAGCACGCAATGCAGCGCTGATTTGCCGGAGGGCACGGAGCGACGAGGCAAGGTGTTTCGCAGACTCCGTCTGGCTGTTCTGATTTTCCTGTCCTCCGGCGTACACATGGTCCGCCAGGACAAGTTCAAGCCTCCGAATGAGGTCATACGTTCGAGCACGATATCGGTCCTCGAGATGTGCAGCCAGCAGAAATGCAGATGCGATTGTGCGCTGCAGGCTGATCCAAGTCCGGGAACAGTGCGGGTTGAACGAATGCAGCTCGACAAATGCATCGATCGTGTTCATCAGACTCGTCAGGCAATCCTCGCGGATTATCGCCCGCCGCTCATCGTCCAGATGCGCGTCCGGGTCTAACGAAACGCGACAGAGTAGGGAAAGAAAGTACGACGAGTGCAGACGTAACTCTGCTCGCTCTATATGATCCGCCAAAGTGGCGCAATGGTCGGGAGAGCGCAAATGCGGGACACCTTCGGCGATGATTCGTCCGAATCGCTGCTTATACTCTCTAATCTCGTGATATCGCAGTTGAGAATGATGTGGATACATTCGCATCCGCAGCACTTCCAGAATGACAGAAACTAGCCGGCAAAGTGACTCAAAATACGATCGATGACCGGGCATCGATTTGGGATCATAGGGAATTTCCGGCTGACTAACCATCGTAATGGATGGCCGATCGTATGCCAAGGAGAAATGACTGTTCTGGAAAGCCATTGCCCACCTGTTGAGCATCGTGAGAATGCTGCCAGTCGTGGGTTAAAAGTAACCGGGATGGCACTTACCACACCCTCCTGCGAGCCGCTTGAAGCTCTCGCGCAAAGCCAGATGATTCGACATGAAGACCGAGGACCATACACATGCGCTCCGTCATCCCTGCGAGCATGTCGTTGAGTTTGGAGTCATGGAAGCTGCCAAGCAAGAAGATCGCTCACCTAGCAACGTGTATGACGCGCCCGCGTTCATATTATAGGACAAGACGTGACTTATAATCAACAGAACTTGGATCACTTCAAGCGTCGGTTGCGACACATAGTTCAACATTCGCAAACACTGATATGCGCAGGAAACTGGAAGACGATCAGCCATGGAAGGTCACTCGATGAGGAAAAAATACGCACCATAGACCCAGGAGGTCAACTCCCGCTCTTTACCTGGCAAGTCGGACAGTTGACATCCGGATGCTAGCACGGCGAAGAGCAGACTCAGGAACGCCAGGCTCATCCCGAATGGCTTGACCAAGCCATTGGTATCTGGCCGGTAAACCCCTCCGGCTGCCTTGCGGCCTCGCAAAAGTCGATTCATATCTTGTTCTAACCTGGCGACGTCTGGAAGCACCGGATACAGTACAGCTGCGATGTCTCTATAAAAGCCCATAAATCTGCAGAGAAAAACTTCGATTAGCAAGGCGAATCAACCGACCATCGAAACCAATTCCCATACCGTCGACATTGATCATCATCGGGTAATACTCCACAAACGCCGGCGATGTTGAATGTATACGGATCCGACGACCATAGGTCGACGAAAGGGTATGCGGCCGACTCGTTCCCCATCGCCAGCTCCGCGAGAAGGTCATCCTTAGGCAGCGCCTGCGCTGTTTCCTCGGAAATCTTCGACTTTTTCAAAATATCCACGAGCGCCGACCTCGACCCTATATGGACGGAGCCCGTTCGCAGCACGTCTGGCTCATAGATGCCTTCGGACCTCGGGGACCCTTCTCCTTCAGCAGAGACGTCCGCGACGGTGTTACCGGGTTTCCTCCGCGCGTGCGTATCGAACAATGAGTGCAAACTGCCCAGTATCTGTTCCATTGCGCGCATCTTGGCGTTAATCTCGTCCCATTCTCCCTGCGTGATCATCACGGTATCCGACAGCGGCTCCTGGTCGGGAGTAGAATCGGTGCCTGTCCCCGTTCCAAAGGAAKCATCGCGATCCAAGGTATTTGTGTTTGGGTAAGTCGGAGTGTACGACGGTAGAGAGGAGGAGTATGGGGTTTTAGGCAGAGTCGTCGTGGCAGTCGGTGTAGATAGCGGATATGGGTCCTTGGGAGGCGGGCGGCCGTAGGAGCAGTTGAAGTTGCGCTTGACGCAATTGCCGCATGGTACATTGCGATCGCAACGGACCTTACTCGCACGACAGGGTAGACATGTCTTGCACTCGCGGGGCCTGCGCCGGACAGGATATGTAGGCATCGTGTGCGTTCCGGAGTGTGGTCTGTCCAGGCTCTCGTCCCTACCGCCCCGCTTCGGGGAGATGGGAGAAGGATGGACGCGAGGGAGGAAAAGAGGAGAGGAGAAGCGGAAGGTTGTCTGTGTGACAAGGTAGACCACGCGGAGTTTGCATAGGACTATTTTAAATTAATACTAGGAATCCTCGTGATCGATCGGATTTTGGTTTTGCGACAAGTAGAAATCAGCGCGATAAAACCAAGGAAGCCGAAACTGATAGCGATTAACAAGTGTGCAATTGGCTACACCAAAGAGTCCCGGTAGATGGTTAGGTACCTTGCGACCGCGGCCAACGGAGTTGAGCTGAAAGGCGGATGAGGCTCGTCTCGATGAACACCTATCTATTCTGCAGGATACGAAACGATCACCATCATAGGTCAGGTACGTAGATAGAATTATAGTATGGTACCTCTCGGGACTCGACGATGAAAGAGTTCCAGATCGAAGAAGCAGAAAAGAGGTCGATCACGCCTCCAAGGCCCGGGCGATCTCGCTCTGGTCTGGATAGATTGAATCTCTGGGGCTGTCCCAACCAAGCAGTGGAGCCAAGAGGGTGACCATACACTGGGAACTTTGGAAGACGAGGCTTCCTGCGATGGCGCAGTGTCGATCTTGATGTCAATCTCGCGTGGTATTGAACTTTCAGGCTATTTTCAATTTATCGCTAATTCAGGGTCATCAAGGATGGAAGGTTATTCCCGATTTGTTTTCCTTGAATGATGTTGAGACGAAGTGGGATTTCTGGTTATGGATTGGCCAAGACCATTCACTAGTCTATCAGCACTTCAACTCTCTTTTCTCGATCCAAGCACAATGATACCTAAGGTATATACTGGGCACCGGATTTTCATTTTGAACTTTTGATTCATATTGAAATGTATGCAGCATTTGTCTATGACATTAACATTCATCATAACAAATATGGTTCTATATACATCAAATCATAACATATCCTCAATTCCTCATCTATAATTCTTTTTAAATTGATAGAATAGGCATCCATATCATGTCTTATTGCCTGGTTTGACCGGTGTGACCTGCGGCACAGCCCACCAGTCATGCCAGCGAGCCTTCGACCCAACCTCCGGGATCTCTACTCGTAGACTGACGCGGTGACCGTCAGCTGGGGAGCTGGTTCCTCCAGAGTCGGCGAGCGCCTTCTTCACCGCTTCGATAGCGATGCTTGCGCCGATGCAGGCCCGCATTGTGTCCTTAACCTCGCGCTTCCAGTCTTCTTCGATGGCCGGCGCATGGTATGTTTCGCCCCGTGAGTCCTTAATGAAAGTACCATTGGCGAGTGTGGCTTCCCAGGCCTTGCGGGCTTCTGAAATCGCCTTCGAAGCGCGTTCTAAGACAACTTCATCGCTGTCCCCTTCCAGAATCGCTTCCCGGCGATACTCTTCGTACGGCACAAGTTCCGGCAGGCTGATAGGGATGAAAGGCTTCATTCGAATTTCGTAGCGCAGCCGCTCGCTGGAGTACGCTCCCGGAGCAGAGGCTGTCGGCAGGAGATTGTGCCGAGCGAGGAGTACATACAGAGCATGCAGGGATATCGCAAAGGCATCTATAGCAACGATATGTGTGGTGAGTCTCTCGAGGAGTCGAAGAGTCTTGTGAAAAGCGGACTGCCGCTCGGCTGAGTTGCACTTCATTGCAGCCATAGCGGCCAGATTCCGTTTGGCGGCCGCGACCGTAAATGTGCGTATTCGGTCGATGTGAGCTAGGTGCGTGGAGCAAATGTGAGAAAGATACCAGTACATCCCAGCAAGTTCTTCGGGTGCGTAGATTGAGAGTTCGAAACCCAGCTGAATGATAAGACGGAATTGGCTCAGCTTCTGGTGGTATGCCCAGCTGCTGAGGGGGTAAGAGTAGGTGGCGTCGCCGTTCGAGAGTGTAAGAGGAGATTCTTCACTGAGAGTACGAAGTTGCTCGTCGAGTTCTTCGGCCTGGACAAAGGTCAGTATTGGTCTGGACTGAGCATGATTCATTGTGTCAACTCGGGTTGCATACCTCCATCTGAAGGTTATCCCAATCGATGATTGTATGGCAGAGTGTCCGACGAATGCGACATCGGTTCAGGCACGCACTTCGAAAAGTGTCTACGAAGGGCTATATGATGGTCAGAGAATGCCGACCACGCGAAAGAAGGGGCTGGGCCTAAATAAAGGTAGACATGAGCTAGCCTCACCTGAGCGAAACGTTTCACAAAAGCGTCCATCCGCTGGGCAATCTGAAACCGAGGATCAGAAGGCACCTCAGTATCGTCAATGTTGGCATCAAGAAGCACGCTCGAAGAGAGGACAAATTCGGACAATTCGTCGTACAGAAGTCCTTTGAGCGAGACTTTTCCAAGGACAGTCATATTGCCCAGGATGAGAGTTTGGGTAAGTGAACGGATATAAACGGATGGTTGAGGTTTTCGAGAAAGCAATGTCCAAACGGCGACCTGGATTCGTTAAAAAATATATTCAGATTCATCTTCATGTGAAAAAGGCTTTATACCTTCAAATTGTATGGGCCACCGTACTCAACGAGTTCCTGTAGGTCAATTGCATCTCGACACAACCGTCGTAGATGCGCCAGCGCATCCTCGAAACTAATCTTCACCATGGGTCGAGGGGGCACCGTGCTGGCCAGTCTCCGCTGAATCTTCACACTGAAGGCATCGGGCACAGGCTTTCCGAGAGTGCCAGATTTGGTAAGGGAGGACAACTGGGATAAGCAAGAGGCAAAGTAGCCGGTTGACTTGTTTTGTAAGATGTCAATGTCATGGCCCAATGCGAGGAGGAAATCGCGTCGACAGATCAACCGGGATGTGATTGCATCACGCAAATCTTGATCGAGAGCATCGGCTGTTGCTTCAGTCCAGGAGACCGCCTCATCGAGGAGGTCTCGAAAGTGTTTCACATCGAACTGTGACAGTAAGCTGCGATTGTACAGCTGAGTGACAAAGTCCTCTTCCTGCAGAGAGTTAGAAAATGTTTGGTGTGCCTGGTAAACTTCAAGGACCAACTTCGTAGTAAAACTCCGCGGAAACTCGCGCGTGGACAAAATCACAGCACTTAACCAGCGCAAGGCAGTAAGCGCGGAGTACGAGCTGTAACAGCTTGGAGTCCTCCTTCCTGTTACCCAGCTTTTCACGCGCAAACCGAGCATCTTCGAAGGTCTTCGGTATCGGCCATAACAGTTTATCGAGGTACAAGGACGTGAAAAGGGTCTGCGATAGTGGATGTCCCATATGCCACGCCATCTGCCATGGTACAACCCGTTTAGTCAAACACTGATGACCGCTGGCTTTGCGGAGGAAGCCACTCACCTCATGGCAAAGCAACTCGTCCATGATTCCCACTACTTCTTCCGGAGCCAGCTCCCGCATGATGTCGTAGTCGTCCTCCAAGGCTTGCGCGTGATTCTCTCCAGGCCCGAGGTACCCACTGTCCATTTTTGAATCCATTATCTGCCGAAAGTCAAGACCGGTCAGCCGATGAC
Source organism: Aspergillus pseudoviridinutans (assembly GCF_018340605.1). Lineage (NCBI taxonomy): Eukaryota > Fungi > Ascomycota > Eurotiomycetes > Eurotiales > Aspergillaceae > Aspergillus > Aspergillus pseudoviridinutans. Next base: position 1,334,474 of record NW_025091285.1, on the reverse strand, counting down.
AAAGTTTCACGATCTAGTTTCAGCGGGTTAAAGGAATTGCAAACCCACCTCCAAGGCGCCGACTGCCTCGAACAGTGTGAAGTACTCATCTTTGACGAGCTCTCCTGTTCGCAGCTCTAGCAAAAAGATGAACGGTCAGTAACTCTTTGCAATGCAGCAGACAGCTGGTCAAAACCAAAATATGTAAAAAAGACAGTGAACGAAAACAGGCTTCTTACTCGAAGCAGCTTGTGTGAATACATCTGTGATGTCGCGTGGGACCACCGACTGCGAAACGACTCGCATTGTCGGGGTGCGGACTTCGTTACTTGGCAGCATTAATATTCATCCACGACCATCTGCAGCCCGCTGCGAGGTTGAACATCTATAGAAAATTGACTTTGAGGGCGATGGCTCAAATGAGGGAAAGACGGGGGAGGAGGGAGCGGGGAGTTGGCGGACAGTACGTATGCGACTCGCGGAAGTCAAACCCACAAGGACGTAAAGGCCGCAGAGACTTGATGTGGGCGGAGGGTGAACGTCTGTTTACAGAACTCTTTACATTACACCCAGGTAGACTCTACATTTCAACACCTATAAATGGCAGGAAGAAAATATTCCTTCTATTGAATTCAACAAACAGGCCAATATTGCTACAGTGATTGTTCCTCCCCGCGGGTAAAGCTTCCCCTGGGCCTGTGATAGCCCAATTCGCTCCCTATGTCATCGCAACGAAAACCGTCTTCGGAGGAATAGTCTACTTCGACTCGGCCTGAGCCTGCTGGTTGGTTTCGGCGATGGTCTTGACTTCGCCCTGCTTGCCGTTCTGTATTCAAGCGAGAGATCCGTTAGCTAAATCCAACCAGTCATTGTACCCATCATCACCACCACAACCCAGCACAACAATGATGTGTATACGAACCTCCCACTTGGAAAAACGCAGTTCCGACTGTCCACGGCGCTCAGCAGCGAGACGAGGGCCGTCCTTGAGAGATCTGCGGACGGCGCGGGCAGCGACGGCCAGGTAGCGGTTGTAGCTACAAAAAGTCAGTACCGGATCGGTCGCGCATTGTTAAGCGGCATTGTCGGTAGGATGGGTTGTACATACGTCAAACCAGCGGCTTTCCACGCAGCTGCCATTTTGAAGACGGATGATGTTGGAGGGATTGTGTTTCGAAGGGAGAATTAGAGTCGTCGGATATGTGACGCTTGAACGAGCGTAGAGTTCGGAGGATCGGGAACTTCATGGTCATGTGATTCACGTGATTCAACGGCACCTTTTCAGCCGTTTGACTACCAAAAGGTTGATACACTGACAATAACTGAATTCAAAATGTCTGGCTTTGAATAAGTGCTAATTCTGCTGCTGCTATTTGTTGTTCCATGAGTCCGAAGATTTCAGGACAGTGATCAGCTGGCCAGATATGGATTGAGCCACTACTGATTCCCGAACTCGACAGCTTCATGATGCCTCAAACCTGCTAGCATAGCATACGAGAGGAATAGGGCATTGAAGAAGAGGCTTTTCTTTACTCAACATACAACCGAACGATATAACACGCTGCTTCGCGTTGCTTGTGGCCTAGGACCTAGTTCTTGGGCTCTACAAAGTATCAATGAGAAGTTATATCAACAAGCCAGCTACAATACTAGACGACCCTTAACGTTGAACTGGAAGTTTCCTTCAGTCCTGCTAGAATATAATGAGATTTAAGAGGACCTGCCTGTTTCTCCATCCTTGATCCAACTCCGAAGCAAGCGTGTCCGGCCTATATTCTATGGCCGGTCCGCCCAGAAATGTGCCGTATAGAACTGCTCTTAACGTACTGCTCTTAACCAACAAGAGATCTTCCATATGCATTCATATATCATATTCACTTACTGAACAAAGAATACAAGCTTCCTTTACGCATGATACGCCGAGATGCAAGAGATTGAAGCTTCTTCCATGCACGAAATGCAATAGTTGACCGTATTAGGCATACTAATACGCATCATGATACACCCAAGCACAACAAGCCATAGTCTGCCCTTGTTTTCATCCTTCATTATTCACTCACCTCTGTCCCTAATCTCTCTCATCTTCTCTTACCAGAATAATCTCCCTCTACTGACTTAGGAAGGTCGTTGGAGATATCCACTTTTCAACTCCAGGAGGCTTAGGAAATGCTAACTTGAGGAAAGATCGCAAGCCAGACAATACATCTATCAACATCCTAAATCTTTTCAGTCTGTGCTGCATTCGGCTTCCAGGTAATGTTCTGAGTCTCGCCATCTTCTCATCTTTCTCTCACTTTCTTGCCAGTGCCGCTGTACAGCGCTCCCTGTTTCAAAACGTCCCTCGCGCTCTTGACTATTCATATAACATCAGCAGATATCAAAGCTCACTAAAAGGCACAGGCACGGATATAAACATGAGCATGCTGAAGAAGGAGTTGAATAGGCCTAAGAAGCGGACTCTGGTTCGTTGGGACTGTAAGTATTCCCTTGCTGTCGGAGGCATCTTCGGTCACTGGTAACCGAGCTGACTCGTTTGATAGCTGATTTAGACGAGCTAATCCTCCTGACAATACAGTCTGTCTGTAACGCAAAAAATGTAAAGATTCCCTGGGCAGATGTTGCATCCACGATGGGCCACAATGTCACAGAAGGAGCAATAGTCCAGCACTTATCTAAACTCCGCAGTCGCCGGGTTGATGCTGGTAAACCTGTCCCTCCTCCACTTCGACGGGGGGGCATCGGGGCTCCGAGCAAATCCTCCAACGCGTCTGCAGCATACTCTAGAGGAGGAACTCGGCGCAGGGTGCGCAACGCACGGGAGTCCGACATCGCGGCAGATCCATCTGATCTTGCACAAGATACTGATATTTCATCTGACGAAGAGTACGTGGTTAGACGCTACTCAAAGGCTCAGAGAGACGCTGCACACAGCAAAAGCTCGAGAGTCCAAAGCAAGGAAGACCACCAGGTCCAGCCCCAGTCCGCAAGTGACCAGGACGCTGATGGCAGTCCGATTGGCTCTGAAGACTTGGTGGTTTCTGGTGCCCAGTTCCTTGAGTATCCCAATCACAGGCAGTCTCGAAATCGTTCCCCCTCTCGTCTGCGAAAGCGGAGCAAGGTGATTGTTCTGAGATACGGGCGTGGAGCGCAGCTTGAAGGCGAAAAGCCTGTCAAAGTCGAGAGTCCAGAACACACTACGGTCAGCTCTTTCGATCCTCACAATCAGAGTCTACTTGATCAGCAATTGTATCAGGATCTTCATGGCACAGACAAATCAAATGCCATGGGTGCGGCAGATACTCACGGCATGGGTGGGAATTATTTGTCTGCAGGTCACTCAAACATGGGCATATCGTCCATGCCAAATCCAAACTCCAATTTTCTGAATTTTGCGTCCAGCCAGGGTCTGCATATGAATGCTTATCAGAACTTTTATCCCAGTTCACGCAACGAGCAACTCGGCTTTGTTCCGAACAACTTGAATGATCTGGATACCCATCAGAGTGAGCAGATGGGCGTTGCTCCGGGGGAGCAAAGCATGTATTTTGACGACCTTTTCCAGTACATACATGCCAATGATGGGCATAAAGACAATAATGGGGCCAACTTTGCAGGTCCGGGGGCAATGGATCCCTTCTTCTGATTCTTCCTGAGTGAGTCATATGGCTCAGTGTCAACTTTCAAAGACCTTGGATACTCAAGCTCAATCTTATGTGGCCTCGCTATGATTTACCATTTCGTTGGAATCTTTTCTCTTACCAGCTGAGCTTTCCGCATTGTCAGTCTCATTGAGGATCCATATTAATTGGGCAAAGCCAGAAATCCTGGTTCAGGAATTTTTCTGGGTTTTTCATGATCTTGGCTCTTTACAATGACTTTGTGAGCATCTGCTTATTCTGCATCGTACCGGACTAGATTCTGTTCTTTCTTCTTGCGTATTTTCGTTGCTTTGCGGTGCTTTAGCTTTTCGTTTTGTTGAAATTGCCTCTATCAGCTCTCTGTCAATCAAATTTTCAACCGTTTCAGAGCATGGAACAGGGAGATTGGATATCTCCTAGCCTTACCCAAAATAACACCTCGATTCTCCAAATATGATAAAGTGTTGCTATACCTTCCTTGGAAGAAAAGATTTATACGCGTTCGTAATCATAGAGAGGAGAGAGACTATGACATCCTACGGTGGGAGTTTCGGCTGCACCGCGAACTGGATAGAAGTAGATCTGCCTGTTCAGTGACAGCCGTTGACCATACCTGCATCTTTTACTTTACAAAGACACATGTGTAGGCCCATCCAGCTCTATGTATGGGAATAATGCTAAGATCCTGTTGCCCATCGGCATCTGTGTACGAATTTCCCCTTCCGACGATCCGAGAACATCCCTCGGGAAGGCCACACGTGACCTTCTAGGAGCTTCTGCCGCCAAGACATCCGGGGATCGAGAACCGCCTGGAAAAATTTCGAGACTTTGGCTTCATCTCCCCAGCTTTCATCTCCATTCCATCCTCCTTATCCTCTGTTCTTCCTCTTCTCTTCCTTCTTTGCACCTGTTCTTGCTCTGGGAGGTTTGATCGGGCAGTAGTCGTTCATCTTAACGTAATTATCTCCTCTTCTATCCCGTCTTTCTATCACCCTTCTTTCCATAATGCAGAGAGCTCTTTCTTCCAGGACGTCTGTCCTTTCCGCTGCCTCCAAGCGGGCGGCTTTTACCAAGCCCGCCGGTCTTAACCTGCAGCAGCAGCGTTTTGCCCACAAGGTATGTACTCATCTGCAATGCGCAATTCTACGTTCCTGAAGCGGTGCCAATTTCTCTTCCGTGTCACCCGGAGCTCGCTCCCGTTACCTTGCTAACAACATTTCAGGAGCTCAAGTTCGGTGTCGAAGCCCGTGCTCAGCTCCTCAAGGGTGTTGACACTCTGGCCAAGGCTGTGACCTCGACTCTTGGTCCTAAGGGTCGTAACGTCCTGATTGAATCTCCCTATGGCTCCCCTAAGATCACCAAGGGTATGTTTGACTCAAGCTAGGCCGGGTCGCTGTTTTCACCTGTCGTTGAAAACGAATTGTGTACTGACTGAAGTAGATGGTGTCTCTGTTGCCAAGGCCATCACTCTCCAAGACAAGTTCGAGAACCTCGGTGCTCGCCTTCTCCAGGATGTCGCTTCCAAGACCAACGAGATTGCTGGTGACGGTACCACCACCGCTACCGTCCTCGCCCGTGCCATCTTCTCTGAGACCGTCAAGAACGTTGCTGCAGGCTGCAACCCCATGGATCTGCGCCGCGGTATCCAGGCTGCTGTTGATGCTGTCGTCGACTACCTCCAGAAGAACAAGCGTGACATCACCACCGGTGAGGAGATCGCTCAAGTTGCTACTATCTCCGCCAACGGTGACACCCACATCGGTAAGCTGATCTCCACCGCCATGGAGCGTGTCGGCAAGGAGGGCGTCATCACTGTCAAGGAGGGCAAGACCATTGAGGATGAGCTCGAGGTCACCGAGGGTATGCGCTTCGACCGTGGATACACCTCCCCCTACTTCATCACCGATGCCAAGTCTCAGAAGGTTGAGTTCGAGAAGCCTCTGATTCTGCTGTCTGAGAAGAAGATCTCCGCCGTTCAGGACATCATCCCTGCCCTTGAGGCCTCCACCACCCTCCGCCGCCCCCTGGTCATCATCGCCGAGGACATTGAGGGCGAGGCTCTCGCCGTCTGCATTCTTAACAAGCTCCGTGGCCAGCTGCAGGTCGCTGCTGTCAAGGCTCCCGGATTTGGTGACAACCGCAAGAGCATCCTTGGTGATCTTGCCGTCCTTACCAACGGTACCGTCTTCACTGATGAGCTCGACATCAAGCTCGAGAAGCTTACCCCCGACATGCTTGGTTCCACCGGCGCCATCACCATCACCAAGGAGGATACCATCATCCTGAACGGTGAGGGCAGCAAGGACGCCATTGCCCAGCGCTGCGAGCAGATCCGTGGTGTCATGGCGGACCCCACCACCTCCGAATACGAGAAGGAGAAGCTCCAAGAGCGTCTGGCTAAGCTCTCTGGCGGTGTTGCCGTCATCAAGGTCGGTGGTGCCTCCGAGGTTGAGGTCGGTGAGAAGAAGGACCGTGTTGTCGACGCTCTCAACGCTACTCGTGCTGCTGTTGAGGAGGGTATCCTTCCCGGTGGTGGTACCGCCCTTCTCAAGGCCTCCGCCAACGGCCTCGACAACGTCAAGCCCGAGAACTTCGACCAGCAACTCGGTGTCAGCATCATCAAGAACGCCATCACTCGCCCCGCTCGCACCATTGTTGAGAACGCCGGCCTCGAGGGCAGCGTCATTGTCGGCAAGCTGACCGACGAGTACGCTAAGGACTTCAACCGCGGCTTCGACAGCTCCAAGGGCGAGTACGTCGATATGATCTCCAGCGGTATCCTTGATCCCCTCAAGGTCGTTCGCACTGCTCTGCTCGATGCCAGCGGTGTCGCCTCCCTGCTCGGTACCACCGAGGTTGCTATCGTTGAGGCTCCTGAGGAGAAGGGCCCTGCTGCTCCTGGCGGCATGGGTGGTATGGGCGGCATGGGCGGCATGGGTGGCGGCATGTTCTAAGCTGCTCCCAGCCCCCCTTGCTAGCCTAGCCTCTTCCATGATTTAAAGGTTTCTTCTCTTCCCTTCGAGCGTGTCTTTGCATGTACGAGCATTTTCTGATATATCGGTGTTGAGAATTTCTGTAATATTTCCTATTGTTTCTGATGTGTTACACGCCTTGACAGCCCCTTCACCTACTCCGACTTCGTCCTATACCTCGATACTCATATCTACCTCTTCGATCCGCCTCCTTTGATTGACTCGATCAACATCTCCACTCCATCCCATTGGGCATAAAAGTCTTAGGGAGTCCTGTGTATCATATATGTACTTTATGTAGTCTACGACAGCTTTGGAGCTGTGGCGGTCGTGCCTCAATTAAAATAATTGTTCACGGCATTCTGTCTGTAGTTTCTGTAATCTTCACGTAGGTTACTCGGTCCTCGACCGCGTACTCATACAGTAATGATCAAGAAGACGCTACCATGCAGCTCGCATGCAAGCAATCTAAGCCGAGATTCCCTGCCTACTCGACTCTCTCAACTTCGTCGAATAATCGTACCCCGGCGGCATCATCTCATACTCTGCCACAGGTGGCAACGGCGAAATCATCCGATCAGGATGCCGTTTCCAGATATCGTCCTCTAATTGTCTGGGATACCGCCGGGAGGACAGATAGCGATTAAAGCGGTTCTTTTCATGATGTACGTCCAAGGGCTCTTTTGAAGATCTGGGCAGACGAAGAACCTTCTTAGCAGGAGCTAGGAGAAAGTCTCTAGCCATTCCGAAGAGAATTGCAAGGGCCTTGGCAACCGTCTCCCGGAGTCTTTCGTTGAAGGCCAAGAGTAGGGCGATAAGGATGATTGCGACAGATGATGGGCCTAGAGCATGGCGTTAGAGGCGTCTAATTAAAATTCTGAAGAGAAGAGTCAGGGCCCTGACCTGCAATCAGAAACATTTCACGGAAATCGGGGTTTGTTTCCGTGCCGCTCCATTCTCGGACATTGATGCCGAATAATGATGTGAAAAAAGAGAGTGGTAAGAATCTGTGGAGGATGAGCAATGGATGAGGTTTAACCTGTCGAGTAGACACGGCTTACATGACAGTGAAGATTGTAAAAACCATCACGGACCGTGACTGGGTCTGGGTGACTTCTGCCTCCCACCGAGCCAGTCGCGATTCATCGACATTGGCTTGCTTCTGCTTCAAGTCAAGGAGATTCTCCACCTGTGTCCGGGAGTCAGCGAATGGCAACATCATGGACGCTGAAGTTGCTTACTGCTTTCTGGGCCAAGATGGTGTTCTGTCTCATTTCCTGGACATGGTTGCGGTATTCGTCGAGCCGGGCTAGCGAGGCTTCGACAAATACCTTGCCATATCCCCGGTCTTCGAAGTATCTGGCCATGGTTTTGACTGTTGTGGTTTGCTCTTCGAGAAGCTTCATGATCGTTCCTAGTTCATCCATAATATCCCTCAGTTCCAGTAGCGCAGAAAGGTCTTCTCTGTTCTGTCTTGCTACACGAATGTCTCTTTCATCACGCTCCGCCTCGGTCATTGTTCTTCCATCGGCCGTTTTGTTGTGTTGAGCGGGATTTATGGTAAACCCGCGACTTCGGAACCGCTTAAATGACTTGGTCACTGATTCTGTCTGATTCTTGGTCAGTCAGCCGTCGAGATGTGCGCGCTATACAATTCCTACCAAGATGCTGATGGACTCTTCAAAAATCCGGAGAACTTGTAAGTCATGGTGCAAGGTCCTGTCAAGCAAAACAGTGACAGCATGTTGTACTATGAGCGCAGCAAGATCACCAGCAGTCTCGAAACGCCGTGCCAGATCTCCATTGAGCTCATTATAGATACTGTTGTGTAAGTTTGCTTGTTCGTAGAGCTTACCCTCGGATGTTGTAGTTTCTTGGTTGGGGAAAAAGGTCACGATCGTTCTCTGGTCTAAGATCCAAAGCCATAGTTGGTCTACCATGAGGACCTTGCCATCCTCGAAAACGCCCGGAACGCCTGAATCACTCTCTGTCCTCACTGAATCCCCTATCTCATCCTCGAGATTAATTGATTTCTTGGTCCTCTTCCAGAGCATTTGATCGTCATCTCTGGCAGTGGTAGATCTCAGGTTCGGGTATCCGAACTGGTCCAACGTTCTCCTGAGGTGAATTGGAGGCTCGCTTCCGAGGAACTTCCAAATCAACTTCGATTCCAAGTGCGCCTTGGATATTTTGTCCGGTACGGGTCTGGACCTTCCTTGCCGCAGTCGGTCTTCGACAACTTTCCGGCGTTGTATTAGATTCCAGTATGTATCCCAATGAAGCTGGGCTGCTTTTCAGCATGTGTGTCAGAATATGCGCGCGCGTACAGACTTACGTATGGCATCTGCCAGAGGTGGACGATTAGCGATTATCTTGATTAATCAGGGCCTAAACTCACATATAGAGCGAGCTGAGTGTCCTCCATCCCTCTTGATCGATTGTTTGACGAGGCATCATTCTTCCTGGAATAAATGCACGAAGGGCGTACATAACGAGCGTGAGGTTCAAGGTGACGGGCTCTGATCAGCTTTGAAAACCAATTTTCCTCATTTATGAACCTGCTCAGACTGAACGTAGACAGAATACTTAGCGCCTGCCCATGGCCATAAATAGAAAAATTGAAACCGCAAAAGTACTTACAAATGTGGGATTTCACGATCCGCGCAGGCTTTAGCAAGTATGGAAGGTACCCATCCAGTATGTGTATAAGGAATGTGTATCCATAGAAGCTTCTCGCTTCCAGGTTCTGGTCGGTCAAATCGAGGTGCCGCTCGAGGCTTGTCTGCTCCCATCATGTTCCGCTGACCTCGTTTTGGGAGCGGCACAGGAAGGAGCCCTTTATAACCTGACGTTATATTACTGTACCTTTTCTTAGCCGAGCTGCTTGCAGATATGTTGCAGAACGCTTACATACAATAGTTTTGTTTGGCTCGCTTCGATATTGGAGCGCTCATTTGGAGCCTCTCCCGTCTCATTGCTATTGCCTTCTTTCTGAGGGGTATCTCCATGCTGTACAACCGGCTCCTCTAGATCGTAGCTGATGTTCTCGTCGCCTAACTCAAGATAGCTTTCGGTGCTCGGCTCGCTGATATGAATTCTCGGAGAACACATGGGCATGAAACTGCGACTCTTCTTGATAGAAGGCCTGGACTGGGTTCGTTCGGTTTTCTCGCCCGTGTCATTCACTGGCTCATCGGGTTCTGATTCTGAATGAATAGACGATCGACGGCTGTCAAAGCTGCTCACTGAGGAATCATCCAGAGCGCCAGGCGGCATCTTGCTGGTCTTGCTTAGCCTATCTCTGAGGCACTCGGATGGGCCTCTTGACAGATAATCATGGAGTGTCACTGTGGTGGCCCAAAGCTTCAGAGGAGTCTCCTCGCTGACTCCAAGTGCAGTATCTTCAAAGAACCCATTGACCTGAATCATGACTTCTTTTTCGACATGGAGTGGCGCATCCACAAGAGCAGACAGTCGTACTGCCATGGAGACAGATGACTGAAGCTCCTTTATGAAGCTCGTCCTTGTAGTTTTCTCTTGACCCTTGAAGTATGCTGTTCCTACATGATCAGTAGCCAGAGGTATCTCCTTCTCATGCTCCAGACCTAGTAGGCCTGATCGAATGGAGGTGATTGGTACATGAACTTCGACAGTGGCGCTCGTGTCTGAGCCTGCGATATTGATGGCGGAATCAACAGTCTCCAGGAAGGTCCAGACTTTCAAATCCGCCGAGATCGCCCTGAACTGATTCGAAAGATGCATGAGTTGTTGATGTCGAGGCTTTAAAATTTCCCGCAGATAATGCGGGACGCGATACTTCAATTTCATTATGGTACAAATACTCTGAGTATATTCTGGGGCGTATAGGTAGGTCGATCCCTGATGTGGAGTCGCGAAGAAAGCTATTCCGTGACAGCTCGACAGGATAGATTCCATATTCGACGATGCTAGGCTGGCGATGATCAGGGCTGCCTTAGCTACCAATCCACCGGTGCTATGGCAGATGAAGAAGATGGGCCGTCGACTCTTCTGAGCAAGAAGTCAGTATATGATTCACTCTTTAAACACAAATATGACCTACAGCGCTAAGTCGCCGCTCGTGGAGCTGGTTCAGTAGATTATGGGCCAGCGAATTCAAGTCATCGCGAGCGCCGGGCTTCCCATGATCATAGAGTAACATTCGCGCATTTGGTATCTCCCTCATGAGGTCCGATATAAGCCATGGTTCGTTAGAGTCATCGTCGAACCAGGTATTCCATGGGTCAGACCCTATGGCAGGAACAGCAACGATGCTGGAAGATATCAGCGCTTGAAGCTCTAAAAGTCAGTCTAACGGCACTTTGGACTTACTCGACATCGGAAGAATGAACAGAATTCCTAACCGTGAATCGACCGCGCAGGTCGCCTTGGGAGATATTCTGCGCCATAGCACGGAACCCCCTCGAGTAGTAGCAGTGCTGTAACCGATATCCATCTGAAAGAACAGACGCAAGATGAAATCCATCCAGGAGACTGCCACCTAGAAAGACATAGGAGTAGCGGCCATCATCTGACTCATGGGGAAGGCCGTGGCAGGTGACATCCTACGTGCTGACAGCCTTGTCTCTCCAGCCTCGTCAACAGAGTCCATATGCCCTTCACTAGCGGAAGATGAGCGATCACCTCGCGGGCTTAGTATACGCATAGAGCTGGATTTGACCAATACCACGCCCCGCATTTTAGTGTCGCTGGAGTCTTCTGATGTCAAATCATCGAGGACACGGGTTGTCTGAGGCCTTGCGACTATCCGGCAATCCCGGTGTCATGATTGGCAGGTTCTATGTTCGTGCAGAAATTGTACTTCCAGCCTTGACTTGCTGGAGTCCTGTTTGTTCTTGTATACCTCTCTACTGAAGTGAGAAAAGGTGAGCATAGGCAGTAGTGACATCGTGAGCTTTCCCACACGGACGCGGTAGGCTAAAAATTCCGTTGAGCGAGATATATGATGCACAAACACAGTTTTCGAAAATAAAGGATGAAGAGCTGTGATGGGAACTGACTTGAATGGATAAAGTAAGGAAAGGTAAGCACACTTCTGCTGGTGGCCGAGAAGAATAAGATACGCATGGCCTCGTGATCTCGCAAAGTGATAGTATTCCGCGTCGAGTAGATCGCTATTGAGACAACAAGACATCCTGAAAGTACGTTATTAAAGGACTAACCCAAGCACGATACCAGTTGTGAATTCGATCAGTGAGGAGGAAAGATTTGTCTCGCCATATTGTTATCCATAGAAGAAAACTACCTCCGGCCCAACTTCCCCAAATATTATGTACACAATTTGAACTCTGCGATGATTTCGCAAGAACCTTAGATAAACCACTTTCTCAAGACGCTAGAAACAAAAGTACACGTCAGATGCTCTATAAGGCGACATGCAGTGCGGTATCATCAGACATTAATCAATAGATGAACAACCAACGAACCCAATTGCTCGCTGAATAAATAGTTATACAATGATGCTGGTACATGGGGAGGAGAGATTTGATGCAAAATGATATGGAGTGGGAATGCGCAAGGCCAGGGAGATGATTCCCAAGTGCCTTTCAATGTCCATGGTCACAGGTAGTGGCCTACTCTCGACGCAGGGTGGCTACCAATTGCTCGAAGCTGGTAGAGCGTGTATATGACTTCCGTCATATATTTATTATACGGAGTCGGAATGGGCTTCATCGGCCAACTGTCGTCTCTCGTTAACGCCCCGTGCCATTTTCTTTCCAAGTTCATACGTGGAAATCATGATAGCACAAGCGGGCGCCACCTTTAAGCAACGCGCAACCCAACCGCGGAAAAGGCCTGCCATGCCTTCTTCGCGGAAGATGTGCATGAGAAACTTGGGCAGAGACAGCTGCTCAGGTCGGAGTGTTTCCGGCGCTACGCTGCCTCTTAAACTGCTTGGTCCGCCATCACCCAAGTGTCGGAACACCTGCTGGCGGGTTTTCCCGACGTCAAATGGAGTGGTAACGAATGCCGCCAGAGAACCTGATAATGCGCCAGATAGAAAGCTTTCGAGAAAAGTCGGGGTATCTAGATMATGATGCGAAGTCGAAGAGGACGAAGCATGAGGCAGAAGATGATGGTTGTAGGCTTCCCTGCGCAGATCGAGAAGATAGCGTTTGCATTCCTCGTATCCCCACCAGTATAATCCAGAAAATGGAACATCACGCCACATGGTGAGTGTCAATCCGCGCCAGAGAGCCCTATAGCCATGCACCTGGGTCATTTGATGCAAATCCTCCAACGTCGCCTTGAAATGCCCTGCACCGGTGCCAGGAGTGGCCTGCAGACGCGTCCGAAACATCTCAATCGGGCTGATAGCTGACGCAGCGGCGATTCTCGCGACAGAGCCGGCAACTAAGGGAGCGTAGGCGGCGGGAAAGAATCGTTTGATGGGACTTTTTTCATCGGCGCGTAGCCAATCGTAGCCAGCAAAGTAGATGACGTTGGCAGGAATGCTCATCATCAATGTGGGACTAAGTCCACGCCAAAGTGCCAGAGTGCCTTCATTTCGGGCGATCTTGCGTAGGCCATCCAAAGTGGAGGTGAACGTCCTGCGCTGCGTTTCTTCGACTGCACAGTCCGCTACAGCCGGCGCAGAGCTTCCTATGGTCCCGGCGCCTGGACCTACCATGCACACTTGTGGATCTTGACCGAACCAGAACACTTCGCGGCAACAAGCAGTTACTCCCAAATTCGGTGGCAAGTGTTTTAGTGTCTGAGTTGTGTGAGAGGTGTAGGGGGATGCATTTTGAACGGAAGATTGTGATTGGAGTCGGACACGGACGACGTCAAGAGGAGTTGCTGCACATAATCAATCAGTATCTCAACTGCTCAAAATTTATGCAGCGAATGTAACTCACCTAGCAAAGCCGTGAGGACGCTACCGCCTGTGGCCGATACCATGCGTTGAGTGATCGAAATGTCACCATCCTTTCGCTCAGTGACTGGAGTAGGGACTGTTACAGCCCCAGAAGTAGTCGCCATCGTTGTATCTTTAGGGTTCCATGGCCATGACTCTGCCGGGCTCTGTCCTAATCCAGCGGTACTCGTATCTTGAAATCGATGTCGACCACTAGTTGCTGTGTCGGTGGCAATGTCCGACATTCATTCAAAGAAAGTAGATGAAGAGACTGCGGCCTGGATGAAGATCGAGGTAGCTTTCCCGTCCAGCTCTCAGAGTCCTCGAAGTAATAGTAAATAATGAGCCGTCGGGGAACCTGGCAGTAGCGGGGAGGAAAATCCGCAATGCGTCAGAGTGAAAAAGAGGTCCTGTCCGGCTGTCGGCGGTGGCGCTCCATCCAAATCAGGTTTGGGCCCGGAGATAAGCATTATTATTCTCGGGTCCCCGCGATCTTTCTCTCAACTCTGTGGTGCTCACATTCTCGATCTTATCGATCAACCATTCCTGGGTTGTACAGGGAAGAATGGCTTGAAATTCTAATTTTCTGTTTTTTATACGACAACGCATCATTTGCACGGCTGCTTCGCGGCAATCTGCTGCCATATTCTCCGATTCAAAGCCAAGCTTCAAGCTATCGGCGAACTACTGCGCTTATCAATCAAAGCGACTCCGCCGTTGGTGCTCATCACGACATCTGACATCTATGACAATAATGGAGGACAACGCCGAGCTGGAATCGTTTCGACGCCAGTGGCGAGAGGAAGTTGCACGCCGGACATATCATAACAGGCCTAGGCCTAGTACTAGTACTACACAACCAAAATCGTCTGTATCTTCTGCCGGCGGGCCCGGCCACTTCCCTCCTACCCGACATGCGGCCTCTGAACGCAAAGAGGAGGAAGACGAGCGAGAAGGGCCAACAGCGTTCGACCAGGGTGAAATCATCCATGGTGTTGAACAGTTGAGCTTAGGAAGGGTAGATGAGGATGCTTTCCTCTCTCAGATACCGCGAAGAGAACCTAGATCCGCCTTGGAACACTTTGAACGAGCGGTAGAGAAAGAGGCGGAGGGCAATTTGGGAGACAGCTTGCATCATTATCGCAAGGCGTACCGGGTAAGAATTCCGATACTTTTTCTGGGAGCATAGAGAGGGTAACTAACTCGTTTTATTTGTTCTCTAGTTAGATTCCGCGGTCGACAGGACATACCGTAACAAGCATTTTGCTGCTTCTTGGAAGAAATCCACTCATGGTGCCCCAAATACCTCAATATTGACTAGCGCTCCGACAAGTGGCCAAGATTCCCAAGATGAGCCAGCAGTATTGCCTACTCCTGAGCTTATTGCCTCTTTCGCCCACCTGCCAATTCCTCGAGCTGAGCCTGAAATTGAAGGTACACCTCCGCCACCATGCCCTATTGCGAACATTCCATCCGAGGTCCTACTAGTAATCCTTCGGCATGTCGCGTTGATGGACCCTGCATCTTTTTGTCGGATGGCGTTGGTCTGCAAGCGCCTGGCATATCATTTCGCCCACGAACAACACATCTGGAAACGGCTTTGTCAGGGCTCCGAATTTGGCTTTAAGTCGATGCATTACTCATTTGCTTGTGACATTCATGGCAATCCTGAGTATACTATGGGACAACGCTATACGCCGTTTCCGTTCTCAGTACCCGTGCAGATTCCTAAGCCATTATCCTCGTGGAGTCAGGTCTTTCAAATGTTCCCTCGAATTCGTTTCACTGGCATATACCTAAGCACAGTCAACTATACTCGCCCGGGTGCCGCATCCTCATACCACAGTATATCGTGGGACAGTCCCATACATATCGTCACCTATTATCGATACTTACGGTTCTACCCGGATGGTTCAGTCATTTCTATACTGACAACGGCGGAGCCGTTGGAAGTTGTTCCTCACATCAGTAAGGAGAATGTGAAAGCTGCACGCGCAACGTTCTCACATCGGCATCATCAACGTAATACGTCTGAGCCAGGTATCACTTTAACTGGAGCCGCAGAACCGATACCCCCAGTCGCAATGTCCGCTTTGAAGGAAGCTCGTCGAGGACGCTGGCATCTGGTCAAGCCCCTTTCCGCTTCTGAATCTGAAGACGACAACCGCATACCGTCGATTTCCAACTGCCCGCCCTTCCCAGTCAAGACACTAGACACTCCTGACCTGGATCCCAGAGATGTCTTCATTGAAACTGAAGGTGTCAGTTCAAAGTACACGTACACAATGCATCTGTCTCTCCGGTCGTCCGCTGCAGGGTCGAAGCCTGCCAACCCCACAGCCACTCCGACCAACACATCGAAAAATACGAAGCTTGTGTGGAAGGGATTCTGGAGTCACAACAAGCTGACTGACGACTGGGCTGAGTTTGGACTGCGCAATGATCGGGCATTCGTTTTCCGAAGGGTTCGCGGTTGGGATATGTGAACCTACTCGTGCGTTATGATTGCATGAAGACATAGTACAGGTTTTGTGTCTCGGTTTGGTATAGACTATTTGGGGCTTTATTCAATGCCCGATCGACACCATAAACGGAGTATATAGGTAGATAGGACCGAGTCTCTTGAGCAAATCTTTAGAAAGGCGTCGGTTTTACAACTCTGACAGAGAGGTATGTTTAATAAAAGAATAATATATATCTGACAAACGAACGAATAGCGGGTAGACGCCAAGCAGCTTATCGATAAGCCTCTTCCGGAGAAAAATTTCGGGGACTCCACCGATCGCCTCCAAGCATGAGACTTGTTTGATCATTAGACTGCGATTGTTGTGCTTTTTCTGTATAGAGAGGTACTCAGTTAATCATTAATATTTTACTTTGTCAGACAAAGAGGTCGCATACGAGGCTTCGCGATGCCCGAAAGGGTACGTATCGTTTTTGACGACGCAGACGACGTCCCCGTCCCCAAAAAGGTCCCTGAGGCCGAACAAATTCAAGGCTCCGAACCAGTCAAACGAAAAGACCAGCCTACAGACCACCAGAAGAAGAGAAGCAAGAAGCGAAAGGTCGATGGGTCTACAGATTCACGGTCGCAAGAATCCTCGTCGTCAAATGAAACGCAGGCCGATCCGGTCTCGCGCGACACCAACGAGAATCATGCGGTCAATGGCGTCGCAAATGGCACATCCGATCACCCCAAGAACAAAAAGCACAAGACGAAGAACCAAGCGCCCCAAGGAACAAAGCATAATTTTAGCTCCCTAAGAGAAAAGGCCAAGGCGCTGTACGAAACCCGCAAGAACCTCCCCATCTTCCCTCACGGCGATGAGATCCGGCAGAAACTGCGGGCGAACGACGTGATGCTGCTGGTCGGTGAAACGGGTAGCGGAAAGAGTACACAGATTCCTCAATTTTTGGTCGATGAGCGGTGGTGCCGTCCGACCAAGGCGATGGTTACTCAGGATGATGGGTGCAAAAAGGAAATGACGGTTGGTGGGTGTATTGCCATTACACAGCCGAGACGAGTGGCTGCCATCTCGCTGGCGAGACGTGTAGCTGAAGAAATGGGGACGCCGTTGGGGTCTTCGTCGCCGGCGAGTAAAGTGGGTTACTCGGTGCGGTTTGATACGTCTACGTCGCCAAGTACGCGGATCAAGTTCTTGACCGAGGGAATGCTCCTTCAGGAGATGCTGCATGATCCCTCGTTGACAAAGTACAGTGCGATTGTGGTTGATGAAGTGCACGAACGTGGTATCAACGTCGACCTGGTGCTGGGGTTCTTGAGAAACTTGGTTTCGGGTAAAAAGGACGGGCGAGGTGGTGTGCCTCTGAAGGTCGTTGTCATGAGTGCCACGGCTGATATGGAGAGTCTGACGGATTTCTTCAAGGAGGGTCTACAGGCGCAAGGAGATACTAAGACAACAAACGGGAAGAGTAATCAGCAGGATTCTCCTCAAGCGAATGGCGAGGACAAGATTTCGGTTTGCCATATCAAAGGTCGCCAGTTTCCAGTCAAGACCATCTACGCCCCGGCTCCTGTGCATGATTTTGTAGATGCAGCTCTAAAGGTGATCTTTCAGATTCATTATAAGGAGCCCATGCCTGGAGATATCCTTGTTTTCCTGACAGGCCAGGAAACGGTCGAAGCTTTGGAACATTTGGTCAACGAGTATGCAACTGGAATGGATCCTGCCTTGCCCAAGGTCCAAGTGCTTCCTTTATTTGCGGCTCTTCCCCAGGTCGCTCAACAACGGGTATTCCTTCCCGCGCCTCCTCGCACCCGCAAGATCATACTTGCAACCAACATTGCAGAAACCTCTGTGACTGTCTCCGGAGTCCGATTTGTTGTGGACTGCGGCAAAGCAAAGATCAAACAGTTCCGTACTCGCTTAGGGCTGGATTCTCTTTTGGTCAAGCCCATTTCTAAATCCGCCGCCATTCAGCGAAAAGGTCGTGCCGGCAGAGAAGCACCAGGACAGTGTTACAGACTCTACACAGAAAAGGACTATCTAGCACTTGATGAGACCAATACACCAGAGATTCTCAGGTGTGATCTGAGCCAAGCTTTGCTTAACATGAAAGCCCGCGGTGTGGAGGACGTCCTGGGCTTCCCGTTTTTGACGCGACCCCCACGCGAGTCGTTGGAGAAGGCGCTACTCCAACTGCTAAGCATCGACGCTCTCGAGGAATCCGGGAAGATCAGCTCGATTGGGCTGCACATCGCTAAGCTGCCTCTTACGCCGACCCTTGGGCGTGTCCTCTTAGCAGCATCAGAACATGGAGAAGGATGTCTTTTGGATGTGATTGACATCATCTCCTGCCTCAGTGTGGAGAACATCTTCCTCAACACAACATCCGAAGAAAAGAAGGAAGAGGCAGAGAAAGCGCGCCGAGACTTATATCGGAGAGAAGGCGATCACCTCACCATGCTTGCCACTGTGCAAGCCTACGCAGCGGAGAATACGGATCGAAAGGCCTGGGCCGAACGACACATGGTCTCTCACCGAGCCATGCAGTCAGTGATGGTATGTTGTTATTATTCGTCTCCGGCTAACGCACTCTTTGACTAACCCCTCCGACTATCGCAGGATGTCCGCAAGCAACTCACCATGCAATGCCGACAAGCAAAGCTCCTTCCCAGCGCCAGCGAATCTCGCAACGGCTCTAACAACCCGGCCACTCGCGAGCCCTCAGCTGTCCTTATCCTCCAGAGTTTCCTCCGCGGGTTCTCTACTAACACCGCCCGGCTCGTCCCGGATGGCAGCTATCGGACTGTTGTCGGGAATCAGACGGTGGCCATCCACCCGTCGAGCGTCTTGTTCGGCAAGAAAGTGGAGGCTATCATGTATAACGAGTTTGTGTTCACGAATCGCAGTTATGCACGGGGAGTTAGTGCGGTTCAGATGGATTGGGTTGGGGACGCGTTGACTGGAGCATTGTGATCATGTTGTCTGATGGGTTTTGGCCTTGAGATATGTATATACCTGACGATAGAATATACCCACCTGCAGTGTTACAGACACCACACTGTACTCCGTATTCCGTAATGCACTCAGTTAAGAACAAAGTTGTTATCCCTTACATTGCAGCATGATAACCTTCAGCCCTCTCATTGCTTTTGATACACTTCTTGTCACAGACTTGCGGCGATGAACTAGCTAGTGACGAGTCTGTCGACGGATAGATGACATGTCAGTGAGATCGGCCAACGGATGGGATGATCGTCATTTAGCCTCTTTGAGTGTCAGGAGTTTAGTGCTCAGTGCTGATCGCTCGAGAAGAAAGCTGTACGGCACGATACTCAGGCAGGGTGACCGATTCAGCCATCAGGCAGTAAGGCTTGGGAAGTTGAGTGTACTAACACCGTCCAAAAGCGACTTCATTGGTGGTGGTGGTATCGTTATCTCTAGGATGATTACATTATTACCGACTACCTCTCATACTCCGTTGAAGCTTAGTGTACTGTCTAGCAAGTACTGTAGTGATGTTAGTTGAGCTGATGATGGATGAATGTGGTTGGGTTCAGAATGGAGACCCTTGTACATATATTTTCACCTGTGGCTGCAGTGGTAAAATATGATGAGTTGAAAGAAAACAGTTCGCTGTAAGTAGTGAATATTGAAGAACAAACACTATTAGGTCCACATATGGTACATGTTTTAAAACCAGGTAAACTCTACCTTAGCCATCTACATGTCTGGTGACCTGAACTGCCTGTTGTTATTGTCACGGTGGTGTTTAACCTCCCCATCCTTGCATCATTTCCGCGTTTCTCCCCAACAGTCGAGTTGCCCTAGGGTGTCTGTCTTCTTTGTTGTTCGTCATGTTCGTCATGATCATAATGATCATATTATAAACTGCTCTTCTCTTTTGTATTAATGTATTATTTGTTTCCTCTAGATATCTATTAGATATCTTTATTCTCGCATCGAGTCCACATCCCCAACAGGTTTGGGTCCACAGCATCATCGAAATCCCACCAGTGACGGCTGATCTACTCATCTCCACCGCGATCATCATCACCCATCATCATTCCACCATCACTACAAGTCCGGCCGGAAACCAGACAGTCTATCTGTCTATCTGTCTATCTATCTATTGTTTTCTTTTTCTTGTTTCATCCCCTTTTTCTCTCTTAAATTCTTTTGTCCATATATACATCTATTCCACTTTTCCCTCTCTCACAACTACCCGCTTTCTGATTACCGACAAACACTTTGGTCGCGGCCTATCTAAGCACTCCACACGGGGAGCATCCACCCTATCTTATCTACTGTGAAGATCGGAGATTAGGACTCATCACTCATGGCCTTTCGTCTACCACCTCAAGTCGCCCGCCGTCGCAATTCCTACTCAACTCAACAAGTTCCTGAGCTTGATATTCCTTCTCCCCTCTCGCAAGTCTTCGAGAACGAATCCACGCAATGGGTGCTCTTCTCCCCGCCCCAACCATCCACCGCCCGCACTCACACGACCTCCACTGAACGCACCCCCCGCACAGCTGGAGCATCCCGCCTAAGTGATTTCGGCTCCTTTGGCACAGCGACTCGCTCCATTCTCGGTTTCGAGGGCGATAACACGGACGGCGATGTTGAAGAGCCGCTGGATGAGGATGGAACGGAATTAGACAGCCTAGATGATGGCCTGCACGCTTTCCGGGCCCCCTCCGTCACTCAGGAATCTACATCACGGGTGAACCAGTCCACTCCAGCAGTACTGCCAGCTCACGATGGGCTGGGGAGTTTCCATGCGTCCAGTCAGCCCGTGCAGGAGCAGTTGTGGCAGCATGAGCAGTTCAATCCCCGCCGGCGGGGTGACGTGCGTCTGAGACGTCGCTCGAGTGTGCAGCGTCAGCTCGACTCGATAGAGGATCGAGAGGAGGTTGATATGGAGCATGAACGCTGGCAACGTATTGAGAAGTGGAGAATGGACCAGAGCCGGGCGCTCTTGCAAGAGATTGAAAAGGAAACACGACGGCGCCGACGCAATAGCCGCGTCAGTGTGCAGACCGACCAGGTGGCTTCTCAGCCCATTGTTTCAAGCACGTCTGATGGTGCCCTGGAGGCACTCAAGGAGGATTCATTGCAGCCGCAACACGAATCTGAGGAGGACGAGTCTTTCTGGCGACGTATCACCCGCAAGGTGATTCGGGACCTGATCGGCATCGACGATTCTCTGCTTTCTGTCATTTTCGGCGAGTCGTTGCCAGATATGGGGCCGGAGTACAATGAATCTGCAGGAACGGGCAACGCTCTCAATCTGAGCGAGACAATTCGGGAGCTGGACTCCATGCCGAATGAGCAAGGTCTCTGGCAAAGCAAATTACTTCAGCGGATCGCACGCGAGTTGGGTACCTTGGTTCACCATCTTTGCGAACACCCTGGCGCCTTTACGACATATCTCAACGTCACGAATGAGATACCAAACGAGTATGCAGGCATACCACTTAGTCGTCTAGCAAAGGAGAATGATGCTGCACCGCAGGATGCATCCGCCGAACCTGCCCTCCACACCGTGATGAGCAGTCAGGAGTCGATAATGTCGCCGCAATTTTCGCCTACGATGCGCGATCCTACCGGCAGAGAGCATGCCGCACATTGGGGCATCGAGGAAGAAGAGGATGCGAGCCGCGAACCACTCGCTGAGTCTGCACGCCTCCAACAAGAGAAAGACTACTGGGAGCGCGAGCTGGACGTGATGATGGTTTTCCGCTACCTTCGCAACCGCTTCGGCCGGCGAGGTAGCAACGCCGACAGCACCCATGCGTCCTCACGCCGTCACCCACAGGATGCGTCTCGACGCGCGGCGATCATCCGCCAGCACCATCCCCTCGTTGCACGGGCTCATTCCCGCTCTCAAGCCCAAATCCGACGTCAGTCTGGGCCCACGGGCATTACATCGCCGCTGCTCCGTCAGTACCTCCACCGACCCGGCTCGAGCTGTGCAAGCCAGACAAAACTCTCTGCTCTCTCCAGTCGGCGAACACTCACCAGTTCAAGCCGGAATTACTGGGACATTGGCGGGAGCATCGACAGTGCGAGCGCCATCGCACCCCCTGCAGCCGGCGTGGGGCTTTGGGGCGATGTCTGATCTGCTTCCCGTCATCATTCCGCATGAATACTGCCCATCGCTCAATAAGTCATATTTTGGTGGCGATCTAATCAAGGCGCTGTTGTGATTGTCACAAATGGTATATACATATATACATCCACCCATCCATGTCCATTCATATAGTTCGATCATGGTGTTTCCATTCAACGCGTCTTGGGTATTGTGCTTGGGTCCTTGTTCAATTTTGCATCTTTATTCGGCTCCGTGGCGCAGACAGAGGTGAGGGTGTATCTTGTCTTCGGGGTATAAGACGGTGTACGGTAGAATGGGGCAGCGGCGAGACGACGATCGGGTTGCGTCTTTTTACTATTGGCACTAGCTGTCATGTCGATTTTACCGGGTTCAGATTACTTGGAGTAATGGCATCTTGTATAATCTATTCTACATTTTGTATATCGTAGCGGGCTTCAACGATGGGTATCTCCTGACGAGCTTGACATAAATAGTATAATTACTACGCTTAATATAAGTAGATATCACGAAACATTCAGCACGCTATCATAATCTCGTGGTCCATTTCTGCTACCGCTACCGCTACAGTCGAATCGACTAGATCGAGGATGAAACAAGCCGAGGAAATTCCATGATTAATCAACTCCGCCGTACGTGAGAGCACCACTAAATGACATCAAATCCTTTCCAGGATGGGGGTAACATGAAAACGGGGAACTGAAAATTGGTTGTCTTTTTTCATCTTTCTCTAACGCTACTGGGAAACCATCTAAGCCTGAGACAGGTTCTCGTAGGCGCTAGGGAAGCGCTTCATGTTCTCCTCAATCAGACCGTGGCCACGCAGGAACTGGACGTAGGCACCGTCCTGCTTGAGCTTGCCCTCGTTGCGGAGCTGGATGTAGTCCTCGCGGCGGACGGGGGTGAAGCCCCAGTTCTTGGAGACGATGATCTTTTGGCGACCGGGGAACTTGTACATGGCACGGCGCAGAGCCTCGATGGCAGCGGCGCGGTTGGAGTCACGGGTGCGGACGGACAGGATGATCTGGCCGATGTTCACACGGGCAACGGTACCCTGGGGCTTACCGAAGGCACCACGCATACCAGTCTGGAGACGATCGGCTCCGGCGCAGGACAACATCTTGTTGATACGGATGACGTGGAAGGGGTGCACACGCACACGCATGTGGAAACCTTCCTTACCGGTGATCTTGACGAGGTACCTATTTGATCAAATGGTTAGTGGACTGAACTGTGCGTGTAGTGATGCTGCTGCGGGTGCGGATGGAGGATGGCGGATCAACGTACTTGTTGGCACAGATACGGGCGGCTTCGAGGGCCTCGGAGGACAGCTGCTCGTACTCGTTGGAGACCATGTGCACGCACAGAGGGAAGTCGTCGACGTTGGCCTTCTTACGTCCCAGATCGAAGATACGGATCTTGGGGTCGGGAACACCACGGTTGAACCGGGACTTAGGGTAGGGCTATATCCGACGCATCCTGTCAGTAATCATCCTCCTCACAGCACATATCAAAACAATAAATCCATCCAGGGCCCAGTAAAATCGCGACGACATATATTCCATCTCTTTATTCCTTCGCCTGTCAAAAACAGGTGTTGGCGTGGTTGCTCTCCCCACAAGCGAGGTTCCCGATCCAAAATCCACAGAACACGGAAAACTCCCACAAGAGATCAGATCCTCCATCAAGCGATCGCACGCACCTTGTTCTTGCAGTAGCGGTAGCATCTCGCGGGACGACGGGCCATTGTGACTGCTGGAAATGGGCTGACTGCACTTCCTGCGAACGGTGAGGTTGTCGAAAAGGGTGGTGTCGGGAGTTCAAAAGGGAAGGGGGAATTCTTCGCCTGCGGGCAAGTCTCGACGTTGATTTCCAAGCAACTCCCGCTAACGAGTGGCAAAGCCCTAAACCCTACCCTCTCCACCAATCACGTCCCGTCATCGCCATGACGCATTTGTCAGATCGGAGGCTTTTTAACCTGTTACTGTTGCTGGCCTTGAATCCGAGTGGCTATGAACGGATTATAAATGCCCTTTTGTTGATACCAACTCGAGTGCGTAATACGCACTCTATGAGTCAGGCTCCTCTATTACTGCAGAGTATGACTCTTGAAAAATTGGACTGAAAACAAGGTATTGCATCATACTTCTGTTGCTTCTACACTACGCCAAGTACAATCGCTCCAGATAGGTGTGGACCTTCTTTCATTCATTCTGTCATTATCTAAGTGGTGCGCTGTGATATCTCAAAACACCCGGACGTATAGACATAACAAGAACCTAATGTTCGAGGCGATACACCTACTGGCTGCTGAGGATGTCGGAGTCACCAGCATCCAGGATGGCCATGGTGCTGCAACGGAAGAGCTTACCGCAAGCGGTACCGAGCTCAATCTGTAGTACGGATATATGTCAGCCATTGTCATTTACCCTCCAAAGCCCAGATACACGGCTTCTTCTCAGGGCTGCTCCCAGGTCGCCTTCCCTCTTTCGGAGAAGTACCAGCGTCGGGGCATAGGAGTAAAACCATTGCAGAGGTACTTGTCACTTACGTTGTTGCCAGAGAAGTGGTGGACAGGAGTCTTGGCCAGCATGGCGTAGTACTCGAGCTCACTCTTGCGGAGAGGAGGAGCGTTGGCAGCAATGAGGACCAGCTTGGCCTTGCCGGAACGCAGGGTCTTGATGGTGGACTTGTAGCCAAGGGTGACTGGAGGAGAGAGAATAATCAGTGATATGGTCTTCGACGTCAATTTGATTGAAATGTTACACACCCTTTCCAGACTTCATCACCAGAGCCAGACGGCTGGAGAGGGTGTCACCGGACTTCTTGCTCTTGGGGGCCATCGTTACGCTGTTTGTTCGAGTCGAACGAAACTTTTTGATTTGACTGAAGGGTGGTTGGGAAGGTGCGCTCCGGCCGAAGTTTTCGAGGTTGGGATGCGATCAAGAAGCGATTGCCAGATTGATTTTCATGATAATTTTCTTGTGGGTTTGCCCTAGTGCCCGGCGGAGCAGAGATCTTCCGTTCCGCCAGAAGCTTGCTGAGTAACCCCGCTGTTTCCGTACAGGGGGCTGAAATCCAATTACAGGTATCTTTCCGTTATCGCATCCAACCATCTGCATCCTTTGCTAATGCCTCTAGATAGTCCCTTTATTCTATTATTGCAGGCGTGTCCAGTTGGGACTCCTTAAGTGAGCTCTTACCGGTTTTCTCGCATCGGAGAGTTGGAACCAAAGTTGAAACCAACATTCAGAGGCAAGAGGCAATTATCAAAGCTGGAGTGGCAGGAATTCAATCATTTTGGATGATCATTATTTTAGGCTGACAGATGGCCACCTAGATTCTGTACGCACGCAGCAAGGAACTGCCTATGAAATCAAAGTACGGGAGGATGCTGTGCTATCTTTATCTTCTCGTCCAAAGTAAACTTTGCAACGTCGTAAAGTTCGTGTTGTCTTCCCAGGTTAAGGGGCCAGGTTGTCCCGTATTTTGCATCTAAGCCCCGTACTACAGTAGCCTGAGATTAAGGTAGTCGGATAGTTAAAACATGCGTTGGTCTCATGTTGGTTAGATCTACTCCGTACTTAGTTAGCCGTTAGGCGCTGGCTGCTGTTGGTAGGGGAACCTAACACGCAGCTGCAACGGATAAGACGATCGCTTGTATTATTGCCGTTTCCATACAAATAATTGAGTCGTCCAGTCTACTTTTCCGTCTTCAACCCCCAGATTTCTCCATTCTGAATTTCTACGGCGTTGATCCTAACGTGGTACTTCTGACTTCGGTTCTTCTTCGATTTATCCTCCTTGATTCTGGTTTGTGCCGAATTTCTAGGTGGGTGGCTAGACGTCGCCAGCCATTCGAAAGTTCTCCCATTAGGTGCCCACCGTGTTTTGACCGCTACTATATACGCTGATTCCTTTAAATTGATCGCTAATTTCCGACCGTTTCATCGTCGCTTCTCCTGGCCTGGGAAATCCTTCTTACAACTGGCTTCATTCAGTTATTATTTTCGTGCCTCTGGCGTACAAATCACTTTCAAACTTGACTGTCCACATTATCGGTGAATATGTCCGCGAACCCCCGCAAACCTGGGACTCCAGGCAGTGGGAGCAAAACCTCCACTACGGACAATAACACAGTCAACGGGACTCCGTCGCGAGTTCATACTCGATCCCCCAGTGCTTCTACAAACGGTCTATCCCGATCCCCTTCCCTCCGTGGCTCGACTCCTGTTTCTGCGCGCGCTGCAGCCCGGAAGCCTGGTCGGTCCAACCTTAGCATGTCCAATGTACCCCAGGTGGCAGCCGATCCGTCCGAGGAAGAGGCCCGGGCCCAGAATGCAGCTCTGATCGAAGAGTTGAAGGAGCAGTTGCAGAAAGCTGAGAGTGCATCGGAGCAGTACCGCAAGCAACTTGGTGTCTTGCAAATGCGCCTCGACGAAGCGATCAGCGAGCAGGGCAAGTTGGAGGACCAGGCTCATGAGAAGGACAGCAAGATTGAAGCCCTCAACAGCGAAATAAGAGACCACATTCGCCAGATCCGAGACCTGGAACAGGCACACGAGTTGGAACGGAACGCCATGCTTCAGGAGAAGGAGCAGCACCTGAGTCGGCAGGAAGAAATGCAGGCGACCATTCAGCGCTTGAAAGACACGTTGGCCCAGAAGGAGATACGAATTAACGCTGATAACGAGAAGAATGTTTCCCGTTCTTGTGAGTAATTCATCTCATCTTCCCCCCCTTCTACGCTCCCAATAGTTGTCACTGACAAGTCATTACAGCCAGTTTCCGGAATCGGTCCTCACCAGAGGTGGAAGGGCAGTTCGCGCCTTCGTCCCAGATCGAGCGGAGCCCATCGCGAAACAATTCGAAGCTGCTTTTGCAGAAGGACAAACTGATCGAGTCTCTCCGTCTCGAACTGGCTGAATCCCAAATCAAGCTTGTCGAGATGGAGAACAAAGGCGGTGGCCGTCAACGCGAACTGGAAAAGGAGCTTTTGGAAGCCCGCATGGCTAATGCTCGTCTGATGGAGGACAACGAGAGTTATCAGCTACTCTTGAGCGAACGAACATTGAATGGGGACTTCACCAAAGGTGATTTCATGCGGGAAGCCCACCCCGAATATGATGAGGGGCAGGAACCCAGCAATGGATTGGGCTCTCTGGCTGACGAGCTCGAGTCAGTGGATGCCAAAGCGGAAACCGACAATACTCGTAAACTCGAAACGGAGATCAAGGTGCTCAAGGACCAGAACAAGGCCCTGACCCTGTACATTGAGCGCATTATTAGTCGTCTCCTGCAACATGACGGCTTCGAAACCATCTTGGACAAAAACGAAAACGAACCTTCATCTACTGCAAAGCTGGTATCTCCAGTAACTGACAAGGACCTGCCTCCGACGCCTCCAGAGAAGGATGACGCATCTTCCCAGACTTTTCTTCAAAGAGCGAAGTCGGTCGTCTCCGGCCAACCAAATCGGCCTCAGCATAGATCTCGCCCGTCTACTTTCATGCCACCCCCGACGAGTGTCCCGACAGCTCACGAAAACCCTGAAACAGCGCCGAGCATTCCCATCAATCGAGCACAGCGTGGCCATCGCCGCACTCGGTCAGATCAGGCGGATGTTGCAGCGGCAGCTGTTGTCGGCCAGATGTATCCTGGACGCAACTCTGGTGGTCCTATCAGCCCGACCCTCATGGGTCCCGGATCTCGCCAGAGTGTCTTTTCAGGGGCAGGCTATATGTCAAGCATGAGTACCCGTGCGCCATCTCTCTCCAGCCAGCCAGAGCGGGGTCGAATGAGTAGCTCGAACAGCGTTACCAGTGACCCGCATGATACGGCTTCCACTGGGGCGACCTCCAATTCACCACGCTCCAGCACCGGCATGACAAACTACACTGGAGCAGTCATGACTCAGAATAAACTACGCCCATTACGGCTGGTCAGTGAGACAAAGGCAGCAGAGGACGAGGAGACAGCTCGGAAAAAAGCGAACCGTGGAAGCTGGATCTCGTGGTTCAATCGTCCAAACACAGGTGACGCAGCACAGCAGCAAACTTGAGCTGAGCTTCTATTCCTGACTGCTGACTCTCTGCTACGACTTCTTTTGCACTGACTCTTTTACTTACTTTGGTTGTCTCATATCTCCGCTTCTGTGTAATATTGTTGTTCTCTTCTGCTTCTCATTATGTCGCCCTGTTGAGGAATACCCTATCTTTATGATGACTACCATGACTTTTGAAGTTGATTGAAGATTGCTTCGCGGAAGCACCATGTGCCGCTCCTTTCTACGATACCAGGAGGGCAATTTCGTTCCTGATTCTGGCTGTGATAGCCACTCTCAGGATTCTTCTTGTCTTGGATGATTCCTTTGCACCTGTGAAATCGTTGATGTCCATTACTCATTGGGATTTATCCATGAGACTCTATCTTTTATGCACACTGTCCTTCATGAACATATGACTGATATATTAGTTTCAACATAGAATGTTTGATAATATTTGCTTATTATTCATTAGTGATTTGTGGATTCAGAGGCTTGTTCCGGCAGCTACAGATTCAGTTCAATACCTTTAATATCATGTTATACAGTAAATTAAAACATTTTACCTTCTAGATCCATTTTTCTCTGGAACATGACCTTTTATTCTTTCAACTGTTGCTGGTTGATTTACCAAACMTTCATCGACATCGACATAGTCCGGAATAATGTTGCGGCGGAAGCCGAATTGCGGACAGCTTGACAGTACTCCGTAAAGAGCAATTCATTTTGACCCTTCGAGACCAGGCGATTTCTCATACATTTAGCAGCTCTCTTCCCGAAAGTATCGCCCATCATGGTCGGTTCTCTGTCTCTCTTCTCCGTCAATGCCGTCCTGCTTATGTCGGCCGATGATGGATCTCGCATCTTCGCCAAATACTACTCCCCGCCTCATCCCCCAGCTGGTGCTGCCCCCAATTCAACAGATTACCCCGGCGCCAACCCCTATCCAACACTGAAGGATCAAAAGGCCTTCGAGCAAGGTCTCCTCGAGAAGACCAACAGGCAGACCAGTGATGTGATCCTCTACGACAACCGGGTCGTTGTCTTCAAGATGGAGAGCGACGTTATGATCTACGTKGTCGGAGGCGCCGAGGAGAACGAGGTTTTGCTGTACAATGTTGTTCTGTCATTGCGGGATGCTCTGGGCATCTTGTTCAAGTACGGTTGCCCGCTGATTTGGCAGCTACATACTCAATTGGATTGTTAGAGCTAACGTTTGATCTTCAGGGGGGCCACCGACAAACGCACAATCGTCGAGAACTACGACCTGGTCGCGCTGGCTATTGACGAAATCATTGATGATGGTATCATTCTCGAGACGGACCCTGTCATGGTTGCTTCGCGTGTCAGCCGTGCCCCAGCACCGGATGCACCAAACCTGAAGAGCATCGATCTGTCGGAACAAGGTCTACTCAATGCGTGGGAGCTGGGAAAGAGGCGTTTGGCGGAGGGATTACGGCAGATGTAATTGCATCGTTTTCTCTGGTTGTTATCATATGATGGGCGTGCACTTGTTTCTTCCTGATTCTTTGCTTTCTGGCTGGTCCTGGCGTGGTTTTGTGCGCGCACTTGCTGCATTATGACTTGTTCTTACTCTCTTCTATTCTCGCCTCAGGCTAGCGACTTACGCGGATCTGAGGATTCGATAGAGATACTCCATTTTGTTACATGGCGGGAAAAGGGGCCTAGACATGATGAATTCTCGATTGGACGATTACGCCCCGGGCGATTGTCAGTGGCCGTCGCCAACGGTACCAAGTAGCTTTGCACTCATAGAAACCTCATCAGTATACCAAGGGTCGTTTTGATATGAGATTCCAATTATGGCTCATACAAATCGGTGATATGGGTTAATCTGCTAAAGCGATCGGTTTACTGTGCCCCGCATACGTCACGTCTTTCCACACATTTTCTCCTCAGTTCTGATCGTCTCAGTAAAACTATCTTCACCAGATTATCAACTCTACCAGGAGTCCCTGGCCAACAGCCTAGGAAAATGAAGCAACGATTCTCGTCCTTGGACGTCAAGGTATGCCTCTCGCAGCTCAAACTTCCCTGCGAGAGTCGCAGAAGCTCACACGACGGCAGGTCATTTGCCAGGAACTCGCCTCGGAGCTTGTCAACCTTCGAGTTTCAAACATTTACGACCTTTCCTCGGTATGTCAGGTCGATTTGGAAAGGTAATTAGATGATCGGATTATGCTGATCCCCTCGCTAGAGAATATTTCTATTCAAGCTCGCCAAACCCGACCATCGCAAGCAACTCGTCGTTGACTCAGGTTTCCGCTGCCATGTCACCCAATACTCGCGCGCAACGGCAACGGCCCCTTCTCCATTCGTGACTCGTATGCGCAAGTTCCTTAAATCGCGGAGACTCACATCGATCGAGCAGATCGGCACCGACCGTGTCATCGACTTCTCCTTCAGCGATGGCATGTACCACATGTTCCTTGAGTTCTTCGCTGGCGGCAATATCATCATCACTGATCGCGAGTACAATATTCTCACGCTGTTCCGTCAAGTTCCTGCCGGAGTGGGCGAAGAGGAGATGAGAGTTGGTCTCAAGTACACAGTCACAAACAAGCAGAATTACCACGGTGTGCCTGAGATCACGCTGGACCGTATTAAGGAGACCCTGGAGAAGGCGGAGGCTTCCGCGAAGGAAGGAACA
Organism: Aspergillus pseudoviridinutans; assembly: GCF_018340605.1. NCBI lineage: Eukaryota > Fungi > Ascomycota > Eurotiomycetes > Eurotiales > Aspergillaceae > Aspergillus > Aspergillus pseudoviridinutans. The sequence continues at coordinate 1,303,693 of NW_025091285.1, read as the reverse complement.
GCGCCGAAGAAGTCGAAGAAGAAAAATGTGGATGTGCTGCGCAAGGCTTTGTCCCAGGGGTTCCCGGAGTATCCTCCTCTGTTACTCGATCATGCTTTCGCGGTCAAGGAGTTCGATCCGGCAACGCCGCTGGAAAAGGTTTTGGGAGATGATGCTCTCATGGAGCAGGTCAATGGTGTGTTGAAGGAGGCCCAGAGCGTGACGAACAGACTCTCGGCAAAGGAAGATCATCCGGGCTATATCGTCGCAAAAGAAGATAAACGTCCCCCTGCGGAGCCGATTGCTGATACTGAGGAAACGTCACAGAAGGCAGGGCTTTTGTACGAAGACTTCCACCCTTTCAAACCTCGCCAGTTTGAAGGGAAACCAGAGGTTAAAATTCTCGAGTTTAGCACTTTCAACGCCACGGTTGATGAGTACTTTTCCTCGCTGGAGACTCAGAAACTGGAATCGCGGCTCACAGAACGCGAGGAGGCCGCGAAAAGAAAACTTGATGCTGTCAGGCAGGAGCATGAGAAGCGGCTCGGTGCCCTAAAAGTGGCGCAGGAAATACATGTGCGCAAAGCGGCTGCGATCGAGGACAACGTCTACCGGGTGCAGGAGGCAATGGATGCTGTCAATGGGCTGATTGCTCAAGGAATGGACTGGGTAGAGATCGCCCGTCTGATCGAGATGGAGCAGGGCCGAGGCAATCCAGTTGCGCGGATTATCAAATTGCCATTGAAACTCCAAGAGAACACTATTACTTTGATCCTTGGGGAAGCCAGCGAGGAGCAGGATGCAGCCGATGAGCTCTTCTCAAGCGATGAATCGGAGGAGGAGTCGGAGAGCGAAAAGCAGGAAGCAGCTCGGAAAGCCCCTGAAATGCTGACTATCGACATCGATCTCGGACTTTCGCCGTGGGCGAATGCTACTCAATACTACGAACAGAAGAAGATGGCCGCGGTGAAAGAGCAGAAGACGGCACAGTCGTCGACCAAGGCGCTCAAGAGCCATGAGAAGAAAGTGACCGAAGATCTCAAACGGAACCTCAAGCAAGAGAAGCAGGTCCTCCGTCCAGCCAGGAAGCCTTTCTGGTTCGAAAAGTTCCTGTTCTTCATCTCGTCTGAGGGCTACTTAGTTCTGGGGTATGTGCTACGTCTGTCTCTGTCGCGCTATTTATATAGTCTAACTTTGACAGTGGCCGTGACGCTATGCAGAGCGAGTTACTATACCGTCGTCATCTCAAGAAAGGGGACATTTTTGTGCATGCAGACTTGGAAGGCGCTCGACCGATGATCGTGAAAAACAGACCAGGAACACCGGATGCGCCTATACCACCAAGCACACTCTCGCAAGCAGGGAACCTCTGCGTTGCGACATCGAGCGCTTGGGAATCCAAAGCAGTCATGGCAGCATGGTGGGTCAATGCAAACCAGGTGACTAAAACCACCACAGGCGGTCTTCTACCGACTGGAGAATTCGAGGTCAAAGGTGAAAAGAACTTTCTCGCCCCGTCACAATTGGTTCTTGGGTTCGCAGTCATGTTCCAAATCAGCAAGGAAAGTTTGAAGCATCACAAAATTCACATATTCGAGGAAGCGACTCCAACAGGACCAGTGGCGAAGGAAGGCGAAACTACGAAGCAGATTATGGAAAATGAACAATCCGCGGCGCGAGAATCGGGCCCAGGAGAGACAGATAAGCCTGCTGCGAACGGTTCAAGTGAGCAAAGCAATGAGTCTAGCTCCGAGTCTGATGATGAAGAAGTGAACCCGGACTCCATTCCGCCGAGGAACCCATTACAACGGGGTGTATCTGAGCCTCTCCCAGAGCAAGAGGGTACAGAGGAGCCTAGGGGTGGTGAGGAGGACGACGAATCTCAAGGTGAGGGTGAGGCAACACAAACTTTCCAGGAACAGACGGCGGCGGAGGAAGCGGAGCCTCCGGAAGAGAGAGCGGCAACATCTCAAGACACAAGTGAACCAAGCCAGCTGAGCAAAGAAGGATCGCTCGAGCCCACCGCTGACTCGAAAGAAGTCAGCCAAACTCCAAAAGCAACAGCGAACGGGGTACCCGCACCGGTGAAACCGGCAAGTTCGAAGAAAGCAGCGCCAGCGCCAGCGAAGGGAAAGAAGGGGAAAGGCAAAAAAGGCGCAGATAAATATGCCCACCAGGATGAAGAGGAGCGTGAGCTTGCCCTTCGCCTGGTAGGTGCTAAGAGTGCCAAAGCTGAGAAGGCGGCTGCTGCCGCCGCGGCGAAAGCGCAGCGCGAACGAGAAGCTGAGGCCCAGAAGAAGCGGCGGAAAGCGCAACATGAGCGTGCTGCAGAAGCAGAGCGGAGACGGCAAGCACTTTTTGATGAGGGTGCAGCTGATGATTACAATGAAGAGACTGCTGCTGCTGAGGCGGCAGACCTCACTTGGATTCCAGCACTGATTGGCACCCCTCGCCCAGAAGACGAAATTCTTGCCGCCATTCCGATCTGTGCTCCATGGGCAGCGCTTGGTCGCTACAAGTACCGTGTCAAGTTACAGCCGGGCACGGTAAAGAAAGGGAAGGCCGTCAAAGAGATCCTTGGCCGATGGGTGGCAGAAACCACCACCGGAAAGGTGAAAAAGGAGCAGGCTGAGGAAGCTGGTATTAGCATAGCTGATGCCGAGAAGCTAAGAGCACGCGAGGGAGAGCTTTTCAAGGCATGGAAGGACACCGAGATCATTAACACTGTCCCCGTTCCCAAAGTCCGAATCATGACTGGCGGAGGGGCTAGTGGAGGTGACGCAAAGGGCAAAGGGAAAGGGGGCAGCAGTGGGAACAAGGGAGGCAAAGGTGGAAAGAAAAAATAGACCTTGAGATATCTACATGGTAGTCAAGAGCCAATCCCAGCTTTGACCGGCTGTCTTGAATATACTGTATATAGTATTGGTGGTGGCTATAGTATCCGCATGTCGAAAGTACTGGGCCGACATAGCGGATTTCCCTCTTACAACAGGTTTCTAGAATATATATCAACCTTTCCCTCTCCTTTAGTGCTTTGTATTATTGAGCAAAATGATATCATATGTCAAAGAATAGCACGACACCTGTCATCTAGCTGGCAGAAAGTCTAAGGTAGCCATCCTTATGATCACGCCTTATAGTTAACTAACTTACACGTTGGACTCGCTTAGTCATGCAGATCGACGTCATCCCCAGAGAAATTCTGAGCATGTTTGAGATCGTCAATCAACGACGTCAATCCCGTGTTAAATCATTACATAGGTGCAATTTTAGGCTTCAATAATCCCTTAGAGGGATTGACACGAGGACAAGCCACTCGACAATATTCTTCATCGCATAGATAAACAAAGCGCGGGGCTTGCGCCTTATGCCCCCACTAGGCCTCAATTTTCTTTTCTTCCTTGAGTCACCCCGCGGTTGTCAACAATTCCTCGATCTTCTGATAAATCTATTACTTGGATCTTCTTGGCGTCTTGGGCAGATTTCTGATTTCCTCACTGTCTGCCGGTGATTAGAGACGCCTGTAATCACAACCACACGGTCCAAGCTGGTGTCCATCACGTCTCGCCTTGTCGCAGGCGGCTGTCGGCGCAGCTTGGCCCATTTCTTCAGCACGACTACCGCAACCATGACGCCACGAGATACTCGAATTTTGTCTGTCCGACGACTAAACAAAGAAGACCCTGGGAAGCGATCACTCGCAGAATGGTGGGCAAGTGAACGCAGCCAGAAGACGCCCGAATCCTCGGCGATCGAAGAAGCTGCTCGTCTTCTCCGAACGAGCGATATACCTGTTGCGTTTCCTACAGAGACGGTCTATGGCTTGGGAGCGGATGCGACGCGGAGTGATGCAGTGCAGGGCATTTACAAGGCTAAACAGCGGCCGTCAGACAACCCATTGATTGTTCATGTCGATTCCGTAGAGATGCTAGAACGACTTCTCAACCCGGCGTCGTCGAGTCCCACGCGCGCAACGAGAACCGCGAGAAATTCCATTCCTGCCATCTACCAGCCTTTGATCGAGCGCTTCTGGCCCGGTCCGCTCACAATACTCCTCCATAACCCGTCCGGGTCGCTGCTCGCTGGCGAAGTCACCGCGAATTTGACCACGTTTGGTGTACGAATGTCTGCGTCGCCGCTGGCTCGCTTGTTGATCCATGTTGCGGACCGGCCACTGGCGGCTCCTTCGGCTAATGCGTCTACGAAACCTTCTCCGACTGCCGCTGAGCACGTTTATCAGGACCTTCAGGGACGGATCGATCTGATACTCGATGGTGGGCCCTGTGGGGTGGGAGTGGAGAGCACGGTTGTTGACGGGTTGAGCAACCCTCCGGCCATACTAAGGCCAGGCGGAGTTGGTATTGAGGAAATAAGGGCGGTACCTGGATGGGAGAATGTACAGATCGCTTACCATGACGGCACTCTCGACGTCAAGGAGATCCCTCGGGCTCCTGGCATGAAATACCGACACTACTCGCCCAAGGCGCGTGTAGTATTATTCTGTGCCGGGTCCAGCGAGGAGGCGATCGCAAAATATGTGTACAAGGACTTGGAAGATACTGCTATTAGGGCTCATATGATTGGCATCGTACGAACCCGGCAATGGAAGCGAGGCTTGGGTCTAGTATCAGAGGAGGACATCAAGAAGACATTGAAACCTATCCCGTCCCTGGTGGATGACCTGGTGTGCTTCTCTGTTCCTGTGAAGGACAGGATTAACAATTGCGAGATCATCAGGGAGGCTTTTGACTGCCACCTGGGGGATAACATCGAGTCTATCGCGCGGGGTCTTTTCTCGGCCTTGCGAGCCATGGATGAAATGGAGGTGGATGTCATCTACGTGGAGGGTGTTTCGGATTCCCAGGGAGACCTCGCTGCTGCCGTGATGAACCGGCTCAGGAAGGCTGCTGGGACTGTGCTAAAATTATAATAATTGGAAATAGACTACGGTACTTGCTTTCGGATTTTACTCTCTTCAGGATATGAATCTGGAGTGACATATAATGGATTAATACGAATTTGCATCATTCAGCAGACCTAAGGAGCGAGGACGTATATACAGGTAGACGTTGATCGACTTTATCTTCTGGCAGATGATTTGTAGCTTCTTGCCTCTCAGATCCATGGAAAGATCAAGGCCTCCTCCGACGATTCCTCCGCTGTCGGCAACCTCCGAGAGTCACGATAGTGAACAACCTCTTGAGATGCCCAGCGAAGCAATGTCTAGCTCCACTTATCTGGTCGCACGTTGCTTAATAGAACTCTAATTCTGGCAGAGTACTCTCTTATCAGTCACATCTTCTGCAGATCGAAGGATAACGATTGTTCTCAATAATGAGTCAGTACGGACGCTTCAATTGCTCGATGAAAGCCCGACGGGTGTCCATCGATCATTTGACCTGATTTGACCCGAGATCCGTTGTTACTAAGTATTCATAAATCTACTTGGAGGAATGTCCATCTGAGCTTTTGTCCCTCTTTCGACCAGTCCGAGTTCCTCTCCTTTACGCGTTGTCCTCGCATTCCTACTCCAGATACCAGCATCGACAATGTGTCAATCACAACTGCACGATTTCCTGCATGGCCTACCCAAGTGCGAGCATCATGTCCACCTGGAAGGCTGCGTCACACCTGAATTGATTTTCCAGCTAGCAGAGAGAAACAACATACAACTACCGGACCCAGCAACCCACCCAGCCTACGCCTCAGTCGAAACGCTCAGAGCCCGCTACGGTGAGTTCACTTCACTAAATGACTTCCTCGACTTCTACTTCCACGGCATGTCCGTGTTGCACCACGAGTCCGACTTCGCCGACCTCGCCTGGGCGTATTTCCAGAAGGCACACGCGGACGGCGTCCACCATGCCGAGGTCTTCTTCGACCCGCAGGTCCACCAGGCCCGCGGCATCGACTACGAGACCGTTGTCTCCGGCTTCACGGCTGGGTGCAAGCGAGCAGAAAGGGAACTAGGTCTGTCGACCCGGTTGATTCTGTGCTTTGTGCGCCATTTGCCGGTCGACTCTGCGACCAAGCTGTATGAGTTGGCGCTTGGTAGCAACCATTTCGAGACTGGAATTGTGCATGGCCTCGGCTGGTCATCATCTGAGGTTGGGCCGCCGAAGGACATGTTTCGCGAGATTTACGCTTCCGCGTCCGATATGGGTATCCGCCTGACGGCGCATGCGGGCGAGGAGGGAGATCCGACGTATATCAGTACTGCGTTGGAGCTTGGGGCACAGCGTATCGACCATGGAATTCGGCTGGTTGAGGATCCGGAGCTGATGGCGAGGGTGGCGCGCGAAGGAATCATGTTGACCGTCTGTCCGTTGTCGAATGTGCGACTTCGGTGCGTTCAGTCGGTGGAACAAGTGCCCATTCGGAAGTTTCTGGATGCCGGTGTCAAATTCTCGATCAATAGTGATGATCCGGCTTACTTTGGAGGCTATATTCTCGATAATTACTGTGCTGTTCAGGAGGCGTTTCAGCTTTCCATCCAGGAGTGGAGGATCATTGCCGAGAATAGTGTCACCGAGAGCTGGATTGATGAAACGAGGAAAGCTGAGCTACTCAAGCGCATTGATGATCATGTACAGAAGCATACTGTCGTTGCTTAATGACTTATGAGAACGCGACCTATGACTGTATTTGGTGTTTAGATTCTTGTGTGCAGATGTGTATATGAGCAGCGTATTAGATGAATTTTGACAAGTGTATATCAATTGATACAGTGAAATGTGAGGTGCTCAGCAATACCTGAGCTAGGCTTAAGAAATCAAAATAATGAGTCTATTCAATGGAACGTCTACTCGATGTTGATTAACCACGCGCTTTCGCTGTCACCTGATGTCATCGATTCCTATCTTAGAAGCAACAATAATTCGCTAAGCATAAGTGACTGGGCAATATCATCAACAGCAGCCATCTACCACTCTCCTACATACCTGCTCACAGCAGTAGCAGATGAGCTTGAAAGCAGTCGATTTGGCCAGACAAGCAGCCTGCAAGACGCTCTTCCAGTCTGTCCGCTCTCTTCCCCCTCTACTGCTCGTCTCAAGATCCCCGCTTTCTACAGTTTGTTATATAACCACTCTCCCTACAACCAAAACAACAGCCAGACTCCCATTTTGTTCCTATAAGAGAACAATGTCTACGGCAATTCCCGACCGCTACAAGCTCATCTTCTTCGTGCCACACTCGCACCTCGAACAGTGCAAAGAGGCCATCTTTGCTACTGGAGCTGGTACCTTCCCCGGAGGCAAGTACCGCAAGTGCGCCTTCCAGATGCCCGGGCAAGGACAGTTTCTGCCTGCTGGAGATGCGAATCCTGCCATTGGATCGGTTGGACAGTTGGAGACTGTCGAGGAAATGAAGGTGGAGATTATGTGTCTGGGACGATCGGTTATGCTGGAGGCGGTCGAGGCGTTGAAGAAGGCGCATCCGTATGAGGAGGTGGCATATGAGGTTTATAAGATGGAGAATGTTTGAGTTGCTCCTTGGAATTGAGGCTTCTGGGGCCTGTGATTGCTGCAGTTATGATTCATGATAGCGTTTGTACCTGTTTAATAGTTGAATCTGCATGGAGAATCCATCATTGGCGAGCAGTTCTTGCTGAAGGTCATGTTATGAGCGGTCCTCAAGATTTTGAAGATATCCAGATAATATCTATCTCATCTTCGAGAACAATTCATCGTCAATTGCGCAGTTGATGTTGCGCTCAATCCTCAAGTCGTTCAGTGGAGTAATCTCTTAGCGCTGATTGGCTGATCGCCACACCTGCAAAACGCCTTGTCGACTCCATTGAATTCATCTGCAACTCCGGCCATCATCGCAACAGCCTCAATCCGTTCTCCTCGTTTTCGATCCCGCTCTTCACTCCTCTCCTTCGCCAGCAATGGCTTCCAAGTTCTTCCCCGCTATCCCGCGGGTTGGCCGCCAATTGTTCCACCAGATTCCCAAGTCCCAATGCAGACCGTTCTCGGCTGGCCCGCAACGTTACAGCGATACACTTGCCGTGGTACGTATGAAGAGTATCAGCTATTGCGGCATATTCGGATATCCTTCGTCGTGGGAATGTACAAATGACAGTGGCTGACTGGTACTGTTCGGAGTTCTAGCATCGCAACAAGCCTCACAACAACCCCTCTATCCCTTTCAAGTTCTCCGAGCAGAACATGAAACTCGTCGATGAGATCCTCAAACGCTACCCTCCCCAATACAAGAAGGGTGCTGTTATGCCCCTTTTGGACTTGGGCCAGCGTCAGCACGGCTATACCAGCATCAGCGTCATGAACGAAGTCGCCCGTATCCTTGAGATGCCCCCAATGCGCGTTTACGAAGTCGCTACCTTCTACACCATGTACAACCGTGAGCCGGTTGGAAAGTACTTTGTTCAGCTCTGCACTACGGTATGAATACCGCCATATGTTTAATATGAGGGAATCGGTAGTTTTGGACGGCTGCGCTAACGCAAGCGGTGATTAGACACCCTGCCAGCTCGGTGGCTGCGGTAGCACCAAGATCCTCGAAGCTATCCAGGAGCATCTGGGCATCACTGCCGGACACACAACAGAAGACGGCCTTTTCACTTTCATTGAGGTCGAGTGCCTGGGTGCCTGTGTCAATGCCCCCATGGTCCAGATCAACGACGACTACTACGAAGATCTCACGCCCGAGTCGATCAAGACCCTTCTCACAGCCCTAAAGGAGTCCGCCACAGCCGCGGAGAGCGGCAAGGAAGTCAAGGTGCCCGCGCCAGGGCCTCTGAGCGGAAGACAGACCTGCGAGAACAGTGCCGGGCTCACGAACCTGCAAAATCCTGTGTGGGACCCCGAGACCATGATGCGGAAGGACGGTGCCTTGGATCAGCAGGCTTAATCATGTTCCGTATTATAACCCCTCGGTTTACCAATTCAAAGTCTTCTATTGCAGCTTGATTTCTTTTTCCTTTCCAGTGGAATCTTCGCAGTCTCGTCCATGAGAGAGATGTGAGGCCTTCTGACACTGCATGATTTCTAGATATCTACCATGTATAGTACGTTAGTCTGAAGTTCCTTTGCCTGGCGGTATACAGACATGATGGAAGACCACCTACCATAGATGTTTGCTAAACAATCGCAACGGAGCTCCGTTTTCTAGTCCTGTTCGTCCAAATTCCTGATTACCTCTCCATATAGAGGAGATCCAAGCACTCGATACATTAGCGAATATCGATCTACTGAGCCTACTGGAGAGACGAGGACTGCGGTATGACCAGGTTACCCTAGTATGTGTATGTTTGGTCATTGTTCACCCAGAATATCTCCACTGTAGTAAACCCTCTTTCATTTCTCTCTACTTACCACCTTAACCAACCGACCCCTACTATGTAGGGGTCGGTCCTTCCGTGAAATTCGGACAATCATAATATTACATTGAAGTTCGAGAACTGTCTAATCCTACATTTATCTCATCACTGACATGACGCTTAATCATACAAAAAACTAAGAACCATCAAGCAGCACCAGGCACACAAACGCCGCGGAGTCGTTCTCACAAAAAGTTATCCACAACCAAGGCTGGTCCCTGACAGTTTAACGCTTCTCCAGCAAGACATTCATCAGCGTTTACCAAAACAGCCTGACCATTTCGCTCGACCAGGATCTTCCTATGTCTCTCCTGAAAAATATTGATGTCAATTGTTCTCTTCACGAGCAGATGGTAAACGTGGACGCATCTCGTCTGACCGTAGCGAAGGGCACGACCGATTGCCTGTGTTATCGAGGAATCATAATCGTACTGCGTCTCTGCGAGCATAGGCGAGAGGAAGATGACGTGGTTTGTGCACTGCAGGTTTCTGTCAAGAATATTAGATGAGAAAGAAGGCAAACAAAGAGTCAGTGGAAGGTCACTCACAATCCAGCAGCCGTCTCGCTACCCAGATTCAGTATCACGACCTTTTCATTACCCTTCTTAAAGTCTTCAATCTTCTTGGTGTCGCGCGCGGTTATCACTGTGTGAGTTATTTTCGCCAAATCAAATGCTTTAGAAGCAACATCAATGAGTTCAGGGAACTGGATGAAAAGGATTGCTCGTTCCTGGTTGGGAATTCCTTTGACAATCTCGACCAATTTGTCCATCTTCCTGCCTCCATATTGAGTGCTCCGGTCCCCTTCGAAACCGAGTGAGGCAGCATTGATCACGTTGAATCTTGTACCTGAGCCACGGCAGTTGTCGACGACGCATTCTTCAGCCCGAACAGTCTTCAAAGCGCAGTCCTTACAGAGTGCATGACCGCAGGATCCAACGACATTGGAGTCACTGCGCGACTGTACTTTATCTCTGCAGCAGTCGCAGTCAGGTGTTTGTCGGTTAGTTTGCAGCATTCGCACGGTTCTGAGAAACCTCAGAGCTCTTTCACGCAGAACCCACTCCGACATTATGTTCCGCAAGGTGGACGTAATCTCATCCATACAGAGCTCAAAATCATCGAATTTCGTCGGCTTGATCGGAAGTTCGCTGCATTGATCTTTCTTAACCTCAGCGCGCTTTGTCTTCTCTGCCTGGCGTTTCTGTGCTCCCTTGCCGGCCACGCGTTTTGCTTTCTCGGGGGGACCCTGCAGTTGGTTGTCCACTTCTCCCATATTGTTGCTCTCAACGCTCCCTGTATCTCTCTGCGAGACGGCCGTCCCAGATTCAGCTTCCTCTGGGCTGGTCCGTTCTTCCGGGCTGCCTGGTTTCTTTGGGCTGAACCGCTTTTCGGCGAAGAAAAACTTCCAGTCGTCGGGATGCGATGCGCACATAGCAGACTTGAAAAGCAGAAAGGCTTCAGTAGTCACTGCCTCGTCACCAAACTTATGCATAAGGATACCCTCGGCGAATTTGTGAAATTTCTCATATTCCAGATCCCGTCTGAAATAGAGCCAGGAGGCCAATTTCATCTTACTCGAAAATTCGGCTCGAAGATTAACCAGTTGCTCCTTCCGAGTTGCAATCAAAGAACTGCAGGTGACGGCTTCTGGTTTCTCCTCCTCCCAGCGGCCTTTCAGTGTCAATGAGCAACAGCGCTTGAGAAGAGCTTCTTCCGGTGACATACTGCTGCTGATGAGTTCGTCCAGTCTTTCGTTCTGATCATTTTTGAATCGTCCGCGCCTACTTCGACGCAGCTGCTTGTTGTGCGTCATCAGCTGCTTGTACAGCTCGAGGTAGATTGCACACTCAGCTGGGGACTGATCAATCAGAATAAGGTGCTCCGAAAAAGGGATTTCGTCAATATCCGCTATGTTTCGGCGTGCAAACTGATCTAGAAACCTTTGAGCAGCCTCATGGCGGTTGCGATGCCATGCCTCGCTGTGCGGAGCCCGCCAGGACTGGAAAATTTCTGCATCTGAGCGGTTTTTGCGCAGAACCTTCAGACGATGGTTCTGGGACGAAGTGTTCTCATCATCGACTCCCAAATGGATTCCCAAGAAGGGTGCGATGGTTTTGACATCGGCAAAATCGTTCAACGGTGGAGTTCCTGAGAGAACCCACTTCGAACGAGCTCGCAGGGCCAGAAGAGGCGCGAGTCGCTCGTTACCTGCATATGTGAATTCATCGATGACGATACGGTGGAACAGGAATGCGTGCAGGAGAGGAGTCTTGACCGTATACCACTGTTGGTTTCTTTTATTTCTGATGATGTTGAATTCTTTCCGGTCGTCCCACGTCCTTTTTGCCTTTTCAGTGCTTGACTGGTCACGCTTTCTCTTTCGGCTCGTGCCATCTTTGTTGGGGCCTGCGTTCGTTTGAGCGTTGCCCTCCGTCGAAGACTCTTCTTCGTATGCAGTATCATCCTCAGAGTAGGACCCGTCAGGCGTATCCGTGGCGTCCGCTCTTGCAGCTTCGGACTGGAGCTCAATGAAATGCACTACGTTTGCCCGCACAGACTCAAGATCTCCGTCGCCATCCCCATCCGACTCTGCGCTAGACAAGTCTGCGTACTGCATGCCACACTCCGGCTTGGTATCATTCGTCTCGTGCGCTGCCGCATACTGCTTCCCTCTAAGCCGCTTTGACGGGGTGTAGGTGCGGTTTCCATGAGTGGCCTTGACCATTTGACGCTTCTTGCGCAGAGATTCCAGAAATTCGTGGGGTCCTTGATCCATCAGAATTTGGACATGTTCTCGGAGGGATTTTTGTGCCTCAGCAAACCAAGCATCGAAGTTCCGACCTGCGTTTTCGGGAACTCGTGGCATGCCCGTGAATCTTTGCATTCTCTCATAATATGACTGGTGATTGAGAACAGACCAAGGGACCAATATAATATCGGCACGAAGGATATCGCTGATCATCTTTTTTGACAGTTCTGTTCCAGAAGGCAGCACCAGAACCTCATACTTTTTGCCAACGAATTTTGTGATTTCCAACTGCCATTGCTGAAGCACGATTTGGGGCACGAGAACAAGAGTCGCTTTAGTGGGGATGAAGCCCGCAATGGGCTTTGGTATAGTATCATGACCCCTGCTATGCTGCACGTCAATGAGCCCCAATGTGATCGCCGTCTTGCCGTATCCTACATCGTCCGCTAAGACACCACCGCGGACAGTTCTCTGGACCATGACCTTGCCCTCTGCACGCCACATCATGGATGGAAGAATTGCCTCTTCGACCTCCTCCTCGACGAAGGGCGCAATGCCATCCTTTTCTTGTTCTAACATCCATGTCAATGACCTCAATTGCTCCGGTCTCAAAGCTTTCCGAAAATTTGGCGGTTGGCTGTGAGGCGGATCGTTTCTGTTGCTCAGCAAATTGAACGTAGGGAACGGGAATCTTCGTTCATCATGGGCGTTTGGAACAAGACGCCAGTAAAACGAGGGATTGTTTGATCCGGAGCTGCCCAGTTTTGCATGGGCTTTATGCAACAGGGTTTGCACGTTCAGGGTGACAAGGAAGTGGCCAACATTGTCTTCATCGACACGGCGAAATATCAGGAACGGCGATGGCTTCGCTTTTACCTGGCGCTCATACAGAGCTGCATCCCTTGGGTCTTCATATGCTCTGATCGAGCCTTTAATATCCCGACCCCACATTATTCTCGGCTTTGGAGGAGTGCACACAGCGCAGAGGGAGCCGGTTTCTTCGCCCAGTGAAACATATGTGGTAATTGGGTTCCAATCCTGAAAGCCAGACAACTCGGAAGACTTCTGAAGCAACCAAGCAAAATCTCGCAGCAGAGATGTCGATTCTGTTGGATTGGTTACTTGCCATGGCCCTTTACACCATAGAGAGTCAATGGCATCAGCTGGTGCGGAGAGGGATAACAGGGGGATGTTTGCATCGTGGCAGCCAGCATTTGCCATGAAGACAGTTGTCCCTGGCCGCAGGCCAGAACAGTTGATATTGAAATCTGKGGCGTATAGCTGCAGGCTCATGGTCTGAACCTGGACCCATTTGCGGTAATATGCGCTGACATTTCTCCGAGCATCGCTTGCTTTGGAAGAGCGCCATTTGTGTGATAATTCGGCGATCGTGATTCGAGACCCATAGCCGGGGTTACGCTGATGCTCCAAAGCGAATACAAAAGAGTCGTTCTTCGGCTCTCCCAGCTTTGTGGGGTCAAGGAACAAATACACTTCAGGGTCTGCGTCGGTGGCCTCTTTCTTGTGCAGGCATCCATTTGCAGTGCCGCAGTCAGCCAGAAGTTGATAGGTTCCACGGATGTCGACTTCAAGATGCCGACAATCATAGCTGGAGCCTTGAACCTCCAGACGATTCCACCGGCTGGCATTAACAAACTCCCTCTTTTGCAGACCGCAACGTGCCTCGTAAGTCGGGACCTGACTGCCAGTACCTGAGATAGTCAATGTAAACTTTGAACTCAATGGGGCGCACACCTCCCAGATGCCTCTGAGTGTGTCTGGTTCCGGCATCATGCGCGCAATGGGCTTCGATAGGATCTCACGGTGAAGGGACAGGGCAGGCTCCGAATCGAGTGGCTTCGCAAAAAGCAACCACTCAATTGCGGAGGCACTGATGATGAGTTTCAAAACGGAGCACTTTCCTTCATAGACAGCAGTCCAAACTTCACTGCGTCGTACATCCAAAAAACGGAGCTCATCGCCAACAGTTCTGATAACGGCATCCAAGTATTTTTCCCAAACATGATCGGGGGTTCCAGATAGGCTTCTATCGAAAGAACGATAGCTTTCGCGATCCAATCCAGACATGATCAATCTAGCGGGCAGTATGCTCTTGAGCCTTCTGATGAAATCAGATGGCTGACTGCGAATCAAATTGGACCACCGATGGTATGCATGAGATGGATTACCGGCGCAGTCAGAGCAAGCAGTATGCGCACACAAGGTGCACTTCAAGATATCTTGCTTTACACCAGACTGCCTCTCGCATAAGCAGTACCTTGCGCTGCTTGCGGCTTGCATTTGAAGATCTGGGATATTGACTGGGCCGGCTTGGCTGAGCTGCAAGACCCGCGGCATCTTAAGAAAATCCTCACGGAGGCCCATTATCCCGTGCTTAGGGATACGATTACTTGGAGTAGATGGCTGCTTACCTGGCGGCAGCAGTTTATGTCCCACGATAAGGGCGGAGAGCACTGCAGCACCGACGACAGTTGAGCTCATGGCATTCCCGGCGAGATCCTGCAGATCCCGCGGTGACTCTCTGGTGAGCAAAAGTCTGTCCAAGGGCAGACCTTGCAGCGCCAGTGCTTCAAGCCCACACAGGGGGCCGCCTCTCGTGGTGATATATGGGATACCTGAGGGTGTGATGCAGCCGACAATGCCAAACGCGCGACTATCAACCTCTCGTTCAACGCCTTGGGAAAGCTCAATGCATCTCCTGTGACATACGTTAGCCGGGTTGCTCATTTCTTCGAAGGGAAGGGACCACCTTACTCTTTAAAATTCATATCATATCCTTCAACCAGCTTGCGCAAGAAGTTGACATCAATGGTATCCCAGATTCGTTCGGGCAAGTATCTAAACCACGTCTGCCAGGCAAAGTCCAGCATCTGGCATACACCGCTATCTTGAGACTTGCTTATCGGCCGTTCAAAACCAAGTTCCTGGGTGGAACGGTAGTTCTGATGACGAGCTTGGTACTTTGTCCAATCGATGGTGGCTCTTACTGTCGTGGACGTGACCCGAATTGACATGTCTTTCTCGATCTGTTCGAGCCTTGGATCGTCCGCGTCCAATAGGAACATACCTGCTGGGGAGCTCGCAGGACGTTTGAAATTATCGAAAATCTTTGGCCAATCCATCACGCTCTCTTCAGAAAGGCCATGCTTGCCCAAGAGGTTTCGGTCGATACAGAGCATGTATCCCCGCTCTCGGGTCTGCGGCAGATAATACGCCTTGGTATCGACACTATTGTGGACAGCGACATAGTTTATCTCGTTCCAATGCTCTGCAATTTTTTCCCATGGCGCAGTTTTGACATTCTCCAGCACCACAATCCGCGGACGGTAGGCTACGGCATAGCGAATGATACCCCAGAAGGTGCCTCCAGACTCGCCCTGTTCATCAAGGGTCTTTCTCTTATTGTTCAAGCCAGAGAAGTCAACGCATGAGAACCCCGCGATCACCAAATCAGGATTCTTGGGAATTTTCTCGAGAGAACCATATGCCGTTTGTCTAAATGGTGATCAGCACAATCAGTCAAGCTTGAAGGACGAAGCATCTACTTACGCGAACCGGTTCTTCAACTGTTTTACATCTCGGAAGAGGAATCGGGGATGGAAATTACGCTCAATATATGCCTGTTTGAAGGGCACAATCTCAGCGCTAAACAGATGACGAAACTCGAAGTTCTTTCCAAAATTTTTCCTGAGGACTACGTCGAATGTCAGTTTGCCATATCGAGAAGCTGGAAAGGTTACTACTTACCGTTTTGCACCATTTCCAAAGCAAGCAGAGGACTCTCAGTTCCGGAGCACATGGTGACAACACGCAAAGGCTTCGAGCCCAAGTGAGACAAGACATCACCGAAGTTGAGCTCCAACGCTCTCTTTGTCATGTGCTCGTAGATGTCTTCCAGCTTATACAAAGGAGGAAGGTGAGAAGCAAGTCGAGCCTTTGCTGACATTGTTCCGGAATACGGCTGCGATCTGACTACCTCAGGGATGTCAGGATCAAGTCCGTCTGGAGGCGCGGGGGCCGGGCCCGCCTGTCTGGGGCGACGAGGCATGTATGCTTATAGCAATTGACGTGTTTCTGAAAGGTATTTTTCCTTTAAATGAACTTTGAGTATAGGTACGATGGGGGATAGTAGACAAGATTGATAGGGCACGTATATGTCACGTGGGTTCATATGGCTGTTGGGGATAGAAAGTGAGGCGGTTAGAGGAATGAGGGAAAAGGAGAAAAAGGAGAGGGGGTGGTGCAGTTTGTTTACGTGTGTGGGATCAGAGGGTGAAAGGGTTGTGAATGGCAGAGTGAATGATGCGCTGGGGTGAACGTCTGTCGCTATGTCAACTGGACGACTCGCTAACTTCTAAGGGTCCTGTATGTAACGACAACTCTCTGCCCTTGGCCTTATGCACACTGTTTCTCTGCTCAATAGGTGATATACGTGATGAGAATGTATCATTGTACTACAAACTTCGAAAAGGCACTACTAAATGCAGTCCTCCCAGTAACGAATAAGAAGAAGTAACTTAACGCCTCAACTCCCGTCTGCAATAACCTAATGCATCCTAACTAAGTATCGAAAAGACCAGAGACTAGTCCAAGCCACTCGAAGAGCACTTGGCACTGGAGCCATCTTTCAAGGTATCCACCGCCTCAGTGTCAGAGTCACCTGCGACCCCCGCCTGAAGCGAAGCCATCAGCGGATCCATCAGCCGACCATCCCGGATGGCTTCGTAGATGATGGATATCCAAGACCCGACTGTCTTCTTAGAGCGACCGCCAAGCGTATCACTCTGCGCAGTCGGATGCTCGACAAACCCCTGGTGGAACGGCACGCCAAGCTGGCGCCGGACCGTCTGATAAAGGATCTTCGAGCCCGTCCCGAGCATGTCCTCCGTGTGCTGGTAGCCGAAGAACGCGTGCGCAGTGTCATGGTAGATCTCGTTGAGGAGGGCACTGGCGCGGGATTTCCAGGTCTCCAGGTCGGAGAAGGTCGGGGTTTGGCTTGTGCTTGTACCCGTACCTGTACCTGTGCTCGAAGCAAACGTCCGACATAGGATGGGGAGGGCGGTTGTGACGACTTCTTCGACGCGGTCGGTGACTTTGAGGCGGGTGGTCGTCGGCCAGGATTCCTGGATATGTGTTGAGAGGGCTTCGTTGAGGGTTGCGAGGTCGGGGTCGGAGAGGTGTTCGGAGAACAGGTGGGAGGTGAGCATGTGGAGCTGTGGCGTTGAGCGCTGCAGGAAGATGAGGTGGAGAACGCGCAGGTCTAGTGCCTGGCAGCCGATGTAGAGGCTGCAGGCGCACATGAGGGAGACGATTTCCACCGCTTGCATCGTGTATCGGCTCGACACGAAGGCCATGGAGTTGACGGACTGGTTGTGCATCTCGGCGATCTGGACGTGGGAGCTGACCGGGTTGGCGAGGTAAGCTAGCTCCGCCATGTAGGAGGCCATGCTGATGTCAACGCCTTTCATGGTGAAAGAGAGGCTGGGGTCGTCAGCGACGAGGTTGGTGGGCAGTCCGTTGTTGAGGTTTGGGTCGATGAGCTCGGTGGCCTGGGCGAAGAGGAGCCGGCCGAACATCTGGAGACAGGTTCGGGTCTTTTCCATGGCGGAGGTGATGGAGACTGCTTGGAAGTTGCCGCCGTAGAAGATGTCGTCGGACTGCGCGTCCACTAGGGGGTTGTCACAGGAGGAATTGAGCTCGACGGTGACTTGCCGGTGGGCGAGAAGGAGATCTTCAAGCTGTGGGCCTATCCACTGTGGCACGGTGCGAAGTGCGTAGCGATCCTGTATCAGGCCTGGACGATTGCGGTCTTTCAGATTCCGCTCCAGGTTCTGTGCGAGCTGCGAGCCCTGCAAAAAGGACATTACGTTTCTCGCGCATTCAATTTGCCCGTCGTGCGGACGGATGGCAGAGATGAAAGGGTGGAAGCTTTCCGCGTTGCCCATGAGGGCTTCCACGGTGACGGCTGATAGCGCCTGGACTAGGACAGCAAGTTGATGGGCTTCATACATGGCCAGACTGGCCAGTGCAGCAGAGGCAGAAGTACCATTGACGAGGCCGAGCCCCTCCTTGGGTCCCAGTGTCTGTGCCTCGAGGCCCGTGGACAGCAAAGCATCGCGCGAGTTCATGATGCGGGTATTATCTGAATCCTGAACTTGGACATACACATCCGGGCTACCTTCGATGGCTCCCGCAATGTAGGAAAGCGGCATCAGGTCACCTGAAGCCGAGATGGAGCCTCTCAGAGGTACGACAGGCGTGATGTGATTCTCGATCAGCCGCAGCAATGACTCGATCACAGGCAATGAAACGGCAGAATGGCCCCGAGCGTTTGAATTGCATCGAACCAGCATTGTGCCTCGCACCCACGAGGCTGGCATAGCGTGCGATTCAAGCGACCGCTGCTGAAACTCTAAGCCCTTGTCTGATCTAACTAGAACGCCAGCTTGAAGAAGTTGGAGCAGTCCAGACTGCAGTGCAACGACTCGGTCAGTTCTCGAGTCGGCGCTTCCACCAAACCCTGTATTGACACCTGCGGATATTTATTAACATCCTCAATCGGTCAACGCTGGTCAACAAGGCATAATACCGTATACGCAGTAACCCTTGTCCAGATGGTCCATCAAAACTCGAACACTCGCTTCGATGCTGCCTCGGACAACAGGGTCCTCGGTCATCCTAGGTATGCACCCATGGCTGCGGCATCATGGCTGTCAGTCTCGCGTCGCAGCTACTAGGAATGTGACAGACTATACGTACTGTGCCACGGCTACGACGGCCGCTATATCAAGGCTTGTACCATTTACCTCGACATCCTGGCGTTCCAGCAGTTGTTGCAGCCTCTGCCAGGTCTGACAGGCCGTCCCAAGATGGGCGTTGAGATAAGGAGTCTTCATTTTCAATTCTTGAAGCTCAATAATGCATCGGGATTGCAGTTGATATTTCAATATGTATCTTCTACGAAGTATGGAGTAATGATTATCGGAAAAGCAAATCAAGTCTCCTATTTATCCCTCGATGTGACCTGGAATTCGGAAACCAGTAGAGCCCTCTCCTCACCCGCAGCACGGAAAGCAAATGTCTCAGCTATTCGCCTTCCCAGGAAGGACCAAGATCGCCGCACTGAATAATGGGGCAGAGGATCGACCTGCAAAAGTACCATTGCCGCTGCGACTGAGGGCGTTCAGGGGGAGGGTGGTTGGTTGCATTGGGCGTGTTTGCTTCTTCTTCTGCGCCATCCCGCATTCCTCAGCTGTGGATGCTTGGGAGGTCGCACAACATGGTTGGTCCAGAGCTGGAGGTTATTGATTTTGAATCAAGGTTGGTTTTGATCTATCAGTGATCAACGAGGGTTCGGGATGATGCAAGGCTCGAGAGCTCGTGGGGACGAACCTTGATTCGTGCACTGCAGGTGATTCTACCCCTGTAATCTTGCATGTTACATCCTCAGTGGCTCGAACGAATCGTGCTCCGGCCGTGCAGCATGCGTCGATCCGATCATGGGATCAAGTGAGATAGATCGGTGCGACGGAAGCCCGATCGGTGAGAGATATGGACAGGGATTGGAATTTGCTGGGGGTGGAGCATGCAGACGCTATTGACCTTAAAGTTGAGGGCCGTAAGCGTCTGGCGAATCGGAAGGACATGAATGAAGGTAGAAGTGTGATATCGTTCCTACCATGGGGTCCGTGAGGATCGTACGGAAGTCTGCTACCAGCAGCACTCGCATCGTCACCTGATTTTTCTGTTGGCTAAAGAATCTAGGCAGCATCCATTACATCCGAGATACGTTTGGGAAGAAATATAGACAAACATTTCAGTTCGTGAGATTGGTATCTGCTACAAGTAACCTCTGCTAGGTATACATTCGCTCTGAAGATATGCAAGTGAATCACAGTAGACCATAAATGAACCATGTGCGCCATCCCTTTCCCAGTTGACAAGATGGTAAAAAAAAAAGATGAAGAAAAGTGGCGATAAATGACCAAAGTTATCCGCAATAAGAAAGTACACCCATGGGAGGCGCTACCTCATGGCTCCTTGCATCAACTGCTGACGCAAAAGCATGATTTGATTCCGCTCCATTGGTGGCAAAGCATCAATGGCTGACTGAGGCATACTGAGTACTTGCTGTAGAAGTTCTTCTTGCGATGGAACCTGTTGCTGGGGTGCCGCTTGTGTCGCAGGTTGAGGGGCAAAAGGTGTGCTGGCCATTGGTGGCGTGGAGATCTGACCAGGTACGGCTGAGAAGGGCTGAAAAGCCTGTGCCGCAGGAGGAGCCGAAGGAGCGGCCGCAGCAGTGGGTTGCGCCGCTTGCTCCACCACTGCTCCCAAAGTGCTGTAGTCGACGAGATTCATGAGCAACAGTGCCTGGAAAATGGCATACGCCAGCTGCGGGGCCTGTCTCAGGAGCTCCGTCGCGCGGGCCGGATCAGTCATTGCCAAAGACTTCATTTGTGAAAGAACGTCGAGGAGCTGGTTCGGGGGTAAGGACGAAAGTGTCTGAGAGATAGCGTTTGGACAATCCAAGTGAGGCGGCACCTCGACGCCGGGGGGAAGAGGAGGGAGAGGCGCAGATGGCTGCTGTCCGGGTTGAACATCTTGACTGGGCAACTGAGATGTCTGAGAGTAGTCAGGAGGCACCGAATCCTTCTCATTGTTGTGAGGCCAGTCCACGCGGATCTTCCTGCCCATGATCTCGTAGTCGTTCAAGTTCCGGACCGCAGAGGCGGCGGCGTCTGCATCGGCGAAGTCTGCGAAGCCGTAACCCTTTGGTTTCCCCGTCTCCGGGTTCATCATAAGACGAAATTTGGTGACTGTGCCGGCGGAGCTGAGGATGTCTTTGACCTGTTCCTCCGTAAGGTCTTAAATGGACTCGTTAGCGAGACCGGACAGGAGTGCAAGGGACGAAGGCGCACAGAGTTGAACATACTGTAAGGGATATTTCCCAGGAAGACACTCTTCCCGGTCCTCTCTGGAGCCATCTTGTTGCGTTTATCGCTTTCGAACGAGCTCTATTTCTGAAGGCAAGCTGTGGAGCTAAGCGCGTGACGTGAGTTTCAAAGACAAGTGCTAGGATTTGGAGGGCCGGGCGAGTAATGGTAGAAGGCAAATGTAAATTAAATTACAGATATATCGCAGGGTGTTCTAGAATAGTAACAATTTCAACAGATCCAAAACTCAAGATCTGTGTTGATGAATGAAGTATTGCAACAATGAAAAGCTGTGAGCAGGACCAAACGCTTGTCTTGTTTGAGCTGTCTGTCTCCAGGCGGTGGCCGAACTTTTGATCGAACCTCAAAGTGCCGGGTTCATCCACACCTCACTTCTCCGACGTCAGCTTCACATCTTTTCAACCACAATCATGGCTCGGAATCCTAAGGAACAGTGGGAGCGGCTCCAGGTAATTCTGCAGAACCGTGCAGGTAAAGGAGGGTTTGGTTTTGGAGGTGGATTTCCTGGAGGAGGTCGCGGCGGCTTCGGAGTAACTGGAGCTCTCATCGTGCTCGGTCTCGGTGGATATGCTTTGTCGAACTCGCTCTTCAACGGTGAGGATGGCTTTCTTTGTTATGGATAATGCGAAGTACAGAAGTGCTGACTTTTCATTCGGCCAACAGTTGATGGTGGTCACCGTGCCATCAAGTACTCGAGAATAGGCGGAGTCAAGAAAGAAATCTACAACGAAGGTACCGATGCCATTATCTGAGGCCATTCATACGGCAAAATCATCTTACAAACACTTTTTCCTACTTTAGGAACACATTTCCGAATCCCATGGGTTGAAACACCCGTCATCTACGACGTGCGCGCGAAGCCACGAAACATCGCTTCCCTCACGGGTACCAAGGACTTGCAGATGGTGAACATCACCTGTCGTGTGCTATCAAGGCCTCGAGTAGATGCCCTTCCTCAGATCTACCGTACCCTCGGCACAGACTTTGATGAGCGTGTCCTTCCGTCTATCGTTAATGAGGTCCTCAAGAGCGTGGTTGCGCAATTCAACGCGAGCCAGCTGATTACACAGCGTGAGAACGTCGCGAGACTCGTTCGGGACAACCTTGCTCGCCGTGCTGCGCGCTTTAACATCGCTCTAGACGATGTCTCTCTTACTGTACGAACCCTTTTGACTCGTCTACCCCCAATCAATGCTTATATAACTGATCTGTTTCATTTTGGCTTTCTAGCACTTGACCTTCTCCCCCGAGTTCACCGCCGCCGTCGAAGCCAAGCAAGTCGCTCAGCAGGAGGCCCAGCGCGCTGCGTTCCTCGTCGACAAGGCCCGCCAGGAGAAGCAAGCCTTCATTGTCCGTGCCCAGGGTGAGGCCCGCTCTGCTGAGCTTATCGGTGACGCAATCAAGAAGAGCAAGAGCTACATCGAGCTCCGTAAGATCGAAAACGCGAGACAGATTGCCCAGATTCTGCAAGAGAGCGGCGGAAAGAACAAGCTGTATCTTGACACCCAGGGTCTGGGTCTCAATGTCAACGCAGCACGTGCGGACGAATCGAAGTAAATGCATATGCTTGGGGACTCTCGGATCAGAATTACTGGCGCTATTACAATCGCTCGGACCGCGATCTAGGACGTGGAACATGTTATCTGTATAAATAAGTTGATCTTCAGGATTTCAGTGCAACCTGGCGAATTTTTTCTCTTCTCTACAACTGTTGCATCTTCTACGATCGATTGCCCCGAAAACCTAGAATCCTCGTAGAACCTATCCGCTGTTGACAGTAATGTATATTTCTATAATTCTATCATCAAGCACCGATAGCATCAACTCAGATCAAGCGTGTCTTCACGTTAAACATCTCTTTGCCATTCGATGACGCCCTGTCCGGTCTATCAAGGAGTGGATAAGCAGTGCGGGGATGCGATAAAAGCGGTGGGCGGGACTCATTTTTTTCAATATCGGAGGCCTGCGCATATCTCTTTTCCAGCAGGAAGTGGAAATTAGCACTTGTTCCGGGTTTCAGCCTGCTGTATCCCTCAGAAACTCAAGGTACGTATCCTGATCCAATATTTCTCCCGAGTCCAGACAAATTCTTTATCAGCCTTGCCAATTTCCGTACCCTACCGCATCTATGGAGTACAATCAGACGAGCAAGACAACGCATTGAATGGGCCAACCTATTAACTCCTAGAACAGTACAGACATGGCCGACCCCCTCGCAGACCTCGACTCCAATGTCGACCTCGCGGTTCAAGAAATTCTCCTCGCCGCCTCGCAACACGACATCCCCAAACTCCGCCGTCTCATCCGCTCCAACGACAAAGACGGCAACCCGGCCAACGTGAAAGACCCCGAGACAGGCTTCTCGCCTCTCCACGCAGCGATCGCAGCTTGCGAGCCTGAAGAGCCACAAACAGGGACCAATGGTGTCAATGGAGAGACGAGCAGCGCCAGCACGGAGAAGAAGAGTCTCGTGCAGTCCGGCGCGGAGACGGTCAAGTTCCTGCTCCAGGAGGGCGCGATCTGGAATGACCTGGACCTGAACGACGAGACGCCGGGGTGTATCGCGCGGCGGCTGGGGCTGACCGAGCTGTACGAGATGATGGTGGATGCGGGTGTGCGGGCGGAGCTGCTTCTCAACCGGTTGGACGGCTACGAGCCGCTCTCGGACGAGGAGGACGAGGAAGAAATGGGACAGGACGAGGGCACCGCCAACGAACCAGCTGCGGAAGAGGATCAGGACCAGGATCAGGATCAGGCTCCGGAGTTAGTCGAGACAGCCACGGCCAGCGCCGCCGAGGCAAGCACAGCCGGACCAGGCCCGGACGTCACGAGCTCGCGCTACCTCGATTCGAACCTGACCTTCACAAACGACCGACTGCTGGACCAGGACCAGAACGGCGTGATGATGGCCTGGGAGACGGAGATCATGTCCAGATCCGCCAAGAAGCTGCTCCCCACTACAGGGCTGCGCGTAATGAACATCGGCCACGGCATGGGTATCGTTGATGGCTTCATCCAGGAACAGTCGCCCGCGGCGCACCACATCGTCGAGGCACACCCGGACGTCGTGGCGGAGATGAAGCGGAAAGGCTGGCACGAGAAGCCCGGCGTTGTGATCCATGAGGGTCGCTGGCAGGATATCCTGCCTGCGCTGGTGGCGCAGGGCGAGACCTTTGATGCGATCTACTACGACACCTTTGCCGAGTCGTATGCTGATTTCCGGGAGTTTTTCAGCGAGCAGGTTATTGGGTTGTTGGAGCAGGATGGCAAATGGGGTTTCTTCAATGGCATGGGGGCTGATAGGCAGATTAGCTACGATGTCTATCAGAAAGTGGTAGAGATGGATCTGTTTGAAGCCGGGTTCGATGTAGAGTGGGAAGAGATCAAGGTGCCCAAGCTCGAGGGAGAATGGACTGGTGTCCGCAGGCCCTACTGGGTGGTTGACAATTATCGCCTGCCCTTGTGTAAGTTTATGGATTAAGTGATATATATACCCTTGGATAATCAATAGATGGATGTGATATATTAGTTGGATATTTCAGTGTCTCCTACTGCACGGGTTTTCTTCCTTAGCAACAAGACTACATGGGCTTCCATATGCCCACCTCTGGAGGGTTTTTTATATTGTAAGCTGCGTATTGGCGCCACAGTCATCGCCAGCTTATATATTACACAGGTGTACTATAGCCAAACGATTGGTCTCGGCAAGAAGGAATGACCTTGAAGTGACTATGTACACTCTAACATCGTCTAGTTACATGTGATTGACCAAGTGTGGTCATGGCATCTTAGCATACAAGCAAAGACTTCGTGGTGATCAATGAGCATCGCTAATTCAAATAAGAGGACATTCATAAAAGCAAAGAAAGAGATGGGTTGAAGGAGAATAAGAGCCGAAGAAGACTCCGCAGTATTTTGCTTGCGGGCAGGAAATAATAGGAGAAAGAGGCATCTATAACTGAATGAGATCGACCTCKGAGAAATCTGGTGGACTGCGGCTGAAGATAGTGCGGCACTTGGCGTCCAGTGCCTGATACTCGTTACTGATCCAGATATGCTTGCTGAAACGTTGAGTTCTGTACACCTCGTCATCGCTTACTCCAAGATCGTCTCGCGGAATCCATATCACGGGACGTTTTGCCCGTAGAGCGTCATGTTGAAACGCTCGCTGAGTCAGTTGATCACGCTCATCTGGGGTGAGATCCTCCAACTCATCATGAATACCGGCAAACAATGCGGGCCCGATGTTACCCGTCGGAGGGCCTTGGGCTTCGGCGTCATGCGCGATCTTCTCACGGACTCGCTGCAAGGTCGGCACTGAACCGCCCGAATGAGTTCCAAAATATTTAGATCGTGTTTTTGAGGACCGATCTGCCCACGAATGATGGCGGCTGTTGTGGGGAGTGCCGGTTTGAGTCGATGCTCGCCTCCCAGAACCAGCTTCGATGTTCTTCAGTTCGATCTCGTGGGCCCTCCTGTCTGCTTCGTGCTCTTGATGTTCCCGCTCTGCCAGCTGGTGCTCGATCGTGTCGGTCTGGTCTTCCTCAGGAAAGCCAAGTCGGGCGCGCTGAGCGCGGCTGAACTCCTCATCACGACGGACAGCGTCATCCTCCAGGGTAATCGGCAAGTAACGAATTAGAGGGCTAAAGGCTTCGTTCAGAAGGATCTGGTACCCGATCGTGAGAATCAAAACCACAATCATGCATATTGCTTGCCCTTCGCAGGCAACGTTGCCATCCACATCACGGACCAAAAAGAACAGCCCGATCAGGCTGAGTTCCATGACATATAAGCCGGTGAAGAGCTGGTTGATAGCTCGAGGGAATAGCAGCCCGCCAGTATCAAAGCGGAATTTGGTGACGTACAGCGTGTTATATCTGTACACGAACCAGAACAGGCCGAAGGTGATGATGTTGAATACCAAGATCAAGGGGGAGATCACACAATAGATCAGACCTGTATTTTGCGCATTAGCTACATCAGAAGCAGTCCCTGTTAGTTAAACATACCGATCGCTGCGAGAGTAGTATAGACCGGAAAGAAAGTGCCCCATTGCATCTGATTCAAGTTCGTTGTGCGTCCCCATTTCTTTCTTGCCGTGTTATCCAGTAAGGGTGCCAGAATAAACCAGCTGATCAAGCCAAAGATCTGCACTAAAGCTCCCGCACTCACTGACAGCGCCTGTAGAATCATATACGAGAAAAAGTAGTTGCTCGAGGAGGGGATGTTTTGGGCCAGTAATTCTGGCCAACTGGTGACGTTTGTGACGTTATCGATGATCGTTGAGAAACTGGAGGAGATAGCAACGACCAGGAACAACTGGACGAACAGGAAAGCAAAGAAGTAGTTCTGAACGGTAAGTTCGATGGCCATACCAGTGTGTGACCCTTGAGCTCGACAGAGGAATCGAAGAATCAGGGGCAGGAGCGCCATCAAGATGGCTAAGAAAAGTGGGGGCAAGATACCCTGGATGGCAGAGATGAGCCAGTCTGGCAGCTTGGAGAGCCAAGATAACCATTTGAAGGCGTTTTCCAGGTAAGACAATTGAGACAGCAAACCAGTAAACGCGACGGGGAAGGCCCAGCCAACCACCATGGCGCAGACGATCGTGAGAATCCCGAACGTCCTCAGATAGCGCTCCCACCATCTGATTGACATGTTGTCCCAAATCACATCGTCCGGCGAGATCTCCACGATGCGAGGGGCCATTTGTTTTGGCAGGTGATGACTGACAGCCTGACAAGCCATATGAGCAGCCACCTGGTGGTTGAACTGTATGAACGCTGAATTCATGAGGGGGAATTTCTCGGGGTGTTGCTGGTCAATTTCAATCTCCAGATTTAAGCGAGCGACTTCCTTCCGGCAATAGTCTATTGTGTCGACCTTTTTGCCAATGAGCCAGAGGGAAGGCATCCAACTGAGACCAAAGATTGGCAACCTCATTGTGTCACGATCCTTTTCCCGGATGTACTTTTTCCATAGGGGCTCTCCATAGTCTTCACTGTCAAAGTCTTCATTGTATGCCACCGGATATTCCTCACCTTCGACTTTGTCACCTTCTCTCCGGCCTTTGTGCTCCTTGCATTTTCGCTTTTCATCATCGTGCGATCTTTCCTCGGTTGAAGCTTCTCCTTCGACCGGATCCTCTGGAGCGGTGAGTGGAAACTCATCCGGTTCTGTCCTGTTGCTCGTTTTCGAATAATTGCTAGAAACTCGACTCTTCCAGAAGGGCCGTCTTGGCTTGGAGTTCGATCTGCTATGGGGAGCATCGGATGGTGCGCCATTCTCATTCATAGACGCTGCATTTTCATTCTCAATTGATGGAGTGATGCTATCGTTGCTTGGTCGCCAAGGACCTGGCAGCTCTGCGCTGTTTGTTTCGGCATCCGGTGCTCTTTGTTGGAGAGGTCCGGTAGTCCCAGCGTCTGGTACATAGCCCCTTGGCCTAGTCAGAGTGCCGTCGATGTCGCCCTCCACTCGTTTTAGAGTTCCCAAAACGGATCTGCCCAACTTGCTGACACCTTGACCGACCATCCCTACCGCTTCCACAGCTGGGTCGAAGGGCTTGCGTCTTTTAGGCTCTTCAGATTCGGGAAGATGCTTTCCATGAACATCGCGATGCAAAATCTGGTTCAATGTGTGAGCTTGGTGCGGATCACCAGCGCTGATACCGCCGCCTGCAGCTAATTGCAGCGCATTCTCATCGGTGGTTTTCTTCTGCTTCCCCTCTACCTCCTTGGCGCTCAATCCGGTCTTCTTCGCTGCGGCCTTCGCCTGCTTCAATTGGGCTTTCTTGCATTTGATGATCAAGTCCGTCTCTGCAGACTCTAGCTTCAATGCTAGCGCATCACGTTGCTTCACCTTCTCGTTCAGATCGTCAAAATTGCGATTGATCCATATATTTCGGATGCCACCCGGGAAAACATCATACAGTGACTCCAAAGCCTCCACAGACAGCCAGCTGTCTGGGATGGCTGTTACCAGCACTGTTGTTGCGGACGCTCGAAGTCGATGCTGTGGGGAAGTCAGGTAGGCTTGCCGAAGGCGAATATAACCTTTCAGCTCATCGAAGAATATGGCGCACACATAGACAACAACGATGACGGCCATAATTAGATGCGCCCAGTAGCGCTGGACGTGCTCTGGGGCCACATTACCCCAGGCCAATTGGTCAAGGCCAGTGACATTCCATGTGTCGCCTGTCCCAGTTGCATTCTTGAAGTTTCGGTCTTTTCCACCCACTTTGTTCAGGGGCAATAGGATGGGCAGCACAATGCAACCTAGCGGAACGAAGATCTTGAGAAGCATTCGCAAGTATCGCAGAAAGAAGTAGGCATCCAGGCCACATTTCTGGATGAATTCGGAACTAGAGGTGCGAAAAACAGGGCCAACCCAGCTAAATAAACCCGGCGGGGACGGTTTCGTGCGCTCTCTGTCCGGGACTAAATAAGTTCTAGGTTGACTATGGGGAAGCCCAGTGTTAGTGGTAGTACTGATACGGACATGGTCAGGGATACTCACTAGATACGAGTGAGTTTCCCTTTAAGAAGCAAGAACAGCAAGAATTCAATAGCAAAGACTATCACTGCAGTTGCGAGCGAAGCCAAAAAGGTCTGAATGTTGACACCTTGGCTCCTTTGACCGTTCCCACCAGCATGCTCCAGGGCAGACCCAAGATCGTTCGCCATCACTGCGAGCAACGGCGTTCATGCACTGTGGTCGAACTTTTCGGCGACACTCAGCAAGAATAATCTGCAGTCTTCCCTATGATGTCGTCACGATCGGAGCAACTGAGGTTGAGGGAGCATTCGCGAGAAGAGCGCACGTCGAAGTCATAAGATTAGAGGGAATAATGCACTGCTCATGGATGTAAGGGAAAAGAGCCCATCATTGCTGTACGAACTCGTTGTCAATAATCATTCAGCAGCAGACAGGGCGGATGCGAAACATCGCGCAGATAAAGAGATCAGATCCTTTTATAAAGAATAGAATACATACAGGGAGGCAACAACGAGCTAACATGCAACAAACAAGGTGTCGGCAAGTTGAAATGCGTCAAGGGCACAGACAAAATAATGACAACAGTGGCACCAAGAGCTTCCTGATTCGACCAATTTCACCGTCTAAATTAACGCTAGGCAAGAGAGCTGACAATCCGATCATTTGTGGAACTGCGCTGGGGATGGTCGATCACTACTCCGTAGGTAAGTTAGTTCATTGGACTAAATGACATCAAGCGCCTGCTAAAACCCAAAAGATGAATGCGACGGCGCTTCTTGGACAATTGGCCCACTACCGAGGGGTACTGCTGTTTCGTACTCTACAAGAGGTTTCTGAAGGATTGGCCAGTAAGTGCCCTTATTACTGAATCCTGCTTAGATACTCGTATCTATTTTTGTTAGTGATCTAGGTAGAGATCTCTTACAGAGTGTTGTTCACCTTCACACTGAGCCTAGATACCTGAGGCATTCTTGAGGATTGATTGTTCCTTCCTTTGTTGCATTTGTTGCACTTCCTAACTTGATTGGGGTCTGCAGCTTCCAAGTAAACAGGGATTCATAGTACCCCTTTCACAAGATAATATTTGATTGGCTGCCCTTATCATGTGGAGTGACGTCGTTTCCATGGGTCAGAGTGATCGATTTACAGCACAGCCACGATTCCCAAAGCAGCTCAGGTCCCCTAACCACGTGATGTGGCTCAGCATTCGCGTTGTCCCGATCAGGAAACCTCTTTACGCGTGGTCGCGTAGCAACGCGTCGGAAGGATAATCCGTCCATGAAAAGAATTCCCTTGATAGAGAATCTGGTAACAGCAATTGACCCTCTCATTAATACAAACCAGCACCTCAACCCACCAACGCTAATATTCTCCCTATACCGTCCAGTCCTTTGAACATCAACTCCTACAGAAGAAATCCCTGATATCAGGACCGAGAACATGTCTTCTGCAGCTTCTTCTCGGCGTAGGGGCCGCCCGGCCAAAGACTCGGCAACCTCTTCTCCTGCGCGCTCAACCCGTTCTCGTCAGCTCCAGACCAGCAGTCCGACTCCAAGAGCGGCAGATGAACAGTCACAGGCAACTCCTCGTGCTTCAAGGCGATTGAGAGGTGAAGCGACAGTTCCCTCGTCATCGCCTATGTTCTTCCAGTCCTCCCCTTCGAAGGCAGACAGCAGTGCGGAAACACCAGATGTTCGAATGGACGAGCCCAGTTCACCAATGAGAGCATCTTCTACTGTGGATGAAGGAGACAGAACACCTAGAGGAAATGCTCCTACCATGAGAGGTATTGCGGACAATTTTTTGGCAACGATCTACACATACTGACTGCTCTGAAGAGTCCTCCCCCATCCGGTACATGTCAAGCTCCAGTCCGACTCGAGCTCAGAATCGCCAGTCACGGCGTTCCGACATCCCCAGCAGCAGCAGTGGATTATTCGTCTCGTCCAGACCCGGCATCGATAACAACCGTGCCGTGTCCCGCCGCAGTGATCTTCACTCTGGCGGTTTCCTTTCTAGCCCAAATCGTCGCCGCAGACTTTTCGTTGATGCTAATGGTATGCCTGCGGCCGATGGCGATCCACGCTCCGATGCCACCTTCTCGAATATCCACCCAGATACCTCTGAGGCCGAGGCCTTGGGCGGTAGCTCAACCCGTGTGATTTGGGGTACCAACATATCCATCCAGGATTCTATGTCCGCATTCAAGAACTTTCTCTACAACTTCCAAACAAAATACCGTCTGTGGGCAGAGGGCGCAACCGAGGATGAGACTCGTATAATGGGTGAGTCCGCGGAGGAACGGGAATACATCAGCATGTTGAGCACTATGCGGCAACTTGGAGTGACCAGCTTGAACTTGGATGCGAAGAACCTGAAGGCGTACCCGTCAACACTCAAGCTATGGCATCAGTTGCATGCCTATCCTCAGGAGATCATTCCATTGATGGATCAGACAGTGAAGGATGTGATGGTGGAGCTTGCGATCAAGGAGATGGAGCGCCTGCGGGCTCAGAATCAACGAAACCAGAATCATAACAGAGGCTTGAGCTCTGGTCCTGCTGTTCCCAGCTCTGATGCACTGAGTGAGACGGGCCGAATGCCGCAGAACGAGATCCCCGATCTTGTCGGTGAAGTGGAAACCAAAGCATTCAAAGTTCTGCCTTTTGGTCTCGATTCGACTGTGAACATGAGAGACCTCGATCCTGCAGGTATGAATTGCGATCCTTTTTCGGTTTGGCATCTTGTCTAATTTTCCTTCAGACATGGATAAACTGGTAAGCATCAAGGGCTTGGTCATTCGGACGACACCCATCATTCCGGATATGAAAGAAGGTACGATAGTTCTCCTTGATGTCCTTCTAGATTAGATTATCGTAACTGACTGATCTTTCCAGCTTTCTTCCGTTGCCAAGTCTGCAACCACGGTGTCCAGGTCGACATTGATCGTGGAAAGATTGCGGAACCCACCGAGTGCCCACGTCCCGTGTGTAAGGAGCGGAACTCGATGCAACTCATCCATAACCGCTGCGTATTTGCGGACAAACAGGTCATCAAGTTGCAGGAAACACCTGACAGCATTCCCGATGGACAGACTCCTCACTCGGTTTCGCTTTGCGTGTATGATGAGCTGGTGGATGTCTGCAAGGCTGGTGATCGGGTCGAAGTGACTGGTATTTTCCGATGCAACCCTGTACGCATCAATCCTCGCCAGCGTACGCAGAAGTCTCTGTTCAAAACGTACGTAGATGTTCTTCATGTTCAGAAGATCGATCGCAAGAAGTTGGGTATCGACGTTTCGACCATCGAGCAGGAGCTCTCGGAACAGGCTGCTGGGGATGCAGAACAGACACGCAGGCTCACTGCGGAGGAGGAAGAGAAGATTAAGCGAACTGCCACCAGACCTGATCTGTACGAGCTTCTCGCTCGGTCTTTGGCCCCCAGCATCTATGAGATGGACGACGTGAAGAAGGGAATCCTGCTGCAGTTGTTTGGAGGCACCAACAAGACCTTCCAGAAGGGTGGTAACCCGCGATACCGTGGTGATATCAATGTACTTCTCTGTGGTGACCCATCCACATCCAAGTCCCAGCTTCTTCGTTACGTCCACAAGATTGCCCCTCGCGGTGTGTACACCAGCGGCAAGGGCTCTTCAGCTGTCGGTCTTACGGCGTACGTCACCCGCGATCCTGAAACCCGCCAGATGGTCCTCGAATCGGGTGCCTTGGTTCTCTCAGACGGCGGTATCTGTTGCATTGACGAGTTCGACAAGATGAATGAATCCACTCGGTCCGTCCTGCACGAAGTCATGGAACAACAGACAGTTTCTATCGCTAAGGCAGGCATTATTACCACTTTGAACGCTAGAACCAGCATCCTGGCTTCCGCCAATCCGATCGGTAGCAGGTACAATCCCAACTTGCCCGTTCCCCAGAATATTGACCTTCCCCCTACCTTGCTGTCCCGATTCGACTTGGTATACCTTGTGCTGGACCGAGTGGACGAGCAGGAAGATCGTCGGCTCGCCAAGCATCTTGTCAATATGTACCTGGAAGACAGGCCCGAGAATGCTGCCGAGGAAGAGATCTTGGTAAGTCCTTTCCCCGGCGACCTGACAGGTCCTCGAGCCCTAACTGACTGTTTATGTACTGCAGCCCATCGAATTCCTTACTGCTTACATCACCTACGCCAAGACCAAAGTCCATCCAGTGCTCACTCCCGCCGCCGGTAAGGCCTTGTCGGATGCCTACGTTAACATGCGTAAGCTTGGAGATGACATCCGGTCTTCTGACCGCCGCATCACTGCTACCACTCGTCAACTGGAGTCGATGATCCGACTGTCGGAAGCGCATGCCCGTATGCGGCTGTCGCCCGAGGTCACGGCGGATGATGTGGAGGAAGCCGTGCGTCTGATCCGCTCCGCCATCAAGCAGGCGGCCACCGACTCTCGGACCGGTCTGATTGACATGAGCTTGTTGACGGAGGGCACTAGTGCCAGCGAGAGACGCGGCAAGGACGCACTCAAGCGCGCCTTGCTGTCTGTGGTGGAGGATCTGTGCAGCAGCGGCGGTGCGGCTCGCTGGGCCGAGGTCTTCAAGGTCTTAAGCGAGAACAGCAGCACTGAGGTCGACGGGAGCCAGTTTGCGGATGCCGTTCGAGCGCTGGAGACTGAGGGAGTCGTGAGTGTTGTTGGCGAGGGTGCGCGAAGGAGTATCCGGCGCATTGGGGGCACTCTTCTGTAGGCCAGCTCTCTAGAAAGGAGGATGGGATGATGAGACATGATGGAATGGTCTTCTACAAATAACTTCTACTGGTATCTACTTGATTTGACTGCATGTTCTCGGGTTATCTGGCGATGGATGATGATGGTGTTGGGTGTTTGGGCTGTTACTGTGGCATAATATGGATCACTTTGCACATGAATATTGAGACTCCCACTTTGGGCCTGGTTGACACAATCAGCGTCTTTACAGTTCCAGAGTAGAAGGCATGGTGTAGTGATTGTTCTGCTGTAGACTACCTCTATATTTGATGCTGTCTAATATATTCCAAGTAGGTAGATGTACTCCGTATCGGGCCATACGCTCCGTAATGACGCCAGTCCACATGCGGTAATAAATCCTTCGGAGTGGTGCCGCACTAGCAGCGCACATGTTGCAACAGAAGAAAGTGAGAGGCCAGACTGTGAGCATCCTTCGACCCATAAATCAAGCTATACTAGTGCGCGACATTGGTGTCAGTCCACTTACTGCCCGAGCAATTAAGCGTAATTTATCCCAATGGTTCTTGAAGAAATCCGCTAAGAGACGCAGTATGGAAGCTTCCACTGCAGGGGAAAAACAATTATAAGCTGGCAGGAGGCTGAGCATGCATTCATCGAGTAAACTAACTTCAATAAATTTTAATTCCCAAGGTTCGTGGTTACAATACGTACAGCACGATGCTAGCAGGCTTGGCATATGACGCTGGAAGTTGTCGGTGGGTGGGCTAGACTAGGGACTGAGCTTGAGCTGGTTACTGGTTAGGTCTCGGAACAGCTAAAGTCTGGACGTCAAACTAAGATACCACCGGCCCAGTTCTCTCTCGATTTATCCGCTATCTTTTTACCTTGGGTATTGTTGTAGCCCATCGATCAATCTCAACCAAGCGAAGGTCAATTTCTTCTTGTCCCTCTTCCTGCCTCGATTTCTTTTTCTGTATCTGGGAATGCCGGCCATCTCCCGCGCTGTCTGAACCGTCCATCCCCACCAACCACCATCGCGACGCTACTCAGATTCCTCTCAATTCAACCTCACTGTTACGATCCAGCTCAGTTCGAATAGCGCCATTCGTGCTACTCGCCCATCATGAAGTAAGTGACTTTCTCGTCGATCAATGCTCTCGGGCCCTCATTGACCGTCTCCGCCTTCCTCAAGGTTCGGAACACATCTCCGATCGTCCATGATCAAAGAGTACTACTGGTACTACATCGCCTACGAAGACCTGAAGAAAGCCCTCAAGACCGACTACGTCACCGAGCCGACGCCCGAAAACCCCAAACCCGAGCGCAAGCCATGGACAGAAGACCACGAAAAGCGCTTCGTGGCGCTGCTGGAGAGCGAGCTGGACAAGGTCTTTAACTTCCAGAAGCTCAAGAGCGAGGAGATTGTGCGGCGCATCCAGGCCAGCGAGAAGGAGGTGGCTGATGTTATCTCGCGACTGGATAATGCCAATAATGCGAGGAGGCAGAGCCTGCGACCTTCGCAGCCGCCGCCCTCGGATGAGGATTTCCTGCTGCTGGAGCAGGTGCTGAGTGACATCATTGCCGATGTGCACGATCTGGCCAAGTTTACACAACTGAATTATACAGGGTTTCAGAAGATTATCAAGAAGCATGATGTGCGTCTTGCAGCATTTTTTCATTTTTTTAGTTTTTGCTGCAACTTCCAAGAGGCTAATGTTTTGTGTTAGAAACAAACGGGGTGGCATCTCAAGCCTGTTTTCGCCGCCCGACTCAAAGCCAAGCCCTTCTTCAAGGACAACTACGATGCTTTCGTGGTGAAGCTGTCAAAGCTCTACGATCTGGTCCGCACGAAGGGTAACCCCGTCAAGGGAGATTCCGCGGCTGGTGGCTCACAGCAGAACTTTGTCCGCCAGACTACCAAATATTGGGTTCATCCCGACAACATCACCGAATTGAAGCTGATCATTCTGAAGGTATGCAAAGCTTTTATCCTTATGAGTATCTGCTCTCCAAACTGACTATGACAGCACCTTCCCGTCCTTGTCTTCAATCCCAACAAGGAGTTTGAAGAAAAGGATGCCGCCATCTCATCCATTTATTTTGACAACACCGACACATGGGAGCTATACGAGGGTCGTCTGAAAAAGACTGAAGGAGCAGAGGCCATTCGGCTTCGTTGGTATGGCGGGATGGAAAGCGATCAGATTTTCGTCGAGCGAAAGACGCATCGTGAAGACTGGACCGGTGAAAAGTCGGTCAAGGCGCGTTTCTCGCTCAAGGAAAAGCATGTCAACGCCTATTTGTCTGGTCGCATGACAGTCGAGAGCATTTTTGAGAAGATGCGTAAAGACGGAAAGAAGAGCGAACAGGAAATCGCCGACCTGGAACAGTTGGCGCGCGAAATCCAGTACCGGGTCATCACACGTCGGCTGGAACCTGTTACTCGGACCTTCTACCATCGCACAGCTTTCCAGCTTCCGGGTGATGCTCGAGTACGAATTTCTCTGGATACGGAGCTGACCATGACACGAGAGGATAACCTGGACGGCCGGCAGCGCTCAGGCAACAACTGGCGCCGCATGGACATAGGTGTGGATTGGCCTTTCCCGCAATTGCCGCCCGAGGATATCGAGCGATTCCCTTATGCAGTGCTGGAAGTCAAGCTGCAAACGCAAGCTGGTCAAGAGCCGCCCCAGTGGATTCGAGAGTTGACCGCCAGTCACCTGGTCGAAGCGGTCCCGAAATTCAGCAAGTTCATTCATGGAACTGCCACGTTGTTCCCCGATCGCATCCACCTTCTTCCCTTCTGGATGCCCCAGATGGACGTGGACATTAGGAAGCCCGCTACGCGTAGATTCGGTATCACCCGGCCGCCCGCCAGCACTTCTCTTTCCGCCAATGAAACGCCAGAAGACGACGATTCGGACGAGGACGAGTCGGACGAGGCGCAGGCGCGTGCCAGGGCCGCCGCACGCGATGCACAGCACTCTGTGACCGAGGCCGACCAGAATGATCTGTTCGAAGAGACAGACGGGAATGCTCTGGACATCGAGGAGCGCATCGCTGCCCAGCCGCTCCCCGGCGACGAAGATTATCCATTATACGATTCGGACGAGGAATCCATCGACTCTGACGAACTAGAAGAAGCACGAAGGATTGGAGGCGGCTACTACTACCAGAAGCTGATCGAGTACTACATTCATCGCATGGGCCAAGCACTGATCAACGGGCTCAAGGCCATTGCGCCTGGACCGCGGCCCACAAGCCTGCCCGAACCCGAACAGAGGGGCATCGCCGTCATGGGCAACAAACGCACAGTCAAGCGATTCGTCGCTCCCAAGGGTAAACGTAAGTCTTCTCGTCCAATCTCTTCCGTCACGTCAAGTCTCACGCATACAGGCATCCACGTCCCCATCCGCGTCGAACCCAAGGTCTACTTCGCCGCCGAGCGTACCTTCCTCTCCTGGCTGGAATTCTCCATCCTCCTCGGCACCATCGCTGCCACTCTGCTCAACTTCGGCAACGACTACATCACCTTCGCTTCCTCGTGGGCGTTTACCGTCCTCGCCGCCATGGCCCTCGTCTACAGTCTCGTGCTGTACATCTGGCGTGTCGACAAGATCCGCAAGCGCCGCGACGTCAAACGAGTCTACTATGAGAAATGGGGTCCCACGGTTGTCGGGATTGGCCTTGTGGCTGTGATGCTGGTGAACTTTGGTCTGAGGGTCCGTCAGACCGGCTTTGCCTCTCGGGATGGAGACCAGGGTTTCGGTCATGGACGGGGATCAGCCGGCGGAGAACTCTAGTCTGAATTCTTCGCTCTAGTGTACGATTGTTATGCTTGTACGTGAGCAGTTGGCTGGCTTTCCTTTCGTGTGTTGTAGTATTATCGTGATTCACGAACTGGACTCGACGAATGGAATGGATAAATATGTGCTTTGTGGTCGCTACCTGAAGCTAAGCTATACAGTATCTACCAGATTAAGGTACATAATGTTCCTCTAGTTATAATTCACAACCGGGACAACGGTGTCCTTCAGACTGACCGCGTGGGGGTTACTCTTCTCTACGCCGGAGTACTTGTTAATCCAGCCGAAGACCTGCTGGTGCCACACGAGGCTGTTCTCGGGTTTGACGACCCTGCACAACATCGTTAGTCAACTCCAAATGACATGTATATAGACAAGCGAGAGACTCACCAGTGATCCTCATCCGGGAAGTTCAAGAAACGACTCGGCACGCCGCGCTCCTGCAGCACGTTGAAGAGCGATAGCCCCTCCGCGACGGGGAGCCGGTAGTCCTTGTCGCTGTGGATGACGAGCATGGGGGTATCGAACTGGAGGATGCGCTCCGGGGCGGACGGGTCCCAGCGGCGGTAGTTGTCGCGGGCGCCCCAGAAGGTTCCGTTGAACTTTGTAGACAGTTAGCGAGCTTGTTATGAAACATCATGTGAGGGGCTGCCGCTGCTTACCTCGTGCTGCATGAACCACAGCTCATCAGTCGAGACCTTGGCGTCCGCGACGAATGTCCCGTCGTGGCTGACCAGGGCCTTGAATTTCCGGCCCAGAGGGCTACCCTGGATCCAGTTGATCATGAAACCGCCGTAGCTGGCGCCTGCGGCGACGCCATGGTCGGTGTCGACGTAGTCGAGGTTCTTGTGGATGTATTCCCAGCATTTGACGAGGTCGTCGTAGGGGGCGCCGCCTTTTTTTTTTTTTGTTAGACTTGCTTGTCCAAAGGGGGGTTAGATAAAGGGGGCTGCTCACCCCAGTTGTTCTGGATGGCGTCCGTGAGGGCTTGGCCGAATCCAGTACTGCCTGTCGGGTTGGGTGCAACCACGACATAGCCCTGGTCGGCCCAGGTCTTGGGGTTCCATCTCGTGCTCCAGCCATCGGCCCAGTTGCCTTGGGGTCCGCCGTGGATGTAGAAGACCAGAGGGTACTTCTTTGACTTGTCGAAGTTCTCGGGGTAGACGATCCAGGCGTGAATCTGTGTTTCTGTAAGTCACGAGGATCAAATGTCAGTAGGACGGGAACGTACATCGGTGAAGTTGCCCTTGTAGTAGAACTCGCTGATGTCGGAAGGACCGAGTCCCTTGAGCTCGGGATCAATCTTATTGGCAGAGGCAATGGTCTTGATCACCCCCTTCTCCGGGTTAGCAGTGTAGACGTTCCAGTTCGTCCAGATGGCGCTGCCAGTTACGAGCAGACTGGAGTCGGGCAGGAAGTAGTACGAGGACACCGAACCACCGTCGGTAAAGTTCTTGGGCTTGTAGTCATCCTTTGCGTTGACGGGGAGAGAGAAGAGTCTCGTGCGACCCTTGTCTTCACTTCCGACGATCAGTGTCTTGCCGTCGGCGGTCCACTTGACGCTCTCGGGGGAACGATCCCAGTCTCCGGCGACACTGGGAATGGTCTTCTTCGAGTCGAGAGAGTAGACGTACAGGACTCGACGGTCGGATTCGTACGACTCGTCTCTCATCTGGAAGTAGGCGATTTTGTCGCTGTTGGGGGAGAACACGGGGTTGCTTGAATCACCCTTGATGCACTTAGGGGTGCCGGGGCTGTCGGGGCCATTGATGGGATGGGCTTTTTCCGAGGCATCATGGGGGACAAGGTAAATGTAGGATGTGGTGAAATTGGCCTTGGGAAGCTCAGGAGCCTTGCTCTTGAAAGCGACCCATTTGCCATCGGGGGAG
Source organism: Aspergillus pseudoviridinutans (assembly GCF_018340605.1). Classification (NCBI taxonomy): domain Eukaryota; kingdom Fungi; phylum Ascomycota; class Eurotiomycetes; order Eurotiales; family Aspergillaceae; genus Aspergillus; species Aspergillus pseudoviridinutans. Next base: position 1,264,723 of record NW_025091285.1, on the reverse strand, counting down.
AGGTCATAGTCGGACGCTCCACCGAACGGCGGGTAGGGGCTCTCGGCATTCTTGACGGGAGAAACCAGGTTCTTGAGTTCTCCGTCCAAGCTGTAGCCCTTCTTTCCATCGCCCTTCTTCAGAGTGCCGGAGAAGACTGCGTTGAAGGTGGTGCTGAGGTAGTAATCCCAGTGGCGCACATAGATGCTATCGTAGATGCGAGCAGAGCTCAGAGGAGCGGCAGCCAGCTCTTCGTTGTACGCGGTTCCATTCGGATACGATTGGCCGTTCGCTACGAAATGAATGTCGCCAGACTTGGTCTTGGTGGTCTTCAAACCTGAGAACGAAGCCGGCAGAGAGGCTGCCTTGTATCTACAAGATGTCAGTTAGCTAGCCTTCAAAACGAGATGACAGGAAGGCGTATATACCCGTTGGCAAAGCTCGAGGCCTGAGTCACCCACAGCTCAACACCGCCGGGGATGTCTGCATTGGTGCCATTGATGTAGAGAATCGAGTCGTCGGAGCCCAACCAGACAATCTCGGACACACTGCTGTCATTGGTGAGGACCTTGGTTTGACCAGTGTTCAGGTCCAGCAGACTCCACCACGAGGTCCGTTTGTGTGTTTTAAAGGAGTATTGCGACGTCGAAAAGACCGCAACTTTCTGTGAGCCTGTCAGCTAATATCCTTATACGACCAGCAATTGTAGCCTCGGACTTACACCAGATGGGTCAGGAATAGCTTCAGACCTCCGTGGAGCAGTGATTAACTGCCTGTGAATCAATGGTTCATTAGAATCGCTGCTCGAAGCCGTAGCCTTCTCAAGTGTCAACAATCCCACTCACTCAGGCGTAAGAGCCAGTGCGGTCGATGCCGCAGCGGCAATAGAGAGCCAGCGAAAAGCTCCCATGATGGACTCGGTTCTCAATCAACAAAGAAACCTTTTCTTGAGAGATGGATCACAATCCGAGCTGGGGTGCTGACGAGGAGCAATTTATGTATTCCCTTACTTGCCCCGGCCACCTCCGCACTTTGCCCTGCATCGAAAATCATAATAATAATAATAAGCTGTAATCATAATCAGTCATCGACAAATTAATGACCATTAATTTCCCCCAGCATTGACCATGAGGCATCCACGTTCCTTGGGCCATGATCCCTGAGGACCTGCCTGATAAGGGTAGAGGCTACTATCACCACTAAACTGCTCTCAGCAATGATAAACACGTCACATCCATGGATGCTCGTATGGAGCCCATTCGGCACGCTAGGAATGGGCCTCGGACAGCTTAGCCTGCTTCTCGAGGGCGGAAAGCGCAGGAACTCAGGGCGTTCTTGGACGGTGTCTCGGTCCCCACAGTCTTGGGTTACAATGCCAAGCATCGTCGAAGCATTTGGACGCGAGATGGCGCCATTCGTTCACAAAGAATCCTGATATTGTCCGTCAATCTGCAGGATGTCAGCAATTAGGTAGGCTGGGCTTCTGTCAGCGTTGCCGATGATAGCCATGCTATTATGATGTTGGAGCAATATCGTCACTAATCGCCAATGAATAACCAGCCGAGTTCCCGTGTTATTGACGGGAAGACCAATCGAGCGAGCATGAGTGTGTGTTCCTTGGCTCTTTGTTCCTGCGAGCTATGACATTGATTGGACCAGTACACTAATGGCCTAAGAGGATGCCGATGGTCTTGGTTCCCCAAGGTGGATATCGAGATAATTGGCCTACTGATGATGGTTGGTTCATAGAGTCGATGGGGACAGAGTCATAACAGAGAAGGAAGAATCTCCGACGGGAGCCCACTCGCCAAGACATTTAGATGATGACCAGCCACGCTCGGCCTCGTTTTTGCCAGTATCTAACTATCTACCACTGATAACACCGGCCTGTGAGTCTGCCGCTCATTGGCTACATCGCGTGGAGTGAGACAGTGAGAAAATAGCTATACATCGCTGCTGTAGCTCAGCGAATTGCGAAATAATTTATAGCATTATGCAATAGAGCCACTAATGGCTACTTCGATTCAGACCATGCCAACACGTACCGACTATCCTACAGAGAGATAGACAGGCGCCGTTCAATACTCAAAGTCATCATCCACGCCTCCTTTGCCTGTGTTTTCTTTCAGGACGGCCTCTTGCTTCCGATACATCTCCGCCACTGCCCTCGTAGTCGTGGCCTGCTCGGGCTTCTTGTCATCGCGTGATTTGATGAACCGCGGAAAGCGAAGAGAAACGCCCTTACCACCGCCCGTGGTTCCCACGAACTCATCGGCGGCAGCCTTATACCGAGGGCTCAGTGTCAGATCCGCCGTCTTCACCTCCCAGACCAACCGTGGTTCAAACCACACGTCGGGTTGATCCTTGGGAACATTGGAATGCGAGTAGAACGGTTTGGGCCGGTCTATCGTTAGAGGCGAGAGTTCTTTATAGAGCTCTTCCAGAAGCGCTTCTGAGAACCCTGTGCCAATGTTGCAAATCGTCTCGTAAGTCTGTGTGCTTGTATTGTACGCAGCCAGCAGGAAAGCTCCGTAGACAGACGTCCGCTTGCCCCGACCATGGTAAGCACCAAGTACAACAAGGTCAAGGGAGTCTCCAACGCCTGCAAGGTAATCCTTCTTGACCTGATAGATGTCAGCTGGGTCACAATCTGGATAGACGTAGGGATAACGAGGCATACCTTTAGCCAATTCCGACTTCGTTTGCTGGGCTCGTAGCCACTCTCTTCCGTATCCAACATCTTCACCATCAGCCCTTCACATGACGCCTTCACACTCTCGTCCAGCAGATTCTGAATCTCTTCCAGATCATTCGTATCGCCATGCTGAGCGAATTGGAATTCGCCCTCGACAACCTCAAATGACTTGTGCAGAAGCTCGCGACGTTCGCGTAGCGTCTTCTTAACAGTAGCCTAACCACAAGTCAGTCTTGAAGATTTAGTACGAGTAGATTAGCGGAAACTCACTTCGCCATTCAAAAACAAAAGATCAAATGCAAAAATGCAAACTTTGACCTTGACATCCTCTGCTTTGACATCCTTCCGCTTACGAGTCATAAGCTGTTGGAATGGTAGAACCTTCTTGTTCACCGTGTCCCAAGCCACCGTCTCGCAGTCCAAGACAAAGCTCTTCACTCCGTCCTTGACCCAAGTTTCGAGTTTGGCCAGCACATCAGGATACTTCTTCGACAAGTCTTCCGAGTTTCGTGAGAAAATCGCACTAAGGCCCTTGGAGTCTTTTTGCAGGGTAGCTTTCGCCCCAGGGTAGTGGTGAACCACATCGGGTGCAACGTAATGGATCTGAGCTCGCTCGCCATCATACTTGTACTCGCAGGTGAAGTCCTTCCCTTCGAATCGGTTGAGCACCTCGGTGATAGACTTTGTAGGTTTGGCAAGCATGGGCTTGATGGGAATTCCCGGTTGTAGCTTGCAGACCTTGGGTAAGTTGAACAGGCCATGCTCGAGCATTGCAGGGATGATGACTTCGTAAGCGGGTAGCTCACTGTATACCGTCTTTAGGACAGCCTCGCCCTGCGCCATCTTCTCAGGAGAAGGTGTCTTTTCGCCTCTGACAGCAGCCTCATGGGCCACCACCGCTTGAGCAAGGGCCACGAGGACGGTCTTTTCTGCCAAGCCAAGTCTCAACTTGCCCTCCAGGAATCGGAMGATGAACTTGGCTTCGCTGGCGCCTCCTTTGTCCTTTGTAATGTCCACGCCCTTGCCACCTTTGCCTGCCGTTGCCGCATCGGCCGCGGAAAGAAGCTTCTTGATCGCCGAGATCTTCTTATCTTGAGATCCCTGTCCCTGGATTTTGGCAATAGCGATCAGACCTTCATGCACCCCTCTGACGGTCAAGGGCTTAGGTTTGAACATGGTGGGCTGGTTTGATCGACTCTTGGCAGCTACCAAGCCCAAATCGCCAATCTCATGTTGATCTGCTTTGATCACAGCCAGACTACGCCCTGTACTTTCCCCGATTGCCTTCATGATGAACGATTCGCCAATACCCAACTCTATTCCGGCATAGTCTGCGGCTAACTTGTTGATCATCAGTTGAACCGTGGGAAGAAGGTCTTGCGGTGTCAAACGGAGGACTTGGCGGAGGAAGAGAGAGCAATGGGCCAGAATGATCAGTCGCTTCGTGGTCATCTCGATGAGAGAAAAGGTGGTGCAGAGAGCTGCGTAGGGAACCGGTTCACCAGGCTTCCAGTCAGGATACGGTTCCGTGCCGGTCGCTTTCAATGTGGCCTGCACCTTTTCCATCGTCTTCTTCATCACTTCGGGCTTTTCGTCTTCTTCGTCCTCTTCGCTAGCGGTCTCGACCTCTTCTTCTTCTTCCGAAGGCTCCATTTCTTTCTCTGGTGTTTCCTCGCCGGATGCCTTGTTCACGATGGCAGGTGGCGAGCTTTCCTTGGCCTCGGCCTTGCGAGCTTTAGAGCTCTTTGGTGACGGCGACTTTTTTCGTCTGGCGGGAGCCGCTTCGGCCCCTCGTGAGCTCTTCCGACGTCTTTTCTGTACTGGTTGAACATCCGAGTCACTTTCCTCATCGCTGCTCTTTTCTCGTTTGAGAGACTTGGAGCCTGGAGAACCGTTCGTATGGGGTACCTCTGTCTCCGGCAAATGCTCCATTTTTACATCTTCGCCATTTGTCGGCTCTGGCTTCGCTTCAGTGATAGTTGACGGTTCCTCAGTTTTCGCTTGTTCGTCGACAACATCGCTCTTCTTATCCTTCTTGTTCGAGAATGACAGAGTCGTTTGTTTCTTAGGTGCGGTCTTCGACCCCTCTGCATTGGAGCCGAAGAATCGCCTATGTGGTGCAGACCATATTCGTCAGCACAGTCAAGTTGTGTAAGAATTCGCCATGCGGAGTGATAGGTCCATCTAAACAACGCACCCGAGGGTCAATTGAGAGTCTCGAACATACCCCAACGTAGCTTGTTTCCTACCCTTAGAATCTGCCATTGCAGAGCGCGTAGTAATAGCCAAAGAGCGATAAGTGGTGGAAATGAGCGGAGAAGTGGCTCCAGACAAGAACACGGGTCTGCTGTAACCAGTGAAGCTCCGCAGTGAAGTGCGATATGGATTTCTACCTTTTGCAGTAAAGGCGACAGGTCCGCGGCAATAATGCGATAGAGGCGCAATTGATGCGGAGATGCGGAGACTGGTCATAGGTGTCACAGCGACACTTTCAAAGACTTGCGCAATTCGACATCAGTTAATTTTCAAAAGCAGGATATCATACAGTCAAGGAGCTTAAAGGCTATTAAATAGACCCCAGTATGCCTTGAGCTCTTGATTGTACAATTAAGGCAGCAACCTCTGCCAGCAGCAGGCAGCCTTTCGCGGGAACGCGACGTGTAGTGACGCGAGACAGGCAGAGATCACGTGCTCTATCATGATACCTCAGTGATGCTACACCAGGAACCCTACATCGCAATTAGAAGGTTTCAAATGGTCAAAAATTGATTACAGATGACTATAATTATCGCACCAAGTAAGATTACTCGAGGGCGCAGATGTTCTGCTATATGCGTCTTTTAATTGACTCGATGCATCATCTGTATCGTGCTACAAGGCAAACATTGCAAACTGTATCGTACACACCGCCTGTGAATGGGCGGCAGAAAATGCGGGCAGCAGGCGGAGAAGCAAAGAAACAAGAGGTACGAGAAGCATACACTCATTCGCACAGCTTAGCAACTCACTTGAACTTTCTCTAGTTATCCGCTGCGTGACGAGCAGTCGACTTCATATGCTCTGTCTTCTCTATATATACTGCGACAAACCGGATGGCTTAGACGCTATTCAACCTTTGTCAATCGGCTTCGAGCTGTAGCTGGGCCTGATGGAGACCCTCCGGCAGGAGTCATTTAAAAAGGTAACCGACTGGTAGGATGATACATGGTAGAATGCTAATCCCTTTTTGTAGCTGCGTGCTCCCTGTGTCGAGCTGAGCTCAGTCGGTCTTGGCTTCCGTGGACGTCAGAATAACCCCAGCGATGTTTTCCAAGCCCTCAGTCCGGTCTACAACGTCCTCGCCCAACTCGCCGATAAAGATGCTCTGGACGAGAAGCTAGCGGAATATGCCTTTTTCCCTCTCTCCCATATCTTCAACGAGACCCAGAGACTTCCTGCGCGGACATTGGAACTAGCTGTTAATTGCCTAGGGATTTTGATTGCGAAAGGATGGCGCCGACGCCTGTCCCCTCAATTGGGCAAGCAGCTCATAATACTGCTAACCTTGATCGTGGGCGGTGCGCCAAATCAAGCCAGTGGAGGCCAGTCTCTACATTCGCAGCCCGCGGAGCTGGGTATCGCTTGTTTCAATTGCTTCGCGGCTATATTCAATGTTTTGGAAGGGCCAGTGGCAGAGCAGACAATCTATCATGAGATCGGTACAGCCACTATCGTTGACCAGGCTGTGTACATTCTCCTCGAAGGAGTGTCAGATGGACCATCGGACGAATTCTGTGTGGCTGCAGCAGAGGCACTTCGGGCTCTGTTCGATCGTGTCACCGATCGAGTAGTTCTAGCCAGTATCATGCCGCGGACGGTGTCAGCTCTGACAAAGGTCTTGAAGCCGACGACTCAGATACGCCGCTCTTTCAGGGTACTCTCAATATGTCTACAGATTCTTACTAATTTACTCCGAAATGTCTTGAACGACCAAGTCGCGAGTTCAGTCACGGAAGAGCCGCACAAATCCCAGCAAGCGGACAACCAGCGAGCAGACGACAGGGTAGTCCTGGATGGATCTTGGTTGAAAGCGACGACTACGCAGATCCGGCTGGCTCTCGCAAACGTAATTCAGATAAGGCGCCATGAACGGCAGGAGGTGCAGGCTGCGCTTATGGACCTCTGCTCGATGGTCATAGAGGACTGTTCGGCTACGCTCCACGATTCGATACCTCTCATGGTAGAAACGATTGTCATTCTGTCCATATCAGAAGATCAATCACCCAATAACGCCTACACTACTCTGAAGCATCTTGCTACCACATATCCCGTTGTATTGGATACTCTCAAGGACTCGCTTCACACCTGGGTCACTGCCTTTCCAAGGACTATGCAAGGCAATGATGAGACGGCGAAGCAATGGGGAATCAAGCAGATATCCACTGCCTTCCAGGTACTTTCCCAGGTTCAGTCGGAATCTGATATTCTCACGAGTGCTCTCGCATCAGGCTTGTGCGATAGCGTTGCTGCTGCTGTCAACCAAGCCTCCAGGAATCCTCAGCCGGTGAATCAAGACGTGGTTGAGAACCTAAGCCTGGATGTGCTGCATCGAGACAATCGGTCATTGACATTTTCCTCTGTACTTCTGGGCCACCGCAGCCAGCAGCAGACTCTCAAGGATCTCCAATCGATGATTGTTCGTCTCAATAGCTCGGAGTCTGGAAGTGAGATTACCCGGTTCATCATCGGTCAAATGCACCGTGCCTCTGGAGATGCAGTGGTGGCTCCGTTCTGGTTGGCCCTGAACTTTTTAAAAACTGGTTCGCATCTCACGGGCATCCTCGACGATTTCATATCTCTGGATCACATAGAAATATCGGTCCAGAGTCTAAGCAGTAAGGCCATGATCGAGGAGCTATATTATTACTCGTTGCCTCTTCTAGACCAACCACTGGCGGAGACCTCCAGGGATTGGCGAATTTCTGCTCTCGCGCTGGAAGCGGTTGCTCTTCAAGCACAGCAACTCGGAGAGGCATTCCGCCCGGAGCTAATGGATGCGCTATATCCTGTTCTCCAGCTGCTCGCGTCAAACAACTCTAATCTTCAGAGGCATGCTATGGTATGTCTTGACATACTCACCAACTCTTGCAAGTACGAGGATACCAGCACCATGATCATTAAAAACGTCGACTATCTGGTGAACTCAGTGGGATTGAAACTGAATACCTTTGATGTCTCACCCTACCCGCCGCAAGTCCTCTTCATGATGGTGAAACTGTGTGGTGCTCGACTGATTCCCTATTTGGATGACTTGGTTGACTCAATGTTTGGTATTCTGGATATGTACCATGGATACCCCAGACTTGTGGAAACGATGTTCAAGACCTTGGCTGCCATCGTCGAGGAAGGCACAAAAGCCCCGTCACTCCTCGCAATTACCAATGGCGAGGCCAAGGCTGTTGATCATCGCAAGCGGCAATACCAGAGACTGCTTGTATCTACCCTGGCAGAGGATTTGGCTGCCCGTAGAACAAAGCGAGCCAAGTATATGGATGAAGACGTGGAAGACGATGAAGAAAGAGTGTCACATCCGAAACAACCCTGGAAAGCGGAGCCTGAGAAGGCCGAGAGCTTCGACGCTGACAACCTCTCTGATATATTGAACGAGGATGAATCCGAGGAGCCACTTCCTCCACCTCGAGAGCCGGAGGATGAGGAGAAGCCGCTCACTAAATCACACACGATTCTTCTACACATTGTCAAGTCGATACCCTCGCATCTGACTTCTCCTTCGCCTTACCTCCGCCGCTCCTTACTCTCCGTCCTAATTCAAGGCTTCCCAGCCCTGGCGCAGAACGAGAACAGCTTCCTTCCAGTCATAAATGATCTCTGGCCTGCTGTTGCTTCAAAGATCAGCTTTCCATATTCGTTATCCAGCGAGACGTCGTCGAACGCTCTCATGACGAGGGACCCGCCCACGCCGTCTACCAACGCTGTCAACAGCAGTGGCACACGCAGAATCGAGGATTTCGACTTCAAGGAAGAGACATTCGTAAGCACGGCCGCCTTGGAAGCCATAGGAGTCATGTGCAAGACAGCTGGCGACTTCATGGCATCTCGCGTCGAGGCCGAATTCCCTCGCTGGGAGCGAATCTATCGCCGCACATGGGACAAAGTGCGTCAAGACGCAGAGAAAGCACTCGAGCGACGCGCTGCTCACCAATCCAGCAACGCACACTCATCCGAGACACACACGCCACCAGAAACTCAACTCTCCCTACCACTTTCTCATTCTCTATCTTTAGTCATACCCGGCTCCAGCTCCGGTTCCACTGCTGGTGCTCGCGCCTTCACACCACACCATACCCTCTGGCGCGCCCTACTCTCCCTATTTGTCACCCTGCTCAACCACGTTCGTCTCCCGCTATCCATGGGTGACCAAATATGCGAGTTCCTAGCCGACTGGATAACCCTCTATGTCGGCCCGAACTACTACTCCCAATTCCATCTACAAGCTGCCGATTCAGCCTCGGATATACCCGCTGCGCAACGTGCCGAGCTGGAGCCCGTTGAGGCTGCCATTCAGGCCATGGAGACCTGGAATGCGGATCTGACTTGGTTCATCTTCCAGCGGCGAAAGGGCCCGGCAGTCGCGACGCTGAACAAAAGCAATGCGGGTGATGGCGCGCCTATGATCTGCGAGATTCCGGAGAACCCACTGGAATCTTGGTCTTTGCTGGCAAACCGGTTGAAATTCGCCCCAGTGGTGTTCTGATTTGTATGAACAGTGATCATATGTAGATGACTTACCCTACAGGAACAAATCTATGTGACGCCCCTATGAGTAAACTGCACCAAGACAACGCGTTCTGTCAGCCTGTGAGTAGTCTACAATGTGAGGTAGTCTACAATGGGATTATTCTACAATGGAAATTTCTAAAAGAGTGGAATATTGAGAAGAGATATTTGTCATTCATAGTGATGCAGCAATCAGATGAACCTCAAATCAACGAAAGTGTTGAAGACACGATTCGTGGGCACTTGTCAAGTGAATGAGTGTGAATTTAGTAATGACCAAAATTAGCGCATTGTGAAGAAAAAAGCAAGTTCCGAAGACATCCCGAACTTCGCAAATAGCCGAGTAGCCGATTTACCAATCTACTCGTCATCCTCGCTTTCCTCGTCATCGCTCTCAGCATTCTCGAGCCAGTCAAGGAAGGGCTCAGCAGCCTTGCGAACCTTCTTGCTGGTGGAGAGGTCGACGTACTTCTTGCTGGCCTTGGAACCCCATGCCTTCAGCACATCCTCGGAGACAAGATCGTGCTGGTAATAACCCAGGAGGACGGCGGGAACCAGAGAGATCAGCTCAGGGTGATCCTTGCCAAGAAAACGCTCGGTACCGCCGAGGAAGGCCTTCTCGTGGCGCTCAGAAGTGATCATCTTCTTCAGGAAAGCAGCGCGGGCGGGAATCTGCTTGACAATCTTCTCGTTGAAGATGGTCTGGGCAAGGACAGCAACAGTCTTGTGCTTGTTCTCAATGCCGAACTCCTTGGCCTTCATGTAGATATCGACGTCGCTAACGGCAGTGATGTCGCCCTTTTCAGATGCGGTCTCGAGAATCCAGCTGCCAAGCAAATCGTAGGCAGACGGTCCATCAGCCTCTCCGTCTTCATCGCCGTCCTCAAGGACGAGAGAACGCTTCAGGTCATCGGGAAGTTCCTTGGCACGAGCCTTGACGGCCTCCTCAGAAACGTCCACAGCCCATTCGTCGTCTTCAATGTCTTTCTCGGCCGCGAGGGCCTCAGCCTCGGCCTTAATACGGCGGGTGAGTTCATCGTCGCTGTTGGCTTCCAAAGCAAGATCCTCGCCTGAACCGTTGTCGGAGTTGCTATCTCCAGGGCTGACATCCTTGTCACCGTTGGCTCCCTCCTCGGCCTTCTTGTTCTTGCGAGCTCTTCTGGCGGCCTTGTCCTTCTTCCCTCCCTTGGTAGAAGCACGGTCGCGGATAATGAAGGTGCTCAGCTTCAAACGGGGATCAACATCGGTGCGCTGACCACAGGCCTTGCAGTCAAGGATGATCTTATCATCCTTGATGATGACATCCGTTTCAGGATTCTTACATTTCTTGCAAAGCACGAACTTGGAGATGAAGCCATCGAGGTAATCCTGAAGCTTGGCAGCATCGTGGGCGCCGTTGATAATCCAGCGATCATCGGTGGGCTTGGCGTTAGCCTGAGCACCGAGTTCAAATCCGAAGTACTTGATCACATAAGAGGGAGGACGGCTCAAAGACTGAGCGACAGAGTTCAGGTTGACGACCACAGTCTTGATACCGTTACCCTTGCCTTCAATCTTGGACTGGAGGCGCTCCATCTTGTAACGGTAGAAAGGATCGGTGACATCGCGACGAATGTTGACGGTAGCCATTTTGACGGTTGTTGAGGATGATTATTTTTTTTTTTTCACGAAACAGTGAGAACGAGCTGTTTGAAAGCGAAGCGGGAGGGATTATGAACCAGTGATATCTTGAAAAGACAAGACATGCGTAGCGAATTCCTCGACTTTTGAAAAGTATTGGACGGTGGAGAGTTAGAATCGTCCCAAGTAAACGATTTCACACAGCAGATAGAGCAAGCCTGGGGTTCAGCCACAGGACTTTGAATGTATACTACAAGGTTTCAGCTCGGAGCGAAACGTTTGCAGCTTGAGCGGCAGGTGGTGTTCGAAATCTCTGACGCAGGACGAATACATAGACAAGTTCGCGACCGACTCTTTTCTTTGAGTGGCTTTCTCCGGTAGTTGGGAAAGAAACCAACGGATGGTTCTACTGGGAGATGAGAGGCAACTAAAGTCAGACCTCAAACTCGTGGTGGCGGTCGGTTGACGAAAGGACCGTATCAAGAAACTAACCAGAGTGGCTTTTCGATCAAAACGAGAGCTGAAAAACTCGGATACGTTTAACAGCTGAAGCGTGTGGTTTCGACGAGATGACAGCGTTGGAAGCTGGTTGAATTCGATGATGCAGAAGATGCAGATGGATGAGTTGAGAGTGTGTGTGAGAGTGAGTGAGAAGACGAAGAAACCGAAACGAGGAAAGAAGTTTAAGGGCCAAACAGAAAGGCTCGGAGCCGAAGTGCCAAGACTCACTGAGAAAATTTCGGAGGGCTGACTCAGCACTGTTGCCTGCCCACTTTCGGAAGACCGGGATGCGTCTTTCGAGGGCACGTGTTCCTCCTCGTCTTGATGAATGGTCACATGATCAATGTCTTACTCTCCCCTCATTCAGAAACACAGGACGTTCCATCACTATAAGAGTACATGAAAGCAATATGTGGACTAAAGAGTAATTATATTAGGCCTCTGCATCATTTGTGGATTTGTTAACTACCAGTTGATGACTCTGTGGCAAAGCTGTTGTCTGTGGGTGTGTTACTCATCTATATCTGTATCAGCTATAGGGGTCATTGTACAGAATATAGATTGTTCCATTGAGATCAGTAAGCAGTTATTATGGATGATACTCAGTGTCAATGTAGCTCCAGAAACAGAAACTTACTTATGAAGAGCAAGTCTCATGGCTAAATCCAATCTCAATTGCTGAGTTAAACCTCACCGGGTGTCCCCACACGCTGCCAAACGTCATTTGATGCTTCCTCTGACTCTTCCCGAGAGCTCTGGATTAGACCACGGGAGAACCTATACCAGCGATTCCATATTGGTGGATTATTCGCACAAAGTTGTTTTGGGTAAGTGTGCTTCTACATGTACAACTCTTTGTTCTTTGGACTCGTTTGATCTCATATCAATTTCAAAGCCACTCCTGCCCCTCGCCGTTCTATCTGCCGCAAACTTCTGGCTCCTGGCCATATGCTGACAACGGCAATAGAAAATGCCTTTAGATCTATCAGTATACCTGGTCACAGATTCGACCCCAGCCATTCTTAAAGGCCGGGATCTGTGCACTGTGGTAGAAGAAGCCTTGAAAGGAGGTCAGTCAATGTCACACTTGTCTCGCACACTGACGTCTTGTGCTAATGTGTGGCATCAGGTGTGACTATTGTGCAATATAGAGACAAAGCGAGCGACACAGGGGACTTGATCCAAACGGCTAAAAAGCTGCACAAGATCACCAAAGCTTATGGGGTCCCACTGTTGATCAACGATCGCGTAGATGTCGCCCTCGCTGTTGGAGCAGAAGGCGTCCACCTTGGGCAAGACGATATGTGTACGACCCGTGGCCTCAGGTGACCGCTACTGATCCTTACTGATACGGTTTGGTACAGACATCGAGGAGGCGAAAAATCTGCTTCCCGAAGATGCTATCATCGGAATCAGTGCGTCTTCAGTCGAAGAGGCCCAGCGAGCCATCGAGGCGGGTGCCGATTACCTGGGTATCGGAACCATGTTCGCAACGCCGACGTAAGTTGCCATTTGGACGGATGATCTATGGATGACCTTGCCGTGATTTAATCTGACTTGCCAGTAAAACAAATACAAAACACATCCTCGGAACAGCAGGCACTCAGGGGGTCCTTGACGCTATTTCCGACTCGGGTCGAAATGTCGGGACAGTCGCTATCGGCGGTATCAACCTTTCGAACGTCCAGAGGGTGATGTACCAGTCCAAAGCGCCCAGGAAGGGACTGGACGGCGTCGCTATCGTCAGTGCCATCATGGCAGCTGACGACCCGCGCGCTGCGGCCGAGGAATTTGTCAAACGGATCAACAGCCCACCTAGGTTCGCATGGGAACCCAAGGCACCTCGACCGAATGAAGCTGCAGCATTGGTCGAAGAGGTCCCTCAAATCGTTCAGAAGATGGTCAAGGCACACCCTTTGGTCCATAACATGATTAACTACGTTGTGGCCAATTTTGTTGCCAATGTGGCTCTCTCGATGTACGTCCGCATTTGGATCATTGTTGATTTGTCTAACTGGCTTCCAGGGGTGCTTCCCCGATCATGTCCCCATACGGCGAAGAAGCGGTCGACCTGGCCAAATTCGACGGCGCTCTTGTCATCAACATGGGTACCTTGTCGCGCGAAAGTGTACCAAACTACCTCCAAGCGATCAAATCATACAACGAGCGCGGAAACCCTGTGGTCTACGACCCCGTCGGCGCTGCGGCGACCCAGGTCCGGCGCGGGGCAGTCAAGGAGCTTATGAGGGGGGGCTACTTTGATCTTATCAAGGGAAACGAGGGAGAAATCAGACAGGTATCAGGAAGCAGCAATGCAGTCCAGCGCGGTGTGGACAGTGGACCAAGCACTCTTGACGGACAAGAGAAGGCTAGATTGGCCCGCGACCTAGCCAGAAGAGAGCGTACGCTGCACCGTTCTTCAAGCGAGATCCAGTTGCTAACCCTGACAGGAAACGTCGTCCTTATKACTGGCGCTGTCGACTATCTAAGCGATGGCGAGCGTGTGATCGCAGTCGAGAATGGTCATGAATTCCTTGGACAAGTCACCGGCGTACGTCCAATACTCTCGTTTCTTCAATCTCTTGCTAACGCGTCATACAGACTGGCTGTGCCGTGGGAACGGTATCCGGCTGCTTCCTGGCTGCACACCCCTCCGACAAGCTCCTGGCTGTTCTGTCAGGTATCCTCATGTATGAAATTGCGGCGGAGAACGCCGCGTCAAAGGACTATGTCCGGGGACCGGGAAGCTTCGTCCCGGCTTTCCTGGACGAGCTCTATGCCATCCGACAAGCAGCTCTAAAGGGTGACGACAGCTGGTTCTCAGGACGGGCAAAGCTTCACGATATCAAACTATAGCAAGAACAGATAGTGTATATAGATGTATACCCGTTAATAAAAGCTGTGATATTTGCTATACAATTCAGCTGACTTACTCTATAACTACCTGGGAACTATTCGTGTTGAAGCCTGATTTCTCGGGCGAAAAACTTCCCCGCACTAGTCCGGATTCCCCCGCCATCTTCCTCCGCAGCAACCGTTATCGGCCTTTACTTCTCTACTTTTTTTTAACTTATTTCATGATTTTACCACCCGGACTCATAAATCAATTGACATTCTTAACCATCCACTAGCGAAGAAACTCGAGGAGCAGACTAAGCAATCACAATGGCAGCCATCTCACGAGCCTGCCGGATCCGTACGTTCTCCTCGTCCCAACCGACATTCTGAAATGCTAACCACAGGGTACTGTACACAGGCAACCCGGCCTTATTGTACGCCTTCCCCAGATAATCAGAATAACCTCGTACTCACAGTACAAACAGCATCTGCGACCTCCAGGAGAAATTTCGCGCCATCTACGAGTTCCCGAAACTGTACGCCTAGCCTACACCCCCTCCTCCACACGCGAAATGAAACTGACGACGAACAGCATAACAACAACCACCAAACTCCTCAAAGCCTCCTCAGCACTTAACATCCCCGTCTACGTCACAACGCAGAACCGCCCCCGACTAGGCGACATCGTCTCCGAGCTCCAGCCCTACCTCTCTACACCGCTTGTGCGCGCCAACATCGATAAGACGCTTTTCTCGATGATCACGCCGGAACTCGATGCGCTGCTTCCGAACGCGAAGGGCGGGGAGATGCCGCTGGATGTTATCATTGTGGGAATTGAGACGCATATCTGCATTACGCAGACGACGCTGGATCTGCTGGAGCGCGGGCACCGGGTGTATGTGATTGTGGATGGGGTGAGTAGTATGAATAAGGAGGAGAGGGGGGTGGCGCTTGCGCGGCTGCGGGATGCTGGGGCGATCGTGACGAGCAGTGAGGGGATTTTGTTTGAGATTATGGGGGATGCGGGCAGGCCGGAGTTCAAGGCTGTTAGTGGGTTGGTGAGGGAGATGAAAGAGGAGACGAGGGAGGCGATGGAGGTGTTTTCGAAGATTTGAGCTTTTCGTTTTTCCTGTCGTGTCTGGACATGTGGATGGATGGACAAGACCGGAGGTGACACTGCAGGTGCTTAAAGATATATAATTGATTGCTAGTACGGTTGATCATTTTGTCTACATACGGGACCTCACATTCATTCTCCAAAACGCCAGTTCCCTTCGTCCATTCCTGATATAGTTCATTTAGGCATTGTTACAACACGTTTAGGCGGCTGAGGTGAATTAAGCCAGCCAAACGCAGAAGCCCCGCCGATAGGATTCGGAGCCCACTGTTTGCCGGTCCGGCTTTCGTCTGGGGACGCTCGGGACGACGTCGGCTGAGGCGACGCCGAAGCCGCCCCCGCATCAGTACCGGCACCGCTTGACGCTGTTGGCGCTCGTGTAGAAGGCTTGGTCGGCCTTAGAACTTTCATCGTACGGCCCCGAGATGGCTTGCTCGTGCCGGACGATGCCGGGTCCATTTTGGTATCTCGTCTCCATGCACTCCAGACACCTGCCGTTTCAGGCTTGGCGGCTTCATTGGCCTGAAATTCGATCGTCGAGGTGGACTTGCCTGGGTCTTCCTGAGCTTCAGTCACCGGGGATACGTCGTGAGAACCCGATGAATGTGTCTTTTGACTTTCATCTGGCTCTTCGGTGGAGGCTCTTGCGGTGGTTGACGCAGAGGTAGATCGTCGCGATCGACTCGGCTCTCCGATGATCCCGACTCCGGAATCACTGCGCACATCTGTCGGCCCCTTTTCAAAAGCCTGCCTTGTTGACCGTTCAAGGCGCGAGCAATCTGATGCAGTGCAGAGAGACTTGAACACAGAGTCATCCTCTGGCCGCACAAGGGGAATGGAAATCTTGTTCCTTTCGTCATCTACCATGATGATCTTGTCCTGAGAGAACAAAATGTCCGCATTATGCGAGCGGAGCACATCACTTCCGAGGATAATCTGAATGGAATGATCGTTGAGTGCCACATCCCGAACGAGAAAGCGGATGGTGAGAGTAGGAAGCTGAGGAACCGGGCTGTTGGGACGAGACGAGGCCTGGTGAACGCTGGCCTCCGGGAGATACATCGGAAGCTTTATGAACCGTACGCCATCCTCCAGGGTTACAAGATCTTCCAAGCCGAGCTTCTGCACCATCGGATACCCAAGCGTCGAGGCATACGATCCTGAACAAGCAGCAGCATACAGAAGCGAGTCATTCGAAAAATTGGTCGTCAACCAACATCGAATGACACACGGCACAGGGCCAAGGAGGAATAGACCTGGCGGGGGTATCACAGGAGAGCCGCCGACGGATGAGCCCATTATGCGGCTCGTCGTCTCCAGTCCTAGACTATTCGTCCGAGCCGAGTGAAGTGAATGCCCGGAAGAGCTCTGTCGGCCATCAGACCGGTGGGACAGTGAGCGTTCGGTGAGTGGATGGCTTCCCATGCCGCTCCCCGTCCTCAGCGGCAGCTCGCTGGTAGATCGGCTGGCTTGTCCATAGTAACCATGAATAGCACTTTCATCGAACCGAACACTGTTCGCTCGGGACGTCCCTCTTCTCGGCTCGTCTTCGCTCTCGAGACCCATTGTATTAGCCATTCCGTGGTGCTGGCCCTGATCGAACGCTTTAAAAGCGTCAGCGGCGGCGTGAAAGACGGGCTCTTGAAGTAAAAGAGTTAATATCTATGGTACCCTGAGCATAGAAGGCGAGAAACACACCTGTTGAAATGGTACCCCCGATAGAAGTAGGAAACGGTGACAAAGGACCCCAAACACTTCTCAGCTTCGCATCCTCATCCCTCCGTCTTTCCAGTCGTGCAATCCGCTCCGCCTGCTCAAATTGTGCAGCGTGAAGTTCCTTCAACTCCTCAAAGACGCGCCAAATGTCGTCGCGCGAAGCAAAAGGATACTGAGCGTCCATGTCCACGGAGATGGAAACCGGAATGAAGAGGGCTTGACGAGCGGCGAAAGTCGACAGACGGTTCAAGCAGAGAAGAAAAGACCGAATCCTACAATCACAAGCTCGCTTGCCCACGCCAAAGCTTCGTATGTCGTTTCTGCAATACTGCTCGGTTGCCGATCTTGTGTCCAGGTAGTGTCAACCGGCAGCTCGCTTAATCCTCGGACACCTCCTCCCTTGTATGCTGTGAGACGGCCGTAAGGCCGTCCACCTAGTTGCTAGTATCTGATTTTCGTGTACCGCTTGTCAGAACATGCAGTTTTGGTCAAGGGCTCTGTACGGTATAGGCGGATCGTAACGTGGTCAAGTGGGCGGCGTGAAGTCCGACAGAAAAGAGACAGCGGAAGGGATACTGTGTAGGCAACGGCACAGTCAAAGTTAAGCAATTAGCAGAGTAAGTCTCGAAAGGCCTTTGATTCTATTGAGAGACGGTTAGAGCGAGTTGGTCGATTTTTCACGAATGGGATCTACGGTTGAATTGGGGTTTTTCGTAGGCAGAACAGGGCAGTTGGGCGTTGGAGAGAATCGCGTGTGTTTGCAGCGAGCGCTAGGGATTCGCAAGAAAGGAAGCTATAGAGGACTTCGAGAATCTCGAATGATGATATACAGATTTTATCTCGAGAGAGATATGCGTATTAGAACACGAGGTTTGTTATGGATAGAAGACTGATGATGACGGAGTAACGAAGCAAAGGGACGTGGGCAGTGAGGGGATCATAAGTCCGCCATCCATCACTTAAACCGGCAACGATCTAGACCGCTTTTATACTCCTACAGCGGGCACAGCCCATACCTGTACTTCTGACATTTGATCAGAATTATATGACCTATCATTGCTATCGGAACGTTTATATATATATGATAAAGTGCCTTTCTACTGATCCTGCCAGCTCGTGTAAGGTGAATTACCGGATCTGATTCCAGGAGCTCATTGCACCACATCATTTGGGAGCTTCCGTCCACCCGGGAAAGACCATCTCGAGTGCCTCCGGGGCTTGATCCGGCCACTTGGCTCTGATAGTCTTCATTACTTCCTCATACATGAGTCGATACCCGTCGCTGGTCAAATGCAATCCTGTAACATGTCAAGATCAGCACGAGGCGCCACATGAAGGCAATCTGGGATCGAACCATCCGTGAAGAACCTCTGGAGCTTCTCATTGTTAGGGGCGTCTCTTGACCCGATCAACGGTTCTCCCTCTTTCCAACCTGCCGCAGTCATGAAAGCAGTCCAGAGATCTACCACTGCAACCCCTAACGAGGCGGCGACCTCGCGGGCGGCCTCCGAATACAGCTTCGTCTGCTTGACTGTCCTGCTGGGATGAGGTGTGTTCTTTGCGATATCGAATTCTTCCAGTTGGTATTCATTCACCGGTGGCGTGGTCAGGATCAGTATCCTTGGGTTCTGAGCAACTGTCGCTGGGTGCTGGATGATCTTCTTCAGGTTCTCTTTGTAAGTCTCCACTGGGACGTGCTGGTAGTGTCCAGGGACGGCCGCATCATTTGCTCCGAAGAATATTGTCTAGAATGATCAGAGCCACGCCTGCGACTTCAGCGAGTAGGGCGGCATACCATAAACCGAACTGTAGCCGTCTCTCGTTTGGGGAAGAACTTGGGAAAAACTTTGACCGCATGCGCGGTGGTATAGCCACTATGGAGGGTTCAGTACACTCATCTATGCGCGCGGCAAGTTGCCAAACACATACCCGAACCCACGATTGATTACATCCAAGCGGCGGCTGTAGGCTGTAAAGAATTAGTATCGACAATCCACTCAAGTAACATGCCATATAGACTGGGAGAGTGTTACCGTCCTGCAGAGCGGCATGAAAACCAAATCCCATGCTCTGGTCAGAAGACATTTGCGTAATCGAGTCTCCAAATAGGACGAACTGGTCGTATGGCTTATACAAGGCCTCCTCGGCCGATTGGGCCTCTCCGTTAGACATGATGAAGACAAACAGACACGCAGACAATCAGATCAGATTCAAATCAAGTCACTAGAAACCAATCAGGTAGCACACAGTTCCTCGTTTGCGACAGTTGTTCCTCACGAGGACGAGGCACCTCTTATGGCCAACGGTGGGGTTGAATCTCGATGGATCTCGGCCGCTTATCGGCTAGTCTGGCTAAATTGATTGAACCGTAGCTTAGCTGGAGAACTACGCTCTATTGGATACGGACCATCGGAGACAGTTTGGGGTCAAACTGTCATGCCTTTCGTGGACTTAAAGCTCGATGCTTATTGGTCTCGGCAAAAAGGTGTTCCCAGGGATTATCCACCAACAGCGTTGTTCCATTTTGTATACATTTCTTGGGTTCATGCTTCAGATGAACCGATCTGTGCGCTTTTACAAATATTCTCTACTTATTCTACAGCCCTTCTATCAATTAGTCTTTTTCACTTCAAACACTCGCAGTTTGTTTCTTATAGGTTATGCTCCTTGCAATACGAATTGTGCTCTTTTGCTGATATATTTTTTTAGTATATTCATGCCAGATCGTATAATTCGCCTCGATTACGCACAAGTCCTTGATATGCATCAGAGCAACAACATGATCCAGGTACAACTTTGTGGATTAGCTGACAAAAAGATCGGAAATATGTACATAATGGCTCAGACCTCCTTTCTCTTCGACTGATATCCATTCGTCAATGCAACAGCTGTAGATGAACAGAGGAATCCTTAAGAAGCATTACGCCATTTCTTGCCCATCACATGGAGCAGAACGGTGAAAAGAAAGCTAAAGACAAAGAGTAGAGAACTGGTGACCGCAGAACTAGCCGCGACACCAACATTAGTGAACATGTCGGGGAACCTATCCACAAATTAGCCATCACCCGGAGAGTATGACTGCATGTCCAGCAGCATGGAGACAGGAATCTTACCAGAACGGACCGATGAAGCCCCACATCTGCCGAACGAACGTGATAAACACTCCAACACTGCCCGAGTCCTGAGGATAATTGTCAACAGCATAGGTAATAGCCGTCGTCGTCACCAGCTGATTGCCAAAAGCCGCAATGGCAGTGCCAATAATAGGAGAGACAACCCAGTGGCCTTCAGGCGCCTGCTGCGTGCAGACAAGGAAGACGATTACACCGACGATTGTCAGAATGACACCGGGGTAGGTGAGCCAGAGGCGATACTCGGGTTCGGGTCTCCTTTGGATACGACGAGCCCGGTGGTTCATCCAAAAGTCTGATAGAGAGCCACCAACTTGTTCTCCGAGAATCGAACCAATGATCACACCAAGGAATTGAAGACCGAGTTGCTCGGCATTGAGGCCAAACTTCAGTTGCAAAAGCTGAGGGACTTCCACGGTAATAAGGACGCTTCCGAACAAGAAGACCATGGAATATACGATTGCGGGGATAAACACGCGGCCGTGCTTCACCAGGGTCAGAGGGTGATAGAACTCGCTGAGTCTCAGAGGAGTAGGATCGATCCGGCGGAAGGACAAGTATTGACTTTTGAAGTCCGCAGACAGACTTTCCGCACCGCCGCCGAGGTAGAGGGTTTCGGGACCAAAGAACAGATAGAGAATAAACTGAACGCCATTGACGATAGCGAGGACCCAGTAGATCCAGCGATATCCTACACGATAGGCGACGAATCCAAAGATAAGCGGTCCTGTTGGCGCATTAGCGAAGTCCACCTACCTCCGAAGTGATTAACGCACCGACAGGGACACCCAGGGTGACCATCAAGGTCCAAACGCCCATGTACTTGGCTCTCTCCTTCTTGAAGAAGGTTTCCGTCACAACAGCACTTCCAATCGCTGCAGCAGGCGAGATGAAAAAGGCTACCAAGGCTCTGCACGCAGCCATGGACCCATATGTAGGACTCTTGGCACAGCCAACATTACAGACCAAGCTGAGAATCAGAGACAGGAGGAAAATGGGTCGACGGCCAAACCGGTTGGACAATGGCTTCCAGAACAAAGGGGCTCCACCCAGAATTGCAATCTGAAGAGACGTGAGATAACTGGCGCTCTGCACGGATATTCCGAATTCAATGGCAATGTCTTCGTACGCTGGTGTAATGGACGCCGCTGTCAGGGTTGCCATGCAAGCGTGGAATGCCACAAGGACTAGGTTGAGTACTTTCTATGGAAAGGAGGCACAGGTCAGTCATTGACAGAGTGACGGAAAGATGGGCAAACGCATGTCTACCTTCCAGAGAGGCCAGTTGTATGGATCGGCATTTGACGGACTTGGAAGAGGATCCAGGTCAAGAGTTCCATGGCGTTGAATCAAGTATTCTTTGTGAGATACCGACAGACTGGCAGCGACAATCTCTGCCTCTGTAGCATGGACGTCATCAGCTTTCTCGAGACACTCGCTGTCCGTCTTCTCTGAGTGAAGAACATCCTTGGTGTCTGGGGCTGACGGCGGGCGAACCTCCTCCGCCATTTCGATGGAGGGCATGGTATCTCTGTCTTACAGGGTGAGAACTTGAAAGATTGATGTTTGGGGCAAGGGGAGGTATAGTAAGATGGGTCGAGACTAGTCTATCCCAGACGGAGGAAGATCATGCGTTTATACTGGCCCCAGAGTAGATGGGGTACGCTACTTGAAGGATCCAGATGAGACTATAAGCGAGCATGAGTCGTGGGGACCATTCATTGCTTTGAAATCCGGGGTTGAGGAAATATGGCTCTCTGTCTGGACTATGGACTATCGACATCCAGAGGCGACCCATCATCTCACCGGAGCATAGCAGACTAGGGGCATTCGTGGAGAGGTTTGTGGGGATGACTCCCACAGATATCAGGGGGGAAATGAGCTCCGGGAGCATCTGGTTTCTATCGAGCTGGTGGCAAATAGCCAATTATCGTCTTGAGTCGACTCTGTTGGGTCAAGTAACAAGCTCGATCTGAGGCCAGACTGCTTTATGTGGGACTTGAGCTCAGGAGTCTTCCTTGGTTGGTAATCCCCACAGAGACACCGAATAGCTATCTACATAGACTGTGTTCGAAGTTCGAGCGCGTATGTTTCAGTGATTCTGGGAGTCTTTGAGACTCGGAGATACCAGTTTGTCCCGCTAGCGAGCTTAGTGACCCACTTGGAATATGGGGTAGAATTTTTGATCTGGGGTATGTGATGGCCACTGATAAAGTCCTATTTCATCTTGACTCCTGCCTGACTGTTGATTATTGACAGAGAAAGAGTTTGAAAAACTGCGTCGCACCTCCAAGTGGCCGTCATGAAGCATTGCTAAGCTTCACCTCAGTTGCCACGAAGCTTGTAACTCCGACTCGGCTTTCTGTTTCAAGTCATTTGGGCCGAGTGTTCAAGCCTTTGCCAAGGATCGTGCGGCCAGGGAGGTGACGTACGCACTACACAGTACGCTCCTAGGTCCGAAGGCTCATTGTGGTGTTCTCGTCCACGGAAATGTTCCTTCAGTCCATGGCTCAACGACTGGTACCTGAAGTTGAAGTAAGTATTGTACGATTTCGAGCTGCAGCATCGGAAAGGTGGAACTCATACAATGAATTCGAGGGCTAAACGCCTGAGTCTGGGAGTTTCTACGGAATAAGAGGACTGGGATTATTATTGTGGGGTGTGGGGAGGACCGTTTTCTCTGCCTTTAAGCCTTGCGGACAGTCACAAGTCGCCAGATTTGCTACAGGAGGCTCCGTACAGAGTTATTGACAGTCATGAACCCATGATTTTTAGAACTAAATACCTGCAAAACGGTCAATCACAGTGGTATAGTCTTCATACTTGAATCTACGATGTCTTCACTAGTGTCGGCATAGCTGTTTACGTGATGACTTATTCTACACGGTTCATATTATAAGTGAGGGCCTGAGACTGCAATGAGGAGAGCGTGTGACAGTAAATTAATATTACGGCTATCTTCCTGGACCAGCAGGAGACATTTACTCGATAGTCCCGTAAAGTATGGGCATTTCCTCATGCTGCGGGATAGGTAATGCAGGACATACATGAAGCTTTCCACTAATAATAGCAGTGCCGCTGCTACCGCCCGCATGAAGGGCTCATTAACTCATTATTGTGTACTCGCGGATCCGATAATTTATTATAATAACGAGGCAAGTATATACGTGGAATTCAGAGCGCTTGATTCTTGAAAGAGTGTTTAATTTTGCAATTGCTAGCAGACCACCAGACCTAATAGTATAAGTACTGCTACAGTGACCCCTTGCCTGCGGTGTTTACTTGACGTATAACACAAGGTAAGAAAGAAAGTGACTCTAGTTCAGGTTTCACGACTATATTAATGTCCGGTTTCCCAGTCCAGGTCAGTGGCACATAGATATGTGATCGACAGACTAGACAGGGAACCCTGTTAGGTCTATTATCATTAGCACTTGGCTGAGCGGTCGAGCCTGCACCTTGAGTAAAACCGGAATGTCTCTACAAGGTGTTCCCGCTCTGATGCGTTTAGACCCTTATGGAGTCTTTTATTGGGGATATCTTGTATGATTGTTAATCAGCACTACCTCTGCTATTGCCCAGGTTCTACGCGGGGTATCGCACTAGATGAAAGCTACTAGTCTATGCATGTGCAGGCTGCTCCTTCGGGCCGGTGCTGATCGTAAGCCCAGCTGTAGCATCTTGTCCACACAGTCAATGACGAAGCAAAGAGATGATGAATTGATGATCCCCATGAGCCAACAGGATGACTCGTCATGACCCGTTGATGATCACTCCAGGTGATGCTGTCCGTTACCTGACCATGACTTGCGGATGCGGAGGTCATCTGCCCGTGCCACGATTGTTTCCAAGCCCACTAGCGGCGATTGGAGAAACTCCTAGATAATTGTAGTAAAGAGCATCTACTGTTGCTCGCATCGGCCAAGGAAGGGCCTTTTCCAGTAGAAGCTCCGCCTCAAAGCTATCGTTCTCTTTTTGTTTTATTTCTTTTCATCTTTGTTTATGCATTTTTCTTGTTCTTTGAGACTTCTTTCATTGTTGAATCATTTGTTGATAGTCGGTTGGCTTGGGATAACTTCACCGCTGAACCGCTCCCGTGCCGTACTATCAAAACAAGTGGGACTGCTTCTTCCACTCCAAGACATTTAGGGCTCCTTTTGTGTCTGTCGAGGGCCTGTGGTGAATATAGAGTGGGATATGTTTGTTTCAGTAAGTCAGAGATATGAGCAGATCCATTTCCCTCAAGACAAGTCCTCTGGTGTTTGTTTTGTTATGCCTGAGTACTGGTTATAGTCTAACAAGGTTCTCAGTTCGTCTTGTCTAGTTCGAAGCGAGTGTAGCTTCAAAGATCACCAGTATGCCTCGTTCCGTCCCTCCGAATATATCGCCCTTCCCTCAAAATGACGACTCGAGCCTTGCCGCGAGCGAATATCTAAACATTGCTTCCCGCACCGCTCCTCCGTCTCCATCGGCCTTCAGGCGTACACATTCCCTTCTCTCCGAAACTCATACCGGGTATCAGTCGCTGGAATCCCACATGGAGGCCGGTGAAACCACAAGTTTGTTAGGGAAGACACGCGAAAATCTTCGGGGCACACCACGAAGATCGTACACCAGCATCTCCGCTATTCCAGCCCCTGATAATTATCTCAGACACTCCTTGACGAGTGGTAGCCTACGTCGATCTCGACATCACAGCCGTGCAAATTCGCAGTCCCTACGATTTAGCCGAAGAGGAAGTATCGACGACGATCGAGATGAAAGCGTTCCACCATCGGCCAAGGATGGAATGACTGCTTCATTTCTTGACGAGCGTAACTGGTACGACCAGTTCACCTCGACTGACTGGGTGCATGACAGTATCGCTGATGGGGCGCGTCTGCGGGAACTGCGCAAGCGCAAGGATTTTCGCGGTCGCTTGCTCGCGGCGTTTGATGGTTCTCAGGGTTGGATTCTGGTTGCGTTGATCGGCTGCATCACGGCTGCTATCGCCTATTTTGTGGACGTGACCGAGAATTTCGTTTTCGATCTGAAGGAAGGGTTCTGCACAACAAGATGGTTTCATAACCGTGAAAGCTGCTGTGCAGACACCCTGGACTGCTCTGGATGGCGGTCATGGTCGCAGATTCTCAGTCCGTCTGGTTCGGGCAATGAATGGGTCGACCATGCCATGTTTGTGCTCTGGGTGGTTCTCCTTGCAGTTATCTCATGCTACCTGACGCTGTTCACCAAGACGGTTGTGCCATCCTCGGTCTCGCTCACGACGCTAGATGAGAACCTCGGTGCCGGGACTTTGCAAGGAACGAAGCGTGACACCTCCGAGAACAATTCTCCGGCATCATTAACTAGCCCGGAGACGCATTATCCAACGATCTCCACGCGCCCCGCCATGACTTACTATTCCGCAGCGGGCAGCGGAGTGGCCGAGGTGAAAGTCATCAACAGCGGTTTCGTCCTTCACGGCTACCTGGGGTTCAAGACTTTGGTCATCAAAACTATTGCGCTAGTTTTCAGTGTCTCATCTGGCCTGAGTCTCGGGAAGGAAGGACCATATGTGCATATTGGCGCGTGTGTCGGAAACATCGCCTGTCGGTTGTTCTCCAAGTACAATGATAACGATGGCAAGAGGCGAGAGGTGCTCAGCGCCAGCGCTGCAAGTGGTGTCGCCGTCGCCTTCGGGGCCCCAATTGGTGGAGTTTTGTTCAGTTTGGAAGAAGTCAGTTATTATTTCCCGCCAAAGACGTTATTCAGAACGTTCTTCTGCTGTATCGCGGCAGCCCTTTCTTTGAAATTCCTCAACCCCTACGGCACTGGCAAGATTGTCCTTTTTCAGGTCCGGTATGTCACCGATTGGGAGATATTTGAAATCGTCGTTTTCGCGCTGCTTGGTGTTCTGGGAGGGGCGGCTGGCGCTCTCTTCATCAAGGCGTCGAGTCTGTGGGCGAAATCATTTCGCAGACTCTCCATCATTAAACGCTGGCCAATGCTGGAAGTTATTCTTGTTGCAGTGGTGACCGGGGTGGTCAGTTTCTGGAACCGGTACGCGAAGCTGCCTGTCTCCGAACTCCTTTTCGAGTTGGCAAGTCCATGTGATCACGAGTCCGTGACATCGACTGGGTTGTGTCCCACCGAAGACGGGATCGGCGAGATTATCAACGATCTGCTGGTAGCCTTCGTGATCAAGAGTCTTTTGACGGTGGTGACATTCGGCATCAAGCTGCCCGCTGGAATCTATGTCCCGTCCATGGTTGTCGGTGGTCTCATGGGCCGCATTGTTGGCCATGTGGTGCAATTCTTGGTCGTAAAGTTTCCAAACTTCTTTTTATTCTCAACCTGTCCGGTCTACTCGGGCATGGAGTCCTGCGTTGTTCCAGGAGTGTATGCAATGGTGGCCGCTGGGGCGACTATGTGCGGCGTAACGCGCTTGTCTGTCACTCTTGCGGTCATTCTGTTCGAGTTGACGGGCAGCCTGGACCATGTCCTGCCTTTTTCCCTGGCAGTTCTTTGCGCCAAATGGACTGCAGACGCCATTGAGCCTCGTAGTATCTATGTAAGTCTAGCATCGAATATGACTGCTAATTGCAGGATGAGCTAACCTTGATAGGACCTGCTCACTGATATGAATTCCTATCCGTTCCTCGACAACAAGATTCAGCTTCTCTCGGACGACGAACTTGGAGACATTGTACGACCTGTCCGGAAGAGTCGCGTGATTGATATTTCAGAATCGCCTTTTGTGCCAGCAACCGAGCTGCGCTCCAAGCTGCAGCACCTGCTTGTGGCAGGTGAGCTGGACAGCGGCCTCCCTATATTGCGACATGATATTTTGTGCGGCATTATACCGGCTCCGGACCTTGAGTACGCCCTTGACACGATTGAGGATGAGGAACACACCATATGCCTCATGTCAATGGACACGGCTTCAGCTGTCGTTGACAGCGAAGATGGCAACGGTAATACCTGGGTAGACTTCCGCCGATATATTGACCCGGTAAGTAGCCCGCTCGTTTCTTTACAAGTCCTTGGCACTGACAGTTTTATGCAGGCTCCAATCTCTCTGGATATACATTCGCCCATCGATCTCGTCTACCAATGTTTCGCCAAGTTGGGACTGCGTTATCTGTGCGTTCTCCGCGATGGACAGTACGCAGGCCTGGTCCACAAGAAGGCATTTGTCAAATATGTCAAAGAGAACGAGTGAGCGAGACTTCCTCTACCCACATGGATAGGGTTGAAGCATACTGCCACGTATCAAATCCCGTCCTTTTCGCATTTCCGGCGTTTACTTTCACATTTTGTGTCATAATTTTTGCCCTACATACACCTTCCTTGTTTTATATTAACTTTCCGTTTGGCAACTTCTGTATATGAACCTCGGGCTTGAGTCGAGGAACTCTGCTTTGGCATTTGCACAAGCTTCATGTAGATTAGCTTTGGCTTTTTGATGGGTTGTTTCAGCGGACATACATCGTGACGGCATGTTATCCTGTATATATGGAGAGAAATATTGACATATGTATATGAGATTACCGTAGTCGCTATAGTATCCGTTCATAACCCACCAGCTGAATCCGCACATTCCCTTCCTCCCTCCATTTTGACGAGACCTGCTCGCCCACCCATCCGGACACCTCGTCCTCGCTCGCCATCCTCCACTTCCCCCCAGCTGAAAGCTCCTCATCCACTGGGAAGAAAGTATCACACTCAAACTCCGTCCCATCCACCCTCTCCACATTCGTCATCACAATCCGCACCGGTTTTGTCTCGCTTATCCGCAACGCAGCAGCATATATCTCTGCCCCGCCAATCACAAACACATTCCCCAGTCTCCCCTCAACCCCGTAGCCAGCCTCCAGACTCGCCAGCGCGTCCTCCAGCCCGGTACTCACGAGAGCGTCTGTCCGCGCCTCCGCCTGCTCTTGCTTCTGGGCCTGAGCTTGCGCCTGCTCAGCAGCAGCCGCCGCCGCCGCCTTCGCCCTCTTCGCCTCCAACTCCCTCATTATGCGTTCGCGGACAGAGCCGGTTGTATCCCTCGTGATGACGACGTTGATGCGCTTCGCAAGCGGGCGGAGGTTCTGAGGCAGGGAGTCGTAGGTCTTGCGGCCCATGATGATTGCGTTGGTGGTTCCGGGGCGAGGGGGGCGCGATGTCACACGCGCGAAGAAGGCCATGTCTGCTTTTATGCGCGGCCAGGGGAGGGTGCCGTGTAGGCCGATGCCGAGGCGCGTAGGAAGGTTTTCGCTTGTGCGGATTGGCGTCGTGGCGACGATGAGGGTGAGGGGTTGTGAGGGCGGCATTTTGCTGGTTGCTATAGCATAGAATTGGTGGTGTAGATGGAAGAACGATTTGGAGATGGAGAGAGCGGATTGATTGATGGAGGGATTGTTTGGACGTGTTGCGCGAATCGAGCTGATAAGCGTTTATCGCGATGATTGATCGCGCATTACCCCACTAGGAAGAGCATGATTCAGACACTACATTTAGTAAATAAGAGAGGTACCGAGTATTTTAGTATGTTTGTATTGCTGATGATTCAATGGGTATCTATATAACTACAAGTTTCTATGAAACATCTTAGAGGAACCTCGAACCAAACACCATACGCCAATCCCCATGCAGAGCAAATCTTGCCCAAAAAGGTAATCACTTGGCTGCCTTCAACAGCCCACCCTCCGCAATAGCCTTTTGAATAGCCTCAGCATCGCTCTCCAGTTGCTCTCTCCGTTTCACTTCCGCTTCGTCTTCCCCCAGAGTGTCGAGTTTCCCAAACAGCCAGGCCTCTTTCATTGTGCGGGTCAGGGAGAGAATATCCTCTGCTGCGCGCACCTGTCATATACTCGTGTATCAGCACATAAAACGTCGTATCCAGCAGAAAGGAGCGGCTTGTGCTATAACACATACCAGCGCGGTCGACTCCACGTCAAGCTGATACGTTTCGACAGCTGTTGCTGTGTGACTTGTATTTTCAACCTGAGACGGAGGTCAGCAGATGGACTACAGCTTCTGTCATGTCAGAATAAACGAACGGTAGCTGTAGCCATTATATTTTCGAATCGCTGCAGTAATTGTGAGATGTTGGCATTGATGCGATCTGCAGGTGATACGGTTAGTTTGGTTACTGTAGGAGGGATAGGCCGGACTGCGCTCCGAACTCACTATGTAGGGCTTTAGATGAAGGTTGAGAATCCATTATTGCGCTTCAATTGGTGTTTGACGCTGTTGATGTCTGAAGTTCATCTAAAGAGAGTCTCTGATATTGTCCCTCACGCTGATGTTGAAGGCGGGGATTATGGCGGTCCAGTATTCTGCCATATCATTTTTATGTTTGCTCAGTTTGGGTCGTTGCTTTACTTTTAGAGGTTGATGCCCTGTGATGCTACGGAGTACATATCTTTTGCAACGAGAACTGACTGATCAGCCACTTTACAGTGTAGTCATGTAATTATTTGCACAAGCTAGCAGAACTGATATTGGTTTATCGCGCAGCGGAGTTACGTACAAAGAAAATCCGCCATGAATTTGGCGTATAGGATAGGTTCCGGAGCTGGAAACGGCTCAGACTATAGTATCATGATCGAGCACCAAACTGACTGCAAGCGTTCCCCAAACCCCGATTTTCAAACAAGGCAAACCCAAGGATTCGAGATACCTCTGGGATGATATTCTCGAGGAGCGCTAGGCCAACGAGACTATGTCGAATGACCTCAATAAGGTTACCTTCCTTGCCGTCATACTAGCGAAGCCTCACGGTTGCAGCAGGGTCATCAAGCTAGCACGGCCACTCATCCACCCTGTAGACTCCGTTCTAAGTCGAGGTGAACTTGGAAGTTGGAAGTGGCCCCAGGTATTGATTAAAACGTGAAACAGACGACAAGTTTGTCGAGTATTGATATGCAGTGTGCCAGTCTACCGAACATACTTGGACTAGTGGTATATTAGCAGAATTCATCATGTCCTTTCGAAAAGTTGGCTCACCATAAATCTTCTGTGAAAATCGGAGCGCAACAAATCCTGTCATATGATTAGCGCCATTCCAGATCCCGTACTGAAAAGTCTTACGTTGACAAACTCCTGGCCCCGTTTCTCTTCGGTCCCGCGAGCTTGATTCTTAAAGACAACGTCGTCGTCCCATCTCCGCTTGAGATTAAAGTCTTGAGGGTTGAGCAGCGGGTTGCCCTTGGCAATGTCGTACTCTCGTTGCTCCTCTTCCTTGGCAGCACGTTCGCGTTCCTAGAAATCGGTGAGGGTCTGGTAGAAGAGCTCACAAACGAATAAAACCAACCTCTTTCTCTTTCTGCTCTAGCCTCTCCTTCTTGATTTTTTCCAGTTCCCGCATCAATTCCGCAGCTTCATCTTCGTCATCACTATACCGTGGTGAGCATGTTGGACCGCAAGGCCGACCGGAAATGGGATATTTACCTCTCTTCCTCACTACTGTCATCCTCTGAACCTTCCGAGTCTGCATCTATATCCCGAGTTTCCTCTAATATCCGCCGTCGTTTTGCTTCTGGGTCCTCCTCTTCTGCTTCGCCTGCACCATCCGGAGCGGTCCCTTCTAGTAGACGTTTTGGCGCCGCGCTTTCGACGACCGGTTCATTGACTGGGACTCCGTTCTTCTTGGCAAAGTGAGCCGCCTCTGCCTGGAGCAGCTCGGCTCGTAGATCGCGCTGTCGGACTTCGGTTTCATTTCCTTGCCCTAATTGACTTGGAATAGTCAGATGGAATTTCCTCAGCTGCAGAACGCGTTTGACCTACCGAGTCTTGAGGTGCGTATATGCGGGTAAAAGCCGTTGATGATAAGCTGGCCCACGAAGAGCCTCTTTCCCTTGCGCCTATAACTTGGTGAGCTCCGCTTTGAGGATTGGGATAGTAGGATGAGCACGTACGGGATCGAAGGTGGGTCTGTGGGCTATGAACAAGTCAGCGCATTATTCTGCAACGTCACATTCTGCTTCCACGTACCTGTAGTCATGATGGGCTGTACGGTGGTCTGTTGTATGGTTTTCTGCTCAATTGATTAGAGTTGTCGGAGGATGATAATGTCGAGGTTTCGGCCTCAGGCCACAAGCTGAATCAGCCACTTTCACCGCTTTTGGCGTACTACTGATATGATTGGTTATATGGAAGATTGATGATCCGCTGCATTCAATGACGCTGCAGAATCCAGAAATTTCCCCAAAAAGTCCGTCTTGATTGACCCCGTCGGGGCCAAGTCCGCCTCCGCAACCATGAACAAAGAAGCATCGCTCTCAATTGCTGAGCGCGACTTCATCCTCAATGCTCTGCGCGAGGATGTGAGACTGGATGGTCGCCACGCTGACCAGCTTCGTCCTCTGACCGTAACATTCGGGGAGGAATATGGGCATGTGAAAGTGCAGCTGGGCAAGACGAGGTGGGTTCTGCTCAGCCGATTCAGCGCTGTATCTGGAGTAGACTGACCTTTCTAAAGTCTCATCGTGCGCATATCCTCTGAAGTAACGAAACCTCGCGATGACCGTCCTTTCGATGGCATCTTCTCAATTGCCCTAGAGCTTACGGCAATGGGCTCACCAGCTTGGGACAATGGACGGTATGGCTGATACCATATGTTGGGCTGCGCGTTCAGCTAACAAGCTAACTTTTACTCATCAGCCAAGGAGATCTCGAAGCTTATGTCGCGCATGTCCTTGACCGACTGGTGCGCCACTCGAACGCTTTAGACACCGAGTCACTATGCATCCTGAAGGGTGTCAGTTGCTGGAGCATCCGCGCCGACGTCCACGTCACCGACTACGATGGCAACCTCATTGACGCCGCGTGTATTGGAGTGATGGCTGGACTGCAGCACTTCCGTCGTCCGGATGCGGTTGTCAAGGATGGACAGGTGATTGTCTACGGGCTAGACGAGCGGGTACCGGTACCCTTGAACATTACGCACAAACCTCTTTCGGTTACCTTTCACACCTTTGATGAAGGCAAACGGGTCATCCTCGATGCGACTCGGAAAGAAGAGCAAGCCTCGGAAGCGGACGTTGTCTTTGGCATGAATAATGCCGGAGATGTGTGTTTCGTTTCTAAGTTTTCGGGCTCCCCTGTGGATGCCTTAGTATTTGTGTCCAAGTCGTCGGTTGCTCTTGAGAAGGTCAAGGAGATCAACGCGATTATCGACAAAGCACTGCAAGCCGATTCTGCTAAAAGGTCAAAGAACGGAATGGCAGAAGAATCCAGGGCGGAGAATGACCGATGACTCGATACTCACGAGAATAGCAGCAACTAAGGGCAACATGGTAATGATACTCAAGGACGTGATGTAATATAGAGCTCCATAACGATGTTTATTAGTCTCAATTGAAGTCATTCGAGTCTATCTCTATAGTATTACATGTGTGCAGAAAGTCTCGGTCGAGCTAAAAAGCGAAATCACATCACAGCTCTAGACGAGAAGTCCGCAGCCCCTGTCAATCATGTCGAGAAAAATCATAATCGGATTGACTCTTGAAGACGAAGGATCGTTCTTAGGCCTCAGCTTTTACCCTGAGTGGGCCGGTGGACGCGCATCCTCATTTGGCGCAGGAACAAAACAGCTGCTGGAGGAGGTAAAAGGCGTAAATCGAGGGGGGGGGGAAAAAAATAAAATAAAATAAAACAAAATAAAAACAAACGATCCTCAGGGGAATGACTGTCTCAACCAATTCGTATCCTTGATGAGCTCTCTATTAGACTTCTTAGCTTTCAGCAACATCGACTTCCGTGTCTCTGTTGTTGACTATTTATAAAGCCAGCTAACTAACTACCTTAGTACTACTACCAAACTGCTGAACCAAGGCCGAGTCTCAGCACCGCCCAGTGGAATCCGCAACAGCCAACCAGCCAACGTCGTTTCGCCGCCCATCCCAAAACACCTCCAGGCATTCAAGAATAGTCTACCTTTTGCTACTTGCTGTCCTTATTCGCATCTTCCAGCTCTTCACAATCTGCCTCATCCGATCGGTTCTCCAATCCGATCAAACCCCCTTGCGCAACCTCGTGGCCGTTGTTGTCAACCAAATTACCCAGCCACTCCCCACTCTCTTCCCGGAGTCTTCGGTCAATGCTTCAGGGACACAACATCTCTGTGACGGAGTTTACCCGCACCAAGCATCATGGCCAGCGGTAGGCCTCCAGGTCTCCATCCAGCCGCTGGCCGCGATGAGGACCTGATGCAGATGGAGGAATCGACTCCCATATACAGTACGGGACAACGCCCGCCGGTCAACGACGACAACCTGTTGCGACAGTATAACATTGACGATTCCGATCAGCCTCAACCGCGTCCCTCAGTCTCCTACGATAATTTTGTTGGCGGGCGGGCACCGCCAGCTGCTGGAGCCCATGCATCGACCTCTGCGCACCCTCCGGCCCAACCGGGGGCATATCTCAGCGATCCTTACTACGGACCGGAGGTGTCTCGAACGTATTCGCAAACATCCGGCTTGGACAACTACCACCGGTATTCGGTCGACGAGTTTGACGATGACCGGGATATGCACGGCTACTATAACATGGATGACGACGACCATATGGCGTCGCCCCATCGCGTACGGCAGGCGAAGGACAGGAATAGTATTTTAGGTTTGGGAGGCGGCCTGATGGGGAGAGCGAAGCACATGCTTGGGATGGGACCTGAGTACTCGGAGATGGATCTTCCGCTGACGGAGGCCGGGGCCAGAGCCGCACGGGTGGAAAGCGCTGAAGGCGACGAGACGGCTGCGCCTAGGGCCCAGAAAAAGTCCAGAAAGTCGGACTTCAAGTTCGGGTTTGGGCGGGGGAAGGTCGACCCATCAACACTTGGTCCGCGTATGATTACGCTCAACAACCCGCCTGCCAATG
Source organism: Aspergillus pseudoviridinutans (assembly GCF_018340605.1). Classification (NCBI taxonomy): domain Eukaryota; kingdom Fungi; phylum Ascomycota; class Eurotiomycetes; order Eurotiales; family Aspergillaceae; genus Aspergillus; species Aspergillus pseudoviridinutans. The sequence goes on along the minus strand of NW_025091285.1, from coordinate 1,230,501 downwards.
CTGTTCACAAATTCGTCGACAATCATGTGTCCACGGCCAAATACAACATCGTCACCTTCATCCCGAAGTTCCTATTCGAGCAGTTCTCGAAATACGCCAACCTGTTTTTCTTGTTCACCGCCGTGCTCCAGCAGATCCCCAGTGTGTCCCCGACGAATCGTTACACTACTATTGTCCCGCTGTTGATTGTGTTGTTGGTTTCTGCGATCAAGGAGTTAGTGGAAGATTTCAAGCGAAGAAACTCGGACAAGTCGCTCAACCACTCCAAAGCCCAGGTTCTAAAGGGCTCGGCTTTCCATGAAACGAAATGGATCGATGTGTCCGTTGGCGACATCGTTCGTGTCGAGTCCGAGCAGCCCTTTCCGGCCGACTTGGTTCTTCTGGCCTCTTCTGAGCCCGAAGGTCTCTGCTACATCGAGACTGCCAACCTGGACGGGGAGACCAATCTAAAGATCAAGCAGGCAATTCCCGAGACCGCGCATTTGGTCAGTCCCGCTGACCTTAGCCGATTAACTGGACGCATCCGGTCGGAGCAACCCAACAGCAGCCTTTACACCTATGAAGCGACTCTTACAATGCACGCCGGAGGGGGCGAAAAGGAGCTTCCGTTGGCGCCAGATCAGCTTCTCCTTCGAGGAGCAACCCTGCGTAACACTCCCTGGATTCATGGTATAGTCGTCTTTACGGGTCATGAAACGAAACTGATGCGCAACGCAACTGCTACCCCGATCAAGCGGACCGCCGTTGAGCGGATGGTGAACGTCCAGATTTTGATGTTGGTCGGCATTCTCGTGTCTCTCAGCGTTGTCAGCTCCGTCGGGGACCTCATCATTCGACAAACTCAGGCCAAGAAGCTTGTCTATCTCGACTACGGCAGCACCAGTCCGGTCAAGCAATTCGTGCTCGACATCTTCACCTACTGGGTTCTCTACTCCAACCTTGTTCCCATCTCCCTTTTTGTCACCGTCGAAATCGTAAAGTACGCACAGGCGTTCCTCATCAATTCTGACCTTGACATTTACTACGACAAGACCGACACTCCTGCCACCTGCAGGACGTCTTCGCTCGTCGAAGAGCTCGGACAGATTGAATATATCTTCTCCGATAAGACTGGAACCTTGACGTGCAACCAGATGGAATTCAAGCAGTGCAGCATTTACGGGGTACAGTATGGTGACGACGTATCTGAAGACCGCCGAGCTACAGCTGATGACGGAGCCGAAGCCGGAGTTTACGACTTCAAAAAGCTCAAGGAGAACTTGCGGTCTCATCCGTCCGCTGATGCCATACATCACTTTCTCACTCTTCTAGCGAGCTGCCATACGGTCATTCCCGAAAGAAATGCGGCTGACCCTGACAAGATCAAATACCAAGCCGCCTCCCCTGACGAAGGTGCCTTGGTAGAGGGTGCCGCCGCGCTGGGCTATCGCTTCACTAACCGAAGGCCACGATCGGTGTTATTCACCACGAATGGTCAAGAGTTCGAGTATGAGTTGCTCGCGGTCTGCGAGTTTAATTCCACAAGAAAACGAATGTCGACCATTTTCCGCTGTCCGGATGGGAAGATTCGCATCTACACCAAAGGTGCGGACACTGTTATTTTCGAACGATTGGGACCTGATAACCCTATTGTGGAAGCAACTCTGCAGCATCTCGAGGAGTATGCGTCCGAGGGTCTCCGCACACTCTGTCTCGCAATGCGTGAAATCCCTGAGGAAGAATTCCAGCAGTGGATACAGATCTATGAGAAGGCTGCAACAACAGTCGGAGGCAATCGCGCCGATGAGCTTGACAAAGCTGCAGAGCTCATTGAGAAGGACTTCTATCTCCTCGGTGCTACGGCTATTGAGGATCGACTGCAGGATGGCGTCCCTGATACCATCCACACACTGCAGACGGCTGGAATTAAGATCTGGGTCTTGACCGGTGACCGACAAGAAACCGCGATCAACATCGGCATGTCGTGCAAGCTTATCTCGGAAGACATGACGCTACTGATTGTTAATGAGGATAACGCTCAAGCCACTCGGGATAACCTGACCAAAAAGCTCCAGGCTGTTCAGAGCCAGGGCACGTCTGGCGAGATCGAGGCTCTTGCTCTCATCATTGATGGTCGGTCATTAACATTTGCGCTGGAGAAGGACATGGAGAAATTGTTCTTGGATCTGGCGGTCCTGTGTAAAGCAGTGGTTTGTTGGTAAGTCTTCCGCTTCACTTTTACTAGGTCTCCCACTGATTCCTTTCATAGTCGTGTATCCCCTCTTCAAAAGGCTTTGGTCGTCAAGCTGGTGAAGCGTCATCTCAAATCTTTACTTCTGGCCATCGGCGACGGCGCCAACGATGTTTCGATGATCCAGGCAGCTCATGTCGGCGTCGGTATCAGTGGTGTCGAAGGTCTTCAGGCTGCCCGGTCCGCGGACGTCTCTATTGCTCAATTCCGTTATCTCCGGAAGCTGCTTCTTGTTCACGGTGCATGGAGTTACCACCGTGTCAGTCGAGTCATTCTATACTCTTTTTACAAGAATATCGCCCTTTACATGACTCAATTCTGGGTAAGCAACCTCGTGCAGACGCTTTGTTCTGTTGTACTGACTGGGACAGTACTCGTTCCAAAATGCTTTCTCGGGTGAAGTTATCTACGAATCTTGGACGCTCTCGTTCTACAATGTTTGCTTCACTGTGCTTCCTCCGTTTGTCATGGGAATCTGTGACCAGTTCATCTCTGCCCGTCTGCTCGATCGCTATCCGCAGCTATACCAGATGGGACAGAAGGGACTGTTTTTCAAGAGACACAGCTTCTGGTCGTGGGTCCTCAACGGGTTCTACCACTCGCTGCTGCTTTACATCGTCTCTCAGCTGATCTTCCTCTGGGATCTACCACAAGGAGACGGTAAGGTGGCAGGTCACTGGGTTTGGGGCTCGGCCTTGTATACAGCGGTCCTGGCCACTGTCCTGGGCAAAGCGGCGTTGATCACCAACATCTGGACCAAATATCACTTCATTGCCATCCCCGGATCCATGGTCATCTGGCTCGTTTTCCTTCCGGCGTATGGTTATGCGGCGCCAGCGATCGGCTTCTCCACCGAGTACTATGGCACGATCCCCAGGCTCTTCACCTCGCCCGTCTTCTACCTGATGGCCGTCGTCCTGCCCTGCATTTGCCTCCTCCGCGATTACGCCTGGAAATACGCTAAGCGAATGTACTACCCGCAACATTACCACCACGTGCAAGAGATCCAAAAGTACAACGTGCAGGACTACCGGCCTCGCATGGAGCAGTTCCAGAAGGCGATCCGTAAAGTGCGCCAAGTGCAGCGCATGCGGAAACAACGCGGCTACGCGTTCAGTCAGGCCGATGAAGGCGGACAGATGAGAGTCGTCAATGCTTATGATACCACGAGAGGAAGAGGGAGATACGGCGAAATGACCAGTTCGAGGGCACTGGTTTGATATGATTCTTTCCTTCTGTTTTTATAGCTCAGTCTCTTGTCCATTTGCACCATCCTGTCCATGTCTGTATTATTTACCTGGACTCTGCATGTCCTCGCTATGTTTGCTTCTCTCTTCTCCACGAGTTAATGTGAAAATCATGTCATGATTGGAGGTTAGCGATGTGAAGCAGGTGCTTAACACTACCATTGAGTATCTGTCTTATTTGGATAAAACGAATATGATGTCCAGTAGCTATGACATATACAGTTTCATGCAAACATAAGAATAGTGAGCAGGAGATTATCGCGTACATCTCTCATGCGGTGGCCTCCAACCCACCCCCAACCCCTCAAGCACCAACCTCTCCCTCTCCTCCCAGGTCGCCCCGCCGCGCTCCAGATCAATCACCTGCCCGCCGCTCGTCCGCTCCCTCACCCCGCTCGAGTCGAACTTCCACCCGTGCGCCTTCTTGGCGTACCGCCGCAGATCCCGCTCGAAGGTCGTCTCGCCCGACCAGCCCAGCACGGCGCACCCGACCGTCCGCCACGGCGAGATGATGATGTCCACCCTGCGGTGGATATTGGGGTTGCGTCTTCTGCGCTGTCGTTCCTGTCCTTCAGGGGTGTCTTCGGCATCCTCGGCTGCAGTCTCGTCTTCGTCCACGAAATGCGGATCCTGCCAGACGACAAGCGCTTTATCCAGCGTGTCAAAGTGTCTACCCGTGTCATCGCCGTGGAAAGGAAGCGGCTGCTGCTCGCGGTGGGAGGTAGTCATGTGCAGCGCGAGAGTGTGCGTGATCCAGCCCTCTGCCTCGAGACTAGCCACAAGATCCACAACCAGGTTCTTGGTGACGGACTCGTCGCGGTGCGAGAGGATGAGATCGACGTCGCCGCTCAGCTCCTTGCCGCGCCGGTAGCCGCCGACGATGATGCACTCGACGCCGCGGCCGTCGTAGGCGGCGTGCGGGCGGACGCGGTTGGCGTGCCGCGTGATGGTGGCGGCGATGGCCTCCGTCTCCGGGCGGGGCACGCCCTGCAGGAACTCGTCGTAGTATTTCAGGCCGATCTGCTGCACGCGGGACAGGGTGTCCCAGCCGTGCTCGATGATGTCGTCGAGGTCGCGCCATTGGCGCTTGTAGTAAAAGTCGCGGGCGGTTTTGGCGCCCACGCCCCAGATGTTCCAGAAGAGGTGCAGGGTTTTGAGGACCGGGTCGGTGTCGAGGGCGTCGGCGGCGGCGAGCGTGCCGTGCTCGCTGGCTTTGAATTCCGCGAAGAGGGCGGCGATCTTGGAGTCGCAGCCTGGGAGGGTGAGGATCTCGGAGGGCCGCCGGATCTGGTACGGGTAGGCGGCGAGCGCGGCGATGGAGGTACTGTAGGCGCGGACGCCGATCTCGTCGAGTGTGAGCTCGCGGATCTTGCGGATCTTGACGAGCTGCGAGATGAACGCCTCGTTGGGCGGGTGAAGCGGTGACGACCGCATGCACGCGTACATGACGCGGTCCTTGACCCAGTCCGGGGGTGGAGGCAGGGGGACCTCATCGTCGTTCTCAGATGTCGTTTGTCGGTATAGCTTGGGCGGGTGGCCCTGGCTTGATGGCCCGTCGTGCGGTTCTCGTGAGCGACGGGATGCGAATCGACTGGTGGGAGGTGGAGCTGCCGGCCTGGACATGGCATCTTGTTTTGCCCGCTCCAGTATTCCTTTCGACTTGTCCGCGCTTGCCTCAGACGCAGGCTGCGCAGTCCTGCGGCCACGGTAAACCACATACGGGTCCAGGGGCACGAGCGTGCCAGTCCTCAAGACTTCAGTGAACCAGTCCAGCTTGGCCACCGTCACCACATCCGCCTGCTCATGGTCCTCCAAGGCAGTGGCCACCGAAGACGTCAGCGATGGCGTCGAGGCCACAGACGCCCTATCGGGAGATATCGACCTCGGCCGCCGCAGATGGGCCCGTGTATCATGCAAGCTCCGCATGCCATCTTCCTCATCTTCAGTCTCTGTACCGAGGTCGATATCCTCGAGCTGCGCAGCAGGCTGTTTATCCGGCTGAGCCACATCAACCCGCCGCCTCTTCACGGGCGGCTCAGGGCTCGTCTGCAGAGGAGCAGAGACAGAGGCCTCGTCGGTCCAGACACCTCTGGCCCGCAGCTCCAAGGCCGCTCGCTTCTTCTGGCCGATCTTACCAAGGACGAGTCGTGCTTCGGAAATGTCGTACGTCAAGCGCGCGCCGCGCTTCACGAGGTCCTCTTCGATTTGGTGCAGAGCGTCCAACTCGAGATGTGTCGCGAGGACGAAGATAGGTGGCAGATATGAGAAGTCGAGCCCATCAGGGCTCTCGTTCAGATCATGTTTCAGCGAGGAAGATGTCGTGATATCGGACATGGCGCGGGATGTATATCCATTGTTTTTGTAGTATCTGACAATCAGAGCGACCACTCGCTATCTCAACTGGCGATATTGAATAGTAACCAAAAAGCCAATATATGGTGGTATATATGCATATATTATATGGAAGTATGTGATTGCATGGCAGCGTGGTGGGTCTCATATGTGCATAGTGTCGCGACTTTAGTCTGAGCCAGACTCCATCAATCTGTTACATTGATATCCATATCGAGTGTGGACCTGTAGTTAGATGCGCTTCGAGTATCCCTGTCAAGACTCATGGTACATCTCAAGCTGGGGATGATGACGAGTCTCCCCGCGTCTGGCCAAATCAGCTGACGTCACTTGATGCCTCAGGCATACAATACAATACTTGATCTACTCCAGCTGAACCGGTTCTCAGTCTCAAATATCATAAGGTAGCTTTTATTGTTTTAGTCTAGAAGAGGTAATTCAAGAGCTGTAATCATGATGTCTATATTGTCAGTCGAGCTGACTCCACTACTCACGACGTCGGTCCATCAGTCGGCTGCGCCACCACCTGCGATGTCGCGCCCTTGCCTACAGCCCCGTAAGTGACAGTAGAGGCATTGCTCTCCTCACTCAGAACAGCTCTTTCGCCGTCAGTCGGAGGCAGCTCATCCGGACGACCTTCTTCATCCGCCCCGGCGTTCTTCCCATGGCGCTTCGCGATCCACCGCCGCCAGGGCTTGTAGAGCACCACGCTGAGAATACCAACGATGAGAAAGCATCCACAGATTCCTCCGCCAATGACATCGTAGTAGTCGCCTGCTGTCTGCACGCCGTCCCAGAACCTACCGGTGGGATTGGCGACGTTCAGCACAAGGGTGAGAAGCTGGATGACGCCGATGACGATGGCGACGACGACGGTCAGGAGAGTGAGCACGATGGAGTAGTACAGGAAGGCGACGGGGTCGCGGTGGTTCTGGGACGGTTCGATTTCATGGTCCTCGCCGAGGATCAGGGGCGTTTCGGACGAGGTGCTGTCGCGTTTCGGAGGGAGGAAGTTGGCGGCGGGTTGGATGTAGAGCGAGAGCATCAGAGCTCCGTCGGTTGTGTCCAGAAGACACATTCCAGCTGTAGTCGTTAGTTATGAGCCTTCAGGTAGACTAAGCAGACATACCGGTGAAAAGAATGGGAAAGATCAGAATGACCCAGAAGTCCGTCCCGCGAGCGGCCTCTACGGACGAGATTCCAAGCAGGGCTATCTCGGAGGAGGTGTCGAAACCAAGACCGAAGAGGATACCCAAGGGGTACATCTTCCAAGGACTAGCCGCCGAATGAGTTGATCGTTTTGTACGTCTGATGAGGGTACTACACACCGATTGATCAACTTGAACATGCGCTTGAGCACATTGAACAGCACACCCCCGCCCTCAATCTTCCACGCCTCATCCTCCTGCCCTTCAGGCAGGTTGAGTACCTTCTGCATCTGCTTGTAGAGCTTGTACAGAATGTAAAAATTCATCAGTCCCAGCAGGATCAGGAACGCGGCGCTGACCGAGGTCCCGATGATCCCACCGACGGTGCTGAAGCTGTCAAAGCGCGACGACACTGCCGCAGCGGTGGCCGCTACGACGATGGATGTGATGATGACAATGCTGGTTCCGTCAGAGCAAGCCTTGATCTGATAGACTGGAACGGCACCTACGTCGAGTGTCCGAGGGAGAAGAACGTCCCAACGGTGACGGGCTGCTGGCCGGTTGCCAGTAATCTTCGAGTCATCAAGTCAATTGCCTGGATACGTTAGTTAGCTGCCGAGTTACGGACTGTTCCAGTCTTACCGATATATGGTCGGCGTCAAACGCATGGCGCAGGCCCAATGTATATGCCAGAACCGCATTCGAGACTAGTGAGCTGTGCTGGTCAGTATCCAAGCAATTGATTCTTGCCACAAGACCTACGGATAGTATCTCTACAGGATGTTAGCTAGTAGATTGTCAAGCAGGGAACAGGCACATACCAGCACAATCGCAGCAGCAATCCACACGACCACGTTTATGAACGCAACAAATAGGATGATTGCAATCGCTGGCAAGGGAATCTTGCGGATTCCCGGCAGCCGACGGTGCGAGCGCTCTGCTCGACGAAGAAGTGATTCGGCAGTCCATTTGCTCTTTGTTTCGCTGGCCGTCTCGTCTGTGAGCGATGAGTCCACGACGATAGGAGTAGTGTCCCGCATGATTGATCTTCAATATAAAAATCCGGCAGTGGCTGTATATTTCTGCCAGTATCTCTGTATGTCTTCAATCATCAATATCTTCTAAAGAAGAATGACGAAAGGTGAAAACTGACGACAATGACGAAATTCCCAGCGCAATTGGGGAGGGACAATGATAAGAAAGCGATAAGATGGAGGGGCTGTCGTATCCTCACTTCTGGTGACTCGTCCTCCACCTTTTGTGCAGCCGAATGCAGATCAGATCAGTCATATGCAGTCGGCAGGAGTTTTTGCTTCTTTCTGGGAGATTGCTTGCAAGGTCCTCGATGACAATCGCTGGTGATTCGACTCCTGCTTTATCAGTATTCCAATGGTGATCGTCAACTGGTCAAACCCCTCGCACTTTATTCGCGAATGCGAGGTTGGGACGAAATTATTTCCTCATCGAATAACAAATTCCGACGCCAAGTATATCTATCTACTGGTTATCTAGAGAATGCTACTAGTACTTGGTGTGTCTTAGATGCAGCTTGGCCGACCTCCACCGCACCCCACCATTGATAGGCAACTGAACGGACTCGGAGAGCGCCGATTTGGTCGATCGACTCATACAGAGAGAGGTACTTTCAAGATAAATGTTTGCTCACTTGTTGGTGGATAGTATCAATGGGGAAAATCGTCTCATCATTTATTTAATGACTCACTTTTATATACAGTACTGGGGTCTTAACATAAGACATATATATATACACGTCTGAATCGGTATAGAGTCAGACCAGGTTCATAACAGTGACAGTCAGGCATTCTCAGCCTGTTGGCAGAATGATTATTCAACCATTGAAACATGTCAATGTGATTGTGGCTGGAGTCTTCTGGACTCAAGATAGTGCACGATGATACTTCAATAGCCGCAGATGGCTATAGATCATTCATGACTGCTTGGCCGGTTCGCGGAGCTGGGGAGCTCTGCCGGCTGGCAAGATGCGGATCGATGAAATCCTTGGTGCATGATATCCCGGAGCTGTCGGTTCCTGCGTTTACAGGGCAGCTACGGAGTCATGTGTTGGAGGTATAGTCACTGAACTTCCAGTCCTGAATGCTCACGCGGCAGCAAGCACAGTTGGCGACGGCGTCCATTTGGTCACGGTCGGCTTGAGTTGACGGATACCGGAACTGACAAACATGTTCCACTCGCTCCGGGTGATGGGTGTGACATCGGAGGCCGAGAGAGGGGTCTTGGGCCCCTTCTTCGCCGAGGCCGGTCTGCAGGTCGGCGGCGTAGGCTGTCTGCGCGGACGGACGGGGCGAATGGGTGATTTCCGCGAATACTCGGGCTTGGGCCGCGGCGGCAGGACGATGCCCTCTTGGCCATATTCTTTCTTGTAGGCGCTTGCGACACGCGTCAGGAGGTCATCGCGGACATCGAGCTGTTCGTAGACACGGTGGAAGAACGCCTTGCTGAAGGGGCGGCCCTGGAAGTCGCGGATAGTGCGGTGGAGGAGATGCACGCAGGAGGCGACGTAGGACTCTTCGGCACCGTTATCGCGGTTCGACAGGATGCAGAGGCGGCGCTTGAAGGTGTAGATGCGGTCGACGTTGAGGAGAGTCAGGCCCTCGCGGCTGAAGACGACTTCGTTCTGCAGGATGGATTGCTGGATCAGGTACTCGTTGGCCTGGCGCTCATACTGGCTGCGCGCCAGGGCATCGGTCCAGCTCTGGCCTAGGGAAAATTTCTTGGCTCCCTTGGCAACGACACGACATACCGTGCGCCAGCACTGAGGGTCGAGTTGCGCGATGGGGATGACCATGAGATCGGACGGTTGCCCTGTGGGGTAGGGCTTTCCCCGGCCGACGAGCAGTGTGACGTGCATCATCTTTTGTTGGAGCTTGGAAGAGATGTAGTCCAGAGCAGGGATGATGGAAGGCGTGACTGTTTCGCAATCGAAGTTGAAGCCGGGAGACAGAGGCGAGGAGATCATGTCGCTGGTCAGGTTGCGGGTGGGAGAGTTGGGGACATAGATGCCCGTCGGGCGAGGCAAACGAAGGACACCCATGATGGCAGTTCAGTTCAATCAACGTTTCTCGTTCGAGAGAAAGCTGAGAAGGAAGACTTCTTCTCCGTCAGAAGTAGGGACAGTGCTCGTGGACGAGGACGGAGATAATAAATGCCCCAGAGCAAAAGAGGGGAATGACAACATCAATCACCACCGAACAACAACACCACAAATTAACACTGCATTCATCCCGCAAGTGTTCTATTTTGGTACTTCTATTGATAGCAAAATCATCCATTCCCCTCGTCCTTTTCGTATCCCGACACAAGGGAACCCAATAACGCTGCGTATAAAAATATCCTTAAGCGCCGACGGTTTCTCTCCGCCAATGAAAGAGCATCACAGCACCCTTATGCAGGTGACGGCACAATCCATCGCATAATGGATGGTGACGCGAGCCCAAAAGGATCTTCCTGTCCCTGTTGTGGAAATTAACTGCATTTCCTCATTCCCGGCAATCCAGAGAAGTCAGCCTAAGGCTCAAGCAACACTCAGGCTGCACCTCCATTGGTGATATCACTGCTACCAACACAGAGTTATCTGCGGGGTTGCAAGGCTGACAAGCAGCTGCAGGAAACTATTGATTTCGAGCGGTAGAGGTTATGCTCTGAGAGGAGGATGGCCGCTGGCGTACGCCATTGTTGATGAGTGCTCGTCCATGTGGCACCGTTTGTCAACGACGAGTGCTTCCTTGCTTATAGATTACCGCCTTCAAAGGGACTATTGGATTTGTGCAGGTGGCTTCATTGTTGGGTTGGATGTTGGATGGGATGGATTGGGACGTAGGTTACGAGGTGAAGCCTGGTCGATGATTGTCCTTGTGGGCTGTGATGGTGAGTCCTCGCTTTTGAGGTGCCAACTGGCAACTCGCGGGTCAGATGATATCTCAATGTTGGTGCTGAGCAACTCGTATTCCTATCAGCCAACATGAAATTATCTTAGATATTTGCCTGTCGAGTCCAACGACTTCTTGAAGCATAAGTTACATAACTAGACAACTTCAGCCACGGTGAACCTCTTCTACAGCTTGTTTTCCCCAATGGGATCTACTCTTAGTAATCTGGGTATACGAGACGACGAACTAAATCGAAATTGCCTTGAGCGTGATCATTGTGAGAAATGATAAGACCAGCAGTATCGCTGATCCACCATCAGCTTATCTATTCAGATGTACGAAGTAGTGTGTACTCAATCCAAAAGGATCAGTCAAGAACCGCAAATTCTACCTACACCGAAGCTCAGCCGAGCTCATTTCAATAATAGCAGAATTTTCTTGTGTAATCAGCCACACGCGGCTCCCTGGAAGCCTGGCCAGGGTTCTGGTCAACTTTAGTTACCGTACAACCACCGAGTTCTACCACGGACACGACCACGGAGGGCTCGGCTGATGAGAAAATTTTTCCAACGGGCATCCCGTGCCTAGAGTCGTGGCAGGTATTAATCATATCGACATGCAACAGTCAAGATAAGATTCCCCGCTTCAAGAGTCCGGGGAATTTTTATTACCTAAAAGTCGGCATTGAGTGAGATTGCATTACGTACGGAATTGCTGGGCTGTATCCACTGTCCCTGAGCAGGGTGCACTGTCAGGGTCTAGGCAAGACATTGAATTCTGAAGTTAGATGCTGAGACAATAGGCAGATAACATCGTGATTTCACCGTGAATACTCCGATAGGTGCTTGGACACGAAGGATCAGGGGAGGAGAGTTTCTAGGCAGATATCGTATGTGCCCCTAGAGAACATTCCGCTAGGTGCCAAGGGTGCCGAGCCGTGGCTGGCAAGGGGCCGAAGGTACTCCGGAGTAAATAGGTAGTCTTCTAGAATACGGACCGGAATTGGAGTTGGGACAGTGCATACGGTATCCATATGTGGCTCTGCTTGGTGGTCTGTATCTGAGCAGGGAGCTCACGTACGGTACAGTCTAGCAGTTTGCGATAAGGTTGAGTAAATAACGGTGTCTGATTGGATAAAATGGCACCAGATAACACTACGTATGATAAGCAGTCTTGGCACTGGTTGTCTGCCTTCTACCCAAAGTATCCAGGCAACCCAGACACCAGATGGTCAATGGAAGATGTCGGAATAGATGCAGTAATAACCTCGGTCAGGATCACTAGTCCGCACGGAACTATTGCTGCAACCTTCAAGTTAAGGTTCTTTTCCCTCTTATTCCCCCACTGGGCTTCGAATTCTCTAAAATCCCGCAAAGCTTGGGCGAAGTGGCTCGCTTAACTCCTAATTCACGTGGCTGATCCCTGGCTTCTCACTGTGATAGAGCCAAGGCCGCCAAGAGTGGGCCTCGGGCAGACCGGGGCTAGTTCCATTTTCGCTTTGCTTCGGCGTCTGGGGAAGATAATACTCAGGGCACACAGAGTAGAGATGATTGTCTGACAGTTATCATATGACTCTAGGTCTCTCTTTTCTTGGGGATTCTGTGGTCGGGTGAGATTCTTATAATCCCGTATGTCAGTCTGCAGAGTGTCGTGTTCAGGCGGGCAATGTAACCTCAGAACGCCTCGACAGAATAAGCAGACTGCGATTGTTACCGATTCGAAAGATCCCTTGACTAATACGAACCAAATAGTCTTGAGCCTAACCACCGGAGAGCTGCAAAAAGCCTCTTCCCCAGGTGATGAGGAGCTTGGATCTAAGGGCGCCTCGTGTCTGGGCGTCTTTGCCAAGCCAGTCCGCTTGTTCCTGGACCTGCTGACGGGTCATTTTTTGCCCCAGGGGGCGCAGACAAGACCAGAGAACCAAACAGAAAAAAACAAGATCATCCATCCGGGCCTTTCCCTCTTGTTGCTGATTGGGCTGTGTGGCAATTATGGTGAAAACGCTAGGCTGAATGTTGTACACGGGCAGCATGGCTATCATCGCCCGTGAGGGGATTCTCCACGGTTGATGTCTCTCGGTAACCACGACTAATTCACTAATTTACTAATCTAATCCTAGAGATATTGACCTATCATCGGTCGTTCTCATCCTGTCATATAATGAGATATATAATCATTAATTGGTCCCCCGTTGTCGCTTATCTTTTCTGGGGTTGCTTTCCAGAAGTTGAGGACGGCATCTTTTTTTCTGGGTAGCCACTATTCACCTGCCACTTTCCTCTTTTTCCCTTCCTCCTCCTCTTCTTTTCCCTCCATCTGCATCTTTCTCTTCTTCTCCTTCTTCATTCTTTCCTCCATTATAGTCGCATTCACCTGCGTTCTTTCTTCCCCGCAGTCTTTCATCTCTGGGGGAATCAGTGAACTTCTCCCCACCAGTTCATCGGCCTCAATCTCACCCATAGGACACACGCGGGGATGGGCTACAGAGACGAAGGCGTCTCTTCGGAGATGCCTGTCAAGCATGAAATGTCCAACGATGTCAAAGCTGCTGAGGAGGGTGTCATGGAGTCTCAACCCCATGTCGACCTTCATCGGGGTCTCAAGTCGCGTCACATCACCATGATTGGTAGGCCACCTATTGCGACCTGTAAATAAGTCGCATTCAAGCTGACATTGACAGCCATTGGTGGTGCCATTGGTACGGGTCTCATTATCGGAACCGGAGGTGCTCTTGCAAAGTAAGTTTTTCTTCCTCGCACATAACTTTGGCTTGACATTGGCTGACATGATTCCTCAGGGCTGGCGTACGTTGTCCTCATACACGTGAAATCTACCGCAGCAACTAACTGTCGCAGCCCGGTTCTATCCTCATCTCCTACTCATTCGTCGGTTTCATCGTCTATCTGGTCATGTGTGGTCTTGGAGAAATGGCCACCTGGTTGCCCATGCCCTCCGGTTTCACTGGTTATGCTGCCCGTTTCTGTGACCCTGCTCTTGGATTCGCCATTGGTTGGACGTATGTCAATCTATCAATGATTTGCCATCCACGACTGTTGCGCTGACACTACCACCACAGGTATTGGTTCAAGTATATCATTGTCACACCGAACCAGTTAACCGCCGGCGCGCTGGTCATATCATTCTGGGTCGATACGGCACGAGTTAATGCAGGCGTGTGGATCACCGTCTTCCTGGTGCTGATCATCTCCATCAACTACTTTGGTATTCGGTTCTTTGGTGAATTCGAGTTCTGGCTGTCCTCCTTCAAAGTGATCGTCATTGTCGGCCTGATTCTGCTCTCCTTCATTCTGATGCTGGGCGGCGGCCCCGATCACGACCGCAGAGGCTTCCGGTACTGGAAGAATCCCGGTGCCTTCAACTGGTACATCGAGGATTCGGCCGCGGGCCGTTTCTATGCCTTCTGGGCGACCATGGTCTCGGCCACGTTCGCATACCTGGGTACAGAGCTGGTCGGCGTGACTGTCGGCGAGGCCGAGAACCCCCGCAAGACCATCCCGCGCGCCATCAAACTCACCTTCTACCGGATCCTCTTCTTTTACGTGATCAGCGTTCTGCTCGTCGGCACCCTGGTCCCCTACAACTCCAAGAGCCTGGTCTTCGCGACCAAGAAAGCCAGCTCCGCAGCTGCCTCCCCCTTCGTCGTCGCCATCGAGCTGGCCGGCATCAAAACCCTTCCCCACATCCTCAACGCCTGCATCCTCCTCTTCGTCTTCTCCGCCGCTAACTCGGACCTCTACATTGCCACTCGTACCATTTACGGTCTCGCGCGCGAGGGCAAAGCGCCCGCCATCTTCGCCCGCACCGACCGCCGCGGTGTCCCCATCTACGCCCTCGCCATCTCCGCCTGCTTCGCCTGTCTCGCCTACATGAACGTCTCCAGCGACTCCAAGACCGTCTTCAAATACTTTGTGGACCTGGTCACCATCTTTGGCCTCCTCACCTGGATCTCCCTGCTCGTCACCCACATCTACTTCGTGCGCGCCCGCAAAGCCCAGAACGTCCCCAACACCGACCTCGTATACACGGCCCCCTTCGGCACCGCAGGCTCCTACTTCGCCCTCGTCTTTTGCTGCATTATCGCCCTCACAAAGAGCTACGACGTCTTCGTTCATAGCAAGGACTACGGCAACTTCAACTACAAGGGTTTCATCACCGCTTACCTTGGTATCCCCGTCTACCTGTGCCTCATCTTCGGGTACAAGCTCGTCACCCGCTGCAAGGGCGTCAAGCCCGAGGAGGCCGATCTGTGGTCGGGCAAGGACGAGATCGACCGCGAAGAGGCGGAGTTCCTGGCTCGCAAGGCGATGGAAGAACCATCCCATAAGCGTGGGAGCTGGTTCTATCGGACGTTTGTGGCGTGGTTGTTCTAGAGCCGGTGTCTTTGTCATTTACTTTTCTGCGAATATGCGTTTTGGATGTGATCTGAGCTAGGGCGACCCTGACTCGCAGTGCTATTATGAAATCATGACTCGCCCACATGTACATAACATAACCATCAATGAATTACATGGATCTGTCAATTGAAGTGTGCCAGGGGTAGTGTCCTATGACAAAGTACAATTATCATGATTCATTACTGTCGTCCGTACATAACGACAATGCGAGATGTAGATATACGTAAAGCAGAATTTTACACGGCAGAAACAGATAGAAGGAAGAAGAGAAGACTATCGCCGTCGAAACTCCGATCGCACTTTCTCAACCCATTCCGTTTCCTCATCTTCGACATCCTCCTGCAGGACTTGCTGCGTGGCTGACGCTGATTCCTCGCCTTGCGATACAGGAGCTTCTTCAGGCTCCGTGCGCTGCAGCTCCGCGTCCCAGTCCAGATCCACGCCATGAGCGAGATCGCCGACGAGGAATCTCCCAAACGTCAGAACGACATTGAAGATCTCCTTGCCGGTCGGTACGATGTACTCGGACGGCAGGAGGAAGCCGTAGCTCCCGCGGTCGCGCAGTTTGATCTGGTAGGCGAAGTCCGTGTGCAGCTGATGGTAGAACCAGTCCAGTGCGCTGCCGCCTGAGCTGCCGCCGGTGGGGAAGACGGGTTTTTTGGGTGGGTTGCTACGGCTCTCGTCCGTGTCTGCGATGATGGTACCCTCGCAGGCGGAGGTGACGTCGTAGATTTCGTGGGTGGTCAGGCGGATGATCTTCGCGAGGCCCATGCCTAGCTCTTCGAGGCTTTCGAGCGTGGGCGGGATGGACGAGCAGGAGAACGAGAACGGGTAGAGGATCTGCTGGGAGTAGGAGTGGAGGTCGAGGAAGCCGACGATCTTGGCGTTGTTGGCTTGCGTCTCGTTGAGGGCCCATTGTGCCAGTTGGTGGGCTTCCATGCCTTCGAACGGTTCGGTGCCGGCGTAGTTCTCCGAGCAGGGGTTCGACCGTGTGCGCTCGCCGTCCCATTGGAACTCCCAGGCGCGGTCGAGGTCGATGCCGGGACAGAAATGCAGGCTTGTGTTCTGGCGGTTCTTGCGCCATAGGCGATCTGATTCCCAGGTGTAGACGTAGCCGTCTGGGTTCAGCGTGGGCACAAGGACCCAGTCGAAGTCCTCCAGGAGGCGGGTCACTTCATGCGATTTGCCGTAGCGGGTGATGAGGCTGTACGCGATGTAGGTTACGGTCGAGGTACTGATCCACTCTCGCGCATGGCTGCCGCCCACGACAACGATGGTCTTGCGAGGGTAGGGCTCGGTTGTCTGGCGGCGGGACCCGAGTCGAAGGGCCGGGATTGCCCGCCCTTCGTAGGACACCCCGACATTGATCATCTGGACGTGAGATGAGAACATCGAAGCCATCAGCCGCATCCATGGGACGATAACCGACAGAGGCTGATAGTCGCGGAAGAACAGGTCTCCAAACTGAGTCGACTGCCGCACCGACTGGATGAAGCCAGGCTGATCCTGCAGTCCAATAGGACGTCGAGTCGGGTAAGTAGCGTATATCATTTCAGCAAGGTTATCAATAAGAGGAGTATATGCGGTCCGAAGCGAATCAGGCAACAGGCCCAGTAGTGAGGGGATCTATCAATCAAACAATCAATAATGAGCGAAGGAGCAAAGACGGCGGCAGGTGTGACTATATACGTACAACTTCTTGAGCTAATCGAATATCAACAAATTCAGATGTCGAGGCCCAGACGTCCAGAAAGAGGACATCAGTTGCTTCCGCCAATGCCTCTGCCTCTTCGGCATTGCGCAGATGGAAACGAAGGACGACATCGCTGCCGTACCGGGTAAGCGATCGGGAGGGAGAGCGGCTGCGCGGGGAATCTTTAACGGAACGTTGATGGGAGGAATCTTTGGAAATGCCCCAGATGGATTCTATGACCCAATCTCGGACTCGAATCCATGGTCGTCTGGAGTCAGTAGATCGGGATGATAACAACTGGATAGGTTCAATGGGCGGCGGAGGTGTGATACTGGAGCCTGCGGGGACGGCGGATACCAGTCCGAGCGAGGCGACCAGCAGGAGGAGAACAGATAGCAGGAGACGCATGTCTGTAGAAGAATAGAGACGCCAATTATGCTGTCATTGTTTCTCTGCCGGATCGCTCGAATCCTAAAGGCGAAATGAGGACGGATCAAGATGGAGGAGCGCCAAAGTTGGGCGATGGTTGACGCCTTCGGATGCCTCAGGCAGAAGCCATTCCGATATTATCCATCTTGCCCGATTAGGAATGGTATATTTGTCCGGTTTGGGCAATATCATGACTCTACGGGGTAATTCCGACTCAGCCTTAGAACATCCCAAATGATCGTCTGAATGTTTTGAGTACAGTAGATAGATGTGGTCAACCTGCTATTGTTTATTTACTAGAATACGCTGGCTGTTCTGAAGAGCCTACCTCTGAAAGGCTCCTGTGGCGGCGGAGGCACTTAAGATTACCTACAATGGGACACATTTACCTGAAGTCCGCCAATATTGTTCGCATACGTGTACAAGCAACTCTTTTGAGCCTTCTGTGCCTCGGTGGAATGAAATCAGAACTCTAAGAGGTAGATAAAGCTGGCAGTTGACAGGTGCTTCTGCCTTAGGCACCTGAACCTACCCCACACTCGCAGCCTCCACAGCCCCACTAGTTTAGTCCCTTTTAGTCCCTTGTGAACAGGGAGAGGCTTTCGGTCTTCCTTGCGGTAAGGTAAATATGCACAGCATTCGCTCAATGTCCTTGGTCACGCCTCGAGGTAGATAGAGATTTTCGTGGACTGCTTGCAGAGAGTGCCTTCAGCACAGTAGACAGGAATCCTAATCTGGATCCATCTGGGTTTACTCCGTGACTATTCCGTGCTCCCTCCAGGCAGAACAATTCTGGACTCTATCACGTGATATGAAACGCGTGTAAATGACGCAGTGCGTAAAGCAGCCGCGTATAGGTGGTCATGATGATGAAGTTGGTAAGAGGTACGCCTCTTTCTTTCGTTTTCTTGGATTAAAGAGAATACCGGCATCATTACCAGCTCGAATGGAAATCTGGAAGCTAATAACCAACGACCTCAATGCATCATTGAGCATAGATCCTGATGACACAACAGTTCACAAAGCTGTGTACCTCTCTACACGAGGCTCTATTGGTTATGAAACTCAACTAAGGACGGGGAACCTGGATTTCAGAGACGGAACTTATGGAAATGAAAAGTTTAAGGACCTGAGGTTATGTAGTTGATACGGAGGATGACTCCTCCTGCTAGGTACAGGGACTATACAGCACCGAGCTAAGGTATGTAGGGTCATCTCAAGGTAGGTACGGGTACGATTACGATCACAATTTATCGGATCCATGGGCATTGATAGTTCTCTCAATCTATAGCAATTAAATTAACCTGGCCATGATCAAAGATCGACGAATTCATACCCACTTTCTAAACACACGTGTTTGGCTATGACTTCTGTCAGAAATCCATCATTTACTGTCAAGTAGGCCAGACCCAGACCCATAGGCCATAGTCCATAGACCATACGGACTAGGAGGTATCTCAGATCTCCCCGTCACCATCATCATCATCATCATCACCATCATCTTCATTCCCTCTTTATCCGGTAAAGACGCTCAGATCTCTTCGTTTGTCATTTCTTCCCGCAAGGATCCCATTATCTAGCAGGTATTATCCAGCTCCTTGCCCCTCCTTTCTCCTACGTTCCAACCAACCTCTCCGGTTTAGGTTCCCTTTTTCGCCAATCTGTTTTCCCTTCCTTGGCATCTCCAATGTTCTCCTCGGCCGCTCCTCTGCTTATGACCTACGCTCTTTTCACTCCATCCTACTAGACGCCTGGCAATGTAAGGGTTGCATTTGCCAGCTCCGACGTTTATCTGCTTGTCGACTATTCGAGGTTCTTTTTGTCAATCGACTGTCTCTCTGTTCCCCCTTTCCCCTTTTCGAAACTTCTGCGACCTTTCTCCTCCATTTCCGCCAAATTGCTCGATTCTCAGCTAGACGAATTTATTTTTTTTCCCTTTCCTCTCTCTGCTACGAATTGTCCGCGATGTCAATCGGTCGTATCTCATGATCCCTACGCCGTAATATCCTCCGAATCGACCATTACCGAACGGCTTTGAAGAGTTCGCGTTGCCCCTTGAACTTCCTTTCCGAAATTCGATCAGCCACTGTGAATAAATCGCTTGCTATCTATAAGGTTATTGTCGGATGGGTCGCTTCAATCGGTTGCGCAGCAGGATCACCTAAGGACTCGACTCCCGCCGTCTAGTTTCAGCCATGCATTGGAAAGGGTTGCGACTCGGCGCCCTCGATAGCAATGACTCTAAGAGACGCAGTGTTGTCGAGCCTCAACCACTCTCTCGCCATAGCGAACAATTGCCTCGTCCTACCCTGTCGACAACCAACCTTGCATCCAGGCACTCGGAGTCCGCCCCTCGTTCACCTCTCTTAGCGGGACCAGACCACGATGACGGAAATGACCACGACGATCACGAGACCGGAGACAACGATAATAAATACTTGTCGGAAGGGCCAGTGGACACTATTCGCTCAAGAAAGGGCAATGTGGGCGCAGCCTTGGTGCCGGACGATGCTTCTACCTGGCGCCGGAACCGGTTCAGTTTCATGAAACTCCGCCACGCGTCGGATCCCCAATTATCAAGGTCTTATGCCAAGGGTGAGGAGGGAACACCTCCCGTGCCTCCTTTACCGCGTGAGTATACATCCGAGCTACTACAGACCATATACATTGTCGATCTACGTGTGCTGACTCTTGACCTCCGCCGCCTACCTCCAGCTCCCACGATTATTACTACCGCACCCACCAGCAATGAACTGGATCAACCCGTTAAGAAGAAACCCAAGTTCAAAATCCTATCCGGATCGAAAAAGAGCCCGTCCGACGGGTCACCAATGCATCCTCAGCGACAGAGTCCAGGTACCCGGTCTCGCCATGGGGCCCAGGGCTCCAACGGGTCGCAGACAACCGATGCTACATTGTCAACATCCAAGATGAGCGGGGAAGAACCAGGTCGTCTCTCGACTACGTCAATCCGCAGTGGTGGCCGTGAGCCCGGCAACGAGTCCCAACGTTCTTCCGTCACCGACGCGCGGTTTTCCGAGTCCTCCCGCTCGGATCAGAGTTCCGGAGACCATGGACTATACCACCCCCCTTCCCCGAATGACGGAACTGTAAGCGGAAGTAAACGGTTTCGCATGCCACGTTTGAAGCGAAATCGTGGTCCTGTATTTCCCCTGCCTCCTCGACCTGCTGGCAGTCAACCCATGAATGGCCATGGACAAGTCTCGCAGATTTCCAGGGCCATCAGTTCTGATCCCTCATCCAGCTTTGAGCCGCCGGATGAGACGGATCAGGACCGCGTTTCTCCGCTTCCATCCCCCAGTCGTTCGACTGTCGGTCTGGCCTCCCCGGCTTTTCCTCTGCGCAGAAAAGACTCGGCGAACTCCGCCAATTCCGCCCGGTCAGCTACTTCCACTCGAAGTGGACATCGAATCAGACCTCGACCAAGGTCATCGACGCTAGACTCGTTGGCTAATCTCCGGGATGCCGGGCAACAGTCACCCGCTCAATTCGCCTCGTCCGGTCGTACTTCGACCTCCACCAGTGGACGCAAAAGTTTCGGGGACATCTTCAGCATCTCACACCGATTGAGGCAAAATTCGGAACCCCCGGTTCTTCGAAATGGCTCACCCGGTGCGAGAGGCTCGGATACTCCTGTTCGCAAACTGTCCTACCCCGAACGCGAGGAGAATGACACGCCAGCAACGTATCTGACTCGGCTCGAAGAGAGCATACCCAAGAGCACGATCGGCGGCGTACTCTGTCAGTCGAATGAAGATTTCTACAAGACCGCATTGCGAAAGTATATGCGGAGATTCATTTTCTTTGGTGACCCTATCGATATGGCTATTCGAAAGCTTTTGATGGGCGCCGAGTTGCCCAAGGAGACGCAACAGATTGATCGCTTCCTGCAAAGTTTTGCCGATCGATATCATGAATGTAATCCTGGCATCTTTGCTTCACCCGGTACGTTCATGTCCTTACGCATCGTGGGTCGTTTATACTGATTTCCTCTGTACAGACCAGGCATATTTCATTGCATTTTCCATCTTGATTCTACACACTGACGTCTTCAACAAGAACAATAAGCGCAAGATGCAAAAGCCGGATTATGTTCGGAATACTCGTGGCGAAGGTGTATCGGACGACATTTTGGAATGCATTTATGAGAACATCGCTTACACGCCCTTTATCCACATCGAGGATACCCCCTCTCACGGTCGTCAGCTTGCAAAGCCTCGACGACCCTTGTTCAGAACCCCAAGTTCAGAGCATTTGTCCCGCGTATCAAGGGAACCGGTGGACCCGTACACGTTGATCATGGACGGCAAGCTCGACTCATTACGGCCGAGTCTGAAGGATGTCATGAATTTGGAAGACACATATCGATGTCACGGGACGACAGGGCCACCTGACATCAACAGTCTCCATCAGGCCTTTTCAAAAACAGCTATTCTGCAGATCGTATCGGCCCGGTCGCGGCCGGATGCGTTCATGCCAGCTAGCATCCAGAACCCGGCGGAGTCGAACCCTGGGCTGGTAGACATCAAAGTGGCCAAAGTTGGTCTGCTCTGGCGAAAAGATCCAAGGAAGAAGAGAGCCAGATCGCCATGGCAAGAATGGGGCGCCCTCCTTACCTTCTCGCAGTTGTACTTCTTTAGAGACGTCAATTGGATCAAATCGCTAATGTCCCAATATGAGTCTCACCAGAAGGAGGGGCGCCGGCGGGCGGTTGTATTCAGACCACCTCTCATCGAGTTCAAACCCGATGGCATCATGTCCACGGATGATGCGGTTGCGTTGGTGGATTCGGGCTACAAAAAGCATAAACACGCGTTTCTTTTCGTTCGCCATAATGCGCTGGAGGAGGTGTTTTTGGCGAATTCCGAAGACGACATGAACGATTGGCTGGCAAAAATCAATTACGCTGCTGCCTTCCGAAGCACTGGGGTCCGCACCAAAGGCATGATAGCTACCAATTACGAGACTCAGCGCGACAGAATGAGTCGCAAAGTCTCAGTAACGTCGTACAATTCACATCGTTCCGCAGACAGGGAGCCTCCCTCTCCCAATCCCGACACGGACATAGCCGAGGAGTTGGTCACGGCTCGTAAGGAGCTCATGCGACAGAAGATCCGCGAGACAGACGAGAAGCTCTTTGCGAGCCAAAAGCAGCTTGACGACCTCCTGAGGAATGCGAGACACCTACAGGTTTTGACACCGGTTACCTCGAGGGCCAGGGAGCAGGTCATCATGGCAGCAGGGCGTATGGCGGCCAAGCTCAAATGGGTGAGGCAGGACATCTGGCGTAACAAATGCTACCGGGAGGTTCTCCTCCAGGATCTGGGCACCGAGGATGAAGAGGCCAAGTTGCTTGCGGACCAGAGATCCCCTCATTTACAGATACCCACCAGGAACACCTCCACTTCGGAGCCAGGAGCCTTGCCCCAGCCGCCTGCCAACACAGTGCAGTCCCCGAGCCAGGCTACGTCGCCACAGTTGCCGTCCGACGAGCCTGGGTCTGTTCATAGGGTCCCGTCGTCCCAAATTGCTCCTAGTGATATTCGCAGACCAAGCATTCCGGTGTCGGTGACATCCTCAGATCTCACTGGCCGTGCCGGTAGACGTTTGTCTACGGAGATGGGTAAAGACCGCGCGAAGTCGTATTCGCCAGGTCCGGCAAACCGGCCCGAACGTGAGCCATCGGTGCTGAGCGCGGGCAGCAAGATAGATGTTGCCAGTCTAGGATCTCATGCCTCCAAATTGACCTCTCCAATCAGCATGGACGACGGCGAGGAGCGTATCCTCCGTGAGGCTGGTTTGTTAGAGGTGAACAGCTCCCCTCGCGGTACTAGGCAGTCCGTCACAGCCCATGAGACAGATGGTGAACACAGGAGAGATAGCGGGGAGTCTCGCCCAGGAGAGCAAATGAGCCGGATCCGTCGCAGCCTTCACCGCACACTCCGTGATTCCCATCACGGGCAACAAGGACATGGTGCTCGGGGTAAAAAGGCGCGGGACTCGATGTCCAGCGAAGTGGTTCCCGAGGACGAGCAAGATACGAAGGAAGGCGAGGGTCTCTCCCGCAAGGCGCCGCAGTTCACTGTCCATGGGAAGAAGGCGTCTATTGTCACTTTTGGATCTGAGTGGCAGAATATGACACCCGAAGAGCGCCTCAGGCTGCGCAAACCTACTCCGTCCGAGGAGCCCCGCGCCTCTGAGCCTGCGATTCTGGGCGGCGGCGATTCGAGTGTCTCGGAACCGGTAAATCCAGGAATCTCCCAGTCATTGCGAAGCGGAAGTACCGCAACAAGAATCAGCGTGCTCGATCCGCTCGAGGGCGAGGGTTCCAATGATGGGAATCCCACTTCGAACCTTCAGGACGAAAAGGCCAAGAGCGATCCGGCCATTGATCTAAGCTCTCATCTTCCGGCCTCAGATGACGCTTCACTGGCAGATTCGTCCCCCGCGGCTTTCCCGGGGTCGTTGGTAGTGCCAAAAGATCAGCAGTCGTCCCCTTCGACATCGGCTGACGAGGCTGTCGTCGATGAAAATACAATCCAAAAACTGCAGTCGAGCCCACCTGAGCAAGCTGTACATGCATAAAGAGCGACCTGAAGACCAATCATCTTTCAATTACGACTTCATACCCAATACATCTCAGTTTTTCGATTCATTTGTTTTTGGCGTCGTCTTGCGGCGTTGAAGGAAGCATTTTTCGCCAAAATATGCTTGACCATTTGCAGCGCTGCCTGGCCAAGCTTTAACATTCTCTCTTGCTCTCTCTCTTTCTCTTTCTCCTTTCTATTCCTTTGAGCCGGCTTCATAGAGTTCAAACAGGCGGTCCTCGCACTATTATTTCCTTTCATATGCTTCGGTTGCAGCCCGGTAGGGCAACAGCGCTGGTTGGTCTGGTCTGTTTGTATGGCTGTTGGTCTACGGATTTTATATGGGAAGGCAGCATTTTGGCAGGTATCTGAAAATTCATAGCATGTCATCTCGATTGCAGTATACCGTTACAGTTACTACTCATCAGATGCAGTAGCGTAGTCGACTGCGGTCGATTCTATCAAACCTACCTCTCTGATCCTCTAGAACTATATAGACAAAAAGAATAGGAAATCTTTTATCTGGTCTATTCTAGTGTTCATGTCATTCACATATCTCCATGCATCCATCACTGATGACCCGTATGCGACGGACCCGCGTGAGGGCATGAGCACGCCTTCACAGCAACCCGTGCTTCTCGGCGTCGTTGACCCCTCGTTGTGATTTCCGTAGGCTGTGTTCGTCTCTGGTCTTCTTCATCCATCTTCTACACTTTAGTCTTTCCCATCTTCATCTCATCTTACTGGACTCTCGTCTCATCTCATCTTTGCATCTGAGTTGCTAGTCAGGTGAGGCTTACGGCAGTCATTCTCTTATCCCTAAGACTGATTCCGCAAGTGAAGAGGAAAGATTGGATAACTGAACACAATAGGAGGAAAAAAAGACAGTAAGTTGTGAAGCTCCTCAGAGTAGATGGTCTAACTTGTACAGATGATCTATCCATGCATAGATCACTCTCATCTGTATCTTCTTGTTTTGTCTGCTTGATCGGTCTTGGCTGGTGAGAGTAAAAGAGGGAAACACAGTAACAAATTTCCTTCATTCATCATTTGAATAAGATAGTTGTCTGTTCCTAGGGTTCATGGCTAATTGGTTACCTACTGTGTAGGTACTTGCTGTTAGCTGGAAGGATGTCTTTAGGTTTTGCACAGTCACGTGAGGAGATGTCCTGCAGCGTGATGGGTCTGGATCGTGCTCGTGCTGGTAGGCACTCTACTAACGCAGTCATAAGGTAAATACTGATTGTTATTAAAGGTGAAGAGGTACAGGGACAGGTACAGGGACAGGTAGAGGTAGGGCTGCACCGTCCGCTGCTTGCGTTGCCTGCTCCCCCTCCGTCGCCGCCGCCGCGGTCTAGTCGTCGACCCGTTCTCGTCCCAGTTGCCAGTGATCCAGATGAGATGCTTTACAGGCGTACGTACGAGAAAAAGACTCAGAGTAAATTCATCGATGAGTCAATCGGCTATGGCCTGTTTGCCACCGGGCGCATCCCTGCCGGGGAGGTCGTTTTCGCGGATAAAGTCGCCTGGCTTGCGGGCGCGGAGGTCCAGCGCTGGAAGAACCCCAAGGCCGCCGACGAGCTCGTTGCTGGGAAGGTTCGCGCGATGGGCGAGGAGTGGCACCGGGGTTTCCTGGGCCTGCCGAATCCGCAGCCCAAGGGTTCATCCGGGGACGCGTATGCGCAGATCTGGAAGAGATACCATATGATTGCTTTGCAGCCGGAGAATGCAAAGGTGTTGGTGCTGGGGCTGAATCTTGCGTTTGTGAACCACTCATGTATTCCAAATGCGTCTCTCTACTATTCATTGCGGTATCCGAGGGATGAGAACGGGGAGGAGGATAAGAGCCTGCCGCCGAGGATCGGGCGGGCGGTGGTGCGTGCGTCCAGGGACATCAAGCCCGGCGAGGAGATCACCGTTGCTTATTTCTACGCCAAGGGAGAGTGTGGAGTACGCCAGTTGATGTCCAGTATGTACTGCAAGTTCTGGTGCGTGTGTCCGTTCTGCCGGGAGCCCGTTCGCGAGACAGAGAATGCTCTGGAGAAGCTCTACACTCTCGAGACTATCTTCGAAGACGCAGACACCCTGTATAAACGGCCGGCGGTGGTGTTCAAGAACGCCTACGAGCTGATCAAGCTGTACGAGCGGCTCAAGATCAGCGACACGCGCGAGGTCCAGGTCTGGCTCTACTGCGCAATGATTGCGGGGTTCAACTGCGATCTCGGCCGGGCTATGCTCTTCTTGATCAAGGCACGGGGCTTGGTTCTAAGTCTCCATGGTCCCAACGGTCATCTGTACGACAGAATCAGGGTCTACTGCCAGACGCCTCCTCTCATGCCGGGCTTCGGAGCTACCACCCGCGGTCGATCCGCCGTGAAACAATGCTATTTCATGTTTGCAGACCAAAAGCACTCTGCAGATGTCTTGTTCATGCTCACAGCAAAGCCAGACGAGTACATCCGACTGCACCGCTACCKTCGTATTCCAGACAGCCTGGCAAAGCCGGGAGAGAGCAGATACCTCGTCCGCTACGACGCGCAGGATGCGAGACGTAAAAAATTCGAGGACGAGGAGCCAGACCCTGTTGAGTTCATACCATGGTGGTATGATCCCGAGGTGAGGAAACAGATAATCGAGGAGAAAAAGGCAAAGGAGGCGGAGAGAAAGGAGGAAGAGAGCAAGAAGGCAGCCAGGAAGAAGAAGAAGAAGGAACAACCGATTGAGGAGTCTACGAATACGAATCCAGAGTGTATCGAGCCAGAAAAGGATCTCCTGGATGTCTGCCGCGAATTGGCGCGCGAATTCGAGGCTCACACCAAGGAGAAGCCAGAGCGGCAGCAGCGCGAATTCAGAGAGCAAGACAGGGAAGCTCTGCGACACCTACTAGGCGCAAAAAATGAACCGAAGAAGCGAGCTGACGAGGACGACGAAGTGGATAACAAACAGGAGCATGACACGGGGCGGACCATGGACCCAGGTGCCTCCTTATGAGCACGAGCCAGTGCCGTCACAACCCGCTGTGCGAGAGGTGGCAGCAAGAAAGAGAGTGGTGCTCGAGACGCCTCCTGTTCTGCCGGAGATAGAGAATCTTGCTCCTAATGAGTTTTGGTGACTTCGTTTCCCTCACATGTTGGAGTATCGAGCAATTCTTGACTGAAATTGGTGGTGGAAAGCTGGAATGGAGATGAAGGTGGAGTGACGGCGAGAATAAGGTGGACGACGGATCAATGATTATGTCATATCACGCTTTATCTATCTTCATCTCCAGAGCTTCATTTCTTAAGTTCCCCAACTTCTCCCCTCAACCTTTAAATGCGTTTCGTCTTTCAATCCAGCCAGATGCCGTTCTCCTTGTCTGTGTATAGCTAAACAACTTTCGAAATACATACATCTACCTCTGGTTCAACTTCGAGCGCCGCCTGTAACACCACCTCGAGATAAATGCGCCGATAAACACCACCACAACCCAAAATGGCGCACTCCAAACGAAACACCTCTCTCCCCCATTTCACCTCCTACGAACGGGGCCTCCTCCGCTCAACCTGGGGTACCAAGCGCGGCGTCATCAGCCGCGACTCCTTCCTCCCCTTTGGTTCCTGTCGACTCTGCCTGCAGCCAGCCAGAACACCCGTCGCCTGCGCAACGAACGGCGACCTTTTCTGTCGTGAATGCGCCATCAACGATCTCCTCGCCCAACGGCAGGAAATTAAACGACTCGAGCGAGAACGCGAGGAGGCCCGGAAGCGCCTGGCCGAGGACGAAGAGCGAGCGCTCGAGGATGCGCGGCGGAGGGAACTGCGCGAGTTTGAGCTCGTGAGTATGGGTCTGGAGGCGGCGAAGAATGATCATGCGAAGGGGACCGCCGGCGGCGGCGGCGATAATCAACGGAAGCGCAAGGCGGACGAGGCGGAGGAGGCATTGGCGGCGTTCAAGGCGCGCGAGATTGTGGTCGAGGGGAAGCGGAAGAAGATCTTTGAGCTGGACGAGAAGGAGATGGCTCGGATTGCGCGGGAGGAACAGGAGCGGCTGAAGCGGGAGCTGAAGCGGGAGAAGGTGCCTTTTGCAGTGTCGTTTCTTTGGTGTACATTTGGCTAACTGGTGCAGTCGGAGTCAAGCAAATCCGCGCTCCCCTCGTTCTGGGTCCCGTCGCTCACGCCATCGACCGATCCCAATGAAATCGCCGCTAACAAGGCCGTCAAGTTGACGCCCATCTGTCCCGGATCGACAGACGAGAACCGCCATGCCTATTCGCTCAAATCGCTGGTCGATGTGCATTTTACCGAGGAGAAGGCGGCGGACGGCACCGTCTCGCGGATCTGTCCCAGCTGTAAGAAGAACCTCAGTAACGGGCTCAAGGCGATGTGTATGTATTGTCCTACTACAAGCGCTCGCGCTCAGTTCCGCTAACAGATTAGTGGCGAAACCCTGTGGTCATGTCATCTGCCAACCGTGCGTCAACAAGTTCATGACGCCGCACGATGTCCCCGATCCCCATTCCAGCAAGGAGGAACAGGAGCGGACGGCGAAGCTGCACGGTCTGATTCTCTGCTACGTCTGTGAGGCGGACATTACGCCGCGGGATCCCAAGGCCGAAGCTGAAGAGAATGGAACCGAAAAGGGGAATGGGAAGAAGTCGAAGAAAAAGGACAAGGAGCAGGGCATCCGGCCGGGGTTGGTGCAGATTAGCTCGGAGGGGACCGGGTTTGCAGGGGCGGGAGGAAATGTGGCGATGAAGGCCGGGGTTGCTTTTCAATGTTAAGACTTGGCGCATCCGGAGTTTGGGACTTGGGTATTTGTACTTGTGAAAAAATGTATTCCAGTATCAGTTGACTAGACTAGATGATCTATGAGATGACACGCCCAACAACGCCAGACAAACGAGAACGAATATAGCTACACCCGAAAGAACATGGAGTAATTGTATACATGAACACCCGGTCCGGCAGTCTAGGCCGCTCTCTTATTGGCGTTGTTGAATTCGCGCACAACGATATCGCACCTGATCTCCTGGCAGAGACGCTTACGACGGCTAACATCCAGCTTGGAAGCAAACTCCAACCCACTAGCCCGCTCCAACACCTCCAGCGGCACCTCGAACTCAGCCAGACGCTTGTCGTTGGGGATGCGGGCATTGGGAAGCACGAACGCACCCAGCGAGACCTTGCTGGTCGGGCTGGCCGTCCCGTCCTCGGCGTAGATGACCTTGTAGAAGTGCGTCGGCACAGCCACGTTGGGCGGGTTTCCAATGACTTCGTACGAGACGCGCCACTTGCCGTCCGGGTCGCGATGGGGCAGGTACAAGGGGCCCGTGACGATGCGGACGGAGGGGTACTTCTTGGTCAGATCGCGGCAGAACTCCTCAAAGTGCGCCCAGTAGTCGCGGTTGAAGCCCTCGCCGACCTGCGGACACATGTTGGTGAGCGCAAAGGTGCCGTCCATCGCGTTCTGGGACCATTTGGCGTCGGCGGCAGGCACCTGGTGGCCGCGGTCATAGCCGGAGCGGAAGTAGTCGGCCAGTTTGGCGCGGAAGATGGCGGGGATGCTGGCGTCTTCGACGAAGGCGCTGTGTTTCCGGTCGGCATTCTTCAGGGAGAGCGAGTACGGTGTAATGTGCTCGGCGACCCAGGCGGGATTGCGTGTGCGACGGTCATAGGCGCCAGTCAAGGGCAGAGAAGTGATGGTATCGGCGATGGGGCCGGGGAAGCCATACTGGTAGATACCAGCAGGATCGACGGGGGAGCCACCCGAGGGTTTGCTGACAGGAGTCTTGGCCAGAGAGGGAGGAGGAATAGTCGCAGGAGGAGAGATCGTAGCCGGTTGGGACGGAGGAGGGGGAGGAGGGAGCTGTTGTTGTTGCGGCTGTTGAGGTCGAGAGGAAGATGAGTAAAGAAGAGCGGTGATACCAGCACCAGTAGCTGCACTGGCGGCAGCGATGGCCGCAATAGTAGCTTTCGACATGATGGATTTGAATTAAAGGAAGATATAAACAGATAAAAGACCCGTTGGACCGAGTCAAGGAGGAGAATGAAGTCGACAGTCGGGGCGGAGTTAAGAGAGAGAAAAAGAAAATATTGCCGAAGAAAGCAAAGATGAAGCCAAAGTATCAGCCAATCAGAGAGCACAGATATGCTGGATCAACAACAACAACAGCAGTAGGGATGGGTAGGGAGGAGAGATATCTAAGAGGGAGATATTGCAGGCAGCTACCTTGGCTATATAGGAAGAAAATCAGTATGGATTCTGTAAAAGAGCATATGGTCATCTGCTTGACTGTTCTGCTGACATCTCTGAGTATTTAGTAGGGGAGATATAAGAACCCTGCACATCGAGACGGTGGCTGTCCAGACCAAACAATAAGCCGGCCTATTGACAGATCGCTGCATAAATTTAGACTGATATCAGACATCTTGCCAGCTCCATCGTGAGACTTAATATCCCATCAGTTTCATGATGGTAATCCAAGCGCCCTTCGGCCTGCTAATATGGCGGTGACAGTGCGGACCTTGGGAGCAAGTCGGCGGCGGTATTTATATTATGGCAGTGTCACCTGCACTCGAAGGAATGCATTATCGTTCCAAGGGAAGATGATCAGCGCAAGATGCATTTATCTGATTTATCCTGTTGACAACACCATCTGAATATCTGTACGGCTGAGGCGAGGCAAAAGAGAGAAAGAAAGTGGTTCCTGCCATTGTCATTAATTGTCACACATCTCGGATATTCTAGTGACATCACTATCTTCCATCCGCCTTCTGCCATTCCCATACAAGAACTCTGCTACTAACTACTATTGCTGCTGCTCTCTCACCACCCCTCGGCCCCATCATGGCTGCCAATAATGATCTCCGAGGATGGCTGATGAGCGGGGTTTCTGGCATAGGTGAGTTTCCAAAAATCAACTGCGATTATTCCAATCTGATTCATCAAAGCCTGCGTTCTTGGTTCGTCCCTCATCTGCATCGATGTTCTGCTGCGGCGATTCTCTCGCCGCAAGAACTTCCAAATTGTCAACAGCAGTGGCTTCTTATCAGCCTCTCTATGCCTGAGTGCCGGTGTTATGGTACCTTTACTCTATTGCCCCATTTATGCCTGCAGTACTAAATCCTATAGCTCTTCACCTCCCTCTATAGCATGCTCCCCACCTCGAAGGAATACCTCACTCGAGCTGGATTCTCAACCCGCGTGGCGGCCTACACTCTAATCGGACTCTTCGTGGCTGGCGTGATTGTCATTCGACTTGTTTCTGCGTTCATCCACCAGCATATTCCTTCTCATGTCGTCGATTGCGCCCATACTCACCAGCCAAACCAAGATCCCGAACGCGGCGATGTGGGACGGCAAGAGCAGCCGGCGTCCGCTCTGCGCCAGGCAAATGGCTATACTGAACGGACGCCTCTCCTGTTACAGACAAAGATGCCTTCTCGCAAGTCCATGCCGGGTGCCGTTGAGCGACCGACGCTCGAACCTCTGCGCTCCCGTTTGACTCGCCGCATCAACCAGCTCATGGGCGGCGTCAAACCCCTCTGTGACGAAAACGGCCCGTGCTATGGTTTCTCGCAGACTTGCGGGCTTGAATGTACCAAGATCCTCACTACTACGCAGATGACTAGCGTCGTCGAGGAGATTCCTCGGCCTCCCTTAACCACGCATCATAGCATTGGTGTCCAGCTGGACTCGGAAGGCGCAGGACCGGAAGTAGGTGCTGGCCCAGGGTTGCTCGCCCAGTCGCATGATTCGGTGGAAAACTTCTCGGGACCATTTGAAGCAGGTAACTCCCAGGAAAATGAAAGCAGCGCATCCTCCTTGCGGGCAGATGTTCAAGCCTATCCCCAAAAATCCCCAGAGGACCAAGACGATTTGACCAAAGCTCCACGGACCGCATCGTCGCAACACCACCACCACGTACCCCAGAATGCCTTCCTATCTATCGGACTCCAGACGTCGTTGGCTATTGCCCTCCACAAGCTCCCAGAGGGCTTCATCACATACGCTACTAATCACGCCAGCCCCACGCTCGGCATGACCGTCTTTGTTGCCCTCTTCATTCACAACATCAGCGAAGGCTTCGCCATGGCCCTGCCGCTCTACCTCGCGCTCAATTCCCGCTGGAAAGCCATGTTCTGGTCCAGCTTACTTGGAGGAATCAGCCAACCCGCCGGCGCCGGCATCGCCGCTCTTTGGATCTGGGGCGCGCAGAAAGCCGGCCACAACGACGAGACGACCGGCCCCTCCTGGGGTGTATATGGGGGCATGTTCGCTGCCACCGCCGGCATCATGACCTCGGTTGGCCTGCAGCTTTTCAGCGAAGGGCTTGGACTGACGCACAATCGTGGGGTTGGGGTCGGATTCGCGATCGCTGGGATGGGGATAATGGGGCTGAGTTTTGCGCTGACTGCGTGAGTATACTCTCGGGTTTACTAAGGCGTTGAGGTTCAATCTCTTTTTCTTCCAAGTAAATGTCTCTGTGCATTGTGCATGATTGCATCGGGCAGGCTGCATCAGTATAAATTGGGGTATATGAAAATAGGGTGGGTATTGTTATTCATGTTGCGTTCCTTGACGACTGTCTATCTGCGTTACGAGTTACGACTGTTTTGTTTTGATCACTGGTTAGTATGTCAGGTAGTATAGAGCATGCCTAAATACATAGTCTAATCATGTGCATTTCTCCTGTGAACCTCTCCGCCAAATATATATATATATATATATATATATTCGTCCATTAAGGGTGTTTTCAGAGGCTTTGGATGGTATTCCGATAGATTTAGTGGTTATTTGTTCCAGGCTTCAAGGTATTCTACATATGAAATTAAATTATATCCAACGCCATAACATGCACAGCTAACTCCAAGGACCTCATCAAGGCGGATGCAAAGGAATAAACAAGCGAGCTTACGACCCCTTCTTGGCCGCCTCTTCTCGCTCCCTCTTTCTCGCTAGATACCGCTCCCTCGCGCTCGACACATCCGTTTCCGTCTTGCGAGTACGAATGCGCTCCGCGATCTCCCGCTGTCGCGCGGCCTCGGCTTCCGCCTCCTGCTGTGCCTTCTTCTCCAGCTGCTGCGCAATCATCTCCGTCTGGCGGGCGCGCTGGCCTGCACGCGCCGCTTGGTGCCCCGAGTCGAAACGAGGCTTGTTGGCAGCCGCACGAGCCGCAGCCGCAGCGGCGCTCGCCGAGGCGGACGGCTTGGGCTTCGGGGCGACGTTCAGCCCGGCGGACAGCAGCTGCCGCTTGTCGACGATCTGGCCCTCGTCGTTGATGGCGATGTGGGCGCCCTTGGCATTGAGCTCCGCCGCGATCTGAGCCTCGGTCTTTTCCTTGTTTGCTTCCGCTTCGGCGGTCGCTTCTTCGGCTGGGATCTCGCCCGCCTGCACCCGTCGCGCGGCCTCCTCCGCCGCCTTGACGACCTCCTCGTGCCGCTGCTCGTCCCGCGATAGCATGTCCCGATAGAACCCCACCATGCCCGTCCCGCCGTTCTGCTTCCGCCGCTCCTCCTCCTGCCGCTCCCGCTCCGCTTCTTCCTGCTCGATGCGCCGTAGCTCCTCCTGCTGCGCCTTGTACGCGGAGGTCACGAACTTCTCCTTTTCGGCGAACTCGTCACCCTCCGCTTCGCGCTCCTTGGCGAGTAGCCTGTCCCGCGCGCGCAGCTGGTCCCGCTTGCGGATCTCCGCGCTGCGCAGCAGCGAGGTCATGTATCGCGGCCCCTCGCTCTTGGCGTCCGACGCAGTGGCTTTGGCTTTGTCGGATTTGGCGTGCAGGCTGTCGTAGATGGCGTCGTAGGAGTAGATGGTGGGGTCGAGCTGTTGGGCGTCCTCGGCGTGTTTCTTGCTGCTGCGGATGGCCGAGAGGTTCGTGTATTCGGTGCTTGGTGGGGCGCTGGGTTTGTTTTTCGCGGGGTTGAGGCCCAGGGGCATCGCTTGTGGTTCTTGCTCCTCTTCCTCGTCGGCGAAGATGGAGCTCTTGCTTAGGGGCTTGAGGTTGGGTTTGCCGGCTGTGGGGGCTACCGGCGGTCTTCGTTTTGCGGGTGGCTCTGTGCTTTGTCGGTCGTTGGGGGACGGTCTGGGTTGTTCTTCGAGCCCGCCGATTGTGGTTATCTCGATGGGGCCGTCGCCGTCGCCGTTGCCGGCATCGTTCTGGTTGTCGCCTTCCGAGTCGGAGTCGAAGATGGTCTTCTTGCGTTTTTGTGAACCTGGTGGTCCGAGTTTCGAGGTTGGGGGTTTCTTGCTGGGGAGGTTGAGCCCGTAGGACAGTTTTGGAGGGGCCATGGTGCTACTAGACGGAGGCTGTAAGGCCTGTCCCCAATTCGCGCAGTAGGATATGAGAAACCTATAGAGAGGTATTTATGTCTCCGTAGTTGAAGGTGATGAGTTCATGAGATGGTTATCTTATCAACCACGTGACTCAATCATCTCCGCCAAACAACTGACCCATGTCCCCTGTTATTTACCTACACTTGCGGACCGAAGGACTATTTCCCTTTTGAAAGTGACTACCTCTGTCAAATAAAATGTCATACTACTTCACCATCCTCTCCCCCACCGACGTCCCCTTATTCAACATCGCCTTCGGCACCTCCAAAGGCGGCGGAGATGGCATCGCAAGGTTCCGCTTCCCCGACACAGCGCAATACATGAACCAATTCATCATCCACTCGAGTCTGGACATCGTCGAGGAAGCCCAATGGATGAATGGCAATATGTAACTGCCCACCACTTTCCAATATTAATGACATTATAACTGGATGCTCAATGTTAAATGGTATAGGTACCTCAAACACATCGACACCTACCCCCCCGCCTCGGCATATATCTCCGCGTTCCTCACGCCCTCGGGAACAAGATTCCTGCTCCTCCACCAGCCGCCTCAGCTGCCTTCGACGGGGACTGCGGGGTCCGGCTCGTCGCTGCTCGGCTCGTCCTTCTCCGTTGGTGGGGGCAGCTCGACCCGTGCGTCGAGTAGCTCGATTGCGGCGAATCCGACCTCGCCGCAGACGGAGGAGGCGGTGCGGCAGTTCATGAATGAGGTGTATGAGAATTACGTCAAAACGGCCATGAGTCCGTTTTATCGGCAGGGGATGGAGATTGGGAGTCCGGTGTTTCGGGCCAGGGTTGTGGCTGCGGGGAAGAAGTGGCTGTGATTCTTTGCCTGCCCTTCTACGGCTATATGCATTTTACCTTGCTGAGCGTGGCGTTGGGGTGTGGCTTACTTTACTACTATGGACTTGCATTTGAAAGATGCATCAAAAGAGTGCATGGGTTCAACTCGTGTATTTATTTGATGCCCATTAATCTCTGCGCCGTGTACCAATGCAGAGTATCCGATATTGTTGCTCTGTTCTCACAATCTTGCTTGCATCGACCAAGGGGAATTCGGCATGCAATAATAAGCTCGCTAATGTTCAAAAGACGGAGCATGTCCTGCAAGATGAGCGGACGAAAGTAGGTCTCCCAAATGTTATGGTAAGGGGAGACTGAAAACCAAGAAAAGAAATGCCGCTGTCGCTGTTTCCAAGACCAACAGAACGCCTCCCTAAGATTACCTCCGACCCACTTCATGCCGTCATTTGAGGGGCCAGCTTCTTCACAGTGCTGTTTTTGAAATTCTCCACCGCATGGATCACGTCGTCCGCTTTGGCGACGGCGCCAAAAATACCGCCTTCCATCTTAACGGATTCGAGCGTGCTCACATGGAGGGACGGCTCGCCGGCGGCAGTGCAGTCTTCCAGGATGACGCAGTCGAAGCCTTTGTCATTCGCCTCCCGCATCGTCGTCGACACACAGACATCCGTGGTGACACCTGCAATGACCAGATTTTTGACGCCTTTGTTTCGAAGAAGAAGCTCAAAATCGGTATAAGAAAATGCACTTTTACCCGGCTTGTCGATGACCGGCTCCTCAGGCAGCGGATACAGTTCGTCGACGATGTCGTGTCCGACTTCACCACGTATCAACAGACGTCCCAACGGCCCTTGGGAGCCAATTCCCATGCCAGATGCATTGTTCCGCGACCGAAACGCCTCCCTATTTGAGAGAGTTGATAGATCAGGCCGATGACCTTTACAACAGCGTCAATCAGAAGTCCACCACCAAGACTAGGGTATCAGGGCTGTACCTTCACGGGTGTGGTAAACAGGAAATCCAGCAGTACGGAATGTATTCAGTACCTGCTGCAGTTTGGGGATGAGACTCTGCGCTGCTGAAATGTCGTAACCTTGGTATTCCATGTAACCGCCAGGCGAACAAACTGCGATGACCGTCAGTGGTGATGAGCATTCGGATGCAGCGCGAACAATATGGCCGTGCGGAATACATACAGTCCTTCTGCATGTCGATGATGACTAAAGCAGTCGTATATGGTGTTAGAGTCGCATCATGCGGCCAATCATAGGGAACCGCTGGAATCTGGCCCTTTCGAACCTTATGCTGCGGTACTGGTCGCGGTTTCTCGACAACAGGTCCATGATTGTGAGTTGGATTTAACACTGTCAATGTCCAGATGCCAGGAGTACCAGCTGCGACCAGCATAAACGGACAGTCCATCAAACGAGATGTTCGTCGCCGCTTTCTCGTCTCCTCTGTGAGCCCGTTTCGGGGCCGATAATGGCCTCCCCGATCGCACCGGAGCCACACTTTGGCTGTACGTCCGGGCTTCTTCTCGGTAGGAGTACTGGATGACTTGACCACAACATTGTATCCATGTGCTTTGCTGTGAGCTTGCACTGCGGCAAGAAGAGTAGCTCTTTACATGTAGGGAAGGATATAAGTAGCGGTCCAAGCAATGTATCTAGAATTGGGTGACAAGAGGGTGGCTAGCATAATTCACGCATACTTACTTATCGGGATACGTTCCTTCTGGAGGAGGCACAAGCTGCATTGACATATCTGGGATATCTTGAAGATCGCTAGGCGCGTCGAGATTCAGGTCGGTGGGGTCCGCCATCTCAACAAGTCGTGTGGATCTTCACGGAAAAGGGAAGATCTGGACGCCATATTAGCATCATAGGTCCATGGTGACCCCTCACCAAGCTCTGTTTGAGAGAGGGAAAACAGAATGAAAGATCAATGGCCATTTCAGATCGACCGGATGGGTAGATGTTTATCGATTTCCATGTGCGTGGAAGCAACTCTCCAGTCTACTGTGAGTAGTATGATGTGCGTGGATATAACACGATCTACCACCCTAGCTTGGAGACTAGGCCGAAGGTGAAGGAGTAAGGAGGGAAGAAGTACCCGTAAGAGTCCGATAGGAGGGAAAACAAGCAGGGAGAGGGAAAGCAAGTGGACAATAGCAACTTACCGGGTCCAAATCAGGGAATATAACTGGAAAGTGGGAATCAAGCAATAATAACCTCCAGATCATTTACTTGTTGCCCCAGACTTCCACTGCCCATAAGGCATGCCCCCAGAGCAGTCACTGACCTTTGATCGTCGGAATACGCACATCGCGGGCGGTGGAAATCAGCTGAAGGACGAGACCCGTACTAGACCACTATAGGACTAGTGCTGTTTTTATAAGGTCGTAACATACAGTAATTTGTTACACTACTGGCACTGATTAACTGCCATGTGACAGTTGGTCGTCAGGTACCAAGCCTTGTACCTTTTGTACCTTACTGGTATCTACCGCCAACTACGGATACTATGAGCACCCAAAGTACCTTTAGGTACCTAAAGTAATCTAACATCGGTAGGCTAGTGCTTAATCCAGTTGGTGAGGTTGTTTTGTTCCCGTGGACACGGCACTATCTATCTCTCTAGTCTCTACGCCAATCCAGCTGGATAACATCACCATCACAATCACAAAACCCCCCTCAAAACAATCGTCCATGTTTCGACCAGCCCCCTCTGAGAGGGTTCCGCAAAGGTAAGTTTGGATCTTCTCGGTCTTCAACTTCGATTATTCTAGTCTTGTTTTCTCTTCTTGATTTCTATTTTCCTTCTTTGTCTCTATCGCTCTCGAGTCCCTGTTATAGCCCCCCGATCAACTGCGACACCGCCTCCGCGAGGGGACCCCTCCACCGGTTCACGCACGGTTGTTGATACTATTCGCGGCGTGCATGAACTCGGTTTTCAGCTGTTTCGTGGCGACACTCTCACTGTCTTTCAAATTCACTGCGTGAAAGTGAGTCGTTGCCTTCGCTCTTGTGCGCCACATCGGTGTCCGTCTTCGGTCATACCGCCCCCCCTGGTATCGGAATAATGCCCTCGGCCGATGGCTCTTCCTCTGCTCGCCCCAATGGTACCAGCTCCCGGTCGGATCAGCTTGCATGGTATAAGTCGCAATATGAGCAATTAGAGGCTGAGCTAGCGGACTTTCAAGCCTCCAGCCGTGAGCTGGAGGCGGAGCTGGAAAAGGATATCGAGGCATCCGAGAAGCGGGAACGGTTGCTGAAGGAGAAGGTGGATAGCTTGAAATATGAGGTCGAGGAGTGGAAGGTCAGATCGGAGTGTACTTTCATTGCTGGTAAAGGACTGAGAGCTAACCTGTGACTTCCTCGGCAGACCAAGTACAAGCAATCCAAGTCGGAGGGAAACTCGGCGCAGAACACGTTACAGAAAGAGATCACGACTTTGAGGGATGCAAACCGGACGCTGCAACTGAAATTGCGAGACATCGAAGTCGCAAACGATGATTATGAACGTCAAGCCCGGCATACGACTTCGTCCCTGGAGGATCTGGAGTCCAAGTACAATGTCGCCATCGAACGAGCAGTCTTACTGGAAGAGGAAATCAGAACCGGAGAGCAGGAGCGGGAAAACTTGCGCATCGAGAATCAACGTCTGCGAGACGAGCTTTCGGACCTGAAGATAGAAACGGAAATTATCCACGAAAAGCTCCGGCATGCGGAACTGCAAAACAGCAGGCGCAGGAAGCCTCTCTCCTTGCGCAGTCCATCAACACCACAGACACCGGATCTCTTCAATCGTTCTCCTGCTTCATCCATAGTTTCCTCGCCGTTATTCTCAACCCCTACATTGAAAACCTCGCTCATGTCCGCCACTGCAACGCCTCCGTCGCCGCCGATATCCGAGTCCTCGAGCAGCCTGCGCAAGTCAATGAATGCTATGCCTGGTTTCCCGCTTCAGAAGGCCTCGGCTTCTGACTCGTCATTTGGCACCCGGTCGCTGCATGGGTCCAGGACTCAGAAATATAACAACCACTCGCGTGCAACCTCGTACGCCTTTACGAATAACCGCCCCACGCCGTCAGCTACCAGTCGGCCCAGCTTGCCCAAGCCGAAGCCCAAGACCAATGAAAACACCAACAAGAATAATAATAATGCCCGGTCGTCTGGGCTGCCGAAGTCGGGTTCACTGTATCAAATTCGTGGACTCATTGGCAAGATGCAGAAGCTCGAAGAGAGAGTTCAATCTGCAAAATCCAAACTGCCACCCCCGTCCGATTCACCGTCTCGTACGTCTTCTCGTTCGGGATCGATAATGGGCGAGAGTCCGGTTGCATCGACAATAATAGCCCGAAGGAACTCACGCAAACGGCTGAGCGGGAGTAGTTTTAGCTCGTCTATTCGAGACGGTGATAGTGTGCCTTCTTATGCTCCGCACAGTCGACCGTCCTTTGGTGCTAAGGATAGTCGCCCAAGCAGTCGCACCAGCTACTCGAGCCACAGCTCTGTCAGTCACAGTACACATCCGAGCGTGACTCCATCAACACGCCCTGAGAGTCGCCAGAGTCGGACGAAGACACCACTGGGGCACTACTCGACCAACCCGACCACAGAGAGCCGCCGACCCCGGTCATCGCTCAGCAACCCCTCTACTCAGAATGGAGTCGTCAATGGGATGGCCCATATTGATGAGGACGAGGATCTTGCTATGCATATGTCTTTACGGGCTAGGATCAGCGAGATCCGCGAGACTCGGCTTCCGTCCATCTCCACGCCGACTGGACTCAAGAAAAGAACCCCAAGCGGAATCTCTGGTATCCCAGCGCCTCGAACTTTGAGAACAAGCAGTGGCTTTGACCGGTTGGAAGGCGATATGGGGCCACCAGAGCGGAAATCCAAGATTAACGATCTTGGAGAAACTTATTAAATTGACCTGCTCGGACGATACATCCGTCCGGTGCGTTGGAGTGGGCCCACTTCAGAAGGTGCTCTCGCGAACCAGTCCGTTTCGTTTTATCCTACATTTACATACATAATACCCTCAAGACCTCGAATTTGAAGAGTCGGGTGCAGATTGGAGCATTGGCGTCCCCTGGAAGCTTTCGGCTGGACGCTAGAAGATTGATCATAGATGAAAGATTGCCTTTGTTCGAGTGTTCTCTTCTCTGCTAGTCCCTTGGTAAAGGATGGTCACTGATTTGTACAGTTTGTCCGGGTGGATGGCGGTGTTGGGATCTCGTCTGGTAGCGCATTTGTTTCACATGCTCGCAGAAGCCGTTGCAGGGCACTGCAACGGCACTGTGGCGTCCAAGCTGTTTCTCAGCACTACTTTCCTTGGAGATTTCGTTTCCTGTTACTACTTATTGTTGCCTTTGGCGTTAGAGAATACCCAGCGACAGTTCGTTACATATTTTTTTTGGAACTTTTCGTAGCAGATCAGGATCTGGGTCGGGAACATAATCGTCCAGATGCTTGTGGAGAAAAGGGACCCTACGTCAGCGGGGACCTGGACAAACTAGATACTGCGCTGTGCCTGGCGCTGTACCAAAGTATGGCAGTCAATCGGTCCATCTTATACGGAGTAGATAGAAGTGACTTGCCCGTCGTCCGTCCCGCTTTCCTTGTTTCTGAGACATTCTTCAATGCAACCTCGTGAACTACGTTCGTATTCCAGGAGTAGTCTCCGAATCTCACCAATAACCGAGAAACTTGGTGTTATCACTGGAGTGCCATGCTCATAGAGCCCGACTCAGAATCGACTAAATGCTTATCCTCGTATAAGACATCCCTGCAGAAACTAGATTGAAAAGGTCCCGTTCGGACCGAACAGGTCTTAGACTAAAACTGGCAATTGGCAACTGGCGAGTCTGGCCAGACCATACCAGAAGGAGATGCAAGGGCGGACTCCCTCCTCCGTCTCCCGCCACTGTCAGATTTGCTGAGGGCGATCAATTCCCAAGGTCCCAACGCGGTTGGCTAATCTCTTGACGATGATTGGTTGAGAAGGATGAGTGTGGGGCGTCAACATGTCTCGATGCGGTTAGGCGGGTGCTAGAACGGTAGTTCCTAGTATCAGCCAGGTGGATGTTGCTGGATTCGGCGCTCGGGGACCGAGTCGTGCATTTGGTTGGTTTGACTGAGACGACTTTTCTTACGTGGGATTTGCGCTTCTGTTAAAGAAAGGAAAGGAAAAGAAAGGAAAAGAAGAGATCTTGAGAATTGAGGGCTATATATTCGTCATGAGGGATTACTCATGGCAGTTCCTAGGAAGATGTACGGAGTATAGTAACTCCATCGCATCTTTTCGTATGTGCCGCCTATGACCCGAATCCCGGCTGTTTGGCGCGGAGCGGAGGTCTAGTCTAGATCCTTCTTCGTACTTCCTGCAGAGTATTACTCCTTCGGGTAGTAGATAGATTGCAATCGCTTTGCGACTGTGACGTATCGGCATTGGGACTATGCAGTAGATACTGACAGCCTGATTT
The DNA here is from genome assembly GCF_018340605.1 of Aspergillus pseudoviridinutans. Classification (NCBI taxonomy): domain Eukaryota; kingdom Fungi; phylum Ascomycota; class Eurotiomycetes; order Eurotiales; family Aspergillaceae; genus Aspergillus; species Aspergillus pseudoviridinutans. The sequence goes on along the minus strand of NW_025091285.1, from coordinate 1,188,860 downwards.
CCTCCTGTATTCTGTAGACTAGATAGGCAGAGATCAAAAGATACCGCATCAGCCATGGGATGCGGGCTATTCATTGACTTGGCATCGACATCGCGATACACGGGAACGGACGACATTCGAAACAGTATCTCTCTAGCTGGAGTACCATGCACCGCGTTAAATACATGGATAACGTCATTGATGGTTGATTGAAGATAGAGAAGTCCTTATTTTAATGCCATTGAGGTGGACGATGCATGGGGCGGAAGAGGAAATCTGGTGGGAAGAAACGTCATGGGCCCAACAACAAGCGGCGGGCAGAAGTTGGGGATCTCTTTGGGGAGTGGATATCTTTTTCGGTGGATTTTTTCCCCTCTCGGTCTTTTTCTCTCCTTCTCGACGGATAGCGCAGGGTAGACTAGTTGACTTTGGCTTCAAGTATCTGACTGGACCAACTATCCTACTGGACGATTGGACTGGAGTAACCAAAGCATAAGGCCAAAGTAAACCACGGTCTCGGACTTCTGGGTGTCGAGCCTTTTGGAGGTAAACTTGATCAAGTCCTTAATCTAGACTTACCTCTCCTCCTCTTCTTTTCTGCTGCTCTTCTTCTACTCTTCTTCTCTCTTATTCCTTTCTAGTCTTTCCCATCATCAGCACTTTAGCATTCCGGGCGGGTTTTCTGGTGGTTGTGGTAAGTCAACTATCTCCGTTTGCGACAAAGCAGGATCCGTCATCCGTCCCCATTTATTATTTCCGCTTCCTTCGAATCGCTCTCCGTCCCACTATTATTATTCCCTGGCTCCCCCTGCTGGCTCAATCCGAATACTTTGCTGACAATCTTTTCTTCTTCTTGGCCAGCCTGAGGACTATCTCCATCCAATCCTCGTACATTTCTCCTTGTTACTTACGACCTAATCCTTGTACGCCGCCTCCTCCAGGCTTCCTCTGATAGAATCGCAATTTCGGGGCATTGTGGTTCTATCGCAACCGTTCCCTCTTCTCTTGTACTACTACGACTTATACGATTTTCCTCCTACTTCGCGTCGTCACCTCATTTCTTCGCCTTGAAAAGCCATAGCTATTGATTGCATGGGAATTGTATAATTTATAATAAAACTGCAAGCAACATGGGCGTCCCCAACGGAAGTTCGAGCAACGGTCACGTTAGCTCTCGTGCGGCCAAACACAATCTCCCCTCACATTTCATCGGTGGAAATCACCTGGACGCAGCACCTCCAAGCAGTGTGAAGGATTTCGTTGCCAATCATGAGGGTCACTCCGTCATTAGTTCGGTGAGTGGCAGTCCCCGAGTCTCGAGAAGACAATCTTGCATTACAGTTTGAGAGCAAAAATTTGCTGATTTGGTTGGTTTGGTTGAATAGGTGCTCATTGCCAACAACGGTATCGCAGCCGTCAAGGAGATTCGGTCTGTTCGGAAATGGGCTTACGAGACATTCGGCAACGAACGCGCCATTCAGTTCACGGTCATGGCCACACCGGAGGATTTGCGGGCAAACGCCGATTACATTCGTATGGCCGATCAATACGTCGAGGTAGGCAGTCGCAAGTCTGGCCGATGAGGGTTGCCAAATGGCTAATTTTTCTCGTTTACTAGGTACCCGGAGGCACAAATAACAACAACTATGCGAACGTCGAGCTGATCGTCGATGTGGCCGAGCGAATGGATGTCCATGCCGTCTGGGCTGGTTGGGGTCACGCCTCGGAGAATCCCAGACTTCCCGAAGCTCTGGCTGCTTCCCCCAAGAAGATCATCTTCATCGGTCCTCCGGCCTCTGCGATGCGTTCCCTGGGTGATAAGATTTCTTCGACAATCGTTGCGCAGCATGCTGGTGTGCCTTGCATTCCGTGGTCAGGAACTGGAGTTGACGATGTGACAATTGATGACAATGGCATTGTCACCGTTCCCGACGAGGTGTACAACCGGGGTTGCACCTTTTCCCCTCAAGAAGGTCTGCAGAAGGCCAAGGAGATTGGTTTCCCCGTGATGGTCAAGGCCTCGGAAGGTGGTGGTGGTAAGGGTATCCGTAAGGTCGAGCGCGAGGAGGATTTCGTCAGCCTCTACAATGCCGCCGCAAACGAAATCCCGGGTTCCCCTATCTTCATCATGAAGCTGGCTGGCAATGCCCGGCATCTGGAGGTCCAGCTGCTGGCTGATCAGTACGGAAACAACATCTCTCTGTTCGGCAGAGATTGCTCCGTTCAGCGTCGTCACCAAAAAATTATCGAGGAGGCCCCCGTCACCATCGCAAAGCCCGCCACGTTCCAGGCCATGGAGCGTGCCGCTGTCAGCCTTGGAAAGCTGGTCGGTTACGTGTCCGCCGGTACCGTTGAGTACCTGTACTCTCACGCCGATGACAAGTTCTATTTCCTCGAATTGAACCCCCGTCTTCAGGTCGAGCACCCCACCACCGAGATGGTCTCCGGTGTCAACCTGCCAGCTGCCCAGCTGCAGATCGCCATGGGTATCCCCCTGCATCGCATTCGTGACATCCGTCTGCTCTACGGTGTCGACCCCAACACCTCATCGGAGATTGACTTCGACTTCTCCAGCGAAGAGAGCTTCAAGACCCAGCGCCGCCCTCAGCCCAAGGGACACACGACCGCCTGCCGTATCACTTCCGAAGATCCCGGCGAAGGTTTCAAGCCCTCCAGCGGTACCATGCATGAACTGAACTTCCGCAGTTCGTCCAACGTCTGGGGTTACTTCTCTGTCGGTACTGCCGGTGGTATCCACAGCTTCTCGGACAGTCAGTTCGGTCACATTTTCGCCTACGGTGAGAACCGTTCGGCGTCGCGGAAACACATGGTTGTCGCCCTGAAGGAGTTGAGCATCCGTGGTGACTTCCGCACGACAGTAGAGTACCTGATCAAGCTGCTGGAGACTCCAGCGTTCGAAGAGAACACCATCACCACTGGATGGCTGGATCAGCTCATCTCAAATAAGCTAACCGCTGAGCGTCCAGATCCCATCGTGGCTGTTCTTTGCGGTGCGGTGACCAAGGCTCACCTGGCCAGCGAAGCCGGTGTCGAAGAGTATCGCAAGGGCCTCGAAAAGGGTCAGGTGCCTTCCAAGGATGTCCTCAAGACCGTCTTCCCCGTGGACTTCATCTACGAGGGCCAGCGTTACAAGTTCACCGCGACCAGAGCCGGCGTGGACAGCTACCATCTCTTCATCAACGGATCCAAGTGCTCTGTCGGTGTCCGTGCTCTGGCTGATGGTGGCTTGCTTGTTCTCCTGAACGGTCGTAGTCACAACGTCTACTGGAAGGAGGAAGCGGCCGCAACTCGCCTGAGCGTCGACGGAAAGACGTGCTTGCTGGAGCAGGAGAATGATCCTACTCAGCTCCGCTCTCCGTCTCCCGGAAAGCTTGTCAAGTTCACTGTCGAGAATGGCGAGCACGTCAGGGCTGGTCAGGCCTTCGCCGAAGTCGAGGTCATGAAGATGTACATGCCCTTGATTGCGCAGGAAGACGGTATTGTCCAGCTCATCAAGCAGCCTGGTGCCACCCTCGAAGCCGGTGACATCCTTGGTATTCTCGCTCTGGATGACCCGTCTCGTGTCACGCACGCTCAGCCATTCACCGGACAGCTGCCCGACCTTGGCCCCCCGCAGGTGGTGGGTAACAAGCCTCCTCAGAGATTCTCCCTCCTTTACAGCATTCTCGAGAACATCCTCATGGGTTATGACAACCAAGTTATCATGAACACCACTTTGAAGGAGCTGGTTGAGGTTCTGCGGGACCCTGAGCTCCCCTACGGTGAATGGAACGCTCAGTCTTCTGCCCTTCATTCTCGCATGCCCCAGAAGCTGGACGCTCAGCTTCAGAGCATCGTCGATCGGGCTCACGCCAGAAAGGCCGAGTTCCCCGCCAAGCAGCTGCAGAAGACGATCGCCCGCTTCATTGAGGAGAATGTCAACCCAGCCGACGCCGAGATCCTCAAGACCACCCTCCTGCCTCTTCAGCAGGTCATCAACAAGTACATGGATGGCCTGAAGGCCCATGAGTTCAATGTCTTCGCTGGATTGCTGGAGCAGTACTACAAGGTCGAGAGCCTCTTCTCTGGCCGCAACATCCGTGACGAAGATGCCATCCTGAAGCTCAGAGAAGAGCACAAAGACGACATTGCCAGCGTCGTTCAGATTGTTCTGTCTCACAGCCGTATTAGCGCGAAGAACAACCTGATCTTGGCCATCCTGGCCATGTACCGCCCCAACCAGCCTGGTGTTGGCAATGTCGGAAAGTACTTCAAGCCCGTCCTGAAGAAGCTCACTGAACTTGAGTCGCGGCCCGCCGCCAAGGTCACTCTCAAGGCCCGTGAGGTCCTCATCCAGTGTGCGCTCCCCTCTCTGGAGGAGCGTATGTCTCAGATGGAACTCATCCTGCGCTCCTCCGTTGTCGAGTCCCGATACGGAGAGACCGGTTGGGACCACCGGGAGCCCGAATTCTCCGTCCTCAAGGAGGTGGTGGACTCCAAGTACACCGTCTTCGATGTCCTCACTCGATTCTTTGTTCACCCAGACCCATGGGTCACCCTGGCCGCTCTCGAGGTCTACATTCGCCGCGCCTACAGGGCCTACACACTGAAGGGTATTCAGTACTACCCTGACGGAGAAGTTCCCCTCGTCTCCTGGGACTTTACGCTTGGCAAGCTGGGACAGCCGGAGTTCGGTTCCGTCAACTCCAACCAGATGTCTACGCCCAGCACACCTACTACGGAGTCCAACCCCTTCAGGAGACTCAACTCCATTAGTGATATGTCCTACCTTGTCAACGACAGCAGCAATGAGCCCCTCAGAAAGGGTGTGATTGTCCCGGTTCAGTACCTCGAAGACGCCGAGGAGCAGCTGCCTAAGGCCCTGGAGGCACTCCCTCGTGCCGGCTCGAAGAAGAAGCCCGGTGAGAATGGGCTCATTGCAGATCTGGAGGGCAAGCGTCGACCGGCTCCTCGCATTGAGTCTGATCATGAATTGACCGGTGTCTGCAACGTGGCCGTCCGCGACCTGGAAGATCTTGACGACAACCAGATCGTTACTCAGATCAACAGCATTCTTGCCGGCCTCAAGGAGGAGTTGCTCGCTCGCCGCGTCCGCCGCGTGACCTTCATCTGCGGCAAGAACGGCAGCTACCCTGGCTACTTCACCTTCCGTGGACCTACCTATGAAGAAGATGAAAGCATCCGTCACAGTGAACCTGCCCTCGCCTTCCAGCTTGAACTCGGACGTCTGTCCAAGTTCAAGATCAAGCCCGTCTTCACTGAGAACCGGAACATCCACGTCTACGAGGCCATCGGCAAGGGCCCCGAGAACGACAAGGCCGTCGACAAGCGTTACTTCGTCCGTGCTGTGGTGCGCCCGGGCCGTCTCCGTGACGATATTCCCACTGCGGAGTACCTGATCTCGGAGGCTGACCGTCTCATGAATGACATCCTGGATGCTCTGGAGATCATCGGCAACAACAACTCCGATCTCAACCACATCTTCATCAACTTCTCGCCGGTGTTCAACCTGCAGCCCCAGGATGTGGAAGAGGCCTTGGCTGGTTTCCTTGAGCGCTTCGGTCGCCGTCTCTGGCGTCTTCGTGTCACCGGCGCCGAGATCCGTATCCTGTGCACCGATCCTGCCACTGGCATGCCTTATCCTCTGCGTGTGGTCATCACCAACACCTACGGCTTCATCATCCAGGTAGAGCTGTACATTGAGAAGAAGTCTGAGAAGGGTGAATGGCTCCTCCACAGCATCGGTGGTACCAACAAGCTCGGCTCCATGCACCTGCGTCCTGTTTCCACACCCTACCCGACCAAGGAGTGGCTTCAGCCCAAGCGTTACAAGGCTCATCTCATGGGCACACAGTACGTCTACGATTTCCCCGAGTTGTTCCGTCAGGCCTTCCAGAACAGCTGGGCCAAGGCTGTGGCCAAGATCCCCTCCCTGGCCAGCAAGCGGCCCGCGGTTGGCGAGTGCATTGAGTACAGCGAGCTTGTTCTCGATGATACCGACAACCTGATCGAAATCTCGAGAGGCCCTGGTACCAACACCCACGGTATGGTTGGATGGATCGTTACTGCTCGCACCCCCGAGTATCCCGAAGGCAGACGGTTCATCATCGTTGCCAACGACATCACCTTCCAGATCGGTTCCTTCGGTCCCCAGGAAGACAAGTTCTTCAACAAGTGTACCGAGTTGGCCAGGAAGCTTGGCATTCCTCGTATCTACCTCTCTGCCAACTCCGGTGCTCGCATCGGTATGGCCGACGAGCTGATCCCCTACTTCTCTGTGGCCTGGAACGATCCCCAGAAGCCCGAGGCTGGATTCAAGTACCTTTACCTGACTCCCGAGGTCAAGCAGAAGTTCGACGCCAGCAAGAAGAAGGAAGTCATTACTGAGCTCATTCACGACGAGGGCGAAGAGCGCCACAAGATCACCACTATCATTGGTGCCAAGGATGGCCTGGGTGTTGAATGTCTGAAGGGCTCTGGTCTCATCGCTGGAGCCACCTCGCGCGCTTACGAGGATATCTTCACCATCACTCTGGTCACCTGCCGCTCCGTTGGTATTGGTGCCTACCTTGTCCGTCTGGGCCAGAGAGCCATCCAAGTAGAAGGCCAGCCGATCATTCTGACTGGTGCCCCGGCCATCAACAAGCTGTTGGGTCGCGAGGTTTACACGTCTAACCTGCAGCTCGGTGGTACTCAGATCATGTACAAGAACGGTGTCTCTCACATGACTGCCACCGATGACTTTGAGGGTGTCCAGAAGATTGTCGAGTGGATGTCATTCGTGCCCGACAAGAAGGGTGCGCCCATCCCCATCCGGCCCTGGTCGGATGACTGGGACCGTGATGTCGCCTACTACCCTCCTCCTAAGCAGGCTTACGATGTCCGCTGGCTCATCGCTGGTAAGGAAGACGAGGAAGGCTTCCTCCCTGGTCTGTTCGATGCTGGATCCTTCGAGGAGGCTCTTGGTGGATGGGCTCGCACCGTTGTCGTTGGCCGTGCCCGCCTCGGTGGCATCCCTATGGGTGTCATTGCTGTCGAGACTCGCTCCGTTGAGAACGTCACCCCTGCCGATCCTGCCAATCCTGACTCCATGGAGCAGATCAGCCAGGAAGCCGGTGGTGTGTGGTACCCCAACTCGGCCTTCAAGACTGCTCAGGCCCTCCGTGACTTCAACAATGGCGAGCAGCTGCCCGTCATGATCCTGGCCAACTGGAGAGGTTTCTCTGGTGGTCAGCGTGACATGTACAACGAGGTCCTCAAGTACGGTTCCTACATTGTCGACGCTCTGGTCAAGTACGAGCAGCCCATCTTTGTTTACATCCCACCCTTCGGTGAACTCCGTGGTGGTTCATGGGTAAGTCATTAGTTATTCTGTGTTATGTCATGTCTTCAATTACTAACTACTCCTCTAGGTCGTCATCGATCCCACGATCAACCCCGACCAGATGGAGATGTACGCTGATGAGGAGGCTCGCGGTGGTGTCCTCGAACCAGAAGGTATCGTCAACATCAAGTACCGCCGTGAGAAGCAGCTCGACACCATGGCTCGTCTTGATGCCACCTACGGCGAGCTCCGTCGCTCTCTCGAGGACCCATCCCTCAGCAAGGAGCAGCTGTCGGAGATCAAGGCCAAGATGGCCGCTCGCGAAGAGCAGCTCCTTCCTGTCTACCAGCAGATCGCTCTGCAGTTCGCTGATCTCCACGACCGCGCCGGCCGCATGGTGGCCAAGAACACCATCCGCAAGGCCCTGACCTGGAAGAACGCCAGACGCTTCTTCTACTGGCGTGTCCGCCGCCGTTTGAGCGAGGAGCTCATCCTCAAGCGCATGGCCTCCGTCGCTCCGGCCGCCGTCTTCGGCGAGGCCAGCGGCGCCATCCCTGCCACCGGAGCCGTCGACAGCCAGGCCTTGTCCTCCGAGAGCCCTCGCGCCAAGCACCTGCGCGCCCTGCACTCGTGGACCGGCTTCCTGGACGAGGAACTCGAGCACGACGACCGCAAGGTCGCCATGTGGTACGAGGAGAACAGAAAGGCCATCCAGATGAAGATCGAGGCCCTCAAGACCGACTCCGTCGCCACCGAGATCGCCCAGCTGCTCATCAGCAACAAGGAGGGTGGTCTCAAGGGTGTGCAGCAGGTTCTCAGCATGCTGCCTGTCGAGGAGAAGGAGGCCGTGCTCAAGTACTTGGGCTCGGCTTAAAAATAGAAACATAGAACCGCCCCGTTCATATTGTTTTTTTCTTTACTGGATCATATTTCCAATTTTTTGATCACATAACATACACTGAAGATGGTTTATACAAGGCGGGTGCGTTAGGGTTAATCGTATCTTATCTTGCGAGTTTGTCTGCTTTTTGTCTTGCATGGGTTTTGGAGGTTGCATCACTGAATTACTATGTATGCATTATGTTGTTATGCCTGATGTTCTTTGGCAATGTTCCTATTTCCTTACTATCAATGCAATGAATCTTCGACTTCAAAGATACTACTCTCCGTAAATAATATGGGAAATGTACGTCTACGTCTGCGGTAGGACATGCACAGTACGAGGTTACTATGATATGAATCTTGTATTCCATTGACAAACTGACATCTCGTCCCACGATCATCCAAGACGCTAGGAAGATGTATCTCCATGCACACGTTCATAGTCGTCGAAAACATGAGGCAGAGGTAGGGTATATACGCAACAAGCAGAAAAGATACGCCTCATAAACCAGGCACGATAGCCATGACCCAAGAGCGAGAAAAAAAGAAAAAGGGGTATAATAGTTAGGAAAGCAGAAGATATAAAGACGAGAACGAATATGCTAGCGCTCTACGCAAGCTGTCTTTCTAGGCTGCGTGGCGGGGAGAGGATAGGTGGCATCCCTCGGTAGGGAGTGGACGACACCTGTGGTATGCCGCGGCTGGGGTTGACAGTACCCATCCCGGGCTCGTCTAGGCCCAGGCTTAACCGGCCAATGTCCACCGGGACCTGCTGCGGGAGAGGGAGAGGCGCCTGGTAACGCGGGTTCTGAGGTTCAGGCATTGGGCCGTGAGCCATCGCGAAGGCGAGAGACTCGTCCCGGCCACCGGGCAGAGTGACAATGCTAGCTTTCAGGGTGCGAGCAATGTCCTCTAGTAACACTTCCATGGGAGCGATGTAGGCTGTGTGGCTTTTCTCCGACCAGGCCAGGACATGGCCGCAGACACGGCCCGTCGACTTGTCGAAAACCCAGGCTCCTGAGTCTCCGGGGACTAGACTCAGGAAGGTTGTTAGCTTCGGTTTGTTCGATCGCATGGCGCATGGGGGGCCTCACAACTTACCTCCAAAGTTTCCATCCACACAGAAACTAGTGGAGAAAGTTTGTCGTCCGTGCAGTTTGACAATGGTCATCGCCCGGGAAATCTGCCCAGTCTGCAGACCACTTGTCCGACCGCAACAATGAACCTTCAAACCGCCCAGCTCCTCCATCCGTGCTACGTCATTGAGAAAGATGGCTTCCCCTGTATGTGAAGGTGGTCCTCCAGGGCCCCGTCTCGAGACACCTCGGGACATTGATGGCGGCGTCTTGTCAAACACAATGTTGCGCGCATCTAACCGGTCATCATTGATCTTGATCAACGCCCAGTCAATTTCATGCTTGATGCCTTTTCGAGTCCATCGGCGAACGCCCGATGATGCATGGACGAACCCGAGCGAGTGAGACGCCAAGTGCTCATCATCACGATCCTCGGGCGACGGGAAGAAATCCTCATGGACGTCATCGATTGCTGGTTGAGTAACAAATAAAGGCGGCTCATCACCCGGCTCGACTCCGGCCGTGTCGCCAATCGAGGCCGCATCTTCATCCTCATAGGGGTCATCAATATCAAAGCCTTCTTCGTCCGAAGAATAAGTGTCTGAGAGCCAATGGTCCTCGTAAGTTCCTTCCAAGCTCGGAGAGAGGGAGACGTCATCGCCATCCTCGTCTTCCGAGATCTCGAATTCCAAGTCAACTTCAGAGGGATCCTCGTCGCACCAGGTGTACATGAAATCATTGTTCGAGGGGGCGGATTCTCCCGGCCAATTCCCAGCTGAGCGAAATGGTCCCCCGACATTCCGATTCTGCACCTCCTCTTCTCCCTCATCATCACTAGGTGCCTCAAGCATGTGATGGACCGTCATACCATAAGGCATACCGTCCACCAAGATGGCACCCCCATAGGACACAGGAGGGAGATGCTCCTCATTCTGAAAGGCGCCAATGGACGCGCCACAAAGCGGTCGTGGCTGATAGCAGGGATTGAGATCTCGCTCGGGAAACGCCGGAGCACCCGCCGTCTGCGATCTCTTTGCCGGCCTGCGCTTTTTCTTTCGCGGAACTTTGGAGCGTTGGATATCCCCACGAAGCACGATGATGTCCCAATCTTCCCTATCATCGAGCACAAAGTACTTCCTCAAGGCGGCTCTTACCTTCTTTGCACTCGCGCAGGTAACACAGATAGTCGTCTTGGCAGTTTCAGCCGAATCGCCAGTCATCATCAGAGTGACGCCACAGGATTCGGACGAGTCTTTAAGAATCTTCTGAAGAAGTTTTCTCAATCGTGGAAGCATCTGGAAATTCCATTCGTTGAGGTGGTCTTGAGGAATCTCGACGTTGGTAAGCTTTTTGAATGTCCTCTTCTTTGCCTTCTTCTCCTCCAGCCCCATCTTCTCCCTCAAGACTCGCATATCTTGCACTTGAAGAGCAGGATATGAACCATGGCGACGTGTCAGTCGCTGAGGTTCAGGCGCGTACTTCTGAAGACTCTTGTGCACATGCTCTGTCTCTGTTTGAGGAACGAGCGCAAGGGGAAGGCAATCATCCAACTCCTCTGCGGCCGGTGCAGAGAAAATGTCAATTCTGCAACAAGACCAAACGATCTTGCACATTGTATAAAGGAAGTTCATGGAGAAAGAAAAGATACCGTCTGGCGCAGAAAGATCCAAAACAGGATAATGATATGTCTGAGGAACTCTCAAGTTGAAGTCCTCAAATGGCTGCGTTGATAAATGGAAGTTGGGGGCGTCCAGACACAGTTGGACGACGTGAAGGAATGCACTGCCGCACTTCGGACCCAGCTTCTGCAGATAAACATTTTCGATTCTCTGCTTAAACATCGAATTGGTGTATTTCATCTTCCAAAGTCGGCTGATTGGCGTCCACAGGCCAATTTCCATCAACACGAGACCTAGGGAATACAGATCATAGGACCAGGCCGCATTATCCTCAAGGGACCTCTTATCGTCGGGATGACGATACATGCTCGAAGATAAAGGCTCCGGTGATGTCGCAGTACCAGAGAATTGAGCGAAGGATGTCAAATAGGGCCGTCGAAGATCCTCCGTAAGGGCCACCTCGTCGTTGTTTGAGCTGGTGGCACCGGGGAAGATGAGCACGTTACCGCTGTTGATGTTACCGTGCACGAGATTCTGGCTTCGAAGGTGTAGCGCAGCCATCAAAAGGTCATAAGCCAGCCGAAGACGGGTTTCGAGGTTGGGGACCCGTTGATCATCGCTTGTTTGAAAGAGAGAGACTAGAGGCTTCGGCTTCAGGCCGCTCAGGAGATCGGAAGGATTGTGCAGGAAGGGGAAATAGTCGATTGGCATTTGATAGATAAACGCATATCGCGAATTGGGCATGTCGATGTAGAAGCCAAGGAATCTCATCAAACCCAGATGGGATACCCTTGCGTTTTGGACGAGCTGATCAAGGGTCTGTTGCACATGTTCGAGTCGCTTCTGCTCCGGCAAAGTGATGTCGCGTTGAGTTTCCAGCATCATTGGCGTATACTCAACCAAGATGGATACGGTAGACTCCTTGGCGCCCGCCAAGAGCGGAGAAGCCGACGTCTTGATACGTCCAATGGCCCGAGAATTCGTGGAAGCAGCTACCATCTCATACGGCGGTGGGCTGTTGTCGTGGGACGCACCGGAGAGCTGCAAAGCAGAGCGATCAATGAGGAAGCTTTGGGATGAAAGGGAAGATTTATGTGACTGCTTCTCCAAAGCGCTGACAACGGGCGACGCATAGTCGAAAGGATCTTGATGCGCTTTGGGGCTGTGGTAGGCCTCCTTCGTATCAAGCGGAGAGCCGTGGTATGACTTGGAATCGGGATAGGAGTAGACAGACTCGTCTCCGGTTCTGAGCGCATGTCGTTGGCGACCCCGCACAGCCGACTGCCCGCTGGAGGTCATGTTTCGGCGCGAGCGCGACAAATCGTACAAAGTGTCGATGCAAGCAGTCAAGTCGGCAAGGAGGCTCTTGGAGCGTGTAATGTCTTCATTAGTCCAGTGCGTCTTGGCTGGCAGAGCAGGAAGGCTGTCTTTCGATGTAGAGTCCTTCTGAGCGCCTTTGGGAGGTAAATCGGATGAACCCCCATGTTGGATGCGTTCCGCTTCACTTAGTAACTCCTGGATGGAAGACATAACGCTTTCCACGACATCGCTAAACCCGGCTTGCGTGAGCGATTCATCGATATCGTTCGGCTGTGCGGCGCCAGCGTCGCTCCAGTCTAGACCCCAAGCAAGAAGCCGATCCCGCTGCGTCCCAAAGCTCCGATGCAGAGCGACGAGTTCCGGATCATCGACAGCCTTCGAAGCCGTCGTAACACTCTCACACGAGGTCTTTGTATCTGTATACATTTTGGTAAGACGTCGCTGGAGGTATGAACCTCCATGTCGGAGAACGGACATCTTGGCGTGCAGAGTCCGGGGAAGGTGGAAGGATTAGGGGAATGCGCGCAATAGTACCTAGTCAAGAGGCGAGGCGGGTCTTAATACGATCTGGCCTCGCAGCGGACTCGATACTTCAGCATTGAGGGCACATGGTTTTGAAGGGTGATGAAATGATGCAAGATGATCTGAAGGAAAAGTTTTCTTCAGCAACAATTCGGCGTTAGATGACCATGATTTTGCAGGACGAGAGCGATGGCTAGGCATAAGAATAGATTTGGAGGTGGGCAGGAATCCTGTTGCCTAACCAATAGGGAGTGGCGAGTGAGAGCAAAGCCTCGATCGCGCAAGCCACACCTCTTGGCCCGTCACGTGGCAGGCAGCTGCGAATATCAATGCCCACCTTCGATCCACCACACCAAGTCTACAGGATTTATCTGGGTATTATTACTGATCGTATCAGTAGAGTAGAATAGTTACACGATACTTGCTGGGCGAGCGATCGCATGACGAGCTACAGTTATCCGCCAGGTTATTGGCAGAGAACGGCACGTGCAGACTACAAAAGCATTTTCATACTATAAATGAATACAATGTAGTACGTCTTTGAGATTCATATGTTGTACAAACTTAGCATGTGAGCTGCCTAGTACGGGAACGTCGGAGAAAGTGCGTTGATTTGGCGGAGAACGGGACCAGGCAACCGTCTTCTCTTGTCATTGATAACGTGATTAATCAAAAGATAAAATAAACAACCTTCTATTGATGCATTGAGATGTGAAATATACACAGGAGAAAATAGAAATAAAGGGGAAAAAATGAAACGAAGTGTCTAATGTTGTAGGGTTACCCGGTAATCACTCGTCGAGAAACACCAACATCTCTTGCACGTTTCTCCCTGAAATTGTGCAGGCGCTCCCCAATCAGATACACATCATCACGGATGTTGACTCTCCAGATATCCACCTGTCGACGGACCATGTAAACAAGCCATGCCAAAAAGCTAAGAAGCAGAGTGGCAGGGAATGCATAGCGATAGACCTTTGCTTGAATATCGGGGGTGGCATGGAAGACAGTCGAGTTCAGTGCGAACCCGAAAGAAAGTGGGAGAGCCACTGCAAGCACCGCCAAAACCGTGACAGGAAGCACTATTGCTCGGGTGGCAAGACGGACATTTGGTTTCAGCCAGCCGTCCCGGAAGACACCGTTGAGGGCCGCTGCAGGTCGCGAAGTAGAATGCCATAGAGCAAACTTGATAGCCATTTGCACATACAGCACCCCAAGCGTCCAGTCTTGCACAAAGTGAATGACGTGCCCCCGTGTCCCACCCAGGTACGTATGCACCGGAACAATCACGTAAAGCTCCATGACCAGAGCGAACAAGGACGGCAGTAGAACCGAGAATGCGAGCACTACGTAAGCTAGTCGCAGACCGCTTAGTGCGACATTTCCGAATCCGAGCAAAGCCTGTCGTGGCGAACGAAGGTAAGGGCGAAGACGATCCTGGGTTGTAGCCAAGAACGTCCGGCAATAGAACATGAGATAGGCAGCAATTCCGAAAATGCAGATGCCCAAAGAGAACGCATACATATCATTCAGCGGGCGATCCGGGAAGCATGCCAACATCATCTTTCGGCCAATAACTAGGGGAATAATTGTGATGCCTACCCCGGTAGCAGCCGCCAAGACCCAGATCAGGAAGATGAACGCCGCAATTCTAGTCCTGAAGGAGGGTGGGATGTAGACCTTAGTGAACATGTCGTTGGTACGACCATGTAGACCCTCGTCGGGATCCGGAGCGCCATCAACCCGCTCGTTGTTCTCGTTGACCTCCAAGAACACTGGGTTGCCCTTTGGAATACGCACCTGATCGGAAGCTGGAGCCCGTACAAATTTGCCGTCCCGGACGAAGTAAGCACCGAGCTGCTTTTCGTCGGCGATGCGACGCTCAGTTTCACCGACGATGGGCTGTTCAGTGTCGCCTTTCTTTCCCGAAAGGAGATCAAACCAAGTCCGTCTCACATGATAACCTTCCTCATCGGTGTGTTTTTCACCAAAGAAAAAGCTGCTAAGTCGTAAGAACCGCGCGCATTTATGAAACCACMAGTTGTAAAGCTTGTGTAAGCCGTCAGAGGGCTTGATAGACCGTATGGCAAGGGGCATAGCAAAGTTGTAGAACAACAAATCAGCCGGAAATTCGAGCACAGGAATCGTGGCAGACCACCGAACAGGCAGCACCCCATCAAAGGCATAGTATAGGCCCCAGACAACACCGCCGAGGCAGACGATGACCAGAGCCCCGTATACGAGAGCACTGAAGGCTATCTTGCGCAGTTGAGTGGTGATGTTGCGTTCAAGTACATCACGCACCGGATGGAAAGTCGGGTCATCGGGGTCGCGAATGAAGTCTGTCAATCATAGTCAGCAAACTAATGCTCAAACAGACTTGGTTGTGAGCACTTACAAAGGACGCCACTCCTCATGATTTTGCGACACATCGAAACAAATAGAGCGAAATGGAACATATAACAAGTGCCTATGAACCAGTGCACAAAGAGTGATGTGAGTGGAGAAGAAGAGGTAAATTCGAGCCGGGAGGCGATCGTAGCGTTCTCAAAGAGAGGTAGCAAGGCGACATCAAGCAGGGTACCACAGTACAATGGAAAGACAATCATTTCAATCCCAATGATCAAAATGACTTTCATTACTCCACCAGCTTGGTGAAGTACGTCCGCGATGAGGCCATCGACCCTCTGTCCACGACTTGCCCCTGTGAACAGGCTAGTAATGCGAAGGTAGAGGAGTCCCAAAATCGATGCAAGCACGTAACCCATGACAATGGCAATAATACGATCTTTAGTATCCCAAACGGCCAATTCGGGATCAATGGCCAAACCGGTGGAAGTCGCCCCTGTCACAGTGGCATCTAACCACTTCGCGCCTTTCCCTGGGAAGAAAGGGCGGTCAGCAAAGCTGTACACCTGCTGTCGAGCCTGCGCGAAAAGACTGCTCAAGTCGATGCTTTGGCGATCTAAGGATAAAGCTCCTAGAAGTCCCTTTGTCGTGATTTGGAGGGGCAAATCGTGTATTATGAATTTGACGAAAGTAACAATCAACTGGCAAAGACCAGAGATGCGCGCTTGATGGATCCTGAGCGCCTGATGAGACAGAACAGAGAACACCGGGACGTCAGATTCGTGGAAAACAAAGAACGCGCTGACCACGTTCTTCAACCGGTGACTGCTGGCATCGATAAGCGACAACGATGCGCTCGTGATAGACTTCGTTTGGGGAATCCAATCGCCTAGGGGGACGAAGGAACTCAAGGGGCCAAGTAGCACTTTGCAGACAAGGCTGACCGCATACATGAGATAGCCCAGACTGCCAATAAGAGTGTCTAGTGTGACATCTGCGATAACCGATACTGCAGTCACAGGTACGCCGAAGACGAGTTGAATGGGATTCGCGAGGAGGACGAGTGCTATCTTTCCCCACAAATATGGAAGCCAGACCCCAATAGCCACTGTAAATGAAATCAAAAGAGCGCTAAACACACCGTTCTGAAGCAAGCCAAATATGGGGCCTTGCATGCCGATAAGTTCGAGAATCCCTTCTAAATCGTCACCTTCTTCCACAGCATCCAGATCGTTGGGATCAATTCCTGCGTCCGCAGCAATGCCCTGATTTTGCTGCATATCATTGGCAGGACGTCTGTTGTTACGGATTGGTACAAATGGTGCTTCTACAGCAAGATCTTCCACCACTTCCTCATCATCTCCTGGAGGGCGCTCCTGATCCTGCTCACGTGGTGCCAGATCAGCCCAAAACCATTCAAAAACTTTGGCAGCAAAGCTCCTTGGAGGTGCGGCAGCAGGAAGGTCAACCTGAACGCCACGCGGTGCGGTTTCATCATTTGCATGGCCCATGGTCGGCAAGTCTTGTGTGCTCGCAGGTTGTGGGTCGATTGACACCTCATCATCGTAGTTTGTGTCGTTCAACTGTCCCTCACCATTACTTCCTGTATTAATCTCTGACTCGCGCCCAAATTCAGGGAAGCCAAAGGTGAATTCATGACGATGTGTACTCGAGTCTGTCTCAAAGGGTGAATTGGGCATGTCCGCGGCATCCCAAGCCCGATACGCAGGCACTGAGTCTGACATTTCAGCAGGGCCAGACGGAGCTGGATGAGAAGACTCTACGGAAGAAGCCCCGCTTCGATATCCTGGGGTCTCGAGGTCATCCCATTGAGTGTTGAAGCTGGAGCGAGCTTCAGAAAATCGAGGGGTGTCATTCTGTTGAAGCCTTGTCATGGCTGCGACAACCCAACCAAGCTCCTCGTCCCGACCGTCTTCTCTAATAATTCTTAGAATCTGCTCAGGGTCACCATTGCCGCGGGACCAGAGGTCTCTGAAAGTCTCAACGCCAGCCCAACCTCCCTGGTTAACTCGCGTGGGCGACCTTCTCGCCAAATGGCTGGCATTCGCTTCATTGTCGCTATCACTGCCATTTTCTGAAAATGTTGCGGGACCGGCCCTTGCCACAGGTTCGGCGGCTGGCAAATCAGCGCTTTCGCCGCTTTGAAGGGAACGCCTGCGAGTCGGCTGGGGAAAATGAATATCGTGTAAACCAACATCATGATCGGAGCCGTGCTCTTCCATATGCTCTCCCTCGTCCCCTAACACATCTGCACGGTGCACATGAGCCCGGGGTTCAGGCCTTGGACGGTCGTCGTTTCTATTTGGACGGTTATTCGCTATTAACTGCTCTGCGGCTTCGCGTTCACCATCGGCAATATTGGCCATTGGCTGCTGTTGAACAACCCATTCTCGGATCAAAAAGACGAGTATGAACGAAACGACGACGAGCAGGGTGATAAGCTGCCCCTCCAATGTGTCGATGACAATATTGTTGATGGTGGGTGATGGCGTCAACGAGTTGAGCAACTTCACGTCCGAAAGCCACGAGGGGTGGCGGTGCCTATACAGTCCCGTAGTCACGTTCAACGGCCGTGAGTTCGATGAACCACCAGTCGATGACATGGCTGGAAAGAACAGTGCGGACATCACCTTCTTAGCGACTGTAAGCAGAAGTGGGTCACCGGAGGGGAAAGTGAACATGGATGACATTGGCGAGTAAAATGATGATGAATTCGTCGCATTTGACAAGACAGCACTCGGAGTCTGCAAGTTTGACGCAGTCATTCCGGCTGCAAGGGAAGTAGTTCCGTTCCCAGCCGACTGCCGACCTTGAAGCTGTTGAGAGGCATCACCGCCGGACCAGTGGCCATCTGCAAGCCAGAACAGTGCTCTCCAAATTGCTCTCATAGACCATGGAAGCCACCCGAGCCAGACAAACGCAACCAGGATGAATCGTAGCCATGTAACAACAGTGCGGAAGCTATGGATCAATAGCTGTTTCAAGAACAAGGGCGCGGGGAGGTTTCGAGGCATGTTCGGGTCGTATAGCTTCGTAAATCGGAAAGGCGTCTTGCAAAGCTCGCAGTGCTTCTTCTGGGAATGCGACAACCATTCTACCAGGCAAGGCTGATGAACAAACTTGATGCTGCCGCTACATTTGCAAGGGTAGAACAGTGGCTCCTCTAGTGTTCCTTCGCCGCGACAAATCCGACATGTATCCGGTTCCTCAAAATCTCTTTCCTTCCCCTTGTTGTTCGTCGCAAAAGCAGAATCGTTCATCAGGTCTGGGAAAGTTGTGTGGCCCGCATATTGGCGGGGTTGCTCCTGCGCAAAATCCATGCTTTGAATAGTGTCGTTTCCAGCATCTATCCGACGATTTTTAAAAGAGGTTGCAATTTGTCATGATAAGAGGGGTTAACGGTGAGTTCGCGATTCCAGTGAATAACCGTTGAGCTCAAAGATCGACAATGTATGGAGTACCTTGTCCGAAGTCAAAGAAGAAAGGAGAATCATGAAACAGTCCCCATGGAATACGAGCCAGGTTCATGCAGCTTCTTTGTTGTGGCGGGTTCACTTTTGAGAGGAGTCAAGGTTATAAGGAAGAAGGTCTCGGAGCTTACACACTAAGCGATATTCTGCATCTATTTTCCACTATTCCAGACAGTGGCAAGTTGTTTTCAAGCATGATGATTATGGTAATGGATATCAAATATCCAAAGCGGTCACAATGATTACTCAGCGAAGGAGTCGGCGAGACTCATGTGATATTACCGTATCTTACCAGAAACCATGCAGATCTTGCCGTGCCGTAAGTCTCAAGGGTGTAAAGCACAGTAATACGATCGGCTACGCCACCGATGTCTGAGCGATGACCTCACCGACGTAGCAAGGAAAACAATTATTGATAACCTGCTGCAGCTTGATGCCATTTCTGTGATCATTTTGATTCTGATTCCTTTTTTCAACCCCTTTTATAGCCCTCGCTGAGCCTGACCGCAAAATCTGGCGATTGCTGGGTCCGATTGTGCAAGACAAACCTTTGATTGTCTGGTCTCCGCCAAGATCTGGGTCATCGTCGCGCGTCTACATCGTCGGCGTAAGTTGACAAGCGTTCAAACGACAGTCAACCACTACCGTCTGAACAAGAGACAGCTTAATACTCGACGAGACCTCGGGATGCCCTCCCGGTGATCTATAGGATTACGCCAGAGATTTGACCGCAACAGGCCAATTCGAACACGCGATACCCCGTCAATTAGCATTTAGCAGCGGAAAGACAGTACTTCACGCGACATCCAACCTTCGCCTTGACTACACAATGGCGACCGTGAAGAATGGACACGCCTCGGACGGCATTGTCAAGTCGGTGGAGCCTCGCTCCCGACCGAGAAAGACGAATCCTCTCAGATGGACATTTGGTCTGGTAGTGCGGTATGCTCGCCTTTGTGATCTTGGACGCTGGTATGACTCGGGCTAACAAGAAAAATTTGCAGACTTTGTATATGGTATGTTCTGCTCGCACCGATTTTTAGGTGTCCTTCGCATCGTTCGGAATTGAATGAGTCGTCACCGCGAGTATGCAAACCATACCTGGTTGTGCGATCCCACATTGAGCCTTATGTTCTGCCGTACTATGACAGATACGGTGCACCTTACGTTGAAATCGCTCGTCCATACGTACAAGTGGTGAACGAGCGTGTCTACACCCCGGCAGCAACAGTAGCCAGGCGGGGATATGATCAATATGGTGCTCCTGCGCTGGACCGGGCTCGAGGCTATGGCCAGCAGCAGTGGGAGGCCCAGGTTATCCCTCGTCTACAGTATGTGAAAGAAAGCGCAACGGGATTGTACAATTCCGAAGTTGCTCCATATGTGCAACGTGCAAAGGATGTCGTTTTTCCTTACTATAACAAAGTTAATGGCGCCATCATAACTGTGTGGGATGGTTACGTTTTCCCGGTCTTTGCTCGATCGAGGCCGTTTATTGGGAAGACATATGTGTCTGGTCAGAATGTACTGGCGACCACCGTGCTGCCTTACGCGCAAAGCACCTGGTCATCCGT
Organism: Aspergillus pseudoviridinutans; assembly: GCF_018340605.1. Lineage (NCBI taxonomy): Eukaryota > Fungi > Ascomycota > Eurotiomycetes > Eurotiales > Aspergillaceae > Aspergillus > Aspergillus pseudoviridinutans. The sequence continues at coordinate 1,168,703 of NW_025091285.1, read as the reverse complement.
GATCTATTTTGCGAACAGTGCTCTATGGCCGAAACTCACTGGTTTATACTCGGAAAATGTTGAGCCCCAGTTAGTCAAGATTGGACAGCGACTAGCCAGCTATCGGGAAGGAAGACGACTGCGAAAAGTCATGGATGAGGCTGATAGGTAAGCTTCACGCTTCCAAGGAGTCTAGAGTATAGATACTAACGAAAGATCCTCAGTTCTATGGATCAGCAGACGCAGTCTGCTGTCACGTCGGCTGAAAAGAGCCCGGACTTTGAATCAGCCATCACGACCACTGCAACCGAGGCCTCTGTGACCCACACCACACTGTCACCTGCCGAACAGACCGCGCAAGCTCGCGAAAAGATTGCTTCAGACCTTCAAACATGGGAGACAAAGTTCGCCACTGCCGTGGAAAAGGGTGCTGAAGATCTTGAGGAACGCGTGGAAGAAATAGTGGAAAGCTACATTAGAAGCGGTGTAAACAGTCATGGCGAGAGTCTTATAACAGCTCTAGAAACTGTTGTGCAGGATGAGATCTCGTCTCTCAAGTCCCGTATTAACGAATTAGCCGAATCGCTCCCAAGCGAGGAGGCACCCGAGGAGGAGGGAAAGGTCCAGGATGAGCTCTTGAAGGAGATCAGACGGGTTGCCATTTCTGTCAGAGATCGCGCACATGCAGTTCGGCAATGGCGGAACTCATTCGACGAAGAGTTGATCAGACGTACTTCAGCAGCAGTCAACTCTACGCTCGATGTTCTGGATAGTGTGCGAGACCTGGGTCTCCAGGAAATCGGTATGCGATGGGCATGGATGGAAGGAGTTACATACAAGGATTGGGCGAAGTACCATGCCCTTAAAGCCCGATTCGAAGACTGGAAAAATGACATTTTCAATGTCGGAATGCAGCATGTGAAAGTCGACGAAGCTAAGGCATTGGCCAACGATATTCTAGGCCGTGGCATGGAAGTCGCAGAAGACGCTGCAAAGGAACTAGCCAGGCTCAAAGACGTTGGCAGATGGAAGATCGCGGCTCGCGAATCAAGTGACGATTTTGAAACAAGAACTGAGGAACCCCCTCCACTGCCGAAACGCAGCAAGACTGACGAGGAGTCGGAAAGTGCCCAGGCTGACAATGCAGATACTGAGAACCATCAATCCATGCAGAGCTCTGAGCAAGCTACATCTGGCACAGTCCCGGAGCCTGAAGACACGGCAGCTCACGGCAAAGGAGATTCTGAAAATGATCTAGGTCTAGATGATGATATCCCTTTGACACATGACGAATCATCTGTATCGCATGATGATGGGCTGCCAAAGCACTCCAGAGCCGGTGATGTATCCTCTGGAAGAGACAGACTCAGTCCCGAATCGGTGTCAGGAGCAGACGCGAGCGAAAGCCTTGAGCCGGTCAAGATGGCCTGGGGTGTTGCTGCGGCTGAGTCTGTACCGAAACGAGATGCGTCCGAGCAGCATGGCTTTCCCGAGCAATTGCACGAACTTGTCAGCCAAGCTGATGACCACTTCGCGCAAGTAACAAGTGCCGCCGGTCAAGCTTGGTCTGATGGCAGCGTCGCGTCCTTGGCTCACCAAGCCGCTTCCAGCATCACCTCAGTGGCAGCAGACATCACCCCACTTGCATATATCTCGTCTGTGGCCTCCTCGAAGCTGAGCGAAGGCCTAAGCCTCGCCTCGGCTCAACTTGCCGGAGTGCGAGCGACGGCAACTCCAACAACACCTGTCGAGCAGAACCGTATCCTCCTTGACGCACAACGACGTTACTACGAGGCTGTTGGTATGGCACATGACCACTACTCTGCATTCGTGTCCTCTGCCTCTCAAGCAGTGTATGGTACACCTACTCCCACAGGACACCTTGAACAACTGGCTAGTAAAGCATCTGAGAACTGGGAAAGTCTTGTTTCCACGGCTAGCGAACACTTTTATGGCTCTCGATCGCAGTACACGCCCCCGGCACTGACTGATTTGGTTCCTCAATACGAGGCCATCGAACAATTGGTATCTGAGCTGATTGTCGGCAAAGAACCTTCTTTTACGGAGAAAGCTCTAAGCAGGTTACATGCAATATACGAAACGCCATACCCAGCCTCTGCGCTTTCAGCGGCCTCAAGTTACGTCATTGGCGACCATACCGCTACCTCTTCTGCTCCATTTGGGTCGATCACGAACGTTCCATCGATCGAGAACATTCTGGAAAATGCCAACGAACAGTTCCAGTCAGCAGTCAATGCCGTGAGTGTTCAGTTGTATGGTACCCCCAAGGGTCCTTTCGAAAAGGCAACCTCTTCAGCTAGCAGCGCTATGTCAGCGGCCTCCGCCCACATCAGCGAAGCCGTTTACGGAACTGAACCCGGGTATTTGGAAGCCGCTCAGGAAGCCCTCGAGCATGCATATGCATCTGCCGAATCCGCCATCAGGAATGCAGTCTTTCAGTCAGCAAGTCCAACCGAAGCTGAACAAGGAGCTTTTGCCAGCGCCACGAGCAAGCTGGCGGTAGCTGTAGAAGGAGCACAGGGGCAGCTTGCAAACCTGGCTTCTAGTGCCAGCAGCCTCGCCTCGGCTGTGGTCGAGACAGCAACATCGAAAGTGGTCCTCACTAGCGGCGATGATACGTCTGTTAAGGACGAGTTATAGTCCAGAAAGCTCTGGAGGTAAAAATGTCTTGCTGCCGTTGTACAAAGTACAGTGGCCGATATGTTCTTATGTTTCCCACGACTTATTCCCCATTCATGTTTCTTACATTCCCACCATACATATACTGCTTTCCAGATGGATCATGATGATTTTGACTTTCTGAAGCACTATTCCCCATATAGTTTTCACCGATTGTCGTACACCATCTCTTCCTCTAGATTTCAAAACATGTACACAACTTCTCGGGCTGTCTACTACGTCTTTCTCTTTCCGCTACCTGATTTCTATGGCAGTGAGGTTCTCACACTAATATGTACGTGACTTTTGGCAATGCAACAAGATATTTCCCTTTTTGACTACATGATTATCCATATCTCCGTTTCCCAAAAGCCCATGACCAATTCTATTCATTTCCTCTTCCTGTTCAAAGGTGTTGTCTCAATCAGGACCCAATGATGCATGACTTAATGTATAATAATACAGTCGGCATGGAGCCGCAATCACCGGTATTGCATGCGTTGTCCTCCACGCTTCTCCATCTTCTTCTGTCTCTTACTTTCTGCGACGGGGGTGTCCGATCCACCCATTCCGGCCAAACCGCTCTTCATCCCGGTGAAGGTAGTATAGGCCAACCAAACGGAATATATGGGAATGACGATCCATAGCCACCAAGCACGATCTCCAAAAAGACAAGCCGCCCCCATACAGCCCCAGGTCCAGTAGAGGATATCCCACATGTACTCCGTCAGACCGGAAGCTCCGAGGTCTTCTCCGGGGGACCGCAGGGAACCGTCGGTGGGGTTGTAGCTTGGGCGGCCCAGCCGTTCAAGATAGAATTCGATGGCGAGTGTCGGGCATGCAAGGAAGAAGTACGGCGTTAACGAACGTGGACGGTTGAAGATCCAGTGCAGAAGCAGGAAGATTGAATGCAGACAGAGGGCGATTATATGCGTGCGCAAGAGGAGGGAGGCATTGCGGGCGGCAAGGGTCTTGGCTGCTTTCTATAACGGGTCAGCATGGAGCTTGGGTCTTCTCTCCTCTTGATCTCCTATTCTGTGAAGCTCGAGGATTGAAAATGCGGATGGTAGAGGAAGTGATGTACCTGGGCCATAGTGACGGAATGTTCAATCAGGTCAAAGAGAAGAGGCAACCGACGCAGGGCGATGAATGTAGATGTAGATGAATGTGTCTGTTCGGTAAATCCTCATCCAGATTATATTTTAAGTATGATAGCACAAGGTATTAGAATTCTAAACCCATGTTCCCCTCTTCTTGATGTTATCTCGTGCGACCTGGAGTAAAGTAGTAGACGCATGGTCGGTTGCCCGCCACAACGAGACAAGCGCCCGCGCCTCCGCCAGCACCAGCCACTTTTCCTAATCTGTTATACTTGGCTGCCCCAAAACATCCGCATGCTCCAAAAAAGGCACGACCTGGACCTGGATCTGGCCTGACACGATCGATCGACTTGATAATTCTCCTCCCCCGCCCCTCTTGTTTCGGGAAGGCGTTAGCTGTGCACCTTTCGCTTGTCATACTCAACTCTGGAACGGTTCACCTCCCGATATGCCTTTTTGATTTCCCTTGGGAGGCTCTTGCTTTGCCTGGAGGGCGTCACGAGTCGTCCTGGACGTCATCCATTCACTTTGGCTTCGACACGGCCTCACCTTGGAGTCGACATCTGAATTCGCAACGTGAAGGTGGACAGGTCGATGAAAGGATTTTGTAGCACTGCAAAGCGCTCACTGCAAACCGTGGCTCTTTGTGTTTTATCCTTTGCCTTTGTTGTGTTGGACGTGGACCACTAGTCTCCGCAGCAAAGGGAACTTTGCATCGTCGTTTCCTCACCTCTGTTTCTCGACACGTCCGGGAGTTAATCATCAGAAAAGAACGGCCTGCGATCACGGCCGACCTCATGCTCGCCTATCGCTCGAGAACATCCCCTCACTGACTCTGACCCGCGTACTCAGTACCCTGGCCTCTCAACACCAACACTTCTCCCCTAGTTCCGCATACCTAGAACACGCAAACATGTCGCCATCAATATCATACATTTCAGGCCAGCTTAGGCAGCTAATATATTATCATCTCGATAACAATCTGTGCCGCAATGCGCTGTTTCTCGCCGGTCGTTTACATGCTTATGAGCCCCGAACGGCGGAAGCGTCATATTTACTCGCTCTCTGTCACCTTCAAAACGGTCAAGTTAAAGCCGCGTACGATTACAGCAGAAATTTTGGATCGAGAGGCACCCACCTCGGCTGCTCCTATGTCTTTGCCCAAGCGTGCTTGGACCTAGGAAAGTATCTGGAAGGTATCACAGCGTTGGAGCGAAGTAAGGGCCTTTGGGCTTCCAAGAATCACTGGAGTAAGCATTCCTCGCGCTGAGCCTTGCACTCAACTTGCATTTATCCCGTTGCTTTTCTGTTTCTGACATATTTGCACCTGCCACTCTAGATAAGCACAGTGAGACGCGAAGACAACACCTGCCGGATGCGGCTGCAGTATTCTCCCTGCTAGGTAAACTATGGCATGCGCATAAGGACATCAACAAAGCTGTAGAATGCTATGTTGAATCTCTGAAGCTGAATCCCTTCATGTGGGATGCGTTCCAAGGGTTGTGCGACACTGGTAAGCTTTGGAGAAGAAACTTACTACATCTAGCCATGGCTAATTGTGTTCTACTGCCAAGGCGTCAATGTCCGCGTGCCGAATATCTACAAGATGAATTCTGAATTGCTGGCCGTATTGTCTTCATCACCGCAGGAGGACGCCGAGCCAACATCCGACAAGTCTGTCCACACGAATGGTCCACTGCAAGCGCAGGCGAATGTCAATCCGAGCTCCGATCCTTTTGCATCGACAACCTCTCGCAGTGATTCAGGTACCAGCCATGGGAGCTCTGCCTTGTGGGAAAAACTAAATGGAAGCACAGTAAGCGTGGCGTCCTCGGGAGTGCCAACATCAATCGTGCACGAAGGGGCGGAAACGCCGAGTGGTCAAAGCAGCGGATCTGATGACTTCCGGTTAGCCAATGGAATGAACGGCGTGGATGCTCCTTGGGACCCTCCTTTAGCTCCTGCAAGGAAAAACAGAACGATCCAGGCAATCAGCGGCGAGTATCCAATGGATCCCCCTCCCAAGATGAAACCCACGGGGATCCGACCAAGGACAAGAACCAGGACTGAGCCGGAGGAGCAAATTTCAGCCCAGACAGACCGGGAGGCTACAATTCCACCCAGGGTCGGGGACCGCAAGCGAACTGTTTCTGGTCAGGTAGCGCATCCGCCCACATCACAACCCACGGAACCGGGAGCACCCCAACGGCGGAGTGTGCGACTCTTCAACCAGATTAAACCGACAACCAGCAAACTGTCGGCATCCGCATTGGGAGTCAAGGATGCTAGAGAGGTCAAGAAGGCGAAAGCCACGGGTACAAAGGGGCGTACTACAACCACCACCACCATGGGACGAGTAGTGAGTGGCAGTCGAAAACATGGCAGCGAACATCATGATGTAGATGGTAAAGACGGTCGGTCCTTACCATCATCACACACTCACGCCAACCCCAAAGGCGCTGCACTTGAGAGGTCAAAAGAAATTGAGGCGTTGACCTGGCTGCTGGAGCTATTCTCCAAACTTGCTTCTGGATTCTTTGCCTTGTGTCGCTACCGGTGCTCGGAGTCAATTCAGATCTTCAATTCTCTCTCGCAGGGCCAACGGGAAACACCGTGGGTTCTCGCTCAGATTGGACGAGCGTATTATGAGCAGGCGATGTATTCTGAGGCTGAGAAGTACTTCTACCGCGTGAAGACAATGGCACCCTCGCGCTTAGAAGACATGGAGATCTACTCAACCGTCCTTTGGCATTTGAAGAACGATGTTGAGTTAGCATACTTGGCGCATGAGTTGATGGAAACAGATCGCCTGTCGCCACAGGCGTGGTGCGCCATCGGTAATTCTTTCTCCCACCAGCGGGACCATGACCAGGCTTTGAAGTGCTTTAAGCGGGCAACGCAGCTGGATCCCCAGTTTGCATACGGGTTTACTCTTCAAGGACACGAGTATGTTGCCAACGAAGAATACGACAAGGCGCTGGATGCATACCGTCACGGTATCAGTGCTGATAATCGGCATTACAACGCTTGGTACGGATTGGGCACGGTCTATGACAAAATGGGTAAACTGGACTTTGCCGAACAACACTTCCGGAATGCGGCAAGCATCAACCCGACCAACGCAGTTTTGATCTGCTGTATTGGTCTGGTACTGGAAAAAATGAACAATCCTAAAGCCGCTCTCGTGCAATATGGTCGCGCTTGTTCCTTGGCGCCTCATTCCGTACTCGCGCGATTCCGCAAGGCTCGTGCATTAATGAAGCTTCAGGAGCTCAAGTTGGCCCTGTCCGAGTTGAAGATCCTCAAGGACATGGCTCCAGATGAAGCCAACGTGCATTATCTGTTGGGTAAGCTCTACAAGATGCTTCACGACAAAGCGAATGCCATTAAGCACTTCACAACTGCTTTGAACTTGGATCCTAAGGTATGCCCATCACTTCCCTTGTCATATTACCAGAGAATGCTAACTGGTTCGGTTCCAKGCAGCACAATACATCAAGGATGCCATGGAGTCTCTCGACGATGACGAGGAGGATGATGAGGACATGACTTGACTTGCCGTCCACTTTCCACATCGATCCAATTCTGGATCTTACTTGCTTCCCCCTTCTTCACCAGGTGCCTGCTATCCGGAGCTTGCATTCATGAGAGTCGGCGTTGAATTTGATTTTGGATTTTTGAAGCATTAGCATTATAATGGCGTTTTGCAGGCCGGGTTGGTTAGAGGTGCATTTACCCTGCATCAGGTTCTCAAGAAGGGAGCCGAGGCTCGTGATTCTTGTGTCTTGTATATTAGCGTGGGTTGGCTTTGTCGGGGCTGGTCATTGGCTGCATATGAGAGACGAAGACGCCTGGACGACAGATTCGTGGACATAGATGTCTGTCGAACAAGGCACTTGCATAATCTGCGATGTCATTCTTATGCCTATTCTTATTCTTACGGAAATCAATTCCACCATATTTGAGCCTGAACCATGGGGATTACCTCCAATAATAATACTTTGTAGAGAATAATTGCAGAGTTGCAGGGCGGTGAGCGGCAGGATGATGTTGGTGCCCCGAAATTCAGGAAAAAAGTTCCAGGGTTGAACAGGCAGGAATATTGTTGGTGATCTTCTGGCACGAGCATCAACGACCCATTCTTCACGCTTCCTTTTTCCTAATTGGCAACCGGCTACCAGGCCAGAGAATCCTGAACCCGCCAACCTCTGTCACATTCTCGGGTCATGGCCAGTGCCGCTTTTTAAGTCTCCTGCGCATCCTTGTTCCGACCACACGCCTGACCTCATACCCGAAATCAGCTGCCACGGAGGGGTACGGCTCAGCAAGAGTGTGAATATTACGACTTAGTGACTTCGAGGCTACTTATACAGCTTATCGTAACCCTAAAGATTGCTTTCCCCGGTCTTTTGACATGTCGATCCTGTCCTACATCGCCTCGGGCATCAGCTCGTTTGTCGTCGTGACGCTTTCCCTTTTCGCACTCGGCCAAAAGGTCCCTCGCGCGGCCTTTTTCGCTCGGTGTCTTGCGGCCTATGGCTCTCTCTTGCTTTGCGCATGCTATGGCGTAATCGCATCAATTGTCCTCCGCCTCGTAGGCTACGGCCGGGTCTCCCAATGGGCCACCGCGCGCAGTTTCAAATGGGTTATGCGATATACAACCGGCGTGCAGTTCGACATTATCCAGGGTGCCGAGCACCTCTCCACCCGGCCTGCGGTCTTCATCGGCAACCACCAGTCCGAGCTCGACGTGCTCATGCTGGGCTACATCTTCCCTCCGTACTGCAGCGTCACCGCGAAGAAGTCGTTGAAAAATATCCCCTTCCTGGGTTGGTTCATGGCGCTGTCGCGGACGGTTTTCATTGACCGGGCCAACCGCGAGACGGCGATGAAGGCGTTTGACGGTGCGGCGGAGGAGATCCGCAAGTACAAACAGAGCGTGTTCATCTTCCCCGAGGGGACGAGGAGTTACTCAGAGAAGCCCGAGTTGCTGCCTTTCAAGAAGGGAGCGTTCCATCTGGCGGTCAAGGCGGGTGTACCGATCGTTCCTATCGTCGCGGAGAACTACTCGCACATCCTGTCGCCGCGTAATATGCGGTTTAACCCTGGCGTGATCAAGATCAAAGGTTTGTGCATGTGATGTTTCTTTTCCCCGGTATGAGACTAACAGACTCGTCCTAGTCCTACCTCCCATCAGCACGGAAGGCTTGACCGCTGCGGATGTCGACCGGTTGACTAAGACCGCTCAGGAGAGCATGCTCAAGGCTCTCCTCGAGCTGGCCGATCAGGATCGCGATAAGATCGACTCAGATGTCAAGAAAGCTACTTCCACGGCTGTGGAGATCTGATCGGTTGCACGACCGTCCATGAGTTACGATCACGTCTGGTCCTGGCTTGTTACTGCGGTGATGATCACGCCGGCGCGGCCTGTCTATTCTTCGCCTTTTACATGACTGACGGCTATATTGATATTCGAGATTATGAACAGGACGAGATGAGTCCCTCTCGCTCATCTCCTTGTGCTCTAGAATTGCTAAGAGATATTTGGTGCCCGGCGGTGGTTTGTGGATAGAGCTGCAGGATTTAGATTTTGGATACAACTATCGGAGATGCGGATGAGGAACAAGCGACCTACAAATCATTCACTTTCTACTTCCCTATAATTTTGCGAACTATTGTGTGCAGACAGCGTGTCAGAGTGTACATAGCATTATCCTTCGTGATATTATTCTGTATTGTTGGGTGTGAGTGAAGATGCATAGATATTTATCTACCCCCTGCTTCGCTTCGTCCAGACGCTTAAACGCTCAGATAGACTCTCCTAAAGACTATTTCGTTACACACTGACAAACTCCTGTCGCACAAGGTGCAATATCTCTGTCGATATCGATCTTCTCCATGTGCATCCAGGGATCTATGGAGACGGTGACGCCCATACTCCCAGGCAATGGCCGACTCCCGGCCCCCAATCCGGCCCCTCGCGCCGCCGTAGCAAATATATAATCCTTCTCAAAAGCGACCACCTCAATCCGCACATCCTCCACCCTCTTCCCATACAGCCAGGTCTTGATACCAGTGTACGGCTCCCCCCAATCCCCCGCCAAGGCCTGCACGTGCGCAGGGGCGACGACATCCGTAAACTCCAGCTCCCGCAGCCACGGCGCGAGAAGTGCCTCGCCGGTCATCTTGATGTACGCCTCCTTGAGAGCCCAGTACGTGTAAAACAAGCGGAGGCCGTACTCGACCGCTTCGCTTTCCTGGGCGCCGTCCCGCGCGTCAGCCGGGAATCTCCCTCCCAGGTTCTTGATCGTTTCCAGCTCGCGTTGGGAGAAGACTTCGGCGAAGATGTCGACGTATTCAGCTAGTTGTTTGCGGGTTGATGGGGCGGAGCTTGTGCGTGCGCGCCGCTCGTCCACGCAGGTGATGTCTATGCCTACCTGAGGGACAGAGGGGGCCGGAGTCGAGGATGGGCTGGGGTTGGCGAATAGCGTAGCCGGGGTGGTGCTTGCGGCATGGGACGGTGGGATGATTGTGCCTGCGAGCGCTACGAGAGATGCTTGGTGACTGACGTTGAATTCGATGCTGGGGATGGGCTCGTCAGTGCCCTCGGTCAGGGCGGGAGAGGGGATGAAACATGGTCGGCGGTGAGGCGCTGGTGTTCGACTGATGCTGATCTTGTTCCAAGGAATGCGGCAGGAGCGGTGGATGAAGAGGTATTTCAGCAGGTTTGAGGCGAGGGACATGTGTCTGTCCTTGAGGTGGTAAAACTTCTTGACTGCCTCTTGGTCTGATGGTTGGAGGGTCTCCAACAATGGGAGTGGTGAATTTGTCGCTGTCAATTGGCGCGTGTCTATATACCATCGCGTAAGAGAGGTTCTGCTCTCATTTTGTACGGAGCCCATCTTTCCGGATAGTTGCGAACTAAGCAGTAAGGATTCGCGAGCAAAGAGCTATATCTTCAAAAACGAGGGAGGACGGGGAGAGCTAGCTGCGTAGGCTTTAATTGACCTCTCTGCTATGGCAAAATAAGGGAGGTAAGAAAACAAGCAGTGCCATAAAGTGTCATCGAGTCATATCCGTCATCATCAAACATGATAGTATCCAATGCATATGCTATGAGACATCGTGAATGCTTTGCTGACATTAAAAACAACATTCTTATCAGTAGGCGGGGTAGCAACGTGCTGATAAATACCGGCCGAATGTTGACCCGCTTAGCTAATGGGTGTATACAGCACGAAGAGAGTGGCCAAGGTGTGAGTCAAAAAAGTTATTTTCTACAAGCAGGAATTACCATGGCCAGCATCACTGTCGGGGTTCTCGCTTTACAGGGCGCATTCTATGAGCACATCCAGCTGCTGAAAAAGGCAGTCTCGGAACAAAGCTCCACTACTCAATGGGAGTTCATCGAAGTTCGGACACCGCAGGAGTTGGATCGGTGTGATGCGTTGATCCTTCCTGGAGGCGAGAGCACGACAATCTCTCTTGTTGCGGCCCGATCGAACCTCTTGGAGCCTTTGAGGGATTTTGTGAAGTATGTTCGCGCAATAACCCCAAGGCTATCCCGTCAATGCGACTGACAATCTGTTTTCCTAGGGTCCATCGCAAACCGACATGGGGCACCTGTGCCGGGTTGATCCTACTCGCCGAGTCTGCTAATCGAACCAAGAAAGGCGGGCAGGAGCTCATCGGAGGTCTCGACGTTCGCGTAAACAGAAATCACTTTGGCCGGCAAACGGAGAGTTTCGAGGCGCCCTTAGATTTGCCGTTCTTGGGTCCGACCGAGCAGTCCTTCCCTGCAGTTTTTATCCGGGCGCCTGTGGTGGAAAAGATCCTGCCTCATCAAGAAGGTATTCAAGTGGACGAAACACAGAGGGACGAGACGGTGGTGGCGCCCTCGAAACAACCTCAGGGTCAGGCGGCCAAGGCGGCGATGGGAGATGGAGTTGAAGTACTTGCAAGTCTCCCCGGCAGAGCAGCTAAACTAGCCGCCACGGGAACACATATCGACGCAGATAAAGAGACCGGTGACATCGTCGCGGTCAAACAGGGTAATGTGTTCGGAACAAGCTTTCACCCCGAATTGACAGGTGACGCCAGAATACATTCCTGGTGGTTGCGCCAGGTGGAGGAGTCGGTAAGGAAGAGGAAGGAAATATGAAGAGTCATAGACTTGGCAATTCTTGAGCACGGAATTGTTGATTGTTGGGTATCTGGTAGAATTTTCCTTTCCTTGAACAGCCGGTGCAGTTTACCGGGACGATAGAGATGATATCGTTGATATACAAACGCCTTGTCTGCGCCAATAGACCACGCAAATTTATTACCAAATTACTTACCCTTGCCGTACTCTTCTTCTTCCCGCCTGCGCTGGTCATCTGCGTAGGCCCGACCATAACCACCGCGGCCCGGATCGTATTCTTCACGGTATTCGTCGCGCACCTGCCCACCAGACTTTCCTCGCCTTCGCTGAAAGTTAGACACTCCTGTTCTTCTCTCTCCTGATAAAGATGTAGCATCACGTACCCATACTGACGTCCTTCCTCAAAGCCAGGGTCAAGATCTGTACGGATAATTCTCTCATCAAGCTTGGTGCCTCCGACATACTTTAAGCAGTCCAAGGCATCCTGATGCGTATAGTATTCCACGAAGCAGAAGCCGCAGGGGGTTTTGTTGTATCGATCCAGCCCCATTACAAGGCGCTTGATTTCACCGCACCTATATACGCCCGTTAGTTCTGAGCATCATGCCATGATGGGCCTGCGGGTCCGCTGACTTTGAGAAAAGCTCATGAATTTGCTCCTCTGTTGTGTAAAAAGAACTTTAGAAAGTCAGTATGCGCCACAATTATGGGCATGAATGCATTGTTTCGCTCGACATACAGGTTTCCGACATAGAGTGTTGTGGCATCCTTCAACTTGTCGACTGGGTCCTCTGGCCTCTCAGAGTCATCCTGGCTGTACTTGCGTTTCTTGTTCTGCCATTCAAAAAGACCTTATTAGGAAATGATCAAAGCCAAAAGTGGTTTGCAAGCGCACCTTTGCCAGGTAATAGGCGCTAGGCCGATCCAGCCTGTCGACTGTGTTGTGAACCAAAGTACTCATTATATTGTAAACACAGTCGTATGTCCCGAACAAGAACAAGGCAATTATTTCAAGCAATATGAGATAATGCAGCCGGATATGCGCGAGATAGAGCAGCGATGGAGATGACGGGAATGTAGTTTGAAGACGCAGGATAGCTGGACATCAAGAGCTCTCTCAAGGGCGGAGCTTTCACTTGTCTTGGCACGACCAAAAAAGTCCCCGGCGGCCCGCTGTTTGTTGCTATAATCGCCGTCATTCCAACCAACCTTCAATTTGAATCAATCTATCCTCCTACCAGCTTACTGAGGATATGGAATAAACCTCGGTCATCCGCAATTCATTTCTGGTTCCATTTTCAATTTGTTCGCCATAACCGCTGACGATGCCGAAACTCATTAGCTACACTCCTCCATGGCTATCGCGCCCTGCACCCGGCGCAACACTCTTTGCAAGCACATCGACCAAAAAACCGGGCTATCTTCCGGAGAATGAAGCGGAGTATAGCGGCCCGACAAGAACCTTGGCGAAGCGAGGAAATGAGATCTTCACCGTGGTGAACAATCAGATCCGCTGGTCGAGCCTTACTCGATTGAAGGATGTATGGCAGCAGTCCTCCAGATCAAAGAAGGACGCTGCTGGTCAGACAAGGAGCTCTGAGGGACCATCAGATAGCGATGAGACGGATTATTACAGAGTATGGTCGATTCTCGCGCAAGCTTTTGCATGTCTAGCTCAGTGTCGTGGCTAATGAACGACTAGGTTCTGATCGTACCAGTCTACGAACGGATTCGGCAGATGATCCCTTCTCCAAATGGCGCTTTTCTGGCCATCGTAACGGATCATACAGTGTACATCGCGGTGCTACCAGATTCATCGCACCTGTCTGGTACGGATCGCTCACCCATCCGTCTCAAGTATTACCAGCTTGGTCCCACTACGCACGTTATCCCTGAGTCACCCGTCGTTTCGGCGCTGTGGCATCCTTTGGGGGTGCACAGCAATCTTGGAGGCTGTCTTATCACCGTCACCGCAGATGCCGCAGTCCGCGTCTGGGAGCTGGACCGGAACAACCACTGGTCATTCGATCGACCTACGCTGGCGGTTGACCTGAGAAAATTGGTGGACGGAACATCTTGCGACCAGGACTTCTCACCTTCTGGATTTGGGAAGAACAAAGGATTCTCCGCCGATTTCGTTGATATGGAAGTCGCCTCGGCTTGCTTTGGCGGTAGCGGAAGCGAGAAGGAGAGCGCATGGGCACCAATGACACTGTGGGTCGCAATGCGGCCTGGTGATCTTTACGCCCTTTGCCCGTTGTTGCCTTCCAAATGGCGAGCTCCTGCGACTACTATTCCCTCCCTTACTTCGGCCATTGTTCCAAAGTTGTCGGCGATGGAGGAAGACTCGTCGGAATATGAGGATGAGCTGACAGCCTGCCGACAGCAGTATGACTGGCTTACGGAGATTGATAACCAGGATCCCTTGCAGACCATTGTTGGCTCGGATCTGGAGCCCGGGTCGGAAATCCTGACGCGTCCCGCCAATCCCAGCGCGATCCCTAGGTTGCAGGGTCCGTTCCGTGTCGACACTGGGGACGAGCTTGATGATTTGGACCTTTGTGACATCCTTGTCATTGCGTCAAAAGTGGATGTGGATGCTCTCATGATGGGTGAGGATGATGAGCTCTCAGTGGAAGACAACGATCAATTGTCGGCCACTGTTATCTGCCTCTCGACCCGCACTGGCAGGGTCCATATCTGTCTTGAACTTGATGGCGTCGAGGGACAGTGGCTCCCTAAGCTTAAGAAGAATGCCTTCAGCACCCCCCTGTCTGAGCCATCTGATTTGGTCTTGGTTGAGTCATTGGATACTATCAGACAAGAAGACCAGCATTTGAACAATTGGCCGACCTTCACCAACGATGTTATCTCTCGATACAGCTTCTTCGTCACGACCGCAACCAATGTCACGTCTATTTCACTAAGTTCGTGGGTGCAGAGGCTTGAGGCCGAGCTCCGGTCAGAGGATACGGCGGGCTCAGCTTTTCGTTTGCAAGTGCTGTGCGAAGGCACAGTATCTCTCCGGGAGCGAATCATCCAAGTAGATGACGGTGGCAGTGCTGTTAAAGGCGAATCAGACCATCTGGCCTCTTCTCTGGTCTTCTATGACTATGATCTTGGTTATTTACTGTTGAGCCACCACGCGTCTCGCCCGTATGCTGCCATTATGGATGCGCCTGAGGTCAGCTTTCCACCAATCGCAGACATGGGACCAATTGGTTCAGGGGCGCAGGCGCCAACTTCTCCCATTCTACCACCTAAAAGACCTCCTTACCAAGTCCCTTCTATTCTCTATTCGGACTCGCCTCTGGAGTTCTTCGTTGAGAAGCATGTCCCTCACCGACAACGCCAGTCGCTCAAAGAGCAGGTGCGTTTGTCGCCAGCAACGCTGGACCTGGTTGCTGCTGCACATCGCATTTTGTCTGCTCACACGAATGCTCTTGAAAGGGCAGCATCGGATCTTTTCCGTCGCTGTGAGCGGCTACAAGGGGAGATGCAGGAGCAACTGAAGCAGCTCTCGGACGTGGCTGAGCGCATCAAGGGGGTCTCAAGCAATATTGGTGAGGATGGTCAGMGGCGAGAGGGCTCGAGGAGTGGTGAGGCGCTGGATAAGAGGCTGAAGGCTGCGAAGGAGAGACAGGCGCAATTGGTTGAGAGATACGAGTCGCTCCGAAACAAGGTCCTGAAGTCGGGCGGTCGTCCACTGAGCGAGAAGGAGAAGGCATGGCTTTCGGAAGTAGAGGCACTATCTACTTCGTTGGAGAGACAGAAGAAAGAAGAAGAGAAGGATCAGAGTTTGTCACAACGATTGGAAACCGTGAGTCTCATCGCTTACATGAGCCACACACACAGTAATGCTGACATTTGCTGCAGGTCAAGGAGATAGCAGCGGATCTGCTGGCCGAGGCCAAGTCCATTGCGGCCAAGGCACCTGTCGCACCGGAACCAGGGAGCCCAGCGTCCCCAACTGCCGCTGGGCCAAGAGTCCCACAGAGGCTACAAAGGGCGAAGATTTCCGACGCCATGAGGATGGTCGAGCGAGAGTAAGTGACTTCCATTCTTCTAGTGATAAGTACTGCATAGGCTAAGTCATCATCTTCAGGTCTGCTGTCATTGAAGCCATTACGTCTCGATTGAACCGACTGAACTCGAGCATCTAAATTTTGGTTATGAAGCGTCCGGATCGGAGGGGATATCGTCGTGGGATCTATGATCAGCGATGAAGAAGCGTAACGTTAAATTGGCGAAACGACGCCTGCCAGTAATCCAATACTCACATTAGAAACTACTCAAAGCACTCGTGCTTGGCATTTCCAGTCTATCACTTCCTCACAACTCCCCTGAAAACACATAAGCTGGAACGTAGTGACACTGCCCTTCTATGTCGTCCGCTTGGCCATCCTCTTCCTTAAGACAACCGGATCACAGCTTCGTGACAGATCACACTCGGTTTCCCGCATCATCGACTCCTTCAGCCGTCCATCCTGGGCTAATTGAAGCGCATCCCCGACTTGACTCTGCTGCTGTGCACCCGGTGTAACCTTCTCCCAACATTCCCCGCACATTATCTCGTATTCGCTCTGAATCAGTCTTCGTCTGCGGCACCACTCCCAGTACTTACAGCGGCTTAAGGAGTCATCCCAGATGCAGCCACAGAGGGTGTATTTGCGGGTGTACACTACGCACATCTTAGTTGTCAGTTTGCTTTGCGTTCAGCTTGAACTGATACTTGTGATGATTGTGGTAGTTGAATCCGGTGTGGTTGGAAGCACTGTAGTGTCAATATATATTGAATAGAATCACGCCATGTTCCTAAACACAAGGGAGAGGGCTAGTACGCCCAAAAAGAAGGAAGAAAGAAAAGGGGAAAAGACACCAAAGAGCCAAAAGTACTGAATTAGAACCATGATACTCTCATTCACCTTGTGAGACAATACATCTTTCATTGTTTTATCTTCGGCGAGACGCCATTGTCATAACGATGGGATAGGGCTATCTGAGCACGTGATGAAGATCTATAGCTTTTGATGGAGGAATTGTCTTTGCTCAAGCCCACTGAAAAGTACTGAAAACATATTGACTGACGACTTGGATTGATCTACGGAGTAAACCAGTCGCAATATAAGAGTCTGGGTGGTTTTGTACGATTAATCGACATTGGCCCCGGATTTCCTCATTGAGGCCTAACTAAATAGAGTCACAACAAGCTGCATACTAGTATATCAGCACTTAGTAGCGGGCAATCGAACCGTAGGTTCTTGCTCTGCAGACCTCGTCAGGAACTACATAGCTAGAGAACCGTGAATAATTGACGCTGACAGAGTTAGAGGGAGATGTATATCAACTAGGTCGCCGACGGACCTCTAGCTTTATTAGAGGTACTGCAGTCACTAAGATATGTAGTCCGTACATGGAGGTATATTGAGCCTGAACAGAAATACATGGTTTTTTTGTAACTCTAGAAACACTATAATTTGCAAACAAACATTCACTGGACGCTGTATTTGAATCCTCGTCAGTTTTACGTCTCTTCAATTGCTGCACAGCAGACAGAGAGACGACTTACCGTTCAATAAGGTGGACTCCAGAGGCCGTCTCAACGATGCCGCTGACCTGGCCTGGCTGCAGCGCAAAGGCTGCATCCTCGAATTCCTTTTGCATCTCGCCACGGCCGAAGAACCCACTTGTGAAGAATTAGCATTGAATATAACCAAGGAGGGAACTACAACGACTATGGATGTAACATACAGGTCGCCCTTCTTCCTGGCACTGCTACAATCCGACTCCGAGACTGCGATATCGCCCAAGCTAACTTCACCCGAGCGGATGCGCTGTTCATGGCCCCGAAGGATCTCGATCGCTTCCTCCTTCGATCTGGTGATCTCCGCCTCCCTCCAGCTGCTTGGTCGCCTACTGTCTCTGTGCTTGATCAAGAGGTGACTGCAACGGATCTTGCCCTCGCCCTGGCCTGGGCCATCAGGCCGTCCGGCGGGAGCGCTGTGGTAGTCTGCCATGTAGACCTTCAGCAACTCGGTGTCTGTGCCAGCGGGGGGTTCCCATCGGGACTCCTTGGTCGAGGGATTGAAGTAGTAAGGAAGGTTCTTGGAGTTGGAATGGCGAACCTCCCATCCTGCAGGGAGACCGGTTTCTACCTATGGAAGATGTCCGGTCAGTCAATGTACCAGCTAAGGAAAGGAAAACATGGCATACCATGGTGGATCAGATGTATATTCAAATGACTATGCACGAGCTATATGAGGCAAAATGGCCGAGGGATTCAGTTTATGCCTGGGATAGAGACGAAGCTGTCAACGGTTTCTTACTACGAGCAACATTAAGCCGCCCGTACAAACTGCGGGGGAAGAAAGAGGGATAGCGGCAAACGGTGCAAACATCCCACTTAAGGTTCGAAGCCGCGCTTTGCGTCCCATCCGATTGGGTCTAGTCTCCTTTTGGGTCCAGCTCAGGCGCCAATCCAGCGTTTCTTCCAACTTCCATTAATTGATTATTCAAGCGCAGTCTTTGACCGGGTCTCAATCATCTTTTTGCCTTGATCTCTCGCTTTGCCATTTCTTGAGTGTACTCCAACAAATATTCGAAACTCAACGTCTTATCTTCTCTCAAGAGACTATCCTATCTGCTACTGCGAAAACTATCGTGCGCGACGCTCCAACCTACACCGACAAAATGTCTGCAAGCCCATCTCCGTCCGCCAGTGGCGATAACAAGCAAACTGATCAGATTCATTTCCGTTTCTGTCGCGAATGGTAAGAGATTTTCTTTCCCATAATCTCAGTTCTACAGCCAGCTAACGGACCGAAACAGCTCCAACTTGCTCTATCCCAAAGAAGACCGCGTTAATAACCGCCTTATGTTCACGTGTCGAACGTGCCACGTCGGCGAGCCCGCGACCTCATACTGCGTTTATCAGAACAAGTTGAACAGCCAAGTTGGAGACACTGCTGGTGTTACCCAGGATGTGGGATCTGATCCAACGGTTTGTCTCCCTGGATTCTGTGCCCATTGCGGGGAAGAGATTACCTGCTTTACCTGCGGGCAGTTGCCTGAAGACACCCTGTCCGATTGGGATTCTGAGGATTCCATGAGCATTTAACATACTGGCCCATCCCTCCTGTCATGGAAACATTCCAAGATCTATTGCTTGAAATTTCCGTGGCTGACATGATTTCTCTTTCTTGCTTAGCTTCCCCGATCGAACAAGCCCTGTCCGAGCTGCGGTGAAGCGGAGGCAGTCTTCTTCCAATCTCAACAGCGATCAGCAGAAACTGGAATGGTGAGACATTGTCCGTGCCTTTTGACTGGCCACATTTTGCTGACTGTGTCATTTCATTGAAGAAACTCTACTATGTCTGCTGCGCTTGTGGTAATGTCTTTGTATGATTGGTCTTGTTGGTGCAGCGTCCGAATTTTGGATACCCTTCTGTTTGTGATTTTACGGCATTGTTATGGAGTAATGGCATTTCTGGCGATAAGAAGAACCGGATGCTTCAAGGATTTCTATTGATACAGAGTATTTGTATGAGACGATAAAACGATTCGCTTCCAAATTGGTATATTACACATGCATAGGCGCCAAGGACAGAATTTTCGACCACTGCTTTCCTCGTAATTCTGTAGCAACAACTCCTGCAACCGTAAGTCAGTAGCCGAGTCAAAACTCAGATGTAGACCACCTTCTAGAGACTAACCGTTCATTCTGGTTCCAATAGGGTCACCCGACTTGTTGACCAGCACACATGCGTTGTCATCGAATTTGACAATAGTTCCATCTGGTCTTTGCATCTCCTTTCTCGCTCGAACGACGACAGCGTGCCGGATATCGCCGCGACGGACCTTGTTCGCGATGCCGCTGTTGTTCGTGCTTTCGGGGCCGAAGTTTCGCTGTTTCTGAACCACAACCACTATCCGGTCACCTATTTCCGGTTGAATTCACATCGAAAGTCAGAGCTCGTTGATTGTAGATATTGCAGATATATAACCCACCGACTGTGGCCGGCCGCTTCTTCTTCAAGACATTCACACATTCGACGACCGCGGCGCCGGAGTTGTCGATGCAGTTGAGTAACGTCTGCCGACCACGTCAGTAAGATTTCCAGAAGACAATCGATTCTTCCGCTTACCTTTAATTGAATCATTTTGATTGTATAAACGCTAAGGAGGGGTATCTGACGATGTCAGGGCCGTCTTGCCTGGGCTGGCCGAAAGATTTCCAGCACCGGGCCGGCAGGTTTCGCCGACCGCCGACCCCAGAAAAAGCGCTGCAGCACATACTGCCGCATGATTGATCGCATGGGCAACGCAGCCGCTAAGCAGTGTTGTCCTAGTGAATGTCGCATTATTGAAGGCCTTTCCCCCCTCCCATTCCATGAGCGCTAATCCCTCTGAGACATCCACTCGCCTTTCCACTATGTCCACACCTTTGTATTTGGGATCTTTTCTCCTTGCGTTTTTATGAATCGCTAAATCTACGCTCCTTTGGCGGATCACCCCCTGGTATCAAGATCCGCACTTCCGCTTGGGCCTCCTCTGACAGGACATCGAGCCCCCAATTTACAACGCATACACTTCATAGCGGCCGGCCTTCCTTGTATGGAAGATTACCGATACTGCCTTCGCCATGCCGTCAGAAAAGGAAAGAGATAGCCCATCTGTCGACCGTCGCGACCGTCTGACGCTTGCGAAACTGGCCAGCTACGACGACGTCGCGACGGATGCGCTGGTGGACCGAGTACGTTGTCCTTCTCTGTTATGCATGTTTCAGACTCGTTACTGATTCCTGATTTCTGCAGGCTTACTTCTGGACCAATACTCGCAAGAATAGAACCAAATACAACCCCATGCGGGGCATCGTCGACGATGATGTCGCTCGCATCCTCCTACACGATGTCATTGTCGCAAAGGATCCCGCGAAAGCAGAACGAGAATTGCTGGCGATGTCAGGGCTGAAGAAATTCATGTCCCGGTTGCCCAACGATCGCGAGAAGGATTGGTTTCGCCGTCACCTGCGCAAATACATTCAAATGTATCTGCCTGACTCCCCATTCGAGATTACCACAACTAACCGCTACACAATCACGGAACATGAGGCTGCGGTCTGCGCTCGCAAATTTATCAAGCAAGGACAGGAAATCAAATATCTGAGCGGAACTCTTGTACCTATGACTCGTGAAGAAGAGCGGGATCTTGACCTGAAGCGGAAGGATTTCAGCATTGTGATGTCCAGTAGGAAAAAGACGCCGTCCTTTTTCCTTGGGCCTGCTAGATTCGCCAATCACGACTGTAATGCGAACGGGAAATTGGTGACGCGTGGATCAGAAGGCATGCAAGTTGTGGCTACTCGGGACATCTACATTGGCGAGGAGATTACGGTATCCTACGGAGACGACTATTTTGGAATTGATAACTGCGAGTGTTTGTGTCTTACTTGCGAACGACTGGTTCGCAATGGCTGGGCGCCGCATGTTCCATCTGGGCCTCAGAGTAAGGCGTCCACGCCTGCGCTGAATGATGATACCCAGTCAATGGACAGTCATGTCTCACCTAAGAAGCGCAAATTTGCGCCTGACTCGGACAACGAAACTTCAGCCCCGTCCACTCCTTGCAAACGAGGCAAATTCATTCGCCAGAGTTCCAAATTGAGATCCGAAGTGTCATTCCTCGAAGTTGCTACTTCGATTGAACAACCTGCTGGCCCTTCCCCCGTGTCCAACGGCCCTGATATTGGAGTCTTGGGTAACAGTACTGTCGAGTCGGAAAATGACAAGGCCG
Source organism: Aspergillus pseudoviridinutans (assembly GCF_018340605.1). Classification (NCBI taxonomy): domain Eukaryota; kingdom Fungi; phylum Ascomycota; class Eurotiomycetes; order Eurotiales; family Aspergillaceae; genus Aspergillus; species Aspergillus pseudoviridinutans. The sequence continues at coordinate 1,147,010 of NW_025091285.1, read as the reverse complement.
TGGACGCTGCTCTGCCTTCTCCGTCTGCTGATTCTCCTCCGTCAACTGCCGCGAACGAGTCAGAACGCTCATCAACATCAACAATCGCCACTTCTGTGTGTGATGCTGCGGTCAAAATCAAAGTGGAAGAAACGATAGAAAAATCTGCGGAGAAAGTTTCCGCCCTAGCCGGGACGAACATTGAGCTGTCGATCACATCTCAACGCTCAGTCAGCGTTGACGCAGACACAAAATCAGAACTATCAGACCATATGAGCACATTGGAACAAGAATCTATTGGTTCTAATAGAAAGAAGGCCAGAAAGTCTCGCGGAAAGACCGCGGTTGTCCAGTCGGTGGAGGCTGAATCGCAACTCGTCCGTGTTCCAGGGGATTATACCAAGACCTCGAAACTCTTGGCGCAGACATACGACCGCTGGGTTGACTGCCACACTTGTAATGCCTGGTTTGTGCAACATAACTCCTATTTGACTCGACGGGAGTGCCCTCGCTGCGAGCGTCACTCTATGTTGTATGGGTACCAATGGCCTAAGACTGATAAGGAGGGTCCGTCGGACGATGAAGAACGAGTGATGGACCATCGGACGGTGCACCGCTTTCTATACCCCGAGGAAGAGGCACTCATCTCGCGCAAAGACCGCGGCGTCAGTTTCGGTGTGACGCCCACGCCGGAATTGTCGGAGCCACGCACAGAAACCGAAGGAAGCGAGGGCTGTGACGATAGACGCACTACTCGCGCGAGTCGGCGACGCACTCATTCGCTTCGAATGACAATGTGATGATGGCGACATTTGTGCTTTTTGGCGTTCTGTACTAATTGGAAACGGTGTTTGGTGCTGGTAACATTTCATTGCGATGTTGGGATCAGGGATTTACTGGGGGATGGCGCTCCAAGACACGGCATATTGCATCTGTAGACATGGTTTCATGATTTGACCTCATTTTTTTGCATACCGCCATCCTGTACAAGATGCAGTTATCTAACATATCCGGAATTCTGGACAATGACACAATCTCACAACCTCAAACCTACAGTCACGGACAGTATGTCATTCCTTCTGCGTCTTCCCCGCATTTTGCGGCACTGCACGTTTTCTCGTGATCCCTGGGAAATATAACTGCACCAATCGCGAAGACGTCTGTCTCCTTTTCCCCGACCTTGGCATCTAACTTGGCATCAACCCTCGTTTGTTCTCGAGGTCTTCAGATCTGATCTCGGTGTGTCTCATGCCGAGAACCTGCCAGTGTTGTTGCTGCGCCAAGATGCCATATAAATGATCAGATATGCTCTGGTCCATACGGGGGTTCGTATCCTAGGCCATTCCCTGGTAAGATTGTCGTCTATAGCCATGGCGATCACAACGAAGTATATCTTTGCTCTTTGCGTGTTGCTGACCTTGTCGCTTTCCAGCGCCTACGAAGATCCCCTCGTAGAACTGGACTATGGGCAGTTCCAGGGCAAATATGACTCTACCTATAATCTCTCATACTTCCGCAAGATCCCCTTTGCAGCGCCTCCAACAGGGGAGAACCGGTTTAGAGCACCCCAGCCACCTGTAAAGATCACGAATGGCGTCTATGATACGGATCAGGCCTTTGATATGTGCCCGCAACGCACGGTCAATGGCTCCGAAGACTGCCTCTACCTTGGCCTGTTCTCACGACCGTGGGATGCTACAGTCGCTCCCTCATCCGCTTCTAGACCAGTCTTGGTTGTCTTCTACGGTGGTGGCTTCATTCAAGGCAGCGCTTCGTTTACACTACCTCCGTCCTCATATCCAATCCTGAACGTCACGGACCTCAATGACTATGTGGTCATCTACCCCAACTACCGGGTCAATGCGTTTGGCTTCCTTCCAGGCAAGGCGATCAAGCGCTCTCCAACGTCTGATCTCAACCCCGGCCTCTTGGACCAGCAGTATGTTCTCAAGTGGGTGCAAAAATACATCCACCACTTCGGCGGCGACCCTCACAACGTCACGATCTGGGGCCAGTCCGCCGGCGCAGGCTCGGTGGTGGCTCAGGTTCTCGCCAACGGACGGGGCAATCAACCCAAGCTCTTCGACAAAGCGCTCGCCAGCTCGCCCTTCTGGCCAAAGACCTATGCCTACGACTCCCCCGAAGCAGAAGCCATCTACGACCAGCTCGTCACCCTCACCGGCTGCACCAACGCCACGGACTCCCTCGCCTGCCTGAAATCCGTCGACGTCCAGACCATCCGCGACGCAAACCTGATCATCAGCGCCAGCCACACCTACAACACAAGCTCCTTCACCTGGGCCCCCGTCATCGACGGCGAGTTCCTCCAGGAATCCCTCACCACCGCTGTCGCCCGCCGCAAACTCAAAACGCACTTCGTCTTCGGCATGTACAACTCCCACGAGGGCGAGAACTTCCTCCCCTCCGGCCTGGGCAAGACAGCCACAACCGCCGGGTTCAACTCCTCCGCTGCAAGCTTCCACAGCTGGCTGACGGGGTTCCTGCCGGGTCTCGCCCCCGAGCACATCGCCCTGCTCGAATCAAAGTACTACCCGCCCACCGGCGAAACAGAGACTATCGACCTGTACAACACGACGCTCGTCCGCGCGGGACTGGTCTACCGGGATCTTGTCCTCGCCTGTCCGTCGTACTGGCTTGCCTCGTCTGCGAGGCGGAGGGGCTATCTAGGTGAATATACGATCTCGCCGGCCAAGCACGCCAGCGATACCATCTATGTTCGTTCCCCTCTTATCATCACCCATTACCAATTACCAATTCCGAGGGCGAGAGTGCATACTAACTGAGAATAGTGGAACCAGGTCAATCCGATCCAGCGGACAGATCCGTTGATCTATGACGGCTTCGCGGGCGCTTTTGGGAGTTTCTTCCAGACGGGCGATCCGAATGCGCATAAGTTGACGAATGTGTCGGAGGTGGGCGTGCCGGTTCTCAAGAAGACGGGGGAGGAGTGGGTGATTGCTCCGGATGGGTTTGCGATTGCGCAGTTGTCCTTTTTGAAGGAGAGGTGTGATTTCTGGGAGTCGGTTGGGGAGCAGGTTCCTGTTTGACAGCAAAAAGTATACAGCGTCGACAACTTGGTCTAAAGACTACGCTCTGCGCGGATGAAATCATGAATAATGCCATTTATGAGTTGGATGATGTGATGTTGTAAATATACAGTATTATACATATGTCCAGATCCGATGGTCTATCCTGGTATTCGCTCCCTTGCCCGAGACCCATGTCCGAACGCCTTGCCCATTTCAATAAATTTATACACAATGTGACAACTTTTGTCCCGACGAGATGAGTCCATCAGATCAGTGCCTGACCGCGGAACATGCCCTCACGGACTTCCTTGACTACGTCCTTTCTGTCCTTCTTGCCGACCAGCACAACACCGCGGCCGCGCTTGCCCATACGGCCGAGACGGCCGAGCCGATGGATAAAGTCAATGGTTGTGTGCGGGACGTGATAGAGAATGACGGTCTTGACCGCAAGAGTGTCAATACCGCGGGAGGCCAAGTCGGTTGTGACGAGCACCTTGGTGTTGGCGAGGCGACGGGACGAATCCTGGTTCGTCTTCTCGGGCATCTCGAATGGGATCGCGTCTTCCTGACGACGCTGTTTCTGAGCCAGAAGGATTTCATCAGGGGTCGGAGGGGGTGGTGCTTCGGTGAATTCGGCGAGAATTTCCTCTTGCTTTCGAGCACTCGAGTCCCGCGAGAGGGACTGCGCGTCGATGCCCTTGGAGCGAAGGAATTGAGCCACCTCGTCTGCCTCTTCGCGCTCGTTCACAAAGACAAGGATTTTCTTGGTCTTCGGCGCAACGTACGAGGCGTAAGGACCCTCCGATTCGGCGTCGCCTGCCTTGCCTATCGACCAGATGACGTCGGCACATGCCAGGCTGCGGTTTCCGCGGTAAGGATCCTTTTCGATATCCACCACACCCAGCTGGACGCGACGAGKAATTGCGTGGAGGTTAGGGGTCGTGAGCCGCCTGATGTCTGGAAAACGCTTTCGCAAGAGGTTGTCAAGACTCCGAGGGATAGTGGCGGAGCACAGAATCAGCTTGCGGAGTGAAGGAGCGACCTTGCTAATGATCTCTGTGGTTGTTGGGGCAAAGGACCGATCCAGGAGGGAATCTGCCTCGTCGAGAACCAGGTGGCTGACCCGGCTGAGGACGTAGGGCTCTGTTTTCGCAATGGACGCGAGCAGGTGGGGGGTGGCAACGAGAATGTCGATTCCGTCAGGGTGGAATAGTGTGTTCTTGATGCGGCGTGGAGTGAGATTGGAGGATATCATTCCGGATCGGTATTTGACCGTGTGAGACAGTGCTTTCACCTTTACGCCCACCTGAGCCACCAACTCCGATGTGGGCACTAGAATAATCGCCCTTGGCCTGCCCGCATTTGAAAGTGGCGGAAGCTCTGGTTCGATATCGAACGCTCTATTTTTCAGCTTCTCTTCTCTCTCCCTAGCTTTCTCTTCCTGCTCCTTCTTCTCTAGTTCCTTGTCCCGGGCTTCTTCGCGCTTGACTGCGTCCACAACTGGAAGGAGATACGCCAGTGTCTTGCCGGACCCCGTCTCTGCTGCTAGAAGGTATTGGTCGTACTGAGGCTCATCATCATCCGCTTTCGTCGGTTTCTTCTCCGTCTTTGGCTCCTCTAAAAGTCGGGGGATGGCAAGGCGTTGGATTGGTGTCGGTGTCACGTCGATCAAACCGGGCAAAGCCTGGGAAGAAATCGAATTGCGTACGACAGGCAGGAGCGGAAACTGATCAAAGCTCGTTATATCGGCAATCTTGGCCTTGATGGCCGCGCGACGACCGTACGGGATAGGCGCCAATGTTGTTTGCATCTTCAACGCCTTATACAACGGGCTTTCCTTCTGGGAATCCTCCTCGGCCTCTCCAGAGCGCTTCTGAGCTGCTCGAGATCTTGCTCTCGGTGTGTCGCGAATTCGTGCTTCTGTCTGATTCATTCCCGCAAAAGGCCCAAATCGTTCCTTGTCACCCCGAGTTTTCTTCACAGATGGTTTGGCGACATCTGGCGACAGAGTCATCCGAGCGACTCTGCGGCGGAGTCGAGCAGTGGCCATTGAACGGGTAGCCTGCAATGACGACGGAAGTGGCGCCGTTGCGCGAGACTGACAAAATAGACATACTGAAGGAGGCAGAGGCAGAGGTAGTCTGCCTAGTCGATTCATTGTGACGGTGAGTCGACAGGACCGAGTGCTCCTGCAAAATGCTGCTGAAGATATTGATATCTAACAGGTGGATTGAAACTTTCCTGGAAATTTGCGGCTTGGCCAGCGCCGAAACCACGCTAACCCGGAATAAGTCTAAGGCGATCGGGGCTGAACCTTGGAAACAAGGCCGTAAGGCTCTCAGGCGGACAGGCCGCAACAGTTGCTATGGAGACACCCGCCGCTCCAAATGTCAACATCTGCTGCCCTCTGCAACTGCACTCACTGCACAGTTATCTTGCTTGTTCCTGATCCACCCGGCTTACTTATCCTGTTTCATAGTTAATTCTCCTCGCTTCTCCTCTGTCATCGACAGATCCTCCTCGTGCTTGTTTTCTTTTCTTTTTGGTGCTTTGGCTACCCTCGTGTTGTTGTTGTCTTCTTACTCTTATTGCTTCCTTTCTCATTACGCGGTGGATGTGGTGGTATCCTGTCACTTATCAATTCATCTGTCCCACATCGGTTGACGATCTCTGTTCATCTGGATTTCTATATCTCCTCGTTATCGGAGTAGCAGTATTCGTTCACTCCACCGCCAGAAACGAATTGGCGATCTTTTGATGAATATCCTTCTGTGACGAATCTGCCACGACTTGTACGAACAATATCTTAAAGTTAGTCCATCACCTTTTTGCTGGTTATCGAAGCGCCATTCGCCATTTGTTGTTGTTTATCAGAATAAGGTATGGGCGCGTTCTTCTTGCAAGGGATATATCCCGGGGTTGCACGGGCCATTCCTTTGTTATGCTCTTTGTCAAAACATGACATCTGCTGATACAACCACAGCGTTGGAATTTTCTTTATTCCCCCTTGTGCTCTTTGTGCTATCTGCCATCCTCGGGTGATCATTGTCTTTTCTCAGGATGGGTAGTGGCTCAGCGCAGCGCCCTCTATCCGAAGTAAGCCCAGTGGCTCAAAGACGTAACTCACCAGTGTGGAATCAAAACACTAAAGTAAGTGTCTTTATGCACAGTCTTTGCAAGAGAACCTAACGTGTGATTGCGCAGACCATGAGAAACAGTGATGCCTCGAACTTCGAGGTTTCCTCCTCGCCACGCCTCTTCTGGCAAGGCCGTGAATCGGGCTCGCCTTTCCCAAGAAGTTCCGAGAACCAGGCCCCATATGATCCAGACTCACCGTATTCGGCATCTAAGCGTCCGTCCCTGGAAAATCTCAAGCGCGCATCTCGAGTGAAGAACAGCAACATGCTTCGTGAACGTAACCAAGAGTACGATCCAGCCAGTGTATATGTTCCACAACGACCACTGGCGACGAGTAAGCCGCCACAGAAACAGTCTCAAAGCAACTCGGCCCCCCAGCAGCCCCAAAATCGTGATGATCGCCAACCAGGACCCCGACCCCCATCACCAAGCAAAGACCAGGTATCTCCAGCCAAATCCTCCTTGTCTCGTGCGAGTCGATTCGGCGTCAAAGGAAACGGCTTCGATCCTGAGAGCGAGATCTGGTCGGATTTCGACAGCGTTGGTAATCGGTACCCTAAAAGCGTGACCTTCGATGCTGCTCCTCCTCAGGTGAATGAGTACGAGATGACTACTCCAGACCCTTCGTCGGTCGCCTCGGAGTCTCGCGACGGAAGCTATGACTCTGAAGAGGACGAGGGTGATGTCAGTTTCGATCGGGAGTCCTCGCTTGACCGCGATGATAGCTTCGATGCCTCTTTGGAGGACCTTGAAAAGACCCCAGTTGTACTCCCTGAGGATTGGCGCTATATGAGTCCTTCCACCGCAAACGACGAGCTCGTGAAGGAGGATGATGATCCGTTTACTGAGGATGACGAATCCCACAGTCCCGGCCCCACGACTCCCTCGCAGCAAAAACTGCCTCTCCAGCACTCTCGTGTAGAGTCATTGGATTCGAACGGAGAGCGTCGTCCTTTGCCTCCCCTGCCTGGCGCGGGTCGGCAACCTGTCACTCCTCGGTCTTCCTCTCCTGGAAAATTAGCAGCAGCGTTTGAGTTGGGAAGTGGTGGTAAAAGAGTTCTTCCCTCTCCCCCCGCTCCTGCATCATGTACAAAGTCGGACATCAGTGAATTGAGCCGCGCATCCATGTCATTGGAGGACAGACTGCGCTTGATGATGCTCCGCAAGGATGAACGGGCCAAGCAGGACCAGGAGCACGCTACTGACGAACAAGACAAGCCATCCGAGGGACCCGACCATGTCACGGAGGACCAGGACAAGGATGAGGCTAAGGATGCGGAAGAGCATGATGCCGACGAACTTGATATTCCTATGCCTCGAATCTCCAGAGACTCCATCTTGAAAGACCTCCGCAGAAGCGATAGCTTCCTGGACGATCCGTATGATGAGGAGGAGTCTCAGATCGCATCCAGTCCCCACCATTACATGAATTATGATCCAGACGTTCCCATTCCATCTCTTGAGAACGATAATGACGTTGACGACGATTATGAAGACTCGGACTCTGACGTGGTGATCAAACGTGAAGAGCACGACGATGATCTCTACGACATACCCAAATACGATGAAATCCTCCCGTCCCTTGAACCCTCCCTCATGGATTTGGAAGACAAACCTGCTACTGACGGCGCCCAGTCCTCTCAGCTGTCCAGCGAAAACTCCAAGCACCAAAAGCGCGAATCCCAAGGATCCAACGACAGCCAGGCAACTCCCGTGCCCCCGGAAAGATCCGAGGGGGCGGTAGATGGACCCGATAACTCTGGCGATCAAGAGCTCCCTTCTCCAAAGATGGCAGCAATCACGGAATCCTTACGACGCCCGATGACCCCGGATATAAATGAGCCGGTGTCTGATCCATGTACTCCCGACTCAGTGATCCGTCACCCGATTGACGAAGAGGATGATGATTCTCAGATCTCTTCCGATGAAAGTGTACCGGAACCCATTGCTACTGTCAAGGCACCCAATGGACTCAAGACACGCCCTTCCCTTACGCCGGCGGATGTAGATTCGATGGCGGCAGTGCGTCGCAAGGTCAGCGGGCAGCAGCCCCCATCGATGCTTACCCTGAGCAAGCAGAAATCCCACGAATCCGACCACTCCACCCCCGACGACTCCGCCTCCGAGTCTGATGATAAGTCCGCTCACTTGACGGCCTCTACCGCGCCGAACAAGGACCTCACGCAGCGGCAAAGCAGTTTGGTTAAGTTGGATATCCCATTCAGCATCCAAGAAGAGAGCCTCGGCATGGGTCTAGACAAGGAATTTGACCGAGTCATTGAATCCCAAAAGGTTGCGTTTGAGAAGTCCCTAGCCCAGTTATTTGCTTCAGCGCCCACTACCTCTACCCCGGATTTCCATAATCCTCAGGACCCAAGGAACCCCTGTATTGCCCCTAGAGCACCAGCTGACAGACAATTTCCCAAACAGAGAGGTTATCTCATGAGGCATAACACCAAGGTTGTCATTGCTAGCAATCGCAGTGATGAAGAATCAGCGCCCACGCCTGGCGAAACCTCGACCGACCCGCGTACAGTGAGGTCTCCAGCGCCCTCACCGCGAAAACCGAGCCAACAGACATGGACAACGGTACCCTGGAATGGACAACCTCGCCGCCCGAGCATGAGGATGTCTGGTGGTATCCCCAAGAAGAAGCCGGTTGCAGGGCCTGTGCCACCCCTTCCAGGTCAATCGAGCAACGTCCAGGAATCCATCGCACCAATTGAGGAGAATGAGCCCACCTTGGACGGTGCTCTGGATGACGGTGAGGAACGGGGCCGCCTGTTTGTCAAGGTCGTCGGGATGAAATACCTCGATCTGCCACTTCCCAAGGGTGAGTATCCATTCGTTTGTCGTCCAACAAAACCTCCCTTTTCTCTCCGTGCGACAAACCGATGCTAAATGAAGGACTAGGCGAGCGATCGTACTTTGCTCTTACACTGGACAATGGCCTTCATTGCGTCACCACTGCTTGGCTAGAACTCGGGAAAACTGCTCCGATCGGACAAGAATTCGAGCTCATTGTACAAAATGACCTCGAATTCCAGCTGACACTTCAAATGAAGGTCGATGATGCTAGATTCAGAGTTCAGGAACCCGCTGCCCCTGCGTCGCCTGCGAGACAGAAGGCGTCCACTTTCAGCAGAGTTTTTGCCTCACCACGCAAGCGCAAGGAAATGGAGATGAAACAGCAACTTGCCTCCCAGCAACAAAAGAGCAAGGACGTAAATGCTGGCGTCTGGGATAGACTGAGGACTCTTATTGCTCGTGACGGCAGCTTTGGACGGGCCTACGTCGCGCTGAGCGACCACGAGAAATATGCCTTCGGTCGGCCGTACACTGTCGATGTGGCTTGCTTCAATGAGTGGGCGGTCGACGAGCAACCAAGCAGCGTGAAGAGCAAAAAGAGCACGTCTAGTGCAGCTTCTCAACGACGCCCTCCATACAAGATTGGCAAACTGGAACTGCAGCTCTTGTTCGTTCCTAAGCCCAAGGGCGGGAAGGACGAGGACATGCCAAAGAGTATGAATGCATGCATCCGCGAGATGCGGGAGGCGGAGGCTGCTTCAGCCCGCACCTGGGAAGGATTCCTTTCTCAGCAAGGAGGTGATTGCCCGGTAAGTGTGCCATCCGACTAACTTTGTATTGAGTCTGTACTGATGTACCATGTTTTCGACAGTACTGGCGTCGCCGTTTCTTCAAGCTTCAAGGTTCCAAGTTGACGGCTTACCATGAAACCACGCGCCAACCCCGTGCCACGATCAACCTGTCGAAGGCTGCTAAGCTGATCGACGACAGGTCATCTCTAATTCAGAAAGAGACCTCCACAAAAGGTGGCGGGCGACGCAAGTCTGCGTTCGCCGAGGAGGAAGAAGGCTACATGTTCGTGGAAGAAGGGTTCCGTATCCGCTTTGGAAACGGTGAAGTGATTGATTTTTACGCTGATAGCGCAGCGGACAAGGAGGGATGGATGAAGGTTCTGGCTGAGACTGTCGGCAAGGGCAGCTCTTCTGGAAGTAGTCAGACCAAGCCTTGGACTGAGTTGGTCCTCAAGCGCGAACGAAGCATGAAGTCCAGAAGAGAGACAACGGATCGGTTCTCCACTCATGGACCTCCTCCGCCAGTCAAAAAAGATGTGGCTTCCGCTGCGGGAATGACGGCGCCGGCGCCGGCATCACCACGACCAGGGCATAAACATACGCAGTCTCAGCCCGAGATCCGCAGTGCGGACGTTCGGCGCCAGAAGGCACGTTCGCTGATGTTCTAAATGCATGTTGACACMAGATTTTTTCCATTTCTCGCTGCGGCTCTTGGTACGGTTTCCGCTTGACTGTCTCTCTGAAGCCATTTGTCCTTTGTCTATTTTTGAGAAACTTGATTATTGCACATGCCTTCTCCTTTCTCTTTTTGTTTCTTTTTTTTCATTTTGACTTGTACTGATCGAAACGTTGGCGTCGGCGTCCAACTTGGCCCTTTCTCATTTGTTCTGAATCCCCTGGTCGTGTCAATTCTACTTTCGGCTTCTGGGGTTTGACATCAAAGCATTCCGTATTGAGGATTCTGTTGCGAGCGCTTCCATGTTACATTCCGCCGTAAATTAATGACACATAGCGAGTCATTCCTTTCATGCGTTGATAGTCGAATTAACTTGCATTCGCTGTTCTTCTCCGTTAGGATTACGTCGCTGTCACTGGAATAATAACTTTGGGGCCCAACTTCGTTTATATGCTGCGTATCGTCTAGGTCTGTTGGCCAAATACTAGACTACATCTGACAATAGGTAGACTGCTTCCACACTGGCATAAGTGTAACGCTACGAAAAATCACCGACACTTCAATGGTGTAGACCTTGCAGGTCCTTTTGTATTATAGAGACTGTCGGACACACTTGAATCCCATCTTTATGCTTGGGAGGGGAGTATGTCTTCATCTAACAAATTCCTCTGCACTTTAACCTAGAAGAATCCATACGGCAGGCTCAACCACCCTCCTCACCATTTGCACCCTCACCATCTGACTCGGATTCCACAGCAGCAAGGGCCTCTCTCTGAGATTTTGGGTTGCGCTTACTAGCCTCCTGCTGTTCAGCCTCTGTCGCATCGGTAGGTGGCATGGGCGGTTTGGAAGCCGCCATACCACCCGACGTGATGTAAAGGAATGTCTCCTGGCCGAAGTGATCGATATGGTTGAAGAACACCGAGAACCTGTCCACTGGTCAGCGTCTGACTCGGAGAAGGGAAACATTATTGGAAAGACTTACGCATTCGCTTGCTCTTCCTCGCGGAAGATCCGATCATAGATCTCGCGCTGCTTGAACTCGTCGATTTCCTTCTGGTATTTGCTGAAATCGATCGGTTCCTTGCCCAGTGTGGTGGTTGCCTTCTTGTTGTAGCCGTCGAAGATGGGCCGTTCGAGCAGCAGACCCAGTCCCGGCGCCTTGGGGATGGCGATCTTGGTTGGTCCGTACGAGTCCACGATGCGCTGGGGATCGCACCCGGCTCGGACCAGCATTGTCGCCATGGCTACCATCTTGCGGATCTGGTGCATCATGAAGCTTTGGCCGTGGACTTTGAGGCTGAGCCACTCCGTGCCATTGATGATGATCGGGTCGCGGTCTACCTTGAAAGACTTGATGAAGCGTTTGGCGGAGGGGTCGCCGTATGTCTTCTGGATGGTGTAGTTGTAGAAATTGTTGGTGCCGACGTACTTGTCTAGTGTGGCTTGCAGGCGGTCCAGACGGGCGGCGGGGATGCGGTATGCGCGCTTGGCTTCAGTGTAGGCGGTCTTGACTTTCTTGACGGCCTCGTAGATTCGCCGCCTGCGGGCTTCTTCTTCGGCCGATGCCTCTGTGCTTTGGTCTTGGGCGGTCTGTTCCGAATCTGCAGGGTTGCCTTCGGATGAAGTTTGTTGCGACTCCTCCTTCTGACCAGCATCTTCGTCTTCTGGAGCTTTCTCCTCATCAAAATATAGAGCCTTTTCGACTATCTTGCGGAGATCTTCAGGAAAGGTGTCAAGAATAGGCTTGATACGCTCATTATCGACATCTTCCCAGTAGTTAGCTACCTCCTCCTGTCGGGCTTTGTAGCCTTCCAGGTCGCCTTCCTTCTCAGCAAGCTCGACAATCTTCTTGCCAAGATAAGTGCTGGGATGTGGCGGCAGGAAACAATAGCTTGGAATCAGATACTCATAGACACGAGAGTCGCACATCTGGTAACAGCTGAATCCCTTATTCGTGACCTGGATGTCCCAGACTCTGATCTGGGGGCAGAGCTTCTCGTTGATCTTCTTGATGATGTCTGGATCTTCGACAATCAGTTTCAGCGAAACCACGTTACCCGCCGCATGGACACCCTTGTCGGTGCGCGCACATCGGACCAAGGACGACTTTTTGGGGTCGGCAGCGTTGGCTTTGGAGATGGCGCCTGCCGCAACGAACGCGGAAAACAGATCTCCTTCGATGGTCTTTTCCTTGTCACTCCTGGGTGCAAGTCAATATCGTAGTCCAAAGTCCCATAGGTGTCTGGGAGTCGTACAATTGCATTCCATGATAGCCCGTCCCAGCGTATCCGATCAATACAGCAACCTTCTTCTTCGGCCGCCGCTGCTCATTTTCGATATCTTCCGGCGAGAAATGAGTCGCATAGATAGGCCCTGTCACCTCTTCACCGTTCTCAATCTTGCGCCGTTTGGCTTCGTTTTGCTCCTCATTGCGCGCTCTCTTGTCTACCATGTGCCGACTTGCCAGGTTAGTCGATGACAGCTGGAACTGGTGGATCATCTCCGCGCGCGAACATACCTCCATTCTGCCCTTCCCATATTCCGCTTCTTACGCTTTTCACCAGCTTCTCCTGGTCCTTCAGCTCTTCGTTCGTTATTGTCCATGGTGAGTTTCGTCTTTGCCAATGCTGTAATGACACTTTGGTTCCGAATTGCCGTTGCGCCGTCGTACAATCGACTAATTTAGTTTTCCGTAGCGATGGAGTGGCTATCGTGATGTTCCTGGGGGATGAACTAATCCCAGACAAGCACTGACGCAGAGAAACGTAGGCGCGCATGAAGAGACTTCTGCTGCATCTGGATGGCTTAACATTAGCGTTTTTTGACCTTTTTTGGCTGCGATTTGACGTCGGAGATACGCTACACCATATCGGGACTAGCGGGAGATCGATCGCACTATTCCTGAATCAAACAGCTCTTTGGCGCCTCAGGCAGTAACAGTGGGTGCCTCGGGCATGTTCTTTGGTTCCAGCCTTTCATCCAACTCGCCTCAACCTTCTCTTCTACCACGCTCCTTTGTCCCTGTTCTGCAGTTCTGTTGTCTTAAGGCTGCGTCCAGGCTATTTTACCTCTTCATTCATCCTTCAAATCCGATCTGGCCTCTTCGGCTGTCCGGTCGGAAAAGAATGTCCCTCGTCTTTCGTTAAAGCTCTCTTCGGTGACAACAAGAATCTTTGCGCCGCTCCCCTTCGTGTTTGCTTCGAGATCCGCGAGGTAATTACAGGTTTACCGTATTTACGCGATAACACTCAGTCTCCTCTGGGATGGATCTTGCCAATACTCTCATCCGGACCGTGGTCCGGGCTTTCTATGAGACTCGCCAGATTCTCATAGTCGATGCGCTCTGCATCCACTCGGTGTATGTCTCTTTTTCCGAGGGCTTAAAAGTGTCGGATGCCTAGTTATACATGGCTGACATTTATCTCACTTCACCTGATGTAGACTCCATGCGGAAGATCTTGCTTTCCTCCTCGGCATGCAGCAGAAGGACTTGCGGAAACTTTGCGCCAAGTTGCGCGAAGATCGTTTGATCGCGGTGTATGGCTCGCTTGCAGTACCAGACTAATTGGACCTGCAAACAAGCTGACATGTTTGACTTTTCCCCCGTGCAGAAGCACACGAGCCGAGATTCGAGATGGGTCAACCCGGCCTGTCAACCGTGAATACTACTATATCCCGTTACATCCCGTCGTCGACGCAATCAAGTTCAAGGTCTCGAAATTAACCTCGACAATCAAAGCTCAATACACACCAAGCGAGGAAAGGAAGGAATACGTATGCTTGCGTTGTGGCGCAGAATGGACGGAGCTGGATGTCCTCAGCCTGTACTCGGACGAGGGATTCGAATGCCAGAACTGCGGGGCCATCCTTGAGCGAACGGAGGACGTCAAAGGAGCCGAGGGAATCGATCGCACGGGACACGAGAAGAACAGCAAGCTCATGGCCCAGCTCGATAACATGCTGAAACTGCTCAAGCAGATCGACTCGGTCGAGATCCCCCCCAACGACTTCGAGACTGCATGGCAGCACAAGGTCGACGTCGTCCGCAACCAGCAAACACACCCAACCAGAGCTGCCATCGTCGTCCCCTCGAAACAGCAAGAGGCCGTCCGCGGCAACCTCAAGACCGACGCCACCGCGCTGGAAATCTCCCTCACCTCCACCGAGGAGAAGAGCGCCGCGGAGCAAGCGGAAGAAGCCGCGCGCAAGGCCGCCCTCGAGAAGCAAAACGCCCTTCCCGTCTGGCACACCCACTCGACCGTCTCCACGACCGCAGGCAACGTCAGCTACATCAAGACCGAGACTGACGGCACCATCAAATCCGAAATCAAGGAGGAAGAAGACCGCAAACCCAAGATCGAGGACCTGGACGACAAGGTCGCCGCATACTACGCCGAGATGGAACGAGAGAAAGCCCTGCAGGCCCAACGCGACGCCAGCAGCGCCGAAGAGGACGATTCAGACGACGAATTCGACGAGGAATTCGAAGACGTCGGCGGCGTCTCCGCTAGCGACACCGCTTCTCCAGCGGTTATGGGCGGGCCTACCAGTGCACCCACCTCTGCMCCGGTCGGTATCAAGCGCGAGTTCGACACGGATTCCGGGACAAGTGCGCCTCAGACCGCTGTGGGCACGCCAAATACCCCCGCCGAGGATGGACCGGTTGCGAAGAAGATCAAACTCGAGCCTGATGTGAAAAAGGAGGAGTCTGACGAGGATGACGAAGAGTTTGAGGACGTCTGAGGCAGACACTTGCCCGTCTCCCAGTAGTTTATACGGATCACGAGCGCGGGCGCTTGCGATCAGGTACTTGTAAAGGGAGTCTATGAAGGCGATTAGGATTTGCAATGCCTACCTGTCTCCGAGAACCTGATTTCACTCGGTGGTTGACTACTGGTTGGTTGGATATCACTGCTTCCGTAGGGAGCAGTTTCTTGCATCCATTGCGAAGGATCCTTACAATAGCCTGTACACTAGTTTCCGCATGAAAAAAAAAACAGTTGCCCATAACACAGATATCGATTGAAAGAACTTTCCATAGCTCTAGTCCATTCCTCTAAAACTTTTCTTATAATAGTAGCAACTGAGTTCGTTGCTCCATCTGGCTCCACAGCATCCGACCTTCCGCATCAAAAACGGTGTATAGTAAGGTCGGTACAACAACAACCAAAGACGCCTGAACGCACTCGACATGGAACCTCGTCATTACGATGTCTCAAAGAATAATCACCCATCACGTAACGCAAGTTCGGGAAACTGAAAGAGAAGGGAGAAAAGGTCACGGAGAAGTGCCAAACTCCAACCATGGTCGCCCGAAACAAAAGCCAAACAGCCAACGCCCGCTTCTGTTCTCGTTTGTCGGACGGGAATGCGAACGCCGACAAATGCAGAATCTGCAAGTCTGATGTAGAACTTGGTCATAAAATCGTCACTCATATGTGATTCAATCACAGCGTTTCATCAACTGCGTCGCCAATCTGCTCACGGTGAACCTGCCATTCCCATTTCCGAATCGCTCGGCAGCATGGAATTCTCTTCCCATTCATCTGGAGATGGTAAATCAGACACTGCCATCAAGGGTTAGATGTTGATAGGGGATCAAGGAGAAAAGATTAGCATACCCGAAGCCAGTTCTTCTGGCATATTCACAGATAGCTCATCAATGGCTGCACTGACGACTACGAGTAAATGGTTAGCAACGGTCCAGAGTAGAAGGGCAATGTAGGTACGGAATCGGGGGAAAAACAAACCTTGCGCCTGACGGACAACCTCTTGGTCATCTTCGCTGTCATCAAAATACGTAACCAAACAATGATCTATGACAGTTTTGACGCACTCGATCACCCTTGCTTCCACATTGTTGGCAGGCCCGGTCAAGAACGTTTTTCTTAGCTTCTCGACACTGTTGCGCACGAGCTCCTTTGCGATCTCGGCATGACGTGACTGCCAATCAGGGCCCATGTCTTCTGCTTCTGCGCTGAAGAGTATCTGGTGTAGAAGCGCCAAAGTGGTGTTCCTGACCGTCTTGTCAGGGAAGACGAGTAGAGTCGGAGCCCAGTCAGGTATTTTGTCCACAATCTGCGCCAGAAACCAATTCTTCTCTAGGCCAAGGCGTTCGTTTCGACTCGTCAACAAGCTTGTAAAGAATGCGAGATGCTCTCTACCGCCACTATCATTGATTGACTCAATGCCCTTGGCAACAAAGTCAATGAGTGTAATGATTCGGTTCTCATCAGGGCTCCTTTGGCAAAGAATCAAAGTCGCCTCTAGAAAGGGTGCACACAGCTCAGCGGGTTCAACCCTGAGCCCATCTTCCAAAACCTTGCATAGCGGATCCATTAGACCGGCTTCAGGTTCCGAGTCCAGCAAAAGACCGACAATAGCCATAGAAGCGTGAGGGTTATGATTTGGGTTTGGTTGAAGAATTTTCTTCAGAAGTGATAGCTCGCGATCCCTCCCGAGAGAACGAACGAACACATTTTCTGTGACCGTAAGTGAAAACTTGCCATTCGGTAAAGAGCGTCGCTCATCATCCGAGGTTGGGGCCACGGTGAGATCAACCTTTGCCAACAGAAATGCCAAAAGATCCATGAGTCTCCTGTGCGAGAATTTCCTGCCCTTCTCTAGAAGTCTGAAGTAAGACAGATATTGACGCTTCAACCTTTTTGAGTCTTCTCGATCGAGCCACACAATTTCCAGGCATTTGAGTAGAAACCCGCTATTCAAGATCGTTTCGATCTCATAGCTGCCCAGGTTGGCAAGAGACAGAAGAAATGCAAAGTAATCGTCCCATGAACGGCTGGTAGTATGGAGAACGGGCCATAGCCCATCTAGAGTGGCAACGACATTCTCGAATCCATCAAGGTATCGCATGTGCCATTTCTCCTTCGCACGGTCGTCAAGGTGTGCCTCCTCACGGAGCTCTTGAAGCCTTTCGAGCGCGCGCATAATGATCTTGATCGTACTGTCTCGGACAGACGCATGAGGACTTCTCAGTACCAGATTGCGAATACCTGCTGATCGCTCCACCACCCACTCGAGCACTCTGTGAGCTCCCTTTGGCAACTCATTGATCACTCCCACAAGCTCCGAGACGAGGACATCGAGACCCAGAGGCTCCCTGGTTCTCGCGATCAGTTGTTCTAGGGTATCTAACGCGATGAAGACCACATCCTGATCCAGTTTAGGCCTCTTGTTTGTGATCTCCTTATCATGAAGCCGGGAGAGGAGATGCCGGACAAACAAGGCATGATATGGGTCCATAAGACAGTATGTTCGTATAAAGACCTCGTTCTCCATCGCAATGTGGTTTGCTAGCGGAACTGGTAAGGACACATGCACTGGATGGTCGGCCTTGGAAGGCTTGTACAGCAATTTTTCCGACTCCATACTCGATATGCGTTGGTAGAAGAGCATGTAAGCGTTCCAGACCTTGTTGAATCGCACTTGGTTCACGGCGGCGGAGTGGACCGAGTCGTTGTAACCACCAAAACATTGATCTGCAATCTTGGATGGGTCGAACCTGCTTACGTCCGAATCATTGAATTCCACCCAAGAGCCTCTACCCCCAGCATTAGGCCTCTCCCGAATATATGAGTAGTAGTGCCCTGACTCGGCTGTTCCGCTATGAACCAGGACGCCGACGAGCTTGAAGACGTCCTCTTGGACATCCGAGTTCTGGTCAGAAAGATATTCAACTTTAAAGGGGCTCATATCAATGTGCTCAGGAAAGCGGAATTCATCATTGATTTTGCTCCGCATCATTGTGATCATGTCAAAGTCGAAGCGTTTAAGGTGGAAAATTAGGTTGTCCGGCACTTCCTTCAAGCAGGCCCTATACGGAGAAGTTAGCGTCAGTTGTGCTACCGCGGAACGCCAATTGCAGCCTACCTCTTAACGGCGTCGACATGTCGCCCACAGGACGTGCAAGAGTATTTGTTATCTAAAAGGACAGTCAGAATGGCGTCCAACCCACAACCTTTTTCTCCCAAAGTCGCTTACCTCCCTGCATTATCTCTCCTTCAACATAGGCTTGTAGACTCTCCTCGAGACTCGCTTTGCCCTTAATCTCGCATTGGATGGCGGAGAAAGGCTCCAGACGCTCGGAGATGTGAGGACACTCCTTGGACTTGATTTGCTGGACTAGCTGKCCGCCGTAGAAAGACCGAAACTTCTTTTTGTCCTCGGAGCCCGAGATCTGGGCCTCCCATCTGTCAAACAGCAGGTTATAGAATTCATCGACGTCCATTTGAATCGTTACATCAATTGGTTCGTTGTCGTAAGTTCGAATGTTATCTACCAGTCCTTGAGGATCAACATTCCTGAGCCAGGTTTCTTGCATGTAAGCAAAGAGCTTCTTCGTTTCAGCAAGTAACCTCTGGGAAGCATCCGGGTCTGAAAGGTGGAGTTGCAGCATGAAATCGCGGAACTGAACGTTCATAAACAGCTGGGTTAGAAGAGAGTTCAGATAGCAGGTGTTGGACAGATTCTTGAGTCCCGCATAACCTTCGGGAGCACGAATCATCTTGTGGCGATCAAAACACCAGCTGGAGGAGTATGTATAATCTGCCAGATCGCAATAGTTGATCAGTATCACATCAGTATCATAATAGTCAGGCCGCACGTGCCAGGAACGGGAATTTGTACCTCCAGGGATCAGGTCTTTGAGACAATCGACTACCGTGCAGTAATCCTCAGAATATTTGCACAATAGACTGAGGATGCCATAGAGCTCTTGGCGGGTCTGAGTGTGCATGACCGGAATCTGCGGAACGATGAGGTTGTCCGATTCCTCAGATAGGTTGGGGAAAAGGTAATTGTCAATGAGCTTCTCAGCAAGGTCGCTATAAGAGGATGGTGAGTGAGGGTCGGAAACGGAGCATTTGATCCAGCCAACTTACAAGGAGTCTACCCCAGTATTGCTCGAATCAGCTAAATCCAGGCACGACCTCAAAAGACGACAGAATCCCAGAATAAGGTGATCCACGGGCTCACGTCCGACGAACTTCCCAAGAGTTAGTGAGGAGAGCGGATACATGATGGGACTCTCACTGACCTCTTGTGTCTTATGACCTAGCATGACGCAGCTCCACTGCTTGAGATACTCGCCATATATGAGGTCCTTAGGCGATTGCTCTGCGACTGATTGGAACACCAGGTGAGCGATGTCGAAAAATTCCTGGGACTGTTCAGCATGCTCCAGAGTCTGCGGCATGATCTTCACAAAAGCATCCCAGATAGTTGCTAACATATCAACTCTGACCGGGTTCTCGGAGGCCATTGTGTCTGATGCATCTTGTATTTCCCCATCGACCGCTTTTGTTGGTTTCCTGACCAGCTTGGACGGGCTGCAGGCGACGGCGATATGTTCGATTATCTCTCTGCGAATAGGTTGTCGACTCTCATCCAAAAGGAGGGATACAAGGAGACAGTCTAACTGTGCCTGTTGCTTGATGACTTCCCAGAATTTGTGATCGCGCAAGGAACCCTCAGTGAGCACGGCAAAGCAGTTACAAACCAATCTCTGAAGTCGGGTTCCCAACAGGCAAGTCGAGGGCATTCTCCGTCCGATCTCAATTAATTTTTCCAATCGTTGCACCAGCTGGGCTGAATTTGTGATTGTCAGACAGTCGGCGGCTACAGGTGGTTTCACTGTGCAGTGGTCAGCACTGACGAGTACAAGGTAGCTGATTGCCAAGACAGCTTACCCATGAGAGCGTGAAGAAGGCATTCAACAAGGCTGGCGGCGATCTGAACTTTCGTCGGAGACTCTGGCAATGATTCAGGCGCCTCTGGGCGTGTCAGGGCAGAAACAACGACACGAATGCTGTGAGAAACAAATGCCTGATCTGGAGCCGACTGCGATGATATCAGCACAGCCCACGATGAGCGAGGTCGGGGATTGGACCAACCTCTAATGCTTCTTCTCTCAAGCAACTCGAAAGGGTATTTGCAGAATAAAGCAGACTATATGGTTTGTCCGCTGGGAAGATGTCTTCCTCAGTTTTTTGCAAAGATTTGACTAATTCAACCACTCTTTCTTGAGGCGGAAAGACAACGAGGAAGTCATAGATCTGCGATAGCCAGAGTAAGCGACGGAATCGTAAAGGAAACGCATGCAAGGCCAAAAAAGGATTCTCACCTCTCGAGCCAAGTGGTCCTGAAGATTGAGAAGGACGTAAAGGTCATCAAAATGCTTGAGCACCTCGGAATCTACCGGGGTAAGTGACGGGCGTCTACCAGTCGAGGCCACCTCGCGGCTGTCAGCATTCTTCCGGATTAAGAGCAGCCCAGATCCGATCTTCAGCTCACGTATTGTGAGATCAGGTTTCTCCAGAAGATCCAGACGTCGGCCACCTGTAATGGTACTAAACTTCGAGAACCCCGTGAGCTGCTCGAGTTTCTCAACTAACTCAGCTGCGGTAGCCAGGTCTCCAATTCGTAACGATCGAAATTTACTTTGGGCACTTCCGTTGAATGTTTGATACCGAATTTCAATCAGCTCGCCCTTCACCGGATGATCAGGCAAGTTCGGGGGTGAATTCTGCGGCGGGCTATATTGAGGCCTAGTCCGTAGCCCCTGGAGAAATTGGCGAAGAAAGAGCAGTGAACGACTGAACCGTATTGCGTCGGCTCGAATTTCACTTCCGCTGAGGTCGCTTGCCATTGACTCGTCAGTCCCATTGGCGGTGTCGCCAATGGATGGCTTCAAATGAGCCGCGGCAGACTTGAGCTGTTCGACACAACGATCCACCAAAGCAATATGAGTTGCCTCAACGGCCGAGCGCGGAGAGCGGTTGATCACCGAGTGATCGAGGTAGACCTCGATCGCAAAATTTGTGGCGTCTGTTTCGATTGAGCCGGGTGGAGCCGTGAGAATGAAATTCCAGATACGGTCCAGTCCGGGAATTGAGACGACCTCATTCTCTTTAGCGATCGGCGGCGGATTGAATCGGACCTCGTAATTGACCGCTTGCTTTGCAAATGCGAGCAATTCGGGAGAGTAGTCATTAGGAGACAATTTCGGAAGGTATTCTTGGATACACCGCTCAATGAATGGATTGCGTTTTGGGCTGCGTCTCATGAGTTCGCACAACATGTCCCAAACAGCTCGGCGGCCTTGTTCCACCAGTGTTTTGGACACGAGTATCTTTTCCCAAAGGACATCAGCCAGGTTCGCTGTGATAGAATCAGGGACTTTGTCAATAATGCGGGCAAGTAGTTGAATCCTGGATATGAATCCGGTCTTCGAAAAGGAGTCGCCAAAGTCTGTCTGCTTCATGTCCACTGTGTGAACCATTTCGGCAATGACCAGGGCCGGAAGATCAAAATCTGTGGCAAGCTTGCGTATCTCCTGTGTATCGTACCCTGGAAGGAGAGCGTTCAAGGCCTGAATGCTGCCGACAGTAAACTGGTTCATTTCAGCAATATCCTGAATGCAGCGTTCGTATGTCTCCATCTTATCACTTTCACTCAGCCCGACATTTATAAACGAGCTCAGCTGCGAGCTCGCAAATCTCTGCAGGAAAGCCTTGTGCTCTACCGAGAACTCATCAAATGCAGCACTCTCGCGAATGAGGCGCACGCACAAACGCAGAGGAACAGCATCCACATGTGATGCGTCCAGCAAGTCGTGTCGACTCCTCTCGCCCTGTTTTTCACGGACCTGATAGAGAAGTTGTTCACAGAACTCCACCATCCGTGCGTCAAACCGAGACAGGGGCAGCTCGAGAAGCTTGGCGCACAGATAGATTAATGCTGAGGACAATGCTGAATGCATGTGGAATGTCCTGGTAAGCATCCCAAGTACTTCGGATACCGTCCGGGGATCTTGTGACTCTGTCACCGTCTTCCAGATTGTATCCGTGTCTATGTCGCCGTAAGTAGAGGTAACTATCAGGAAGCCGACAACATTTCCACTTCTACTAATGAGCTGAGGGTGCGAATCGACGCCGACAATGTAGTCGACGATTTTATTCTCCCTCAGAAAGCCGACGAGGAATCGGACAAGCGGGTGCTCAGTGCCTGTAGGACTGTTTTGGATATATTGCCGCCATACGTTGACGAGATCCGCTTGCATGGTCTCTATGCCATGAACCCGCAACTCCATGCGGCCATCCTTGATATGCTTCTGCAGTACGGCAAACCTCCAAGCATAATAAATTATCCAGGCACGCTCATCTTGGGAGATAGGCTCAGGGAGCTCAATCAAGAGGTCTTTGGCGACCTGAGATGTGAAACTCGAATCGCGGCTGACGGCAAGATAGATACCCGAGATGCACCGAAGGATCGACTCACTCGCGTCGCTTGTGACCCAGGGTGACTTCTTAGCGATGTGAGCCTGATACTTCTCGTCAATGTCCCGAGCAAACTGATAGACCTGTTTCAGGAAAAGAGGGAAAGACGTAGATTCAGCGATACTTTCCTCCTCGCATATCTTCCATTGCTCGACGCCGGAGTCCATGATGTTGTGCACGATAGTGAGGGTGTGCACCAAGGAAGAAGAGAGCTGCGACCATTGAGGTCTAGAAACCAGGGCCATGAGGCAAGCAGCATACTCCGATAGCAGGTGGATCGTACCGAGTGGAAGGAACGCTATTCGAATATTGAGCTGAACGACAAGATCAACGATCTCGGAACCGTGAGTGCGTTCCATGGCGCGATAGAAGGGAATGCCGTGTAATTGTAATATCCAGCCCAACGCTTGCAAATACCCCCTTGACATAAGATCCGCGGCCTGCATATCTGTGTTCTCAGCCAGTTGTGCCAAGGTTAGTATATCCAAGCGCACCAGACGAAAGCCAAGCAAAGCAAAGTTGATAAAAAATTCCTCCAAGCAAGACCAGATTCCTTGACCATCGTCAGGCTCCAGAGGCTGCCTATAATGGGAGAATGATCGTCAGCAAAAGAAAAGTTCTGTCGCCTCGTCATAATCACAGACATCTGGTGTTTCAAGAGGACTGCTTACCCTCTGCGAAGCAATGACTCCACCAGCAAGGGTAAATCTTCCCAGAAGATTCGGTCATCCACGTAAGTTTCATCAGTAAATTGATCCAAGCTCTGTGCAATCTCATCGAACCAGTGCTTCACGGCCAAGAAAACACCGACATCATGTTGACTTCCTGCCCGGCCAAGCTCCGTCAGTCCCGAGTAGCTTCAAACACGCACCCAAATTATCAAATAAACCTTGCATACCTTTCTCGATGATTGCGCCGATCCCCTCCAAGTTTTCCCGTAGGTCATCGGCCTCTCGAAGCTTGGGAAAGGTCTCACTCAAAGGCGGCTGATCTTGGAGCTGCACTACCTCTGGTGTGACAGGGTCCCGCAAAGCTTCCCCGAGCGTTCTCCACGTCGAAGTGTTGGGGTCCTGATCCATGTCTTCCAAATCGGCCACCTCAATCTCCGGGCTCTGTGCAGGCGTCGACGATATCGAGACGACTTTGGGGGAATCAGCGGCTAGAGCAGCACTAGGCGGACCGGCGCCAGGTTGCTCGGCGGGAGTGTCTAAGGAATCAGTCGCCATGGTATCGGAGGTGGGAGATTTCACATTAATGGTCACTCTGCTGGCGGGGGCAGTCGACGCAGGGACGTCGTGATCAGTCGTTCCGGGCGTGGCAGGAGCAGCCGGCGTCGGCTTGGACATTCGAGAAATGGCAGCTTCGTCTATCGACAACGACTCAACAACACCGCTTCCACTGTCGAGACGCGGACGTTTCCGGGTGGATTGGGGACCGAGATCTTCCATGGAATCGCCGTGTGGACGCGTCGAATCGGTGGATAGAGTAGCGTCAGGCGGGGTGCTAGAGCTATCTAGCGGGGCAGCTGCCATGACATTTTCTCTATCTTCTGATCGAAGTGTGAGGGAAATTTGAGGTATAATAGAAGGATGTAGTAATGGTTGACAAGCTGATGTCTACCCACAAGAAGATAAGAAAATAATGTCTCTCCGCGTATGAGGTGATAAAACAGAAAAGCGAGAGTGTGTGTGAGAGTATGCGTGCGAAGCAAAGGGGGGGTATGTCAATGGATTATTATGTAGAGAGCGGAGAGCAGAAAGCTACATAGATAACGCACCAGACAGAAGGAAAAAGTGAGATAGGCAGCTATCAGTCTAATCAGTGAGACGATGATGATAATAATCACAAGTCTGGCGGAGAGGAGAGCACAAACCAAAGCAAACACCACCAAATCAAAAAAGCTTGGGCTTGGAGAGCTGAAAGAAGAATTAAACCTAGAATTAAGAGCAGGCAGCTCTGACGTTGAGGTGGAGAAGGCCCAGTGGGTCAACTGTGTGATTCAAGCGCTGGTAGGTTAACGTTTTTCTTTGTCTAGAGGCTATGAACTCATGGAGCCTAGGTGAGCGAGAGACCCTTGATACAGCTCCTCCTTTAGAGAGGCATTTCGAATGGAAGGAAGGCTCTACCTAAGTATTATTAAAACATCTTTCTGAAATATTCTGAAATAACTACGAAGTACCTAGGTGTAGTCAAGGCCTTTCAGTAAGGTACTATGAGAAAGACAACACTAAATAAAGTACGGAGTACAGAAAGCTCTTCTGCAATCCTCCGCGTGGCAGGTGATTAAGCTAGCTTGTTTCCTGCCCCTCTGAAGATGCTCTTCTGAATATTATTTCTCACTATGCAATTAGCGCCCTGGAATTTTTAGTACAAAAGTCGCGTCGCAATTACAGCCTTGTATGACACAAAAGAGATCCTGGTCGCCGCGAAGGTACCGAGAGGACTTTTCAGGAGTCAACGTCGAAGGATCATTATCATTAAGATTATTCATACCCCTTACTGATTCTTATGATGGGCCTCGTAACGTGCATGTACAGTATCACGTCTAGCTTAATTCGTTTAGAATGCGACTATTAACGCTTTGCATTAGCTAGCATTCTTCGCCAATCAACCTGCCAACCATCTGGAATTGTGAGGTGCCTGAGGCTGAGAAGAATTTGGCGTGCTCGGATACTCGCATGCCAGTAAAGAGTAAGTTCTGATGATGTCTCAGACATAACTACTGCCGCTTGATGATTCATCGGCAGATATTGGAATCCATTGTAGAAAGGTACGGACCACGGAGGATCTTCGTCTGATGCTCGTCCAAACCTAAATCTCCTGGTCCCCACAGAAGCTTCCCAGCCTTCTACGATGGACTTCTAGCGTGCCCAGCTTTTCATCTCTCTTAGAAGTTTGATCAATCTACTCAGTTTATCAATTCCTTGACTATTTCCTTGATTATTTCTATGCAGCTGAGTTTTGTTTTCTGCGATACTCATCGGGGCCTCGCATGGAAGTGTTTGTGCTACTTTGGACTTGTACAAGAATGCTAGCATACATTAAGACTGAGAGGTATGCACCTTGGAAATGTACGCCGAGGTTTGAATAGGTGCCATTACTCGGTCATCGATGTCTCAATCTTCCGAATGATCGTAGCTGGATTCCCAGCAGCAAGATGGAAAGGAGGAACATCCTACCACCATCATCATCAGTCACAAGAACAAAAGGGACAAAATGACCACAGCTGCTATGACTATGGACATACCTTAGTTACTACACTCCCCGCCCCAATCGTCGCTCCCTTCCCAATCGTAACCCCCGGGAGGACGATCACGTCTCCGGCCAACCAGCAATCCTCGCCAATATGGATTTCTTTTCCCAGCTCTGGACCCTCAGTTCCATTGCGCAGCGCAGGGTCCAGCGGGTGAGTTCCGCTATATAGACTGACGTTCGGACCTAGCATCGTTCGTGCCCCAATAGTGACAAGGCAAGTATCGATGATAACACAGTTGAAGTTGATGAACACGCCTTCTCCTAGCCGCACGTTGAACCCGTAGTCAATCCGGATCGGTGCCTCGATCCATGGCTCCCGTGATAGAAGAGCATCGTCTTCGGCGGGGTCCTGTTTTGGAGGTGGAAGAGGGGTCTTGTCATCGACGATGCTATCAACTATCAGCTGGAGTTCTGTGAGTATGGAGATCATGTTGCTCCCCACATCTCAAGGTAAATTGTCCGTGCTATGAGACCGTCTTCAGGATTGTACTCGGTGTCATTCACATCTAGAATCTCTTCAATATCACTTACTCTTTCCAAAGCTCGATTTGTCGCCGGCGGGATACATCACCGGCATTGTTGAATCGCACACAGGCACGTTTACAGCGGGTCCGAGCAGCTATCAGATCTGGAGTGAAGGCATAGTAGAGCTCCCCTCGGAGCATCTTCTCTTTCTCGGACGGCACTCTGGCGGAAGTCATATTACAAAGATATGGATCTATAGAAATCGTGGTCTTTGTTGGTAGACAATGTTCGACTCCAACGATTGAAGCGTCATATTGTGGCCGGGTGGGGAAGTGACAACAATAGCTCAGGGACAATACTAAATTTAGACTTATCAATCCTCCCATAACCACAACAGACACTGGCATTGTTCTCGATCCTGCGTAGATAAACATACATTATTGTTCTCTTTAATTGGCAAAAGATGCATTGATATTTCTTTTCTGCTTCATATCCCTCTCTATACGTCCAGTCAAAGTTATAATAATCCAGACTATGACGCTTCTCTGAGGCCATCCCAGCTTCCGCCAACAGACCAAGAAGCTGCCTAACACCTGGCCCTACTGCCACTTCTTCCACACCGTCACCCCGACAGAAAACCAAAATGACCAAACAGACCTCATCCCAAGACGAAAGCGTCTCCTCCGGTCGCCAGCCCGACACCAACAACATCACCAGCACACCAGGCTGGCGACCCGCGCGACCCGCGCCGCCGCGATCCCGATCCCCTCCCCCCCTCGACCCATCCAACTATCCCAACGGCGAAAAGTCACTCTCAGGCATATCGCTACGCGCCTTCCTCCTAGGCACAGCCCTCGGCATCTCAACCAGCATCACGCTCTACCTCGTCCTCATCTCCCCGCACCCGCTGTGGCGCGTCCCCTTCTTCATCTCCTCGCTCGCCCTCTTCCACTTCCTTGAATACTGGGTCACAGCGCAGTACAACACCCACTACGCCTCAATCTCAGCATACCTCCTCTCCTCGAACGGCTGGGCCTACAATGCCGCGCACAGCTCCGCCGCCGCCGAGTGTCTGCTTTCGCACACCCTTGGCCCGCGCGATGGATACACGGCCCTAACCGCGTCCGTCAACGGGATCAAGTGGCAGGTCATCCTGGGAATCGCGCTGATGGTGTGTGGGCAGACGATCCGCACGCTGGCGATGAAGCAGGCCGGAACGAACTTCAACCATACGGTGCAGGTGGAGCGGCAGGAGGGCCATACCCTTGTGCGGCACGGCGTGTATGCGGTGCTGCGGCACCCCAGCTACTTTGGGTTCTTCTGGTGGGGGATGGGGACGCAGCTGGTGCTGGGAAATGTGGTTTGTTTCGTTGGGTATGCAGCAGTGTTGTGGAACTTCTTTTACAATCGGATCCAGAGTGAGTGTTTTCTTCCGCCTGTTGCTGATTGCTGGTGGATTGGCTAACGGAACGCAGGGGAGGAGAAATTTTTGGTATGCTTCTTTGGAGACGAATACGTCGAGTACAAGAAGAGAACTTGGGTTGGCATTCCTGGGATCTTCTAATACCCATCTATAAAAAGTTCTCATCCCATATTTACTTGTACACTTGGAAGACAAAGAAGGATTAAATGCGTATGAATCATATATAGAACGTGCTAGAATGGTATCACCATGTACAACCCAACGCCCTGCGCTATAGAGCCCAACGCGACTGACCATGCTGCGCGCTTCGAACCTGTCTAAAGTTTACTCTCTGGCGCTATTCCCCCAACTGCACCGCTCATATAGGCGCCTTCTGCATGACTTCCCGAGTCGGCATCTGGAGCTGTATTACCGAATAGAACAAGTTCACGCCCACCTCGTGTACTCCACCAGGTGACGCAATAATGAGCGCGCTCGACATCCATCTCACCACTACTCAATGCTTCCCAGAAGCGCTCAATGCAAACTTCACGCATATCTGGTGTGCGGATCGTGTGAATAAGATTCGCTGTCAGTGACAGCCACTCCTCGAGGTCCTCCACCCGCAGGAAACAGAGGCTATCTATCAAAGCGAGGATCAAGGCAGCTTTCTCGGATACTGGCGGTGCCAGGCCTTGATGAGCACCTGCTGCTCCTTGCGTGGATTGTGGAAGCATCTTGTCGGATGCGTTCAGAGCTCTTTCATGCAGAACTTCGAGGAGTATAGAGGGCAGCAGTGGCTGGCTATTTGCAACGAGTGACGGCGGAGCAGTCACTTTAATGACGGTCTTGAAGGCAAGGCGGAATTGGCGGACGGATAGGTTATCAGGAAAGACCTTTATATCATGAGCACAGATCGACAGACCGGAAAACCAAAGACAAGACTTACAGCAAAGAGATTGTCGATATAGAAGGGAAGATGCCGGGCTGCTATGGCTGCATTTCCCGGAATGGCAAAGACAGCAAGAGCCACACTATGAGCGGCCTCGAAAATCTCGAGCAAATGGTTATTCCCGCCTGCTGCGAGATACGGGAGTGTTGCTGAAATTAGAAGCTCCTCACTGAATTCCGAAGACAAAACAGGGGTGAAAAGCTCCGCGGTATTCATGAAATAGAGATCCAGACAGCGCTCAATGGGGTGCTGTGGAATTTGACCAAGCTCATTTGGTTTGACACTCCGTAGGAAATTCTCGGCCAGGTCCGGATACTGTGCAAGGATATCCACCGCCGTAAGGGTCACGAATGAGTGTTGCGAAGATGCGTTTTGACCCAGCCGAGACGAGACAAAGTACAAGTTGCGAAGGATGTGGAGGGCTTGCATTGAAAGGTAGGGTGCAACTTAGCGGGTTAGTATGCAGAGCACAGCGGATTTTGTCATTGCAGGACACTCACTTCTATCAGCTGCAAGAATGTGATCGTTGAGTACCCTTCCTAGGACAGCGCGGAGAACAATCACAACAGAATATAGGCAGTTGCGGAGCAGCTTCCATAGGCTTGGAATCGTGGACTTAAGTGACTCAGGTTCCAGAAACTCGAGTTCTTCGGATGCATCGATTTCAGATAGTTTGTTCTGGCGCCATTGAACCATCAGCGTGCGACCAAAATGGGCAATCTGATCCACACATTGAGAAACTAAAGTGGGATCGCTGGCATTCTCAACTGAATGCGCAATCAGTCGAGACAAGGGACCCAAAGCTGATATCAGAGGACTCGAGATGATTGCCGTCACCCGACGGAAAGTGACAGACTGTGATGACCACTGAAAACGTTTTCCCGGCACTTCAACAATATCCTTATCAATGGTTCCGAGAAAATATCCTCCTTCTAGACCCTCAGGGGAGAAATACGTTGCTTGAATCAAAACAGGAAGCAAGCGGTCATAGCTGATTTTGCTCCTCTCATGATCCGACAAAAGCTCAAAGGTATGATTCAAAACCAAAGTGATACACTGCGCATCAATGCCGTCTCGGGAATCCAGCTCCTCAAGTGCAAGTTGCGCAGCCGTGACAAGTGCCGACTCGAGTTTCGTACGTATGCTCCACGGTAGACCCTGCCTATTCTGGCCTTCAAATCCGATCAGAATGCCACCCAATAAGAGTAAATGTCTCCAACGAGGTGATTTCTCATCTGCTCCGCTCACGACCGCTTTCACCCAATCTTCGCATTCAATTTTCCTGGGTTTCACGTATGGTAATCTAGGTTCCGCCGGCTCATCGTTTTGTAATATCGCAATGGCGGCTGTATTGAAGACACTGATGATTCGCCGACATGCTTGAAGGTCAACAGGCTGTTCCCATATCGCAGGAGCGGAGAGCAATTGCGAGGAAAGCAACGTGATATTGAGGGGGTTTCCCAGGAGGGTTAGAAGGCTGGTCGCTGTGGGCAGAAGACTGAAAGCAATATGTCAGTCAAGCATCTTGTGCCGGGTAACTTGGGTGGGCATGACCATACTTGATAGCATCTCGAAGCTCCGAAGTAGACTGAAGAGACCGCAAGAGAGCACCTAGAGAGCGTTCTGTCGCCATCTTAGACTCACACTGCGAGCGGCACAGCTGCCACCCGTCTCATAGGAAATCGAGCTGTATGACGGGGTGAAATGTGAAGATGGACGAATGCAACGGGACTGGCTGCCGACATCACGCTTACCGCGGAGACCCCAGATCGGCTGCCGAGGTTAGGTTGACCGGGTGCAAACAGTGCAAACAACCCTCCGGCTGTTCCTACTCTCCCTATCTTATCGCTGGAGCTATCTGGATTGCTTTCCAAATATCGCGTCAGGTCAAGGTTCGCGAAGATGGTTTCACGCCACTTTCCTAAGTCGTAAGGGTTACATGGCAGAGAAGGACTTTGCCAGTATCCATCACTGAGCACCATGGCCAACAACCGCGTTCCGATCAACTACCAGACACCATCTTTTCCATCGTTATACGATCCTATCCCGAATCATCATCCTCCGCAGGTCTACTATCTCTACTATACACGAGACATTTGGCGATTCACCCTCTACTGGACTTTTATATTTTATGGAGCTAGCCACCTTGCCGTTGCTGCGTGTGCTGTGGTTACGCAAGGTCGGAATTGGAGGGTTTGTCTGGCCATCCCGCTGGTGTTCTCTGCCATTGCCGGACTGGAAGCTCTTCTAGCTGGGAGTATTATTGGTCTCATGTAAGCAATGTCATTTTTACCGATCTCCAACCCCAGATCCGGGCTAATTGGTTTTGAGACTCGGTGCTGTCTACGAAGCTGGTAATTTCAGGATGTCCACTTGGATTCCCATGATATGGGGCGGTATCAACGTCCTGGTCCTCATATTGTCCAGTTTTCCCATGCAAGGTGGCCTATAACCGCTCGATTCAATGAACTTGGACACAATCTTTGGCAGGTCGATTAGACCCCTGAGTTAAGCAGACGCCGAATCTCAATGAGGAGCTGCAGAACTGCCGTCAACCAGATTCCCAGCAAAAAAGCATCCATCGACAACAAGCAACTATTCGCATAACAAACGGTATAAAATATTCTACCACAGGATATATCACGTTTGCAAAAAATAGTTCTCTGAGAAGACGCCTAGCTGTATCCGAAAGCTGGAATATCGCTTGCCTTTACGCCATATCCCCGTCAAACTCAATATAAACATCCGAGCATGGGGTATCTCATCTTCGATATGCGTTGTCGGGCGTGCTGCTTTGCAGACCGGGGAGACCAGCGGAACCTAATGATGCAGCCAAAGAGGCAAAATTTTGAGGAGAAATACCTTGCGAAAGGAGCTGCTTTTGTAGCTCCGCG
This sequence comes from Aspergillus pseudoviridinutans, assembly GCF_018340605.1. Classification (NCBI taxonomy): domain Eukaryota; kingdom Fungi; phylum Ascomycota; class Eurotiomycetes; order Eurotiales; family Aspergillaceae; genus Aspergillus; species Aspergillus pseudoviridinutans. Next base: position 1,115,301 of record NW_025091285.1, on the reverse strand, counting down.
AGATCAACATTCAATGGCGGAGTGCCTGACATGGCAGGGGGCATGGGGAATCCAGGAATGCCTGTGGTCAGAGGGAAGTTGTGTGGCTGAGAGGGGTTTTGTTGAGACAGAAGCGCTGCCAGGCGGCCAGGATCCATTGGAGGCATTGATGCAGGCATTCCAGCTTGCGGTGCAGGTTGTGGAGCACCAATACCTGGTAGTAATGAGCCAGATCCTGCCTGCAGAGAGCCAAGACCGGGGGGAGCAATCTGGATCCCGGGAAGCGACGGGCCGGTAGTATTTTTCTGATCAACCAAGCTTTCAGCCTCGTCTTGCGCCTCTTGCTCTTCTTCTTCACGCATCTGTCGCCTTCCAAACCCACGACTCCATGTTCCTTGGGCTTCGGCAGCCTCCTCGCCGATATGAAATCTGTCTTTCATGTAACTAGTCTCCCCTGGTCTTGCTCGAGACCAGAAGCGCGTGAAATTGTCTTTCGAGCCCGATGCCAAGATATGGCCCAAAGGATGCCAGTCGAGTGACCAGATGGTCGCACTGTGGGCGTATTGGATGCGATGGGCGGGGTAGATGACCTGTGCTGGGGTATTCGCAGGATCGGGACTATCATATGGTGCAATTGTAGGAACCTGTCCTGATGGAAGGTTGGGTTCATCAAGCAAATAATGGTATAATGATCCATCCTCGCTCCCTGTAGAAATAAGGGAACTGTGGATAGGATGCCATGTAAGAGATGAAATAGGCTTCTCATGACCCCGGAGAATGCAGATATCCCGCATCATACGTAGATCAAACACTCGCGCAGTCTGATCACGCGACGATGTAGCGAGAAGATTGCCGTTCACTCGCGAGAATCGGGTAGTCGTGACGGTATTTTTATGGCTGTGGAGGGTCGTCAAGCACCTAGCGGTGCGAGGATCCCAAAATTTGACCTGGTGGTCTTTCGATCCGGACACCAGAAGGCCTTTTGTGGGGTGCCAATCGCACGATTTGACGTCCCAGTTATGACCTGTAAGAACGGTATCGGCAGTTCGTGACGTGAAGTCGAAGATCTTTAGGGTCGTATCATCGGACGCGGACAGAAATTTGGTGTCGCTCGGTGACCATGCTAAATCTCGCACGGCATCGTGATGCGCATCATCGATCGTCTCCACATTGTTGAAATTCGGTCGCCAATATTTAATGTCACCCTTTTGTCCTCCTGAAATCAACCAGTCATGACTATGCGACCACGCTATCGAAGTTACTCCTGCTTGTAGCTGATCATAATGTGCCTGTTCAGATGATCAGCAACAACAGCGCTGAGTAGAATGGTTAGTCGAACGGAAGCTAACGCACGTCCATAACGGTCTCAAAGTTGAAAGCCGTTCCGTTCCATAGCATAAACTCGCCAGTATGTCCACCTGTCAACAAGCGTCTCCCTTCTGGCGTCCATCTCACAACTGTAATCGGTTTCTTCGATTTACCAATCGACTGGTGTAGATGTCGTACGGGTATCGTATCTGCGGGCGAATGGATTCGCGCCAACGGAGGAAGCATCTGAAAAAAGAGCGGCCGATTAGTCGACATCGTTCACCTGGGCGCGGCGCGGACATCCGTAGACACAGCTTGATAACTCACATCGACTACATAGCTTGCGCTCGGTCTCTCTGTCTCCATCCGATGACCTCCTTTGTATCGTGGTTGTCGTGTGCGCATCCATTGTACGAGAGATGAGCCGTAATCAGTAACCAGTCCTTTGAATTAAGGATTAGTGTCGCGACGATGAAGTTGTGGAGTTCTTCAGAGAACCTACTCGGACGTCGGGGTCCTACAATCCCACCCTCGTATGGTTTCCTCCCGTAAGGCTGGGAGTCGCCCGACGGATCATCATAAAAAGCCATTGCTGCGCGACTTCGTTTGGAGATGGATTGCTCGCGGCAGGCCTGCAATCATAACAGGGAAGCTAAAAATTGGCCTGAAACAATTGACAAGCTTTGATGCGTACCGCGGACGAGCTGCTTCGAGCGAGAACGTATAAACAGCCTGCAATGGTGAGCTCTAGCCTAATTATCAATATTATTGTGTTTTGTCGCTATGGCTGAGAATCAAAAGTTAGGTATCACGGGGGCGGTCGAACCTCCGTCCGCCAAAGTCTCCCCACTCGGGGTTCAGATGATCTCCAATTAGGATTGATGCTTGGCATTCAAACGGCGTCCATCAAACATTCTTAGAAGTCGTTTGAATGCGACTTTGCGAAACATAAGATTTCTCTATGGAATGTAAATTTCCAGACACTACGATCCGCATTGTGTGCGGGCCTAAATCACAACCTTCAAACCTCCGGGACTATTAAGCAGCCAGTATCGAGACCATAATATGAAGCACCACAAATTCTCCATATACGGTACAAGCTTATTGTTGCTCTCGTGCGCTTTCACCCCAGCTTCTCAAGGACATCTAGTATTCTTGCCGTCCCAATGCTGTTATGACTTTCCTAGAGGTTTCTTTCCTCATCCGAAAGGGACTATACAGCACGACCCATAACTACCCCAGCAAGGTAGTCCTTGTCTCCTTCTTCGCGCAGCTAGACATGGCTTCTCATCTGGTCTTGCGACTCTTGCTTCCGATATAGGTTCGTTCAAACATGGGGTTGTACAAACTTGTACAGTTCCTGGTATACGGATCCGCCGCAATCCATTCGGTTTCAAGGTGCCGAGCTATCTCGCTCAAAGCATGGATGAACCAGGCCGTCAATGGTTCAATTTATGAGAACCTCGGTCAGATTTTGACTATCATGGAGATTATCACCCCATGATTCTTGCTCAATTCTTGTCACCTAGTTGATTGAGCAAGGCATGGCGTCTTCCCTCTGCAAAATGCCCACCCCAAACGTTGACTCTATGTGAATTTATGTATAAACTAACCAGGGAAATCTGCAGCAAAATGCTCTTCTGCGCTATTAGCGGCACTGCAATGGAAAGAAGTACGCAAGCAGAGCCCGCCTCGCCCCTGAGTAATGCCAGTTCGAGTAATTCGACAGTGAACGACGATATCGAAGCTCAGCAGTTCCAGGAGAAGGGCAAAGACTGGACGCTGGTGCAAAGGGACGGCCCGAAAGACCCAGTATACTGCTACTATGCTACTTATCATGGCGCTACAGATTATATCAATTATTCTAGGACAATGCAGTCCATTTCTCGCCCGCTCGCAAACGGACCTTCACTCATGATGCTTGGATTGATGACCCTTCCAGTGACTTTTGCATCGTCTGTCTTCAGCACTGCTACCTGGGTCACGGCCAGAAAACTTTCATGTTTCCGAGGAAGTTATGGTCCTACGGACTAGTCTCTTCGTCCTACGCTTCGATTTTGAGCCGATGGTTTTCAGACCTCTATCCGAGTTGTATGGGCGCAAGACACCCCTGTTTGTGTGCTTCTGCTTGGAGTCGAGTGGGCCATCACACTTCTGAGCTGCTTGACAGCGATTATTTTCCGGTGCCTGTCTCGTTCTATATCTATGGAGCGAAGATTCGCTCATGGAGTCGATTCACTCCAACTGATTGATTCCGTAAATACTCGATAGCATACATTTATGTAGAAAGTAAATATTATCCTAAAAGATTGAGTATTGGTCTTCTGTAGGCGATGTTTGTGCGTCAGTTTGATAATCTCAAAATTCGGTACCTGTCAAACCTGATTGTTAATTCATTGATGCACTCAACGTGCTGATGCTGTTTTCCTGTCCGTTTGAGATAGCAGGGCGCCACATTCCAATCAGGCGAGAGATAAGAAAGGAATGACCTAGAAACTCTGCTATTAGTGCAGCAAGCAAACAGGAGCAGCCAGTAACTGAGCGATAATGAATCGAATCAAAAACCTTGTGCTGTCGGAGACGATGCCAACGGCGTCTAGGCATGCATTTGGCGCAGTGGTGGTGCATTGGTGCGTGGGTCAAGCGCATGAGAGCGTGACGGAAGCCCGCAAGGTGACTTGATTAATAACGGCTCTCGGCGGTCGAGAGGTACCTTAGACTTTCATACCCCGGTCGCCCTCGAGAGGCCTTTGCTCAGACATTGCTACGAAATGCGTAACCAAGAAACCCCACCATGGTGCTCTTGAAATCCTTTTATCTCACCTACGTCCTTACTTGGTATCATAATCCAGATTCATCTTTCTTGTCATGGTAGAGCAGAGCGAGGCTCAATTGCTGGTCTATCGCTTTAGTGTTCCGAGGTATCTCCCGCAATTGAATTGCGAATCAACTAGAGCTCTCCATCCAGTCGCTCGTTTTCCTCGGAGATTTTCATTTCGTCACTCACGCTGCTGGGGTTTCTGCGACACTCCACGAAGATGAGTTCTTCCGAAACTGTATCTTCGTCGGCCAGTGCTGTCAGCACGAGCTCTGAAGGGTCGACTCCGTCGAAGCTCGTCAATGGAGCTACCCGCAATGGTTCCGCAGGACATGGCAACGGCTCTACCGGGGCCACCAAAGGGAAAAGGAGGAGCAAATATCGCCATGTCGCAGCTTATCATTCGCAGCTGCGGCATTCGAGCCTCAGTCGAGAGACCAGTGTGGTCCCAAGCTTTCTTGGATTCCGGAATCTCATGGTGATTGTGTTAGGTAGGTGTTCCGCCCGCGGCACCTTTTCACATGCTTGGTGCTAACATAGCTCCGCGTGTTTAGTGGCGATGAATCTTCGCCTGATAATTGAGAATTTCATGAAAGTAAGCTTATATGATATACTCTGAAAGCAGCGTACTCTGTTATTCTAACAAATATCTTCTTGCAGTATGGTGTCCTTATCTGTATCAAATGCCATGACTATCGGAAGCAGGATGTCGTTCTTGGGTCGATCCTCTTTGCCCTTGTTCCATGCCACCTCTTTCTTGCGTATATCATTGAATTGGCTGCAGCTGAGCAGTCCAAGCAGACTGTCGGTCGACAGAAAAAGGATCTATCGGCGGAGGAGAGGGAGCGCGAACAGCAGGCCTTCCGCTCAACCTGGCGGTATATGGCCTTCTTCCATACCGTGAATGCTACCCTATGTCTCGCTGTGACCAGCTTCGTTGTTTATTTCTACATCAATCATCCCGGAATCGGTACACTTTGTGAACTGCACGCAATCATTGTGTGGCTCAAAAACTGCTCCTATGCATTTACGAATCGCGATCTACGGCAGGCAATGCTCAACCCCTCTGCGGAGTCCGCTCTCCCAGAGATCTATTCCACATGCCCATATCCAAGGAATATCACGCTTGGCAATCTTACATATTTTTGGCTAGCACCTACACTTGTATATCAACCTGTTTATCCTCGATCGTCGCATATTCGGTGGTCTTTTGTTGCCAAACGGCTTACCGAATTTTTTGGTTTAGCTGTTTTCATATGGCTCCTCTCCGCCCAGTATGCAGCTCCGGTCTTGCGAAATTCCATTGACAAGATCGCTGTGATGGATATTGCGTCAATCCTGGAGCGCGTCATGAAACTGTCCACAATTTCTCTTGTCATTTGGCTCGCCGGATTCTTTGCGCTCTTCCAGTCGCTGCTGAATGCTTTGGCGGAGGTCATGCGGTTCGGAGATCGTGAGTTCTACACAGATTGGTGGAACAGCCCGAGTCTCGGCGCATACTGGCGGTCATGGAACCGGCCGGTGTACCTCTTCATGAAGAGGCATGTCTTCTCGCCGCTGGTAGGAAGAGGCTGGAGCCCTCTTGCGGCGAGCTTCATGGTATTTACCCTCTCTGCAATCCTGCATGAGATGTTGGTGGGGATTCCCACCCATAATTTGATCGGTAAGAACTTGACCCTGTTCGCAAAGGATAAAGATGGGATCACTGACGGACATATAGGTGTTGCATTTGCGGGGATGATGTTCCAGCTACCATTGATTGCTGTGACGGCTCCCTTTGAAAAGGTGAATGACGCCTTGGGCAAGATCGTAGGGAACTCGATCTTCTGGGTAAGCTTCTGCCTCGTTGGCCAACCGCTGGGTGCGCTCTTGTATTTCTTCGCATGGCAGGCGAAGTACGGAAGTGTCAGCAAGATGCGCGTTTAGATTTGGAGCCACCACTATGTCATATATCTGAGATGTAAAAGTCGCCAGTTGCTCGGTTCTTTCCAGATGGTCGATCCAGATAGTGAGTCAGAAGAAAACCGCAATCTTGAGGCAGCGTTCGGAACCCTTGGTTTGCTTGCATATTGAAACGGATAAAAAAGGCCCCCGGCTAGGCTGCCAGGGCGGATGCGGCCATTCGGCTACGTTGATGCTCCGGATGGACCAACAGTTACCCCGTGTTCCGGGGACCTGACGTCAGGCCCGAACAATATAAAAGCTACGACGGGGACAGATTTTGGTTTCTCTATTATTTAAGCTGCTCAATCATAGCTACAGTAGTATTTTTGTTCAAGTTATAGCAAATTATCCTACCATCCATCTCTGTCGAAATGGTTGCTATCATTGTGCCAGAAAACTACGGGTATGTCCTCCCCTGTGTCGCAATCACAAACAACCGATAGTATGAAGCTCACTGAAAGGCCAGTGCCGTCGTCGCCGTCGCCCTGGGAGCTATTCCAGTGCTTAGCTTCATTCATGGAGTTATCGTGACCGGTTTTCGGAGGGACGCCAAGGTCCCCTATCCTCACAACTATGCGAGCGTTGAGCAATGCAAGTCAAATGTGCGCATACCTTGAACTTGTTTGTTTACGCCGCTAAGTAAAGATTATGAATGCTGAATCCATGACACAGGCCAAAGCCGAGCAATTTAACTGCGCCCAGCGAGCCCACGCTAACTACCTCGAGAATGCGCCTCAAACAATGCTCTTCACCCTCTTCGCGGGTCTGAAATACCCCCACCTGGCAACAGCAATTGGCGCTTTGTGGCTGTTTTTCCGAACTCTCTACTTGTACGGCTATGTGTACTCGGGTAAGCCACAAGGCAAGGGAAGGATGCTGGGATCAGGCTTCTGGCTCGCTCAAGGCGCTCTGTGGGCTCTGAGTGTGTTTGGTGTTGCGAAGGATATGATCTCTTTCTGAATTTGAGTGTCATTCTGCGTCTCACAAAAATATGTTTTATATATATGTACGCTAAACTTCCATAGGGACAATACGTACCAGTAATTGAACGACGTGTTAGCTACGGTTCTACCCCAATCTTCTAGCTGTACAGAGTAGCTTAGCTGTGGCTGACCCCCACAGTCGGAGACGGAGGAATACAGCACCGACGTGGCCTGTGCGTGGCGGCCTCCAGATTGATACGCAATTTTTACGTGGGAAAAGATCTAGATAGAGTACTGACTCTAAATATAGTCCCTTAGCGACTTCCGTTTGAGAACAATTGAGATTTGATTCTCGAGTTATTGATTGGGCTGTGTTAACCTCAATTGGATAAATATACCACATTGCTCAGCTTCGTCAGCTCATCAATCACCGTCATACCCCGCATATACCCCCACCATGTCTTCCAAGTCGCAATTGACTTATGCTGCTCGAGCCAGCAAGCACCCCAATCCTTTGGCGAAGAGACTCTTTGAGATTGCCGAAGCGAAGAAGACAAATGTCACCGTCTCTGCTGATGTGACGACTACCAGAGAACTCCTGGACCTCGCCGATCGTACGGAAGCGTTGGCTCCATTACACATTGTGTCGAGCAATGGACTAATCAACTTTTGAGGATACAGGTCTCGGTCCCTACATCGCCGTCATCAAGACACACATCGATATCCTCACCGATTTCAGCGTCGACACTATCAATGGCCTGATTGTGCTGGCTGAGAAGCACAACTTTTTGATCTTCGAGGACCGCAAATTCATCGATATCGGCAACACCGTCCAGAAGCAATACCACGGTGGTGCTCTGAGGATCTCCGAATGGGCCCACATTATCAACTGCAGCGTTCTCCCCGGCGAGGGCATCGTCGAGGCTCTGGCGCAGACCGCATCCGCGCAAGACTTCCCCTACGGTCCTGAGAGAGGACTCCTGATCCTGGCAGAGATGACCTCCAAGGGATCGCTGGCGACAGGCGAATATACCAAGGCGTCGGTTGATTACGCTCGCAAATACAAGAACTTCGTTATGGGCTTCGTGTCGACGCGGGCCCTGACGGAGGTGCAGTCTGATGTGTCTTCGGCTTCGGAGGATGAAGATTTCGTGGTCTTCACGACGGGTGTGAACCTCTCTTCGAAGGGAGATAAGCTTGGACAGCAATATCAGACTCCTGCATCGGCCATTGGACGAGGCGCTGACTTTATCATCGCCGGTCGAGGCATCTATGCTGCTCCCAACCCGGTTGAGGCGGCACGGCAGTACCAGAAGGAGGGCTGGGAAGCTTATATGGCCAGAGTGGGGGGCAAGTCATGAATTTCCTCTTGGAGCAAAAGTATAGTGCCAGAACGAGTCATGCGGAGGAAGGCTACATACAATGTGCCCGCCATTAAATGATGAGCTTCTTCACATTCGCCCTTGTAATGCCATCTTTTCCACCGCAAAGGGTCAAAATTTTCTTCTCGCTAGATTTCTGGCAGTCAACTGGCCAGCGAGATAAGCTTCTCCAGAGACGCCAAGGCTTTATCTATGTAGCTGATAAGCAAAGCGGGCTGATAGCTTAATACGGAAGGTCCCATTGACAAGTCCACCGCTGCAGAAGAGATAACAGCTTTGCATCATCCATCGATGTCTCATTTCAGGCAGAATAAGTCCAAGGCATCGATTGGACATAGTTTTGGTGCTGACAATAAGTCGACCGAGACAGCCCAGGCAGCAAATTGACACCTTCCGATCAAATCCCTCTTTGGTGATCGACAGTCCAGGATTAACTCCTCCCAGTAGCCCAGACTCACGGTGGTACGGTGGCGCGCTATGGCTTTCCTGGCCGGTCAAGCTCCGCTCACTAGACAGCGGAGAAGGAGGGGGAATTGATAGGGAATGATATCCAGGTAGAGGAGTACTCCAACCAAAGATACGCGGATCAACGCCCCGGCATTGTTAGTATACCCCAACCTCGTTTAAGTATCCTTTTGTTTCATCCATCTTTATCATGATTTGACTAAGTGCATCCCTAGATCCAGTCGATTATTTCGATAAATGGATAAGTGCACTCCACAATGTCTGATTGGCTGTTCGCCTGTTCTCCTCCGTTCCCTCATGCTCCCCACGTTACATTGACAACGGAATGGCCTGTGGCTCTGTCCGATAAGCTTGCTCTGTCGCCTCCACTACGTCAAGTGGAGTAACCGACACGAGCTCTACCCCGGATATTGCCTGCTTATCGCTGGTCGCTTTGTCTTGCTAGTACAGTTCACATCGGCAATTCAGATAACAGATGGTGCCATCGTCTTCCCGACAGATGAGGGGAAGAATACGAATAGTCCCCAAGTCTTCCTACTTCTTCTACTTCTTCTTGCCTTGATTTCACCTGCAACTTCTCATTCCCCTTAGCAACCTGCGACACGCCTCATTTTCAAAATGGCCGAGGAAAAGGCTCCCCGACCCACCATGGATCCGAAGTTGGAGAAGCACGCCCACGATGCGGATGAGGCGATGAAGGCCTTTGAGGGTATAGAGGGCGAGACTATTACCCTTGATGAACAAACAAACAAAAGACTTCTGAGGATTATTGACTGGCATATGATGCCGATCATGTGCTTTGTGTATGGGATGAACTATTTGGATAGTATGGGCCCACAAGTTATTCTCGGACAGAATATCAAGGACTGACGACTACTAGAAACTACCTTGTCGTATGCTAGTGTCATGGGAATCAAAAAGGATATCAATTTGAAGGGCGATGATTATCAATGGTTGGGGAGTTTATTCTACTTTGGTGCGTACGTCGAATACAGCAGTGATTTGTTTCTGACAATCATTACAGGCTACTTGGCGTGGGAGTATCCGACAAGTCGACTTCTCCAGCGTCTACCCCTAGGGAAATACTCTGCAGCCTGTATCATCATCTGGGGCACCATCTTGTCCTGCTTTGCTGCTGTCAGCAACTTCTCGGGGGCTATCGCGATTCGGTACAAAAAAAGTCATATTCCTCGTCAACGCAAATGCTGACTGCATAGGTTCTTCCTGGGTGTTTTTGAAGCTTCTGTCACCCCCGGCTTTGCTCTGCTGACTTCTCAGGTAAGACAGCCACTTTCGACCTGCTGAGACAATTCCACTCTAATACTGTGCTGCAGTGGTACACCAAGCAAGAACAGAACAGCCGAGTCAATATCTGGTTCAGCTTCAACGGCTGGGGCCAGATTCTCGGCGGGTTGGTGGCATACGGCATCGCAGTCGGATCGGCGAAGCATGGTTCGGCCATCGAGCCGTGGAAGATTGTGTTCCTGTTCACCGGGCTGCTCACGGTGGCCTTGGGAGTAATCTTCTTGTGGGTCGTTCCTGACAGCCAGCTCAATGCCCGCTGGTTGAAGAAAGAAGACCGGATCCTGGCCGTGGCGCGTGTCAAGGTCAACCAGCAAGGTATCGGCAATAAGCATTTCAAGCTTTACCAGGTGAAGGAGGCACTCCTGGACCCGATGACCTGGGCTTTTTTCTTCTACGCACTCATTGCAGATATCCCAAACGGTGGAATTACTAACTTCTTCAGTCAGTTGGTGAGTTGTCGCATCTTGATACTTTGTTCCTCTTCTGACTATCGTTAGATTTCCAGCTTCGGTTACACTGCCGAGCAAAGTCTCTTATACGGTACCCCAGGCGGCGCCGTCGAGGTGGTCGCACTTCTTCTGAACGGATACGTGGGCCAGGTCACCGGACAACGCATTCTCTGCAGTACCGGCGGTCTCATCACCGCAATCATCGGAATGGTCCTCATCGTTGCCCTGCCGCTATCAAACAACGTCGGCCGTCTGATCGGTTACTACATGACCCAAGCGAGCCCGACGCCATTCGTGGCACTCCTGTCTCTAGTGTCTTCCAACGTCGCCGGCTACACCAAGAAGACAACCGTGGCTGCGCTGTACCTGATCGGTTACTGCGCGGGAAACATTATTGGTAGGGCATCTTCATTCTAATTACAAGAATGGTGCTAAAGCATCGATAGGCCCCCAAGTCTTCCGCCCCAAGGACGCACCCCGATACTTACCCGCCGAGATCACCATTATCGTCTGCTGGGGCGTTTGCCTGCTGCTGCTTGTCTTTATCTGGTGGTGGTACAACAAAGAGAACAAGCGGAAGGCTCTCATCCGGGCGTCGCCGGACTATGTGAGTCTAGAGAATCAAGCGTGAGTTCGTCGGTGCTTTTTTTCTGCGATGCGTTCACTAACATTGGTCGAATTCAGGTTCCTTGATTTGACGGACGGAGAGAACCATGAGTTTGTTTATGCGTTGTAGCTCTATCTATTCTAGTTGTGAATTTGTCGACATATGTATTCCATGACTTCGTCTGGAAGGTCAATGTTATATTTTTATATGGCGGCGTCAGTCGCGTCGGCGACAACTAATGATGGTTCTCAGAGCCTTTATTCTGGATGTAGATTGTAGCCCGTCCAATATACAGAGCAGTAATCCAATCTGTAGGTTGATATCAACCCGACAGCAACGCATCACTCGTACAAAGCTCAAACCCAATCCTCAGCTCCGCAACGTTGTAAACTCTGCAAAAGGAACGCCTTGATGAACCTCCTCACAACGTATATATATGAGAAGTGAATTTGTACCGCACACACCTTTGTTGTCTCTATATGAGTTAGTATCAAGCATCTACAATAGCAGCTAGCAAGTAAGCAAGCAAGCATACCTCATCGATCCATCAACGACCGAACGTCATATATATGGTTCATCACCAGAACAACCTTGCTTGTCTCCGGGCCTATGGAGGGAAGTTATACACAAGGGATGCTGTACACACGAAGACTATGTCCGTCAGTATCATTCGGAGATATCTACCTATACGTACATGGTAAGTAAGCATACCTCATTGACCAAGACTCCAAGTCCAAGTGAAGAAGTCCTTCATGACAGGAACAGGAGTAGGACAAGTAGAAGGGTATCTGTCTAAACCGTCAGCTAATTCAACGCACAGCACACAGCACACAGCACACAAAAGACTTAAGACGCAAAACTTACCTACTTTTTAAATCAAAGGTAAAGACTCGTTACCAGAGCGCACACAACGCATCTGATAACCCAGGCCCGTTCCCAACCACCCAACCAAGGGCCCGTTTATGTCGCTAAGGAAGAGGCATATTCGGTTTGGTATGCCCTGGTTAGTATTTTAGTATTTTTGGTTTTGACAGCTGATTGTTCTGTTTGTTTGTGTGTTCTTGTTTTCCTGTCTTGGTTTTTCTTTTGAATTTTGGTTGTTGATTGGTGGGTGCTGGTGTTTGGGCTGGGGATGGGTAGGAAAGGAAGGGAGATGGTGAAGTATAGGGAGGCAGTGCTGAGCAGGGCCATGAGAAGGGGAAATCGGAGTGTATATATTGCAATAGATGCTGWATGAAAAGGCAGAAGAGGAGAACAGTGCAAGGAAGGAAGCAGACAAGGGAAAGGTCGACTCGCCCTTCCACCAGAGGCAGTCGCTCAGAGTCACCTGCAGAGAGGGAGAGAGACTTGTAAGAAGAAAGAAGGAAAGAGCAAGGAGGCCCAGGAAAGAAGGGGTTTTTATACTTGTGGTTTCCTCGCTAAACAGCTAGCAGGTCTCAAGCGAGATGCCGTCGATATTCGTCATTCACTGTCATTGACTGTGAACGGTCAAGGGCTACAGAGACTCTACACAACGAATTTGCTGGGGAGTTGACCACAACAGAGTACAAAGATGAGTCAGTACTGGAGTCTGGTTCTGGTTCAGTAAGACAATGGGCTTTGTTTACTGGCAGCAGGAGAGATAGGGTCTTGTTTCCGTGGTTGATGCGTTGGGATGACTCTTTGCTGGCAAAACTCGTCTATGTCGTTCCTGTAATAGTCATGATAGAGCGTCATTATTTGCAATTAGCTCKACAACTGTGTTCTATGGCTGCTACAGCTTGTCGAATGCGGGACTACCAGATACTGGGGCCTAAGGCTGAGGATCAGTATGATATACTGCAACGTAGATCTTATGAAAAGCTCGGTGGAATGTCATGACCACAATCAGTCGAGGATATTTCGAGACACTTAGGAAACAGGGCCGACCAGGTCTTTTTTTTACCAGACATTTTCACCGCTAGAGACAAAGGAAGCTCCGGACAAAGGGCCCAAACGAACTGGTCATCGAGTAGATTCGGTAATCCATTGTTTCAAAATCTTTGTACAGGACAGAAAAGGAACTCCATTGAGAGCGATGAACACACCCAAGAATCTTTTGGGCAGCGTTCAGAGGATCATTCTCCACAGCGTTATTTGCTCGAATAGCGAACTTGACGACTTCAGCCATGTACGGATGTTTCTACTACTTCAGGACGCATATAGTCACCAGCACTATCCAGTCACAATGTGCTATGCCTGGGCGTAAGCAAGCTCTACCAACGGCTGAACGCAGAAATGGTTATGCAGTTGTAAGTGACCTACTATGAGCCACCCAGATATAGAGAACAGATAAATGCATAGATCTGAGATCTTCTTACTTCCCAGGAGCCTGAGAAAGTAACCAATGACTATCACTAGTGCACGAACACGAGAGAAGTAATAAGTTACTGAAGATAAGATCCTGTCCTGATCGTCAAGAGCTATCTATCAGACACTATTCGACTGTTGACATCCATCTATATATGGTGATTGACTGCCCGATCTGGCAGCCCGGGGCATAGATAAAGGCTCCATGCTGGCCCATAGATGAGAAGGACAGAAGTATTCTTAAATGTCGAGTTAGAAAGGAAGCAACGTTTGTGAGATTGGAAGGGTCTTCTTTATTCACATGGAGCGACCATCCATGGGAGAACTACCTATTCTTCTGTTCTTTCCGTAAGATGACCTCAAGTACTGCTGCACTATTTGAAATGATCAAAGTCCATTCAGATGGCTTGAAGCATCTGCTGCGCCTGATCATGCACTACACGCATGGCAGCAGGCGTAAAACAGAGAGCCTTTCTCCAAACTCAAATGAACTGGCATAGGGCATTTACTAGCTTAGTTCAATGCACATGGATGAGTATGACCCGCCTGTCACAAGCAGACCTACCTGTTCAAGAAACCATGAGACCTCGAGAGTTTTGGTTGGTTCTCAAGAGCCAGTGTCGACATGGATTCGAAGTTTAATCAGACATGAACTTGATTTGAGCTGTGGATGCCGGGTACTTTATCCTTTTTGAGGAGCCAGCCAACTAATCAAGGATATCAAAGACTGTGAATGTACAGCACGGACCAGGCTCTTGATATGACCAGTATCAAAACTGGACCAGCCCTCCATATTCAGGATTTGTAGTATACTATTCAGTGATTGGTAAACATTAACTCATATGAGAATTCCAGATTGACCGCCTTGCAAAAGAATAGAAACGGCGGTCAACTGTGTCGACCAATGGCTGCCAGAAGGAGGGGCAGATGACCCGTTGCGCGACCGCGGATGGAGGAAGTCCATGCGCCGGAGGGGCGTAGTGGGGCAAGTCAGGTGGAGACCAGCGACATTCTGGCCAAGAAAATTGTCTCGTATCAGGACTGTGCAGGGCAAGTCACAGGCTCAGCTTGTCCCTTGCTTTTGAAGGTAATCCAGGATGAGTGTACCTCCCTTGGAGTATTTTCTATTCTTGTACGAGAAGGTAATCCATACTCAAGTTGCAACTTGCAAATGACGTAGTCTCCAGGGTCAACATGCTCCGATGCTGACACTGCATGAAGGAATCTCCCATGTTTCTTTCGGTTCCTGAAAAGAGCCATGCAGGGGGTCAGGGACAAGGGATCTAGACTCACCTTAAGAGGAAAGCGGGTGGATTCCGCTTTCTTCTACCTTTAGTGTCCATCCATACTCTGTATGTAATGATGGTAATGGCAGCGAACGAACCCCGCAGCTCTTCTTTGCTTTGAGACTTCTTTTTGGAGTCTTTCTGACCTGTTCTCGGGCGATTGCGGGGGCTTTTACCTATTCAGTCGCTGTGGTCATTAGGGCGTCAACGCCGGCGACAATCGTTTCTGCATTCATTTGTCGTTGAATGATATCAACTAAAATGGGTC
Organism: Aspergillus pseudoviridinutans; assembly: GCF_018340605.1. NCBI lineage: Eukaryota > Fungi > Ascomycota > Eurotiomycetes > Eurotiales > Aspergillaceae > Aspergillus > Aspergillus pseudoviridinutans. The sequence goes on along the minus strand of NW_025091285.1, from coordinate 1,100,239 downwards.
CTCTGTTGCCGCTATGGAGATGAAACTAGATACTCGCACCACGATGATCGCCCTCCGTTGGCAAATTGGCACTGTTGGGCGCCTACAGTCGGTGAAGAGAATTCTTTCGTGGTACCTACAAGTATTTAGTTTCCAGTACCGACTCACTTGCGCAAGGAAAAGGATGAGGTTTCGTCTGGGAATCCCTCCCTAACTTGACACAGATCTTTCGTTGGTTTCAGGTTTCTATTTACAACATCATTAGTCTTATCATTACTGTCTCCTTTCTGCAGCATAACATTCTTTATTGTCTTCCTGATCAACGGGCTGATCATTCATCATGAGTCCCTTTCAATGATCATCCCGTGCTTTGCCCCTCTCTTCTTTGATCTTCCCCTCCTTGAACCATAATCTTATACTACCGATTGGCTGCGTGATGCAAAAGTAGGGTGTCTGATTCATTCATATAACCTTGGGATCAACACATTCGTCAGCGGCACTGACACATGTCTTCAAGTCGATGGTCTTTTGATCCTTCGCCTCTGACTGGTGCCTTTTGACGGCAAAGCACATGTGAATCTTTGCCATCCCATTTACCTTTTGCTCTTCCCACCTGATGTTTAAGGCAGCGACTGGGAGCATGGCCGCCTCATTCACATGCCATGGAGCTATACTGCCCAGCGGCAATCCCCATATGAGCCACTCTCATCACGGAAGCCACTCGATCCCTGTAGATGAAGCTACCCTCGCTTCCTCTATCACAACCACAACTTCGACTTCCACAATAAGTCCTTCTACTGCATTCAGTCTCACTCCTGGCTATGATCAACCTGCTTCGTATCTGGCAGTCTCAACTGTGCCATCCCTCAATATCACTACAAGAGCTATCTCGCCCTGCTTAAGCGACATTTCAGAGGCCAAGACCTTCTACAGCACCGTAGAGGTTACTGAGATTCCCGCGGATGCATGCGACTCGCCTACAGCGTTGGACTTGACATCGAAGGACTGCTTGGACCAGATGGAAACCAGCTTGACGTATGCTGTCAGGCAACCAGATACGGCGGCGGCGACGCCTTCAACCCCTACGTCGGATAGGCATCGCACGCCAAAAAGGAAACGAACAGTGTCACCGCCGTCCTCTGCAAAATCTCCCGACCATCGTCGCTCTACTTCTCGAAGCACTCGTCGGTCCGCACCTACAAGCCGCCGCAGTTCTTTGCATTCGCACCGTCGTGCAGCAACCACTACACCGCTTACACCGTCCATCGTTGATCGAAAGGATCCAGTGGCAAAGCGTGAAGACCTTTTGGCCCTCCATCGCGAGTCCTGTCGACTATTCCAGGACAATCAGGACAATGAATTACAACAATCCCGCTTGCAGGAAAGACGATCTCCTCCGGCAACCCTTCCTTATGTGACATCTTGCGCACACCGAGCATCTTCTGAATTCAGTTCACCGCCAGCGTCGCCAATTGTCCACACCCGTTTCTCCCTTACAGCTCGAGAATCAGGGCTGGACACCAGCCTGAGCCCCGATCAGCCGACTTATGTACCCACCGCCGATTCAAGAGACGCCGGCGCTTCAAAACAGGTGACGCCAACGGTAATCGACTGGACATCACCATCTACTCGCAGGCGAGAATATGAGAAAATCGATCGAGCCAGCACCGGTGTCCGGGGATTCTGGCGACGAGTGGCACCCCGGTGGTGCCAATTCGGGGACAATCGCATGCCGTTCTTCGAAGAAGGGAAGAACGGTAAAGGCAATTATGAGGGCAGCGTCCGGAGGTTTCGTATGGACTTGCCTGATGAGCCGGCCGACGAGACGGCGAAGTCGAGATCCCGTAGAAGCCTGAAGTTCAAGAAGAAGTTGATCGTCCATGGGTTTGCCCCTCGGCGGAGGACGTGTTAGTCTCTGAGCTGCGTCTCGAGCTTTTTCATGTTGCGTCTCGTTTAGCGTGCTGCTTGTCGCGGGCGATGTTGGTGCAGCAATGATACCACGATTATTACACTGACGTCCTGCCTGGTTTCGTGTTTTTGAAGGCTTTTGTCGACCCAGTTTATACGGGTGTAGCCTTGAGATTGTGATACCCTGCCACCATGGCCTTTTCTTTATCTTAGTCTTAGCATATCAAAGCATATTATATCTGAAAATGAGTTTAATGAATGAGTACTTTTCTAGATCTCCAGCAATGTACGTAACACCCGACGCCATGCAAATGCAATATATGGGTATCGATAGAAGCGTATAGCCATCCCCCAAGTCAGCCGAGTCCGCCAAGCAGCCAGTCAGCCAAGCAACTACAACAGATCAAAATCGTCCAGGTTATCCCTGTAGCGCATGATATTGCGCTTGATCTTGCTGCTATCCACCCAGGTGATATGATCCTCCATATTGCGCGTAACCAGATAAGCCGGGTCCGTGACGACCTCCGGCCCACAGCGCACATGTCCCTGCTCGATATACGTCACAGCCTACCCAGTCAGCACCTAACTTTTTCGGTCAGAAAGGAGGAAGAACAGAACATACAGCCTTAATCGTCTCCACCATCCCCGTCCGCACCATCACAACCGCCAACCTCCTCCTACAAAACGCCGAAACCGTCACCTCGCGCTCCACCCGCGACAAGCCCGCCCCTTGCTCGCGCGACTGCTTCAGCAGGCCCATCCGCCACAGCTTGTCCAGAACCTCGGACTCGATCTTCTTGCGCAGCGGGTCCGAGTCAGGGTCTAGTTGGGAGAGCTTGTGGGCGAGTTGGCGGAGGGAGCCGGCGAGGGCATTGTAGGATTTGTAGTCTGTGTCGTTTTGGAGGTGGTAGCGTTGCCGGATTTGGTGCTCGCGGTGCCCGCCGTCGGATTTGTAGTTTATGAAGTCGACCTTTCGGAGGAGTCTATATGTTTGTTAGTTGGGTTGCTGGAACCGGGTTGAGAAGGAAGGAGGGGCGGACTTTTTCTCGTGATATTTGAGTTCGCGGACCATCTTGACGGTGATATGCGAGGTTTTCTGGAATAAGAGGAGAGGATTCGGCGATTGCGATTTGATGGATGGCTTGTGGTGGTGAGGATAAAAATTCTATGGATGAAAGGCGGTGTGAGGTTCTGCTGGAGGTTTGGTGCAAAGTGTGCAAACTCCACATGATTCTGGACCAGTGGTCAGATTTACTATTCCTATTCGGGTATAGTGTTTATCTGCAACAATAGACGTCAAATGCTGTTATAGCACGCCCGCAGGAGCACACTGTTGATGCACAAGTGTGCTATGCCAATGAAAATGGCCATCTAGCTCATCTGGCAACTATCTGGGCTGCCTGGGCTACTTGGTGGTACTGCATTTTCATCACGTGTACCCTGAAGGAAGGTCTTGTATATAGCACAGATTGCGTATCGGCTTACGGGTGTTGACGCCGAAGCGTCAAGGCTGGAACTCAAAGCTTCATGGACATCGCTAGCCAAACTGCAAACATAAACAAGAGTATTTATGCAGCAGTTATTGATCATATGGTGGACAACCCACTAATTCCTACGCCCTAGGATTAAGGTTTAGTACGAGATATACTCAAAGCTAGAGAATTTAAATGTAACAATCCTTTCTGAGTAATGACAGTGGCAAACATGTGCTTATTCACACCAACAAGGGCATAGTGCAAACACGATATATTCAGGCCCAGATGATCGTTTACAACTGAAGCCAACCAAGACCCGCCCCTCTCGCCGGGGAACAGTGGCTTGTCCAGGGACAGATTGGAGATCCGTAAAAGCTGCCCGCTTAGGCATTGTAGGCGGTTCCTTCACAGAGCTCAAAGCTATCCCCAGTACCTGGCTCCGAAATGACGATTTCGTTGTTGTCAACATTGAAGCTTGTCAAGAAATCGCTAAACAAAAATTTGTTTTGAGTTGTCCCAGAACCACTTTTCCGGATCCTGATCGGCTGCAATTCACCACCGGGACCAATGATACTGATTACTATCCTGTCGCTGGCGATGAGAGGAATCTTGGGAGACATGACTCTGGTCCCTGTAATAGTGACAACATACCGAGTTCGCTTGTTGTCAGAGAGAATTGTTGTATTTTTGTCGTTCTGATACCAGTAGGAGTTCGGATAGCCCCGTCGGCGTATGAAGAAACTGTACCCAGACAGCCAGTCATCGTCCACGTTGACAGCAGTCTGCTGGGCGATTACTCTCCACTGAAGCCCTGTGCGGCCGCCCATCCAGTAGACTTTGATTTTGCCAACCAAATCATTGAGGACAGTGCCTTCGGCAGTGTTGCCGGACTCGTTTTTGCCGGAAAGAGCAAAATGCAGTGTTGCTCCAACGTCTCCATCGTCGCAGTTGATTGTCCAGAATCTAGAAGACTCCCTTTTGAGTTCGTGGATGTTGATAACCTTGTTTTTCTGGCTGCCTAGTTTGAGCTGCTGGTTCTCCAACAGGATACGGAAGAATGTATCGGTACTGTTTCGATCAGGGGAGATAACGAGCCAGTTGTAGTTGTCGTCGTTTCCGTCACCTGGTCTCTTCAAGGCGAGATAGCTGTAGTAGGCCATGGTGGTAGTTGCGTACGGTGGCTTTGCAAATTATGTAGAACTTGGATAGAAGAATATAAATCGATGAAGTGAAACTATGGCAAGAATTCGAAGAATGACAAGAGCTGCTCCCTAGTCTGACTGACTTGCTGAACCCCAAGCTAGGTTCCTCTTGATGGTTTATATAGCTTTCCCGGCCACTGTATGACTGTGCCTTACTATCAATTTTGCTGAGGTATAGAGTAAGGTTTGACCAATGCACTCCAGCAACGAAGCACATAAGCTGAAGCACATTTGTTAGCCTTTCGCTTTTACTGTCCACAGCTCTGCATTATCCTCAGATGGTATGATTGACATCGTGCCAGAATGTCAGCTGGAAGTGGGAAAGAATCTAAGCTGAACTATACTCCCTGAGCAGTAAGCCACCAGTATCCAGGACACAATCACCAAACTGTAAATGGTGACAACAATACTACCTAGCGATTTCCGTGTGGTAGATCTCCTGCACGGAAAAGGTCAGGCCTGACATCTTGCTGTGTCACTGGGGGTGGCTGCTCTTCTCCGCAGCTGAACTAGTAAGAAATTTCTCAAATAGAGACTGTACTTAGCTGTTATGTTCACTGAGCATTGAGTAGAAAAGAAAGCATGGTGCTGTGGCTTGCCTTAGATCTGTGATGAATGTGTTTATTTAAGCAGATTTCTAACTACTTTGTTCTCAGCTCTCTACAGCAGCTATGTCTATTCTTTGCGCATGGTTGCCTTGTACTAAAGTAACCTGGATCGCATGACATTTACTTCAGCTCGCCTAGCAGATCTTCCATTGAGTATTAAGTAAAAGAAAGAGCATTGTGCTATGGCTTGCATTAGACATTGTGATGGATGAGTTTAACATGCAGATTTCTGACCCTTGACGCAATATAACATTGGAGAAGCTATACCAAAACAGTGTAAATGGACTAGTTCCTCATTGACCACAGGAAGAATAGTCTCCTCATACTTAATAACGCAGAAGAAATCCTTGAAATGTCAAAGGCTAGCTGATAAGTCCAACCAGCAGCACCTTATTATGTTACATCCTGACAGCTTGTCCTAGTCTGCAATAGCTCAAGCAATCACATTGCTTCCTGAATTAACCGATGGACCCCGTGTGACAAAAATAAAGTTAAGCTTTTCCGGGTCGGACCCTATTTGTTATCATCCAAGGCACTGCTGCAGGAGCTAGAGTGTTGCTGCTCCCCATAGGGCAATTAAAACCGTACTTCTATTCCTACAAGGCTAAAGAACAACAACCCCGCAAATCAGGACCTATATACTAGCACATGGGGTACATATGCATCTTACTGCACAATACGAGGTAGTAAGGCAACCAGGGTCCTGGCAAGATACGTTAATCATCCTGACTGTGCTAGAGTGGTAAAAGTAATATCAGGTAGCTAACATTTATCCGTGACAGGCACGTACATGTGACATGTCATGTTTTACAAATGAATTGCGGCATTTATGCATGAGACCAACTTTATTCTACTTCAGCCAGCCACAGTAGATTAGACCCTTGATATTGTACAGTTTGCATAGTCTCCCAGGTATCTCGATGATTCTCGCACGACGCAGCTTCCTTGCGTCAGGATCAGCAGTGATAGGTATAGGCCTGAATATGTCAGACTTCATAAAGTACGATATCCCACATTGTGTTTCCTGATTCGTGTCATAACCTGCCTTTCGATTCAACTTCCATTGACTCAAACCACTGCAGCGACTTGACCTCCGGAAGTACTTGTGAGTGTGGAATAACACTGAAGAAGAAAGGAGACTAAATCTCCAGCTTATTAGGCAACTATGAATTTCTGGCGAATTATATCTTTCCTGGCGCTGTCTGTGGCTGTCATGGCCAAATCTCCAGCAGGAACAAGTAAGTTCATGGCGCCAAATCTCGTATACAGCCGAATTATAAGCTGATGTGTATTCAAGGATGCGGTTCTTATAAAATTTGCCTATCTAAATGCTCAAGTGGAGACTTTGAAGTTATTGTGGATAAGTGCAGCAGTGGTCTTTGTGCTGCGAGCTTTTACTGTGTCTAAGATCAATGATTACCTACCTAGTGGAAGGCGGGCTCCTCACTCCCTAGTTGAGGGAGAAAAGATGCTGTGGTGAACCTAGTGTATCTAGTTGGCAGTTGCAGCAGTGGTGAATGTGTGATCAGCCTTGATATAGGTCTTCCGCTTTGTGTAAGGTATATCTCCTTGCAAATGCAAAGGCTTTATCAACCATTAGTTTTACTATAATAACATCAGTTGAAATGTTACTACAAGTAAGCAAAGGATCCTGTTCAAAACATAGATCAGCTGGATTGAGCGTTGTCTGGACCAGCAATTCGATCCGGCGATCAAAGGCTAGGAATCTTGGATCACCGTCGCGTCTCACCTCTAACCACTGAACTACTAACCTCGCAGCAGCTCCGATGCAATAGGCCAGGCTGGTTTCTGCTTGATGCTACCTGCTAGAAGCTCATACACTAATAGCCATGGATGCTATCCAGAAAAAGCACAAAGGACTTGTGAAGGGCTCACGAAGATGTTTGACCTCTGGGTAAAAGCACAGTATATCTATGTGACTGACATTGTGACCCCGCCACACCACAACATCGATATCCCACGCCTACAACGCCAGGGCCTTGATTCCGAGGTTGTGGATCTGGTTCAACAGCTTCCAGCCCTCAGACATGAGGCAGTGTGGAGCTACCAAGAGGAAGAAGTCGAGCTCATCCCCCGTGCAAAACTAGTGAATTACTCTGTGCAACCAAGCTGTGTGGGCGATGAGATGCTCGAGGATCTACGATGGGTAGATTGGACTGATAAGGAGGCCTTTTGAGCCCTGCTGCGCGGAGATCGTTAGGACGCAACTAGCGGAGATGACGGGGACCCTGGGGACAGCGTTTTTGGGTCAACAGCGTTAAATACTTGCAGTAGGCGCCTTTGATGGATACTTTTATTCGTTCTTCTAGTCTATCAAAGGTTGTACAGAAATGAAGACGATTATAATTCATCTTTGCCCTCTGAAGGCATAGGCCGGCCACTGTCCTTGCCGAGATCGACCCCGTTCTTCTTGCGCCATTTCTCCCACATGGCCCAGAAATCCTTCTCCATCCCGCTTTCCATCTGGTCCGGCAGGATGACAGCGTACTCGACGTACAGGTTGCCCGGTTCCGAATCGTGATCGTGGTGCTCGTGCAAATGACCCTCGGAATAGAACGGCATGCCCTCGCCCTTGACCGTCTCGACGGAAAGCGGCTGGACGACCTCGCCGCGCTTGCGGCTCAGCTGCACGACATGCCCGTCCAGATGCGTGATGTTGCGCGTCCAATCGCCCATCCACGCCTCCCGCAGCGAGAGCACCTCCCTCCAGAACAGGTGCCTGCCCTTGCGCCGGAAGAACGTGCCGTCGGTACGGCGCTCCTGCTCAGCCGCCAGCTCGGGTTCCTTCTCCTCCAGCACCAGGATCAGATCGCCCGCCACCCAGTCCGGGCTCTCGTCGCCCTCGTTCTCAAACACCAGCCGCGTCCCCTTGTCCATGCCCGGCTCCACCGTCGCAACCGTCTCCACCTCGCGCCGCACAACCCGCTGCCCCGCACACACAGGACACGGCTTCTTGATCGTCTTGCCCTGGCCGTGGCACGCGTCGCACGGCATCTGCACCTGCTGGTACATCCCCGGCGCAAGCATGTGCTTCTGGATTATCCTTCCCCGCCCACTACACTTGGGGCACGTCACCACCTCCCGGTCCGCCGACCCCGTCCCCTCGCACGCATCGCAGATCTGCTGCTTCTCAATCCCAAACCGGATCTCCCGCCCCGTGTAGAAATCCCGCAGCGGCAGCGCCACCCGCATCTCCATGTCCGGTCCGCGCCTGTGGCCCGGCGCATGCCCGAAGTGTCCACCGCCGCCGAAAAACCTCGAGAACAGGTCGAACGGGTCGTTCGCGGGGCGTCCTGCCGTCCCGCCCTGCCGGTGCTGGTCGATTCCCTCGTGTCCGTACTGATCGTAAATCTTCCGCGTGGCTGGCGTGGAGAGGACATCGTATGCGTCTGCGATTTCGACGAATTTCTCCCGCGCCGTCTCGTCGCCTCTGTCCGTACAGTTTAGCTTCTCCCCATTCCTCTCGCGAGCGAGCGCCTTGGAGTGGTAATAGACTTACGGGTTCTTGTCCGGATGGAACTTCTTGCTCAGCGTCCGGTACGCGCGCTTGATATCCCGCTCCGAGGCGGAGCGGTCCAGCCCCAGGATCTTATAGTAATCCTCCTTGGCCAGCGCCAGGACCAGGCAGAGCGCAATCGCGAGCAGAATTGTAATTAGACGCATTGTGATGATTGGTGGGCAAGCTGCATCACAGCCGCGTTTACACGTAGCAATTGGTCAAGGATGCCTCAATGGTCAATGCCAAGGTGGTGTATTGTGTATTGTATTTCTGAAGCAGAGGTATAGCTTGTGAAGTAAGACTAGACTTTGTCTGTGATGTTGTGTTGATTGGAATGGTCCTGGATGCTTCAGGAAGACTTGAGATCAGCAAAGAACTCAAGATGGAGTTGGTGCTGGCGGTGATTGTTTTGCGCTTGCCCTGGACTTCTTGCGCGGTATTTGGCCGGCCACTACTGATAAAGTCCGTGTTGATAGAGAGGTAGTAGCTATTGATTAGGTGGCCGCAACGTGGAGGAAAATGGTTTGTCCGGTCACGTGCTGGACATTTTTGCCTGTTTATTGAGGTATCACATAACTAGATTGTGAGAGCTCGAGTAAAGGACAGGTGATCAGCTAGTTACATTAACTAGATTAAAAGTATAGAGTGAAAGAGAGGTGGTTTGGACTGTCAGATCAATTGAGCAGTTGAACAAAGAATAGCGCAATCATTCATAACTCATACCACCAGTGACAAAGTCAAATTAACGCCTAAGTACTTCCCCAAGACCGGCCGACAACATCGAAAATCTCATTTCGCCATGTCCGTCCAAGACCCTGGCTCTGATCTCCCTCCTCGATGGCCTCTTGAGCCCGCAATCCCTCCTCCCGCCACACCTTCACAATACTTCCAGGCGCATAGACGTCCTTGAAGACACCGCTGCTTGGGGCTTCAAAGCCGACCCGGGTTTCGACGTCCGTCTCTGGCAGCTTCAACCGAGCCAGTACGGCCCGGACAAAGGTCGCCAGGTCCTGCGGATTGGCAATCCGAGCGGCCCGAAGTCGTTCTCGGGCAAAGACCAACTCTCGGTTGAGGGCAAAGGCCGCCTGGACAATGGACTCGGCGATCTTCTTCTCCAACACGCGGCGCACAAGATGCTTCAGGAAGGGCTTGGTCAGCCACAGGAGGAATTTCCATTTGCTCTTGTGTACTTTGTAGTCGAGCTTGTGGATTCGAACGCGCACGCCGCGCAGGGTAAAGATCTGCTCCAGGCGTTCCCGCCCCACTTCCACATCGAGCGAGATGTCGATGCCCCGTCTGTCGAGATAGAAGCTGGCAATGCCTTCGTCCTTGATGCGGAACAACGGCCATGCATGAGTGCGGATCCAGTAGCCAAACTCGGTTGCACTGATGTTGAGGCCAAAGACCGTTGCAGTAAATGTGGTTTTGAGGTCAGTCGAAGTTCTCTTTGAATGCTTCTTCAGAACGTCAATGTCGTTGCGCGTGGTGAGGTGCATACGGTAGGGCAGGAACGATGAGAAATTGACCGTGTGACCGGGCTCAAGGATCAAGTTCTCAATCAACAGATCCATTTCTGGCGCGGAGATCTCCAGCCGCGGAATTGGGATATATTGGATACTGCGAACGATAAGCGGCAAGAAGATTTCTGCCATGTCTGATGGCAGCTGGCTTTTACGGTCTTGGAAGCCGTTCCATGCATCCTTGTAGATCTTGCGAGTCACGTCAACAAGTTTCGAAACTTGAGTATCCTCAGGTACAGTCCGCAGTGTGCGCTTCAGCTGAGTTAGGAAGGCGTCTACGTCCTGACGCAGGGTAGTTTCGGTGCCGACAGTCTTCGACTTCTCCTTCAGCTCGTCTACTTTTTGTGGAGCCTTGTCAAAGAACTTGGGGTCCGTCAGCATTTCCTGGAGCGCGGTTCCAATCTCCGATATGAACTTCTCGAACTCTGGGTCTTTGTTGGCATGCTTGATGACATCCTTGAATCTCTGTTCCAACTCCTTCCACTCTTCGGCATCTCCGTAGGACTGAAGCAGCTTCCAAAACTGCTCCATTGCCTGTTTGAGATCTTCGTTAACATCAACCTCCTCCTCGGCTGTGGAGACGACCTCTTCGGCGGCGTTGGCGTACAGCTGCACATACCGCTGCGCCAACTGTGACAGAGTCGCCACGGAGTCAGAATAATCCGATCGCTCTCGCAGCTTGATGACGGCTTGTTTGAGCCGATGCAGCAGCGTGTCTCGCTCTTGTCCGGCAAGATGCTCCTTGGCACTGTCAATGGCTTCTCGACCAGTGTCTTTCAGCCCATGCCCCGCAACCTCTGCGACTTGGGTGACTTCCTTGCGGAGTTCCTCACCCGACACGGCTCGACCGTCGTCCGCACCCGCGCCTTGAACCGCACCCCGTTCCTCTTCGGACGGCTTGAGCTTTTCTCCGACCTGTTTTGAGGTATCAGACAGCGCGAGAGCCGTGTCGGAGAAGATCTCCCGGCCAACGGTGGTGAGATCCTCGACAAAGAGACGAAAGTCGGCATTGGTGAGGAGCAGGCTTCCCACGGTGCGGAGACTGTTATATGCTATTCAAAATTATAAGCACAATGCCTTCGAACGCGGTTGGCATATGTCATACCTGCTTTGGTGTCCTGCCGAGCTTTGACCTGAGAGGCACGGCGACTGACTTCAGCCGTATCTATCGATGCTCTAGACTTGGAGAGATGCCACAAGAATTCCTGCAGCTGGTCATCACCGTTCTTTTCCCGCAGAAACTCAATGAATATTTCGATCCAGAGGCGACAGTCCCGGGCTAGTTGACGGCCGACAGAACCGATGTCTTGGTTGCGAGGGTTGATAATATCTGAAGCCAGAAGCGTACGTAGATTGGCGATGGTCTGATCGGTGGATGGCATGTAACCCTCGGAAAGGGCACGGAACATCTGATAACTATGCAATTTCTGATGCAGACGACGCTGGCGTGAGGTATCATCCTCGTAGCGAGGGAGGAGTGGCTCCGTCTCTCCTCCAGGCATGATGACGGTGGTTGTGGTACTGGGCACCCGCAAATTGATACTCCGTGTAAACTTGGAGCTAGGGATAAGGAATCTCTGGGCGGAAAGTGAGTCCTTGGTGATGCTGAATTGATTAAAAGAACCGTTCCCGAGATGATTGAGATGAAGAAGGAACTTTTAGCAGCTCTCCTAGGATGAGACAGGCCAAGGTGGTAAGATGTGCATCATCGCAGCAGCTTTTCCTGATTTGCTGTCAAGCATGGATAGCTCCTCTCACTCTTGCGTCACTCCAACCTTGGCGTCTTATCGCAGTCAGGTGATCTTATCACATGTTTATCGAGTTGTCATACACAGTTGGATGAAACACCTCATATTTCTTGATATTAACTATCCATTTATCTTCTGCATTATTGAGACAAGAGGCGATTGGCGGTCACATCTATCTATAAAGTAGTTTATTTCCAACCACAACGCTAAATGTCGACACATGTGGAGAGTTGGAACGGCGTCTTTATCTAACAGCAATGCTTATCGATAAAGGTATCGTGGGTCTAGAACAATGCGGAGAATCTTTTCTGTGGAGAGTCCTCCGTAGCTTTCTACTCCCGTACTTACGGCATTTCATCGAACCAAGCCAGATCGAGGTGTACAGGGCCTCGTGCCATCGTATTGGTGCTGCTTCAGGGGTGGCTTCAAATCTCACGCTCAATTATTTGCTTCAACCGTGTTCATTAGATGATTTCTCAATCCATTCAATGAGAGAAACCAAGCTAAGGATCAACATGTTCCCACAGTAGCACAGGGAGAACGTCAACAAGGGGCCATACCATAGAATGCTCAATTCCTGACCCAGAATCATGGTGTATGGATTACCACGGGAGTGTATGAATGAACAAGTGATGGATGGAATAACCCTCTACATTTGTATACACTTGATGTAAAGAAATCATCGACATCTCAGGAGGCATAACGTAGTCTGGGGACGAGGGTGTCTTGGGTCTCCACACCCAGCCACCGAGACTTCTGACGGCTGAGTCTGGGGTTAACCTTTTTTCGTAGCGAGACCTTGCAGTAGCTTAGAACAGATTGCTCCGTACGGAGTAATTCGTGCCTTATTCGCATACTAGATACTCCGTACACCAGAGCTCAATCCGAGTCTCTCCGTAGTCCGTATGATGATGACGCACATATCGTTCAAAGCTGTGTTACTGACGGCAGTGTAACTTCAGCCTCGTAGTACGTAATGAGTCAGGTGGCCGGCATCAGTTGTTGGGATTGCAATCTCAACCGTGCTGAGGAGAAATTCAACGGTCTCTGGTGTACGATGTATATATGATCACAATTCCGTACATCTTACGAGTACCTGTAAGGACTTAGTTCTGGGGAAAAGTCCAATAGCAGATGGAGAAATGATCATCGCCAATGCTGGATGGTCAAGCTTTATGATTCATGCCATTGAATCTGGGGATATCCTTGTGGAGCATTTCTCCTCGCATCTGCGGCGGATTTTGAATCGTTGATCTATCAACTTCCTGCAAGGAGTCACTGAGGGATTTTCTGTCTCTTAAATCGCTCATGGAATGACAGAGGGGTCTCATATCCATCATTAACTCAGCGTATGCATCTGAGACACATTCGATCCTTTCCAGAGATGAAGCTTTGACATACAACCATTACATAGAGTACAGAAGTACCGCATAGAGTGTGGCTGGTGAGCTCAAGTAAACAAAGCACTGCCACGAGGTTCTAAATCTGGCTCAGTAGCTCTGTATTAGTAATAAGAGCCAAGCTTGTTTTTATCTGTAGCTGTGAAAGTAATCAGGAACCTTTCCGTTGGGGTCACTGAGGGCTGGCCAATAATTCCCTGTAGGACTGTGGCTTCTTCCGGTTGGCCCCATCGGCCGGCCCCGGTCGGTGGACGGCGCTATTCCGCTTGGGGGAATACTTGGTTGTGCCTCTCGGAATGGAGTTGGGGTCAGCAATTCTCGTCGACGAAAAAATCGCTCACTGTGGCAGCACTCCTTGATTCTCTAAGGATGTCTGAGTAGCACAATCACCGAGTTCATGGCAATTACGGCCTTTCTCTCATGCAGGATCAGAGTCTCTGAGTCTAAACAACATAACAGGTCATCTTCATGTTTCTTCTCATGTATTAAATCCGAGGAATAGGAAAAGTCCGAAATTACTAAATCTAGACCTCTCGATGACTAAACCAAGCGAGCTCGGCCGTCGTCCGGACCCGGGCCGCGTCGACTGCGGGGAGTTGCCTAGGGAGGCAAGCAGCGAAAAATAAGTCCAGAAGCATTCCTCAGGCAGTTAGGCAGAGAGCTCTGCTATTAGCCTAATAATTGATGCCACATGAGATTTGGGCCCACCGGACCCTGCGGTCGAGTCGGGTCCAGTGGGCAGTTACCCAACTTAGACTCATGTGTACACTGTAGTTTGAGTACTCGCGCAAGAAAAATGGCGCATCCGTTGCAGAAATGCTCCACTGCCTTGGATATCGGCATGCCATGTCGGATACCGATCTTTCGGATACCTCCAGCAACAATTACATATGTAGCAATATCCATGTACTCTAGGTTATGGTAATATCTGAGAGGAATGAATTTGAATCCGAGTTATTATTCTACTGGATTTATACCGTAGCAAAGAGTGATGTTGATAGCTGGTTGAGAACGTAGACTTTATGCGGAGAAGTCCAGCGGAATCCCCTCATGAAATATTCGCTTACGCTCAACTGTCTAGGAACGGCACCAATTCATGAATCTGATTATTCTATCAACTGCATACATCGGAACGAGCGAGCGTATCAGTTGCATTAGGTCCAACATTTAATTTTCACCATTAATATTAAAAAAGTACTCTGTCAGCCTTGCATGTCAAAAATAGCCAACGTACCCAAGTCTACTTCGTATATTGAGTCATATGTAGCGCTTTACATGTAGACTCTGCACAACAAAAGCAAACTGTAATGCGATACATCCCTTCAACGATTCAACATTGATCATCATGCTCATTCCCATTATTAATCGGCCTCTGTTTGTTTCTTCGCTTTCTCCGCATTTGTCGCAATTCGGAGGCACTTCCCGTTCTCCACTTCCGTTCAATTTTCTGCGACCCCCAACCCGATCCAATTCAATTCAACCCAATCCAATCATCCAAAAGCTTCGTATCCTCAATCCATGCCCACTTGCGAATTCAACTGAAACGGTTCGCCGCCATGCAAACCGCTTCCCCCCCGAATATCCACCATTGCGATCCCGACCTCCCTGACTGGTCCCCTCGTCCCCGAATATTCCCGACTGCTCAGTGAAGGAGTCATCGACTAATCACCGCTCGCGCTCTGTTTCATAGCCTTCAAAACCTCCTCGTTGGAGATTTCCTACTAGGTATATTTCCTCCGAATACTACTCCTGCCACCAACGGGTGCTTGTGCTTGACTTCGGAATGTTTTGGGTGCCTCCTCAGGGGTCTCCAATGCTAGTGCGGACACATAAAAACAGACTGGCACCTGTGGCCATCTTGTCTCAGTCTTCTTCATTTTTATTTCCATCCTCTCCTCTCCGCTCTTCTGCCTCTGTCGTCGCCATTGCTACTCGTCATAGAAGCAGTATTACGTCGTCTCAACGTTCCACAATGGCTCGATTTCCCTCCCATCAGAACCGGCCGGTCCATGCGACCCCGACCCCATACGTGAATCATGCTGCTCCCATGTAAGTCTCTCCGTCCGTACAAGTATTATCTGGAAGGAAGTGATGCTAACTGACTCATTGTTGCTTGTATAGTGACCCAAATTACGATACTGCCAACCCTGCATACATTCGCAAATATCTCCGCACCTACGGTCTGACTCCCCCGCGCGCGGAGTCATACGAAGTCCAGAAGACACGGTGTATGTCCACACAACACGAACGACCTGGCGTCTGCTGGCAGGATCTAATTTGAATATAGGTCTCGCTCAATTGGCCCTCAAGCAGACTGCCATAGATAAATTCCTCTACCTTAGCACCATCCGCAAAAACAATGTCCACCTCTTTTACCGTTTGATCACAGATCATCTCAAGGTATGAGCAACAGTAACCAGTCGCAAGCAGCCGATTGCAAGACTAACGTTGACAGGAATTGACACCTTTGATTTACACACCTGTTGTTGGAGAAGCATGCCAAAAATGGTCGGAAATCTACCAGCAGCCAGAAGGTGAGTCCAGACCTTTTTGCACTTTTTCCCGCTAATGCATCGAATCCGACGCTAACGACGTTCACCTGCCTAGGCATGTATCTGAGCTGGGAGGACCGCGGCAATCTGGCCGCTGTCATCGCCAACTGGCCGCAGCCCAACGTCGAAATCACGTGCATCACCGATGGGTCCCGAATTCTCGGATTGGGAGATCTTGGCATCAACGGAATGGGCATTCCGATTGGTAAGCTGGCGCTGTATACTGCATGTGCGGGGATCCGTCCCGAGGCCACCCTGCCCTTGACTCTGGATCTGGGGACAAGCAACAAGGCTCTCCGGGAAGATCCGCTGTACATGGGTACTCGCCGTGACAAGATCTCTGCCGAGGAGGAACGGGAATTCTTGGATGAATTGATGGCGGCTTTGACCGAGCGCTGGCCTGGGTAAGTTGCTCCACCTTCCCAATTCTTTCCGATGACACCGGACGCTAACGAAGGTAAACAGTATCGTCATTCAGTTTGAGGACTTCAAGAATCCCTTCCCCGCTTTGGAACGGTATCGTGATGTCTACACATGCTTCAACGATGACATCCAAGGTACGGGTGCTGTCATCCTTGGTGGCGTCATCAACGCTGTGAAGCGTTCGGGACTTCCCTGCAAGGAACACCGCGCCGTCTTCCTTGGTGCTGGAAGTGCTGGTGTCGGTGTGGCCAAGCAGATTGTTGCATTCTTCATGCGCGAGGGCATGACGGAAGATGAGGCCCGCTCCTGCTTCTACCTGGTCGACACTAAGGGCCTTGTCACCGCTGATCGGGGTGATAAGCTGGCCGATCACAAGGTCTACTTTGCTCGTACGGACAACGACGGCCAGCAGTTCAAGACCCTCAACGAAGTGGTCGATCATGTGAAGCCGACCATCCTCATGGGTCTGTCGACCCTCGGCGGCGTCTTCACCCCGGAGATCCTGCGCAAGATGGCCGACTGGAACACTCACCCCATCATCTTCCCCCTGTCAAACCCTTCCTCCAAGTCAGAATGTGACTTTGAAAGTGCCATCACCCACACCGATGGCCGTGCCCTCTTCGCCTCCGGTTCCCCCTTCCAACCTTTCTCCTTCAAGAACTCTTCCGGAGAGACTCGCACCTACTACCCGGGCCAGGGCAACAACATGTATGTCTTCCCCGGTATCGGTCTGGGAACTATCCTCTCCAAGGCGGTCAAGGTCACCGACGAGATGATCTACGCCTCCGGTGCTGCTCTCTCACAAGCTCTGACCGCCGAGGAGATCGACCTTGGTCTCCTCTACCCCGACTTGACCCGCATCCGTCAAGTCAGCATCGTCGTGGCCCGCAAGGTCATCCGCGCCGCACAGGAAGCCGGCGTGGACCGCGAGACTTCTCTGCGCACCATGGACGACGATAACCTCGATGCATGGATCAAGGCCCGCATGTACGACCCTCACAGCGAAGTCCACGCTTTGGAGAGAGAAGTGGGCGCCCTTCTCTCGAATCTCGGACCTGCCTCTCCTGCCTTGAATGGCTATTATGAGGATCAAGGCAAAGATGCTAAGCTGTAGTTTTATTCTCTATTTCTTCTCAGCCGGCATGAGACATTAACCCCTGTCTCCGCTTGACTTTTTCGGTTCTACTTTTTGGTTCTTCCTGTTTTCAGTTACGTTCCTGGTCGTCCCAGGTTGTGGAGCGCTTCGATTTTTTTGCTTCGACTCTTGCATTGAAGGATGCCTCTGTGTTCCTCTATACCCTTTGCATCTGGCTGATAATGACTTGCTTTTGGACCATGTTTGTTGGGTTTGGGATTAGTTTCGGTACCGACGTTTATGTCAAAAGTTGACGAGTCCAATAATATAAGTCGGTCTCGTATTCTACTGTTCTCAGATTGATAGTGGAAATATTCTCTCCACACACATTCTTCATAAGTAGCATCCAACTCTATCGTCTTCATCTCGGTAGAGTGGATCATGTGAAGTGGAGACACGGAGAGATTTATAGCCCGAAGGTAGAGACTACGTAGAATTAGTGAGCATTACTAATCCATCCATCACGATGATCCGCCTGATGATTTGCTTGAAACAAAACAGAATTATTAACCTTAAGAACAAAGATGCCGAGCCAAGGCCAGGTACTGTGGCTACTAGTTTGCTCAAGAGTTCGCAACTTTTGTCTGGTTGGGAATAGACTCGACTCGACCTCGGCCGTGCTTCTATCCGCTGCCGAGCCGTTCATCCTATCTCCGGATAATTTACTGGTATATAGTAAAAGAAATGCCTCGGTTTCCATTTTCTCATCTGGGAAAATCGTTTCTCGAATTGATACGAATCAATCGGCATGTCTTCGTCTCTTGGTGATGCTGTCAAGCTTCCATGCGGGCTGGTCTTCCCCAACCGCCTCGTCAAGGTAAGTTCTTGAGGATAAGGTCATGAACATGGCTGACCAGTCCAGGCTGCTATGGCCGAGCTGATGGCCGACTCAGAACATACCCCTACACCCAAACTAATGGAAGTCTACAACCAATGGGGCAAAGGAGGATGGGGTGCCGTTCTCACAGGTATTTGCTGTTGATGCCTTTCGCTTTAACCAGGACACCGCTAAGTATCCAATGCACTGGACAGGTAACGTCCAAGTCGACGTCAACCACCTGGGCAGTCCCTTCGACCCCGCCCTGCCAGCCGAGTACACAGGCAAAGAGTCCAACCCGGCGCTTGTCCAGGCATGGGCCAAATACGCAGAGGCCAGCCAGCAGCACGGCGTCCCTTCCATCGTGCAGATCTGCCATCCGGGCCGGCAGTCGTTCCGCATTGCAGGCAAACGCGGTATCTTTGCGTCGACGATTGCGCCGAGCGCGATCCCCCTTCAGATGGGGGACGGGCTGCTGGACCGGATCATCAGCCGGCTGGCGTTCCCTGCGCCGAGGGAGATGACGCAGCAGGACATCGATACCGTGACGAGGCAGTTTGTCGATACCGCGCGGCTGATGGCGGACGCAGGGTTCTCGGGGATCGAGCTGCATGGTGCGCATGGGTATCTGATTGGTATGTTCTTTCTGTCGTCGGTAGTCAGCGTTATACTGATTGTAGCAGACCAGTTCTTGAACCCGAAGGTATACTTGCTCCCCTGACTCCGCGATGGAACGTCGACCTAACCAGACAGACGAACCTACGAACCGACGCCTATGGCGGCTCCGCCGAGAAGCGAGCCAAGTTTGTCCTCGACATCCTCTCGCAAACCCGCAAAGTCGTCCCCGCCACCTTCTGCATCGGCATCAAGTTCAACTCCGCAGACCACTCCTCCGCCTCTTTCGAAGACACCATGACCCAGATCGGCCTGCTCGTCGACGCAGGCATCGACTTCCTCGAAGTAAGCGGTGGATCGTACGAGGATCCCCGGGTACGTAATACGTCCCACTCACTTCCCTGCCCGCGAGAAAAACAACCTAACTAAGAAAATAGATGATGAGCGCCGACTCCCAACCCCTACCCGAGAAAAGCCAGCGCACCCTCGCGCGCGAAGCCTTCTTCCTCGAATTCGCCCGCGAAACCCGCAAGCGCTTCCCGTCCCTCGTCCTCATGCTTACGGGCGGATTCCGCAGCCGCGCCGGCGCAGAACACGCCCTGCGCGAGAACGCGTGCGATCTGATCGGCATGGGGCGGCCCGCGGCCGTAGAACCGGCTTTTGCGCGCCAGCTGCTGGACGAGAGTGTGCCTGCTGACGAGGCCACGATGCAGTTGAACAAGGTCAAGCCGCCGTTTTTGCTGAGTTGGCTGTCGATTAAGGCGGTTGGGGCGGGGTTGGAGAGTGTAAGTTTTTTTTGTCCCTCTGTATAAGTGCTCTCATGCTAACGTTGGTTACTGTAGTCGTTCTATGCGAATCAGATCAAGCGAATAGGTGATGGGCTGAGGACGTTTGCGCCGTCGTTGTAATGTATATGTATATGTATACCCAAACTGCTTTGCTGCTTCTGTTCTTACTAGAAATTATCATGTAATACTTGTGTCAATGCTACCTACTTCTTCCAGTTATTCCATCGCAGGGAGTCCGGCTGGCTGGTGCATGGTTCATGACAGTAACCACAACCATAATACCATCAATCCATGGCTCTCTAGTAATGCACGTTGTCACTTGCGTCCAACTACCGGTTTACACCTAGTTCCAGTAGTTTGGTAAGATCTATGTACCAAAAGCTAAATGGGCGTGGGCAGACGTATCGATGACGTCGATCTTAAACAGGGCGGCATGCAACAGCGGATAACCTCAGCCTGTTTTGGCGATGCGACCCGGCAAGATGATTGGATAGTCGTTACGTTATGGTTTTTTTACTGTAGATATAGGTCGTGTCTACCGTCTACCTGATCCTGTATCTTTCAGTGTTGCAATTATAGAATACGCAACAACAGCATAGATTACTCTTAGGCAAAATGACGGGTAAAAAGCACAAGGTTACGGTGGTCGGTTCGGGAAATTGGTATAGTCCATCTACTCTGTAGTTCTAGTTTCTAGATTATTGCAGTCGCTGACGACGCAGGGGGTCGACAATCGCCAAAATCCTCGCCGAAAACACTCGCGAACATCCCGATGTCTTCGAAGAAGAGGTGCAGATGTGGGTGTTCGAGGAGGACGTGACCGTCCACGAAGACTCGCCGCACCGCCAGGCCCTCGGCGACCAGACGCACAAGTTGACTGATGTTATCAACCGCGTCCACGAGAACGTCAAGTACCTCCCCGGGATCGCGCTGCCGAGCAACGTCGTCGCCAACCCGGACCTGCGCTCTGCCGTCAAGGACGCCACGATCCTCGTTTTCAACCTCCCGCACCAGTTCATCGACAAGACGCTCGAGCAACTGAAGGGACACCACCTGCCGTACGCGCGGGCCGTCTCGTGCGTCAAGGGCATTGAGGTCGCAAACGGGCGGGTCACGCTCTTCTCGGAGCTCATCATGGAGAAGCTGGGCATCTACTGCGGGTCGTTGTCCGGCGCCAACATCGCCCCAGAGGTCGCCGCCGAGGAGTTCTGCGAGACCACCATCGGCTACGACCCGCCGCCCATGGACCTCGACGCGAAGCAGGAGTTCTCCCCGGACAACCGCCACGTCATCAACAAGCAGCGCCAGCGCAAGATCTCATCCACCTCCGCGGTGCTGCAGCGCGTGCCGGATGACTACCCCTGCGTCGACGAGAAGCTGGTCCACCGCCTCTTCGAGCGCCCCTACTTCCATGTGCATGTCGTCGCCGACGTGGCGGGCGTAGCGCTGTGCGGCGCGCTGAAGAACATCGTCGCGCTGGCGGCCGGCTTCGTCGCGGGCAAGGGATGGGGCGAGAATTCCAAGGCGGCCATCATCCGGATCGGCATGATGGAGATGATCCGCTTCGGGCGCTTCTGGTTCCCCGACTCCGTGAACGAGAAGACCTTTACCGAGGAGAGCGCGGGCGTCGCAGATCTGGTCGCCTCGTGCTCGGGCGGTCGCAATTTCCGGTCCGCGAAGCACTCAGTTGAGAAGGGGGTGAGCGTCGACGAGATCGAACAGTCGGAGCTGAACGGGCAGAAATTGCAGGGGACGTCGACTGCTCGTGCCGTGTGCGATTTTCTGTCGACGCACGGCAAGCTGGACGACTTTCCGTTGTTCAATTCGGTCAATCGTAAGTTTCGTACAATAGCATACCGGATGATAAAGTCAGCGCTGACCAAGACAGGCATCCTCGATGGTAAAGTCAGTGTGGATGAGCTGCCAAAGTTGTTGAAGTAATCTGGAAATGTATATGCCGTAATGACCATAGCTAATAGACCCTATTTTCATGAGTGCACCACGCCCGCAGTTATGGCTGTAGAAATGACCCCTATATAGGGCAATGTAATCGTTCATGGAGATTGCAGTAGGCGCTTAGCGGTGGAAAAGACTTTAAGCTTCATGGAACGCTTTTGCAATCCAGATCCGATCACATATCTCTGGGTCCTTACCACAGTAAGCTAAAGAGGACCAAATGGCACGATAGTATCATCTCCCCAGAGGTTCCCCGACAACCCCTCCAGAGTCTCAAAGTCCGGCATCCAAAACGGACAATCCTCCT
The DNA here is from genome assembly GCF_018340605.1 of Aspergillus pseudoviridinutans. Lineage (NCBI taxonomy): Eukaryota > Fungi > Ascomycota > Eurotiomycetes > Eurotiales > Aspergillaceae > Aspergillus > Aspergillus pseudoviridinutans. The sequence goes on along the minus strand of NW_025091285.1, from coordinate 1,078,286 downwards.
CAAGGTCGATCCAAGGAGCAAGCTGGAATGCCATCCGCACTCCATGATCGTTGTCAGGCGGATTCGTTGGCCCCGCTGTGTTGGGCTCAGTTGCTGGGAACTCCTTGAACGTGCCAGGCGTGGTACTTTGGAGGTTGGGATTCGCACCACCATGCTGCGCCGTCATCAGCTCTGCCATACCGACCTTCTTGGCCGCCTCGCTGCTGCCCTCGAGTTTCTCCATGGCGGCATTAACAAGCATCTCGAACGCATCGCGGTACTTCTTCACCCACGCTGCTCGTTCGCCCATGACGAAGAGGACGGTCGAGCAGGCGCGGATGTCGTTGCTCATCTGCACGGACCACACTTGGTCCGTGTGCGTCCACAGGGCATACAGCAGCGTGATGCCGGCCATGAAGATCGTTTGGACGGCGAGGAAGGAATGCCCGTACCCGAGCGTCTGGTGGAGCCGCTTGTGGGTCTGGCAGATATCACCAGCTGCGCGAAGGCAAATGTGGTAGTAGGGGTCCGAGAGGGGTAGAGAGGGCAGGAATGGCTGGATGAGGAGTCGAAGAGCGCGGTTGTAGTGCAGCATGGGATAGTCCAGATCTGATCCGCTGAAACGCTGCACGGCAGATCTCTTCCACTCTTCCAGCTCGATGAAGAGACGGTCCATCTTGGAGCGGAGCGCGTGTAGTGGCCTGTCCGCGCGGTAGATTTTGTGCTGGATCCTCGAGTCAATCCGACGCAGCTCGAACAGGTAGATCGCGAACGTTAGGGAAGTGATCCTGTCGGTCCGGGGAGGGGCGGTGAGTATAGCGGGGTCTTGGACGTCGTCATCCACGTCCACCGGCAGTGGCAGGTCAATTTGACGGTCTGCGATGCTAAAGGGTCGACCAAGAGACATCGAGATGACCCTCTCGAGATAGTATATTGTCCAGAAAAGTCGTCGCCGCATCTGTGCGGTCCATGGATCCAGATTGATCTCGTTCGCCTTCCTGTGCAGGCCAAGATCAATAGCGGTGCGCATGGCGAGACCGATTATGTACCAGAGGCCATGACTCGATGCTGAGCGAAGGTGATATACCACCAGAAGAGTCATTGCCTCTATGTTTTCGATAGATCGTACTTCACACATAGACGGGACTTGTTGTAAAGCAGTCATGTAGTATTGCTAAACAAGGTCAGAGCTCTCGTCTTGATGAGAGAAGAAAGCTGCGGTAGACATACCTCTGGAGGCACGTATGTGTATTTCTCGCTGAGCTGGATCGTCGTCGCCCCAATCGCATACACCAGGTACAACTTAAACAAACCAAATCTCTCTGCCTTGGTGAGCTCTTCCCGTTTGGTTTTGGCCAACCGCCATCGAGCTTCATGGAGCTTCCACAGCTCCGCACGATCAAGGAACGGATAGCGCACATGCAGCCTGGTCAGGTACGCATGTAAAATCCGCGTTCCCATCTCATCGTTCGGCGGTTCGGTACTTTTGACCAGCAGCTCCTCCATCCGCCGCGGTCGTGGCTGGTCAGGGACATTGTGACTCCCACTGGACGGTTGAGGAGGCAGACCTGTAGAAGCAACCGCCTGACCAGCAGTATGCCCACCACTACCTCGTGAAGAGGCCTGGTTGATATGAAATGGCGCGAGAGCTTGGTTCCAAACAGTAGCCTGAACCATTTCGCTGAGGTTGGCGGCTAGCGAGAGCCCGGAGCTTGAGCCTACATAGGCGGGGGCTTCTGCGGAGTTGAGCGCGAGGAAGCCAACAAGCTCCCCAACAGTGTTGTTGTTCAAGTTTGAAGTAGACGCAGGTTGCACGGTCTCCGGGTTCTGAGGAGACAAAAGTGCGGCAACTGGATGACCGGCGTTGCTGCTGGCATTGTTTAGCGGTCTCGCTTCCAACTGGGATTCAAGATAAGCAATGCGTTCTTCCAGCGTGCGGATATAGCTTTACGAAATCAGTGCTCCGAACAATCATCATCAGAAAGAGCATAGAAGATCCGGCCGGGTGCTCATCGGAACAAGATGACTCACTCATTCGATTGACCACTCTCCTGTCGAAGAACAGTCAATTTATCGCACGAAGCTCCGGCTCTGCGGCAGTTTGAGCAGGCCGGATAATCATTATCGCACTATATCGCTCAGTTCGATGAAAGAGCAAGTATCTGGCAGACAACAGCTGACCTTTTGCTTTCTGGTCTTGCAGCGCGTACACGACGTTCTCACGCGTTTTCGGGGGTTGTGATCTTTTGAGGGGAAAGGCGCCTCTGAGTTTGACGCTTGCTCAGGGATATCCATCTTGACAAACAACGATATACATCTTCTCTGTTGCCTATTGAATAACACCGCTGGTGTCAGATTGATGTCAAAGTGGATGCTCGCAACTTGACAGTCATCAAAGAACTGTGGACGATGCCAAGACGTGGTAATTGGACCGGTTCGGGATATGTCCATTCTCTTATTTAAATGGTTGCTTGGAGACGATAGCTGATATGCTTATTAATTATCTGATATACCCAGTAATCTCAAATCATGAGAGATCATTTTCATCGGATTCTCTATGTACGGCTAAAAATGGTATCTAGTCACTTGATGCAACAAACACCGCTAATGCTAATGTCAAGATCTATTGATGAGGTTGAAAGCCATCAGAATATTATAGCACTGTACGATGCGACTCTTGTGTATTTCTATCACAGCGATGTTGACCTATCGGCTCTTGTTGATGTCCGCTCCATGATTATGGCTCTCGTTGGACTTCTCAGAAGGCTCGGTTGGAGGAGCTTCTTCGTCTGACTTCTGTTGTGCAGCGTTCCGTTCTTCCTCCTCCCCTGGTTCCTTTGGCCGTTCGAGACCTCGATCGCGGATGAAGAGACAAGCTGCAAAACACAGTCCAATCAGAGGGACTTGTAGGATGAAGACGCCCCTTGAGGCCTTTGCATACGCATCGAGGATCTGTGACCAATCCGAAGCGGATATGTCCGACGGCGAGGGAAGAGAGTACGTCGAGTGAGCCAGGTACTGGTATCCATTCGGTAGGTTTGATCGGAGTGTCGCTTGCAAGATAGCAGCGGAGACAGCCAGTCCACAAGCACCTCCGAGACAACGGAAGAAATTTCGATCTGAGATTACTACCGCTCGGTGAGACTTGGTACAGTGAGCTTGAAAAGCGATCAGAGTTGGCTGAAAAGTCCATCCGATACCGATACCGGTAATAGCGACAATGACAGCGATCACTGCGTGATGTGTATGGCGATTGAAAAGCAGCATCAGACCAGCGCCACTAGGAATTCAAGCCGACGGGTTAGTATCGACGCGCTGAGCTAAGATCTTTAATCCCCAGGAAAACTTACAGAGTCCAGAGGCCGAAACCAGCCCATATCACCTCTCCGTACCGTTTGCATCGAGAAATATATTGACCGGATGCAATGGAAGCAAGAGCCTGGCAACCAACCATGGGAGCAGTCATAGCGGCAGAAGCTATCGGAGACCATCCTCGTGCATTTTGATAGTACAGTGGCAGATAATAGAGATACGATTGATACACAGCGCCAAGGAGAAAGCTCTGTAAGAACAAAGCACACAAAACTTTGTTCTTGAAGAATACCACTGTCCACAGGTCAGCTCCTCTTGAATTAATAAACGGCACGAGTTGTAACGCACCTGGAAGCATTGGCAGGGAGGCCACTTTCCACTCGATGAAGACGAACGCAACCAATGAGCACACTCCAATAACAAGCATACTGATCACCATTGCTGAACCCCACTGAAAGTAGGAACCACCACCTGATATGGGTATAAGCAAGAAGATGATCCCAATGGATGAGGCAATGATGCCGTAGAAGTCGATCTTGCTCAGGTTCTTCCGCACGCCACCCATGGAGGCGTTATTTGGGATCAGGAAAAAGCCAACGATGATGGAGCATGCTGCGAGCGGGGATATGAGCCAAAAGAAACCTCGCCAGGTGGAATTCATGATGAAAGCAGCCGCAATAAACGGGCCGATCACATTGCCCAGTCCCAGCGATGCTCCTAGAATCCCTTGATACTTTCCGCGGTCTTCAAGGGTCACAATATCAGATACGATAATCATAGTCAGTGAGCCGACGCCACCTCCTGCAATACCGGCAAGTCCTCGAAAGACGTAAAACATAGCTGCATTCTGCGAGAGGCCACAGAGCAAATCGGCGATGCACAGCAGAGCAAGTGCTGATAAGTACACAATCTTCCGACCAAAGATATCAGAGAGACGTCCGTAAAGCACGCTGAACATGGTGTTTGCGATCAGCGACGAGGTACCCGCCCAGGAAATGGTATTTTCCGCATCGAGGTCTTTGGCAATTGTGGGAAGAGTGACGCTGATGCCATTTTGATCCACAAACGTGATAAGGAGAGATACAGCAAGACCCGAGAAGACTACCAACAATTGTACGATTGGTAGAATGTTCATCTGGTCATGCAAGGCCTTTTCGGCGGCCTGTTGTCGATTCATGTCTCCGCGCCTCTGGGGTCTAGCTTGTGGTATCGAGAAATTGCTCTGCTATTGACAGTTGAAGATAGGTAATGTACCCCCGACCATAAGCTGCGTCTTGAGATAGGTTTTCCACCAGCGCAAGTTTGTCAACAGGATTTTGATCAATCACTTTACGGCGGACAAGTCAGATATGTACATCGATTTCGGCGCTTTGCACAGAAAGCAACCGCCTATAATATCATCTCAACAGTGAGTTGGCATGTACAAAGAGGAAATTTTTTTCATCGCACTGTCCAATGGACGGTCGATCATGAGTGACCTCTTGTGACGGTCACAACCCAATTCAAGTAGACGGGGCCTTTATCCTGCATCAGGGCCGGATTCTTTCCCGACCGAGTCATGGTCGGTGTCAGAAAAGGACAATTTTCAGGTAATATCAATTGGAGATTTGCAGGCCGGACCAGTTCCGCGTCATAGCTGAATGACTGTTGGTGCACACTGAAAACGGATGTGGAGACTTGTCGTCGGCATCTGCCGTTAGTTACTTCGGACGTCCGATGGAATCAGTGCCGAATTCCGCGCAGTGATTTGGCTGTCGAGTGAATCGAATGTGGAGTGTCTCAATAGAAGGCCTGTCTCGTACCGCTGGATAGATCGAGAACTTCTATATTTGGTTCACAGTCACAAGTAGACAGCTCGGACACATTACGGATGGTCATCTTTGTACGTCACGTGATATACCAAGCATTACTTGCGGTGTCGCAAATATAAGCGGATTTTTATGATGATGCATATATACGGTGGTTCTCACCTTTACATACAGTTATGACATTTCTCGGTGTCATGTCATGGAAATGGGGTAAACTGCGGCGAAGTATCCACAGGACCGAGGCCTGCGAATCTTAATCATGATTCCTCCTGTGCAACAGGGGTTTCCATTGAGGAACAATAAGCGGAATGTCTGGATTAGATCGTAAGTTCGTGACAATTTCGAGGTCAGTGTGTCAACGTTGCCGGCCCGATTCAGGGAGCTGTAGTGTACGCACACAGAGAGCGGTACCTTCCGAGAATCGGCTTGGAGAAGAATTATAGTTTCTGACAGTCAGGTAGAGTTTCCCAGACATGGTCACGTATGTGTGGGTGGAATTGAAACTGGGAGGCTCCCCGGCTGCCATAGCGGCTGCATGCCTCGTGTGTTGACTGAAGGAGCTTCCACATATTCATTAGTCTGGGCCACACGTTCAACACCGCTGGCACCTGCCTGCATTGAAGAACTTGTAGTTCTGCCGACAGGACCCTGGTTGGTTACGTTATTTGAAGGCAAGTACGCCCCACCATTCAAATTCCCCTGATTTGGGATGAAGCCTTGATTCAAAGCTCCACAAGCAGTACAGGTGAACTCGATCTTGAAGTTGGACAAGATCATCTGTGGCGCAGAAGGATGTCCACCGCTGCTTGGCTGTTGGGGAGATTGAGACGGCCCCGGCTGTGGTGCAGACAGTACTGTAGGTGCCGATAGTAGGTAATCTGACTGCTGCTCATCAGTCGTGCGCAACCCACCATTGAGCGCAATCTGCTCCTGCGGTTGTGCCCCATGTGGAAGTTGTACTTGGGACGAACCATGCACTGATTGCGGACGTTGTGATGGAAGCTGTGGCTGCACAGCATCGCGAGTAAGCTCTGCCGGTTGCCGAGACCCACTACTCGGGTCATCGGTCAGCTCGATGGGTCGCTTTTCCAGGAATCCCGGCTGATGAACATTGTCGGGAATCCATCTTTGCTCAGACATGGCACTGTAAACTGAGCCATTGACCGACGGCGTCGGGTGAACTTGGGGGCCTGGCTGGTCATCCCCGCTCAACCCGCGATCCCGTGGTTCTTCGTTCTGGTGATGTGGTAGCCTGGGTTGTAATTTGGTGAGCGCTCGGTGCGCTTGCCTTATGGATATGTCATATCCATGATACCGCTTGACCGCATCCACAACATCTTGTCCCTTGATCTTGTGACTCAGGTCAAACAACTTTGGTATCTCGTTCAGTAAGAACCGCACATGCGAAGCCTCGGACCGGGCTGCAGTTGTTCCTGGGGATGCCGCATGGCGTCGACAGCTATGGCTATCTTGAAGGCTCGTAATGTAGGTCTCGCTTTTGTTAGCACGGCAGACAACGCGGAAGTAGCAATTGGCAGATGATCGACAGCCTATGACAACGCTTTTCTTGTTGCTCCGAGTCACCCGAAGTTCCCAATGCTGTCTGACTGATATACTGCGCACAACCGACTTGAACTCTTCCAGCGAGACGAATCGTTGGCCCACATGGAGCCCAGAGTACATCTCCGTCATGACAGCGGTTGATTACACCGTACAGCCGGGACAGGAGTGTGGACGCACGTATCGTATTCCATCAGAGGTTCATCTGGACGTCGTGAAGGCCAAGCGCTTTCTGGGAGGCCATACCAATTGAGCTGAGCATTGTCCCCACGCGAAGGCACTCCTCTCTAGCCGATCACTGGGAGCTTGTATGCTTGCTCAGGAAAATGACACAGGTAGAATTTGGCATGACTGCGATGGGATAGTGATCTGGGATAGTACGCGAAAGAAGAGCACTGGTAAGCCGTGGCTTTCGCCCAGAAGTACCTCCAGGGTAGTCTGAAAAATGCCGATAAGGAGACGGGGTGAACCACAACATCGGGCGCATGCCGAAAGATCAAAGCTGTGCCGCTTTTAGCTGCTTCTCCGACCGCTCACATCGGCCTTTCCTGTAACACCTTCATAACCACGAGCTGGACACTCTTCGATTGTGGTTAATTTTGCTGCAATCAATACTGATCGCAGCTCTTCATTACCAGATCTAACAGGATGGCGTCGTACGGCTTGCTTGATCAACCGGAGGAAGGTTGGTGTCATCGTTCCTCAAGCTCATTTCCTTCTAAAACTAAATTTCGCATCCAGATAACCTACACAAGTTACGCCTTTTGAATGTCGAAGAGAAACCCTTCAAGCGTATATCGAAACGACTCCTTAACCCAAATTCCCTCGTGATTTCCAATGCGACAATCCTTCCTACCCCGCCGCCGGACGAAACAGACGAGACCGCTACAGCGGCAGCAGAAGCTGAGAAACAGAAAAGGCTTGACGAATGGCGCAATTTCCGCGAGGACGTGACTCTAGATTTTGCTTCGTTTGAAGGCAGTATCGCACGCATTCAATTTCTCCTTACGAGCAACGAGCGAGAACGCGAGCGGTATGCCGCCGAAAAGCTTCGGATTTTGTCCACCATGCAGGCCGTTCGCGAAAACACGGCAGAGCTACGGGTGCAACTTGAGGAAGCTCAACGGCTACTAGCATTACGGAAAAGCTATGACGATCTGGCCGAGAAGATCACAAGCAACAGGCTTCTAAAGCCGCGCGAAGATCAGCAGGCGAACCTACAGAAGCTCCAAGCAGAAATTGCGGATCTCGAGAATGAAAGCAAGGAATATGCCAAGACATGGGCCGAGCGGCGAGAACAGTTTGGCCGCATTGTAGAAGAGGGCATGCAACTTCGGCGTCTCATTCGTGATGAGAAGGAGGAGGTGGAGCGCAGAGAAGGGATGCAAGAAGGCGAAGATGGAGATGAAGGGGACGTTCCTTCGAAAGGCAAATCTAGCGGAGCCAATACACCTCGGCCGGAGTCCGATACTGTCACTCCCTCTCAGCACAGCCAGGATGAAGCGGGTCGATCTTCAGCTGGTTTGCACGCAGAGAGATTGTCTGCCACAACAGGGGCAGCGTCTCCCTTGAGACATGTATCCACCGCTGACCAAGAGGATACCAACATGGACGAAGGTGAAGTGACCGGAGACGAGGAGTCAGAGCGGCCTGACGAATTGGAAGAAGGGGAGGCTGAACCGGATGATCGGACTGCTGACAGAATGGACACTACATGAGTCTAAAACTAAGTTGGGATTCATATAGCATGGAGTTAGGCTGGAGGCGTTCACATTTTCATCAAAATTGTCTTATTATACACCATATTTGTCTCTCGACTGGTCAGTTTAGTCCTGCCTGATGGAGGCAGCGCAGTCTCCAAAAACACTGCATTGCGAGAATACGTACTCATCGCATCTAGGCGATTTCCCTTTTGGCCGTCTTGGCCTTTGCGATGGCCTCCTTGCCAGCAGTGATCTGCTCTACATTGCTCTCAAGGCCTTTCTTTCCCTCCTCGGCCTGTCGAATGTCAGTAATAGTCAGACTGCCGCAATCACATCACAACTCACCAGAAGGCTCTCGAGCTTCGCTACCGCCTCGTCGATCTTCTGCTTCAAACTGGGCAAAACCTTCTTGGTTTCTTCAAGTGCAAGGCGCTGCATGACTGTCAGGATCGAGGAGATTTCTTTACTTAAGTATGACCCACCTCCTGCTTCAGCATGTATTCTCGGTTCTCGTCATCGCCAGCCTGTTGAGACTCCAGTTTTTGGATTCTTTCCGTCTGTTGCTGAAGCTCGCGGTGGTAGGACGCCTCTTCCTTCACCAGACGTTCAACAGAGGATGTAGCAATTTCTAGTTGAGAGCGTGGTGCCATATTGACGATTTGGACTACAGCTTGTCAGTAATCTAGCATCTAACCAAAGTTTCCATTGAAATAGGCGGGCAGAGATATTTTAGATGATGTCATGCAAGTAACATATTCAAAATCCAATTGCTTCCGGGAGCTCAACATGTGCAATAGCTACAGCGAATGGATCCGTAGGCTACTGGCGTATAATCATTGGCAGGCTGTGACCCTTTGCCAGTCCAAGATGCAATGGTGCGTCCGCAGTCGGGGGTCTTAAAATATATGGCTCGAAATTCCGCAGAGGGGTGAATTCAAATATCACGAACGAGTTCGACATACCTTCTGCTTAATTCTCTGTGCGTGACGAAGATAGATCTCCCGCAGCTCAAGGAGTAACTAATGACAGGACTTTGTTAAGCTGTAGAAGGTAATTCCAGGTAATCGTCGTCTTCCCATGCCCCTCCATCGCTATGATGCTATCAAAAGAGCTAGTTTGCAGTGTTTGTTTTAAGGAATCACGTGGGATGCTTGTGTGAATATCTACGAGGGAGCGATATCATCTTTTCGACATTGTTAGCTGCCTGCAGTGAGAGCCAGGTGATGCTTCATGCATGCAAAGCCATGTTCCTGCATTATCAAAATGCAATTGCGTCTGGTAGCATTGACGCCTTTGGACTCGTGTCATGCCCTTAACCTAACATAACTGCTTGACATAACAGATGGGCATACTATAAACACTCTTGAGGAGGCTCAGTCTGCCTCAAGGTGCTGGAACCTACAGACTGTATCTTAGCCAATAAGCATATTCAGATGAGGCTGCTCTGTTACCCACATGCAGGCGTTCAGATGCCATAGCCTCCTGGAATGGGTCGAGCTCCAATGACACGATAGGCCCGATCAGGGACATTATTCAGAGTCTTCCGCCTCTTTTCAGCACAATCCATGAACAGACTGGCATTTCACCACCGACTTGGTTGGCTCAGATGCCTTCTGGTCAGCAAAGTCAGTGATGAGCAGACGAAACTTGGTGAGTTTGGGGCTGTTTGGGAGTTGCTTCGTAGAAGGTCACACATGGTTGCCGTTGCTTTGTTCTCAACATTTTTGTCCTTTCTTATAGCGTCGTGCATTCGCAGCCTTTAAATAGATATGGATTCATCTTGAGTAGGCAACTCTTTTCCACTTTGCTTCAAAGTATCTTGTGACATTGGGCATTAGCCAGTCATGCGGCAGTCCCAGAAATATATACACAGCTCTATCATCACATTAAGAATTCCAAGTCATTGGAAGGACCGTTGCTCAATGTTCATCAACCTGTTACTGTCCAGTAGACAAACTACTGGTAGCTCTCAATAAATAATAGCCAATTGATGATTTTAAGCAGATCCTTTGGATGTCTTCATTATCCTTGGTGAATCAACATCGGACCAATAAGATCATGTGACAGACATCATCCCCCTTCGGCCATTGTCATCGACAGTTGCACATCCTCATCTCATATTCAGTCCGAGTACATAAATACTATGGGGATGATTGACAGTTGGCGGTTGGTATATATACTTTGGCGTCCTTTTATCTTTACCTCGTCCGATATTTCCGGATCTTCAACCTTCTCTACCTTCTCTACCTTCTTCATGCCATCATCTTTGTTCTTATCTACCCTTCCATCACATCCAGGATAATGCCGCCGCCATCGCTTTTACAGCTTTGCACCTCGATTGCCATTAGGAACGTCAAATGTCAGCTTTAGTTTTAAGTGCAACTGTTCTGGTACTGGAACATTGTCTAACAGTATTTCTAGATTTGAACGATATTGGCAATGTCCCCTATTCGCTTGCTCGTCCGTTCCTTCTCAAAATCGAGAGCCCCGAGAAACTCGTGAGTGGTAGCTCCTGTTTACATACTGTTGGGTCGATTTGCTGACGCTCAGCCGCTTGCGCAACGTTAGAGATCTCTAGAATTGCTTTCGCCGCATATCATGGAAGACGATGCCGAACTGTGGCTTGATTTCATTAAAAGGGATATACCAAGATGGGACGAGTACGATTTGCCCGAACAGCCCGATTGCTGGTACGATATATACTGCGATCTCCAGCAACGTGTCCAAAAAGCAGTGGAGGAGGACGCAGAGAAGCTCAAGATGGCTCTCGATGGCATCAACTCTGAGCGTGCCAAACATAGCGCCAAGTTCGTCACTGACCGACGGATTATTCCGCTGCCTCGAGAAAGGCCAACAGCGAAGCAACGGTATGCTTCGTTCGACAGGAAGATGGGAGGTCTTACGCCAAGATTCGCTTCTTCAAGAGGCGGGCTAGGTTCGTCTGATCCCCTGGGCGCACCTGTCTGGTCGTATGAGCGACCACAGCTTCCTCGGCCGGAGAAGAAGAAGAGCAACATCTTTAACCTGCCGAAGAGAAACCCTGTCCTGGCAGTACCAACCAAGCAACTAAACAACAGAGCCAGTCAGGTTAAACAGGCTCCTCTCTCTCTGATTGAGGAGCACCGGCGACCACCCGATCCGGTTGTTCCTCGGCGCAACGGCCCTCCAAGTTTAGTAGCACCCGGTCGGTCGAAGCTTCAGAGCACTCGGTCCTCCGGAGGGCCTGGCAATTTCGTTGTTAGCGCGTCATTGCGCGAAAGAGAAGCGAGGCTCCGAGCGTTGACTTCGGGGAAGCAGACGGGCTCATCAACCCCGAAGTCTTCTGAAAACTCGCCAGGTCCGGCTCCGGTGCCATACCGAGCATCAGCAGCTGCCGGAAGCAAAAGCTTGCGGGATCCTCCCTCCTCATCCTCGACTCGAGAATCGTCCGATTCTCCTCCGGCGGGCCGAATACAGGATGCGAATGAGACGGCCACTGCTGAGAGCGCCAAATCGGCTCCGCTGGAGGCGATTCCCGACTCTGACAACTCAGGAGTTCCTCCCGCTCAACCGCCGCGCGCAGTCATGCGGAAGAGACCGGCACCGAGTCTGTTCATCCAGCCAAGGAAGAAAAAGGCCAATTGACGACCAGCCGTGTGCTCATGGTTCAGGGATGATTTTGTTATGGACTATACAGAGCTTCGGATTCGTTATTTCCATCAAGGAATTGTTCTTAGGGTCATCGCGGGATTACCATTATATATGTACGGAGTTTGGACGGGAGCGACAGGGTTGGTGCAAATGCGGTACAGCGTGGACACTTTCCTACAGCGTGATGATGCATGATTCAATCAAGTATAAAGCTTAGAGTTAATCCATTTTTCAGAGCGAGTGAACGAGGGATTGTCACTCTTCTCTTGATGTGTACATTCTTCAATGTTGTTGTCATTAATGCGTTCACAAAGTCAGTAGAAAGACGTCTAGGCTTAAATTGAAGACATCATACAGCGCCTGGTGTGCAGKAGCTGTGCGTGACAGTCGATGGTCAGCTGCTCTTCCACTTCGTTCGTCACAGCTAATTCTCAGTCGCTTCCTCCTGCTCAACACGACTCGGGTATAGTATGAGCGAAACTTCGTATGCCGTCCTGGAGCTCTCCCCGCTTTCGAACGTGTCCGACAGCTCCAGCTCATAATCTAATCGCGTAACTCATCTTTATGGCGTCAACCGTGTTGAAGGATCCATTAAGCGTCGCAGCCACCGCGCAGAGCAAGGACAAGATGCAGCGTCGCGCCACCTTCTAGGTTATACTCCGCAGCGGTCTTGTCATCGGCCCTTCAGGTGCGTACATCGTCAGCGTATTGCATATTGCACCAGCACCATACATAGTAACACGACATACATTTGCTTTCCGCCGAAAATCAGTCGTTGTTGAACGGGGGGAATACCCTCCTTCTCTTCGACGCGCTCCTTTATCCGGGACACCTGGTACAACTCTCAGTATATGCTTTCGCAAGATCCTCCGGTGTGTTGTTTGCAGGTCTTCTTTTGTTCCGTTCACGGCGCAAACGATGCTGTTGGACAACACGGGGTCACACGGTGGTGGCAGGGACCACAGCAAAAGGGAAGCGAGATATGCAACAACTAAGTATGTACCTTGTAATCAGACTCGATGTCCAGTTCGATTTCCTTGCCGGTAAGGGTACGGACTCTATAGTAAATCATCGTTAGCTCAGGCCAGGTCTCCAGTGCCAGACGCGATTGATCAGCCCGTCGCTTGCAGTGATTTACTGACTTGATCAACATTTTGAGGTTTAGTCGGTGAACTGCGGCTAAAAGTCTTGAAGATAAAAGCAAGAAGTAGCTGCTAACGCGCTAAAACGAAGATAATTGTATTGAGGCGAGCAAGAGTGAGATGACGGTGGTTGATCGGAGATGATGGTGACGGAAGGCTCGCCGTAGCGGGGTTATCGGTGGGGCAGTGACTTTTGATGTAGAGGTAGCCTAACAGGGCATCTCTTGGTAGATGAGTAGTCTGTTCCAAGAACAGTCTTTTGACATGGGATTTATATCAAGGTATGATGTTCTCCATGTATTATCGTGTAAGTTACTCGGGCAGGGTTGGAGTTGTCTGGCCTCTACTCCGTATGACTGCCGATTGCGAACTTGATGCTGTGCATGCACTAGCAGATATATATTTTGCTATTTTTGGATGGCAGGAACCAACACTTAGGTCTAGTTGAATCACAACCGTTGACACCAACGTTACCAAGATACTTTCTCCAATATGGCACAAGACCCAAGCCAAAACCCCTTTGACGAATTGATCTCCGCGTGTCAAGGTGATCCGGTAAATGTCCACAGCCTCATCTGGAACGATAGGTAGTTGTTGACTCAAATAGGCTAAGATTCAAGCTCAATATGAAGCGCACCGGTATACAAGGAACGCCAAGTCCAAGGCTCATCTCCTCAGCCCGGACTTCGCAGGATGGCAGGTTGACGAAATCCTGAAGAAGCTACATGTGCAAAGGACTATACCCAGCCATGAGAGCCAGACACCTTTCATTGATCACAGAAACAATCTCAACTTCTACGCACGACCACCACAGCATATAAAGGACTTAATTGCTGAGATTCAGAAAGAAATTCAGAGTGTTGTGCCAAGTGAGCTATCAACCGACTTCTATTTTTTTAAGGCTAGGACTGACCGTTGATAGACATATGGCTTACACCACCAGACTTCCTACATACGACGGTCCTTGAGATAGCCAGTTCCCGGTCTTCTGTGGAGGTCGACACTCTTGTGTCTCATTTAGAGAAGAGTGGCGTGATCCCGGATTTGGCCAACTATACCTTCAATCACCGTGCACGGCTGGTCAAGCCTATTGTCAGCTTTGACGCTGCGGCCATGGCCCTTAGTTTTGTTCCTGCAGCTGGAGAGCAATCAGGATGGAGTCGCTCTGCGGACGATGATAAATATACGTATCACCACCTGCGACGAGATTTATATGCTGGGGTCGCAGCTACGGGAGTACAACTGAGACCTAGATACCTAGTACCCTCGGCGCATATCACGATTGCGAGGTTCATCACACGTGATGGATTTCAGCTTGAGAAATTGGGCGCGGATGGAGAGCCGGTGTTCGATTGTGAGCGCGTTGCGGCCTTGGTAGACAAGATCAAACAGATCAACCAGAAAATTCAAGCAAAGTACTGGCCTGGAGAGAATCAGACCGTATCTTCTGAAGCAGAGTGGATCGTGGGAGAAGAAACGGGATTAGAACTCTGCAAGGGTCCATGTTGGTACGGAGAAGGAGAGAAAGTGCTTGTCGGGAAAGCATTTGCGCATGAGCCTTGTGTTCGGAATTAGAAGATAAGACGTCTAGAAAACAGAGCTGCTCAGCTTAATCAAAGAATCCACCGTTGATAGGAAGATCCTGTTGGTCATGACGGAGATGATGCCTGGGGCAGCCGCCGGCCTTGGCGGGCATACCCGATGCGGTTAGTTCCCACCCGAAATAGGGCCCTAAGCGAACGAAATCCCACAACCCACGTACAGTCCGACTTGCTCCTCTCCGACAAGAGACTATCAACGACCAACAACCTCGCGATCCGGCAACTCTGTCAAAATGGTAAGACCTATTTGCGTTTTTTTGCTCACCTGCTGTTTCCATCCTGGAGCTTCGGAGGAGTCCTGTCGAAAACTCGGTACTTGGCGATGAAAAGAGATGTTTGTTCGGGGTCGAGACGAAGAAGTTGCGGACAACGGAAAAACGATGAAAATGCTATCGATCGCAAACCACGATAAATTTCGCTCGGATATTGGATATTGAACTATTTTCATGCGTCATAGTTCAGAGAAAATATATGGGATATTCCTTGAAGCGATGAAGACGCAACGAACGCCCGGCCAACGAAAGATCCAGCGCATCAAATACGAAAAATAACGACGAATATTCTCGCCAGACGAACTTGTGACCTAGTCTCCGCCAGGAATCTGAATCTCTTCCCATGATAACCGGTGCCGAGTTTGATGGGATTCTCCGATGACCGGGACATGGAAACACGCAGCACCAAGAAGTTGTTGGATTGTAGCGGACAGTTGCTGATAGTTCTTGCGCTCCAGGTCAACGTTCCCAAAACCCGCCGGACGTACTGCAAGTCCAAGGAGTGCCACAAGCACACCCAGCACAAGGTCACCCAGTACAAGGCTGGCAAGGTGAATACAACCCACTCGCCATGGTAGACGAGTTGGCACAGACACTGATGATGGATCTATTAGGCCTCCCTGTTCGCCCAGGGTAAGCGTCGTTACGACCGGAAGCAGAGCGGTTACGGTGGTCAGACCAAGCCCGTCTTCCACAAGAAGGCCAAGACCACCAAGAAGATCGTCCTGCGTCTTGAGTGCACTGCCTGCAAGACCAAGAAGCAGCTCGCTCTGAAGCGTTGCAAGCACTTCGAGTTGGGGTACGTTGAGTCTGCGACTGTGGCGACATCTGGTCCATACATACTAACGCGCGCTTTTTGCTGTTTAGTGGTGACAAGAAGACCAAGGGTGCTGCTCTTGTTTTCTAAATTTGCGATTTGCTTGTTCGGCTCTGGGTTTCGTGCATTGCAGACCGGTCTACTACTCCGGCGGAGGGCATATGACATTGGCAATGGAAAAAATGAAATAGGAATTCATATTCACAAAATGACAATATGACTCCTAGATTATGAGTCTCTTCACGAAATTCTCTTGTGTTCCATGTAGACCGTCGCGTTAGCCTCTCAACCTTTGCAAGCTACTCGGCAATGCGCTCTCCCAATGATACACTGGTCTTTGTCAAATCCCGACGCGGCGACCTCTTGAGGACCTCTGACAAGAACATTATCAGGCAGAACGAGCATACGGCCTCTATGTGACTCATACCTGAATAGTCGTCTCAGGACCACAGAATTGAAGAAGGAAATCATGTCAGTTTCCATCGAATCTACCTGCTTGGCTGCAGGGAGCGTAGCTACACCACCCGAACGCTACTTACGTCCTTGAGTATTATCTTCGTTCTACGCATCTTCTGGTATCATCCAAAATGCAGCGTTCTTTTGCCATGGAGTAGACGGACGTACTACTAAGAAAATGAACGAGTATGTTCTCAGCCACCTCAACTACAAACGCACCTTGATCACCGACGGACTTTGTCCGACAATATCAACGCCAACTCTCACTGTTTGCTCGTATTCAAGCCCGGACATTGGTATCGTGAAGTTATCCAAAAGAAGACAAGAAGTCCATCTTCTCTGCTATCAAGTAATACCTGTCATCATCCCCACCCCACCCTCAACACAACTCTGCTGCTCCCTTACGCTGTGATCTTTGCTCATCACTATATTTGACAGATACTAGGGGCAATAGCTCTAGCTAAACTTCAAGCGCTTGATTCATTTGCTTTGCGAGTGACGTCTTTCATCGCTAGCCCAGCCGTTGCACCACATCCATTGGTCTACGCGATGCGGAGTAACCACCGATCAACTGGACCCCCACGAATGACTCGGATATCCCCACGTTGTCCATTCTGGCTGAACTTTGCTGAATAAAGGGATTCTGAAGCTAGACGCACGAAGCTCGGTATTATCTACCCCAGATTGAGTGACCCCATGGGGCCTGCTTCTCGGCCATCCTCCGAGTGGGACTGATTGTTACACGCCCTCGGCTTGCTGTCGGACAGTATACGCCCGCCAATCTATTGCCTATTTTGATATTGATGCAGGTTGACATATAAATGGCGGTGGAAGCTGGGGATCTGGGCCTGTCCGACAGAGTCTCGTCCTGCATCTTGCACCTCGGAACATCCTTGCGGACTTTGTAAGGTCGGATTGTGCAAGATGACGGAGTGGTATACTTTGAGTATTGCGCTTTTTGCGGCCATTGGGACATTTCTTTTTGTATGTTTCTGATGAATATGACATGTTAACTGTGCTAATCACAGAGCAGGGCTTTGATACAGGAATTGCTACAACAAGTAAGCAGGGGTTGCGCTACTCGCTTCGATATCTTGCAAGGGGCTAATTCCATAATTCTGTCAGCTATTGCTCATGGAAGCTGGATCAACTATATGGGCCACCCGTCGGCCGGCCTCACCGGAGCGGTATGCTACATTCTCCCCAATATTCAGGATTCGATCTGACATGGTCAGGTCGTCGCTGTTTATATCGCGGGTGAGGCAGTCGGCGCCCTCACACAGACCGTGATCGGCGATAGACTGGGTCGACTCCGGTTCATGGCCCTGATGTGTGTGGTTGTGACGATCGGAACGACTATCCAAACGGCGTCAGTCAACATTGGGATGTTCCTGGCCGGTCGTGCCCTTGCCGGATATGCTGTTGGGTAAGAAGCCCTTCCCCTGACTCTGCATAGGTTTTCCTCGACTCACCCAGTTGCAGAGGAATGGTAGCTACTGTACCCATCTACCTCAGCGAAATCTCGGACCCGCGCCATCGAGGCCTCATAGGAGGTATCTCAGGTTGCGGAATCTCCTTCGGAACCATGGCATCGAACTGGGTCGGCTTCGCCTGTAGCTTTGCGCCCTATGGACCCGTGCAATGGCGACTACCGCTGGGCATCCAGATCCCCTGGGGCGTGATCATGTTCGTTGGACTGGTCACCTTTATGCCCAACTCGCCGCGGCATCTGATCCGCAACGGCAAGATCGAGCAGGCGCGCAGCGAGTTCGTGCGGATCCGCAGGGATCTGCACTCGGATGATGTGCATCGGGAGTTTGAGCTCATGCTTGCGCAGATCAACTACGAGAAGGAGCGGGAGATCACTTCCTACCGGGAGATCTTTCGGCTGTTCCGGCACCGTGTGCTGGTGTAAGTTCTACTGGTCAAATGAAGACGCTCCAGCTGATGGATGTAGCTCAATTGCCGTGCAGACGATGACTAGTCTGACTGGAGTGAACGTTATCCAGGTATGTCTGTCATAACATGTCCACCAGTTTATCCACCGTCCGAGATTCGACTAACATCGACATACACCCAGTACTACCAAAGTGAGACACCCTGCCTGACCTGGCTTGTTAAACCGGAACTAACCACGACAAAGCAATCCTCTACAAATCCCTCGGTATCGACTCGCACACCATTCTGGCCCTCGCTGCTGTCTACGGCACAATCGCCTTCTTCACGAACTGCCTCACAACCAAATACCTCACTGACCAATGGGGACGCCGAAAGTAACGACCTCTGCTATCCTAGTCTCTCCATAACCCAAACTAATCCACATCTGCGTCACAGGATGATCCTCACCGGCCTAGGCGGCATAATCCTCGTCGAGATCTACGCCGCAGTCATGCAGCGCGAATTCCAAAACACAAACAACCGCGTCGGAAAGGGCTTCGCCATACTGGGTATCTACCTGTTCGTCGTGACTTATTGTACGTCCTTCCTCTCTACCTAAACCCCGATCAGTTTTCAGTGGGGATGAAGGAAAAGAACCGTACTAAGGAATACCAGACGGCATGCTAAACAGCACAACCTGGCTCTATGGCGCCGAGGTCCTCCCCATCGCGCTGCGAAGCAAAGTAATGGGGCTAGCGGCCGCGTCGCATTTCATCGTCAATGTAGCTGGTCTGTTCCGTCTACTCTCCCCGCTGGGTAAAGCGCAAAAATGCTAAGATATCCGAATGTGCAGTCACCGAAGCAGGGCCCAGTGCGTTTGCGAACATCCACGAGAACTACTACTATGTCTTCGTGGCGTGTACGGCGTTCTTTTTTGTGGTGGCCTATTTCTATTTCCCGTAAGTTGATGGATCCTTTACTGGTGATCCTGCTTGGTTGATGTGTACTGATATACTGCTAGTGAGACGAAGCAGAAGACTCTCGAGGAGATTGCCGCGTCTTTTGGTGATAAGGTTATCCTACCCGAGGATCGGGGTGATGAGCAAGGCGAGGACGATGAGGATGAGGATGAGGATGTGAAGAAAGTCAAGTCGAATTCTCAGCGAATCGAGGTGGCTGTGGCTGCAAGAGATGATTCTGTTTAATCCTGATGTTTCATGTTGATTATGATTGATGATCTGTCCTGAGATATCGTACAAGTATACTTCGGTGAATCGACAGACTTCGCTGTTACTGCTAGCTTCTTGCGGGGATCTGATATGTGTACTATACCAGTCCATCTGAGGCTTTCTGCTACGAGAGAGACTTGTGCGCAATATGAGTCTTACTATTAATTGTGGTAATGGAGTATCCCTTGCCAGGATCTGGCACCGATCATTTTTGATGTCAAGGTCAAGAGATGTGAAGATGCCATTTTTTCCAATCTCATCAAGTGGGCTAGATTGCTTTTCTCGCATGGGTTTGATTCGGACTTGGATATCTCTTAGTTGCAAACTGAGCGTGTCGTTTAAGCTGCACCATCCCGAGACATATATCATCATCTATGGAGTATGAACAGTTCAGAGCAGCATCAGCATGTCGGACGGCAAGAGATTGAAATAAGGGCTGTAATGATGGATTGTGCGGATGTCTAGTGGTGGTAGACCTTGGTCAACTGGTAGACAGAAATGATTAGTTTGAGGGTCTGGGGCAACGGTTACTCTGCAGGCATTCAATGGAAGGTTGGCCAGCACGAAGCTCTCCTTGCTGTGTGGCATCTTCTTGGTTTTGTGCAGTCATTGCTGCTGTTTTGAGCCCACTTGGCGGTGTCATCTGCATTATATTGTTGACTAATATTGCTCTTGATCTTCTTTCTATCCCCAGCCTAGGGTCGAAGTAGTTACGATCACTTCAGATATGGCCAGGAGTCCGGTCAGGACCAGGGTTATTCAGCGTTAGATATTCAGTTACTTTCTGCAATTGGACAGCAGGCTTAGAGACAGGGAGAGGATCTGTTTGGTTTTAGTAATGATAGCTGCATTCTGAAAGGGTCAGCACAGTCCCATATCCCTCCAGCTTCCCAAACTAATATCCTATAGAATAGAGTACTGGGCCTGTAATAATCTGGGACACGATATCCCCTTCGTTCCTTACACCAACGGCATTGTTAGGTATACAGAAATTAGCAATGCGTCTCGTGGTGTGATGCGACCTACCTAGGAGCTGCTCTATAGCCATTATGTGATGATCAAAGGAGTGAATGCACCCTGGATGGCCTTGTTCCTCAACAAGTCTCTCAACTATTACAAGGGCCCAGAGGGCGGGCGCTGCAGGTTCCTGGAGCGAGGAATCAGGGCATTATGATGGGCTCGGCTGGGGTTCGCCGTTATATCACCTGAATGAGTCGGACGTACCAACGCCAAGTTCTTCAAAGCTATCAGTTACTGCGAGCGCAAGCACAAGCACTCCCACTTTCCATTGACTGTGGCTTCTGGCATGACAATCTCAATCGTACTCACCCAGAGTACAACTGGTCCTAATCCTGCCGCAACATCCTCTAGCGCAAAGTCAACTGCAGGATTAGCCATGTCTAAGACCTCGGTTCCTTCCGCCTCTTCTCCCGACATGGCTACTGCAGACACCCAGCCGACCTTGCATCCCACCGGAGACGGCGCCCAGGTGCCCAGTCATCAGGCACACAACGATCATCACATCCGCAAACATAAGATACATGGGGGATGCCGTGCGCGTTACCACTAGTTCCTAGAATTAGAAGCATCTTGTAAAACAACTAGTTCCTAAGCATGAGTTCAAATCAAAAGATGACATTGGGGTATAGAACACTAAGTAGCATTAATATGATTGCATAGCAACATGCCCTGGCTTCTGGTTGTCATGCCAAAACTGAGTCGCCAGGCTTTCCCTTGTCGAACCGTTCTGAGTAGTTGGCTGCGCATCCTTGACAAGTTGGACATCGATACAAGACGGATAACTCATGTAAACTCACCATAATATGCGTCTGTTTGAGTTAGTACTGCCAGAATGGGCAGAAGCCAGCAGGTTAATCAAATCATATATATAAAAAGCTGAGTAGAACTCTTAACCTGGCAGGAGGTGCTATGAAGCCTTGCTTAGCATGTACAAAATAGCAACATTATAACGCAAACCCAAACTCAAACTTTTGTAGGGTCCACCACCTGGTGTAGAACAGGGCCTTTGATTATAATACACGAATGATAGAGGCTGCACTCGGAACGAAAAGATGAAGGGACTGAAATGATGAAGGACACACAGAGTACTGGGTGACAGATTTATCCAGCCGTAATAGTAGTGGCATAAGACAGCAGCCATCTCGCTGATATCATGCAATATCATGCGAGAGAAACATGTATGCCGGTGCCTCGTGTACTTAAGTGAGGTATCACTTTTTTTGTCAGAGTCATCAACCGAATTAGGGCGACAATCTTTTTTTGAAGTGGCAAGATTTCATTTTGCAACATGTTGCGCAAAGGTGGTTGACTCTTCAGGATCTCTGCTTCGACCAATGCCAATTGCCTTTGGGCATAGTGCAGCGTGTCTGCTGCCGTTTCCTCTCCAATGATGTCGTTCGGTGATTTAGCATCATCAACCAAGATAAGTTTAAAGGCCAAGAGATTTTGTAGGATTCTTCCAGAGTGCTTCTTGAGATTACTTCGTTCTTCCCACATAGATTCTTCGAACCTTTCCCAGCAGTCATGACAATCATAAACTAACTTGCGAAGTTGTTGTTGGAGCCTTTGGAACCACTGGTTGTCCATGACTATCTGAGCCAATTCTTCATCCAGCACATCTTTGGTCAAGTCAGGAGGCGCCTCCCTTGGCAGCTCGCCAGTGAGTGGCCAACCAAGTATATGGTCACATTCTTTGAACGTATGACCGCTCCAAAGCAAGTTATTCCATTCAGATGAAGTAAGCATACTTCGATCTCTCGAACCCTGCTCCCTGGGCTCAAGATGAGCGCAAATTGGTCCAGCCATGTCGTACTGCCAAATCGTCAGGACGAAGTTTATTGCAGACAACTTTGCACAGAAGCTCCCAGTCGAACCTTGCCTCACGCTCTGTTCAGCTCCATTAGCAAAAGCAAAAACCACCAAGCCCCACAAGTCAATGCGAGCGGCAGGTAATGATTGAACAATTGACAACGATTGAAGAGAACTCTCAGGCTTCTGTAAACATCTAGCCCTCAGTTCTTCAGGTAGCGAGATAAAAATTCTTAGCCAACAGCACTCCCCTCCGCCGGTATGACGATGCCATGTATAACAGTCTGAGAGGCAGTGTTCGATCACTTTCTGCCAGTCATCCTTTTTTATCGTTAATACATTCGTGATATTGAGATGAAAAAGTTTCCTGGGTGGCCAAAGGGCAACTCCGGTGAATTTTCGATAACTTTCCCCGTACCAGGACTTTGCAATTGCCCTATCATCCAGCCAATTATTCAGGGTATTCAGGGCCTCTTTGCCGGTTGAAATAGCAGCGCCTGCCGCAGTTTCCATTATTCGGCCTGTCGTCCCACTCTTAGTGGAATATAGATATAAATTTCAGTACAGGGGCCGCGAAAGCTTTTTTTAAATGAGGATTTGATGATTAAGGGGCAAAAAGTGTAGAACTCGAGGAGCAACCAGATACAAAATTCACCATGTTTTATAGAGCAGAAGTTTATCAGATGACTGTATGTACACATGATGACGCAACGTCATGAGCTGTGGAAGGCACTCAATTGTATACCAAGTAGATCTTTAAGAGTCGTGTGCCAAATAGCACAGAGCTTGTTCTCGTATCTAAGAGAACTGGAGGCGAACTTAGCAAGACTATAGGATCATAGAGGCTACATGACTGTTCGAGACTTGGCTGCAAACGGAGAGATTAAAATAAAGTTATAGTGCTCCCAGAAACCGCTGCCACTGCCCCTACACTCTGATTGTTCCCCAAACCTTAACTAAAAATCCGCTGCTTTGAATTTCATTCGCGCAATATGCAACCTTGCTTCCATATACACCAGCATGTAAGTATAGAACATTCTCTAGGCCCTTAACAGGTTCCTCGACCAAGGCTACCATGCTTTGAACAACTCATGGCACATGCCTGGATGTACATTTGGCCTCTTACAATTGGGCCAGGACTCTGAGCATTAGTCCATAATGATCTCATTCGATGTCTTATTGCTGATTGTAGTGGGAAACGCTACTGCACTTCGGGACGTTTCTGGATCTGAGCATAGAAGGCTCTCTGGAAGAAGAACCAGGAATTCTCCACCTCAAATTTCTCTTTGTCGACCACTCGCATCTGGATCAGTCAGTTTACTACCTTGAAAATTTTGGAGAAAGGAGACACTTGCCTCGTAAGTCAAAACCAGGAATGGGAGGGATCAGCTTCTTTATTTCCAGGATTCCTACATGTCGACCAAGACATACTCGTCGCCCGGCGCCAAACTGCAGCACAGTTAGTAGGCTGACAGGAACCCCAAACTGCGAACGAAGGAAAAAAAAAGAAGGGACAAACGAACCGTTAGAATGCTCCCTTCCAACTTCCTCTTATGAGAGATATCCCCCTCGAGCCACCGCTCCGGCCGCCAAAACTCTGCATCCTCGCCGAACGTGTTCCGGTCCCGATTCACGACGTATGGGCCCCCACCGATGACTGTCCCCTCCGGGAGATAATGCCCGAGGACGGTCAGGCCGCCCTTGGGAACGACACGTTCAAAGGGCAGTGCAAACGGCCGGTGGATGCGGGCCGCCTCCTGGACACAGACGTCGAGGTAAGGCAGATCTCGCACCTCGCTGTACCGGGGAAACGGGCGGGAAAGCTTTGCATCTTCGAGCTCCTTGTGGAGTTTCTCGAGGGTATGCGGGTAGACCAGCAGGTGGAAGAGTAGAGTGCGCATAATCGTGCCGACTGAGTCCGAGCCGGCGATGACATTGGAGAAGGTCCAGGCTGTGGGAGCCCAGGCGAGGATGTCTGGGTTGTCCTTTTGCAGCTGGATGTAGCGTGTGAGGAAGTCGGTGTGGCCGCTGGGTGGGTTGTTGTCTCCTCTCGCTAGCTTTTCCTTCATCTCTTTGATGGCCTGGGCAACAAAGGACAGGATCGAGAGGGACGGAGTGGGTCGTACGGCTTGCCAGAAGATGTCGGCGATGATGTTCTTGCGTAGGAGCATATCAAGAAAGGGGGATTGGGTCATCTACCTCCGTTTCGTCAGTTTAGTGTCGGCAGAAAGGGATGCGGTGCCTGCTTCTGACCACTGCAGAGGTCCTCATGAAATCAACGATCGTGCTCAGCATCCCGCCAACATCCTTGCCCTCATCTAGAAACCCATATCGCTTGGAAAAGGTCATTGTGCCCATGACGTCGAAAGCGAAGAACTGCAGCCATTGACCCATGTCGATGATCCGCTGTGTCTCGGTGAATTTTTCTTCGAACTTGGCGCGGATGCATTGTAATACTTCGTCGACGAGAGGCTCAAATGTCGTAGTACTGGAGATGCTGAAGAGGGGCGCAATGGGAGTTTTGATCTGCTTAAGGATGTGCTCCTCAGTGGTGTTGAAGACGGCGTGCAGTGCGCCGCCACTTCGGGTGTAGGGACGGAGAGTCACGTAGAAGTCGACCTGATTCCAGTCTCCAACGTTAGCCTTAACTTCTGACAATTGGTTTTATATATATGAAGAATGAGAGGAACATTTGGTATGCCTGGCCGCATGGGGTATACTGTCGGAATCGCTTCGGGATTACTGAACGAGACCATATTCGGCCCGATACGCACCACCTCTCCATACTTCTTATGGACATCCTGCAGTATCAAATGGGCCCGTGTAGTACGTACCCAGCTCATGCGATACAGATTTGTGATTGAAGCTGGAAAGGGACCAGGAATGTGCCGTAATCGCCACCAGGTCCGACTGGGATGGAAAGCGATCACGGCGACAATCCCCGCCACGAGCCAGCCGACCAGGTGGCTATTGACAGGGAGCCGATGCCAAAGTGCTTGCAAACCCATTCTACCGGGCAGGCTATGTTGAAGGGCATCATTTTGGATAGAACTTACGATGCTTGTGGGGGTTTGTATTAGTCGTGCAGAGACAGGGCTGCCCTGGGTAATATGCACACTCGGGGTTTCACTCAGTGCATGCTGCATGCCCTAATACTCCCTATCATCTAGGCATAACGGCTCATCCCACTCAGCACAGTTACGATAATGATACTGGCCTGGCCTCAATATATCGTGTCAGTTACCAATCCCAGCGATCAAGTCATACCATCCCCGAAATGTCTGTCGCTGTTCACTCCCCCATGTTCGAGTCTCTGAGGCCCGAGTTGCCCGCCTCAGAGACTCACCAACCCTACTGGTGGCTAACCAGTGGACGTGATCTTGCGCGCATGCTCCAGGAAGCGCAGTATCCCGAGGATGCACAGCACCAATTCCTTCTATTCCCAGGGACACCATCTGCCCGATGCTCGGGGGCCGTCCCGAAGCCGATTCCCTGCGAAGCGGCGTCGGCTGGGACGGCAACCCCTTCGAATATAGTTTCGAGCTGAAAAGCTCCAGTAACACGCAAACTGTTCGGTTCGTCGTCGATGTCAGTCCCCTGCGGCCGGCCGACGACGCCAACCCGCTCGGCATCAAGAACTTTGAAACCGTTCGCGACGCGCTGGCAAAGAGCACGCCTGGGTTCGACGACACTTGGTATCGATCGCTGCGCCAGTGGTTCGTGCACACGCATCGCTCGACAGCCGAGCAGAAGCGTCTAGTGGCGCAAGTAGGATACCAGATGCCCATGATCCTGGCATTTGATATCCGTCGTCGTCTACCGGCGCCCGATGCCATCCCCGTGATGGCCAAGATGTACTTCCCGCCTTGTTTCACTGCGGCTGCGGAGGGCATCACGCGGTGGGAAGCCGTGCGCCGGGGCGTGCTCCAACTGCCCAATATCGAGTCTCAGCCGAATATCCTCCGCTCGCTCGATCTGATCCAGGAGTACCTCGACACGAAGCCCAAGGAGTACGAAAACGGGCCCCGCTATCTGGCGACCGACTTTGTGACGACCGAGAAGGCGCGGCTGAAGATCTACATGCGGCCGGCTCGCAAGATCCTCGCCATGCAGAGAGATGCCATGACGCCGGGGTACAGCACGTTGTTGATCCACGACCATATCGCGCCCCGTGCGCTGGCGCACCCGCATACCACCGCGTACGAACTGACCATGATGGTCATGGTGGCCGGGACGGAGCGGACGGAGGCGCATTGGGAGGAGTTGCTACAGTCGGAGGGATACAAAGTGGTCAAGATTTGGAGGTCTCCACTGGCGGTGCAGGGGATTATCGAAGCGGAATTAGCTTAAAGTAGTAGTTCTCAGATATGCTAATATCTTTCTTCTTGCACACGAGCGAAAAGAGGGATCTGATATTCCTCCTATAGTCCACTGTGTATAACCTTTTTTGATTCTCATCCCAAGTCCTTTCAAAATGAAGTGCGGTGCGGTTCCACTTCCTCTTCCTCCAGGGTAGCTACCTTATTCTTGTTCCCTACATCTACTCTGTATAGGCCAGGGATATTTAGGCCAATGATATTTGATGGTAGATTCCAGGTCATCGCACGTTCGAGTGGCCGATCAATAACCCCTGATGGCAGCAGTGCTTAGGGATTAGCATAAGCCGCTTTATTCCTGCGTGTTTATTCTGCTCCATACTGTGTCCTAAGGTAACCCGCCTCCGCCCTTCGGCATCAGAAGAAACATTGTTCCGCTGCCCGGCCCGCGTGGCTGGACGACGATGGCTCACGTCTGCTGACAATTCCAATATTGTTCAGCGTGATGCCTACGCTATGGCAGAAGGAGGCCGACATAGGGCTTGTGTGGCCTGCAGAGCACGCAAAATTAAGTGTAATGGATTAATGCCCTGTGAGAAATGTGCTCTTCATCTTACAGAGTGCTCCTATGCCCCTGCCGTGAAAAGAAGGTCCAAATGGGACGTCCGGAATGCTCTCGGCCCGACCCACGATTATTCAGGTATGGGCAGCGGATGGCGAATGCCTGCAACTCTGCTGAGCAACTGAAGCACGTTTCGGTCGAGCGAAATCTGACAGATGTGAATGCAGGCCGAGCACCGCAGAATTTGCAGAGAGAGCAGCAACCGCCTGAGTTGATGACGCGTAGCCAGGGACCTGGCGAGCGGGAACCGATCAGTTCCTCGTCACGGTCCCTTATGTCTTCCCCTTCTATTTTGAGCTTGTTTACGGCCAACCCCCTTGGTTTAGATCACCCTGAATGGGATCTGCCGTCTGCTTTCCAAGATGCGCCAAACCCAGAGAATGCCGCAGACTATAACCAGGATTTCGGCTTTTCGGGGGAACCCTTTTCGTTATTACAGAACACCACGAGCTCATCAGACGCTCTAGCAGCCGCTGCAGCAAGAGAAGCGCGAGCAATAGAGGACTTCTTAGCTACGGGAAGAATCAATAAGTGTCGCACGCTTGGCAATGGTCTCTCCTTTAATACCGTAACAAAGCTAAGCAGTGGCGGAAACTATGCCGAGTGGGCGAGTTCCTTTCGAGCCGCCGCACGGAAGGAAGGTGTCTGGTACCTTATTACAGGCCACTGCAAGAAACCCTCTGAACCCAGTGTGGACTGCGCTCCTGAGCAGCGGCAGATTTATTATGAGGACTTGCTGCATTGGGCGAATAAGAATGATTTGGCTTTAGGAGGGTTGGAAGGATCCTTGGAAGCAGATGTACGATTGACATTGGACAACGAGGGTTTTGACGATGCGAGAGAGTTATGGCTCGCACTCGAAAAGATGTTCAAGCCCCCAAGCAAGGTGGATTTATTCCAGCTCCTCGCGAGGGTTGAAACCGTGAAGCTGGATGACTTCAACGGCAACATTGCGAAATTTGCTAATGAGATTCGACGTATACGTCAGGACATAACAAAATCTGTGCCTGCAGCTGAAGCTCTCCCTGCATGGTACTTTACCTTCGCCTTTATTCGAGGTCTTGGTGATCGCTTTCTCCCTTTGGTGCATGATCTCCTCACCAATTCAGATGACTCCCAGGGCCTTTTAGCTTGTTCATTCGAGTCGGCGGTCTTGCAGGCGCTCGAAGTCGACCAGGTTCAGAAGGAAATTGAGAGATATGGTGCGCCTGGAGTGTAAGCTATGCGCTATCTTTATAAACCTGATCCTCCGAGCACAAGAGGAGGCCACAATGACTTATTCTTATACCTGCAACAAGCAGGAAGCCCTTTCCGCAGGTTGGATATGAATTTTGACTCATGCAAACTCTTTTTTCCTGTAGGACAGCTGTGTCTATATAGTATCTTTGATCTCTCTGTTACAAGGCATATCAGCCAAAAGACTGTGAGGCAGTGAGCGAGGTTATTATGGGATGGTTTGTGGTCCAGGAAGGCAGACACGCACACAACTCTTTCGACTGCGTCTGAAAAGGAGCACGTAATCTTTGGACCATTGGGCGGAAAATTAAACTGGTCACCATGCACTTTCATTGAAGAATACGAGCATGGAAATAGTGAAAAGTACAAATAGTCTCAACCCATTGAGCCAGTGGGTTCTTTAAATTGACCTTTGGCTTCACAGGTAGAGTTCGCGAGTTTCTATATCTGCGCGTACCCTTCTTTTTCCGGGTTGCTCTTTACGTTCAAGAGGCATAGCGAGAGTGTTGATAAACAATAATCAAAAGATTGGCTACGAACTTCGGACATAGAGTAATCGAGCAATCATCTTGACATTTGCATCACCAGAACCAACCCAGGGACCTCGTATTTACCTACTCAGAACTCTAAATGTGAAACGTTTCCGTCAGCAGCCCACGTAGAGTCTCATCTACCCTGATACAGCGCCTTGAACTCATCATGAATACTCTTTTTGAAATCCTCGAACGTCTTCTTTGGCTTCCAGTCAAACAGTTCACGAGCACGGTCTGACTTGGTGCGGGCACTGTATATATATGTTAGCATGTATTGCCAAGATAGAATCGCAAAAAACGAAGGGAAGGATTATAATATGGGTGCTCACTTGGATGCAAAAGCCAACTCCACCACCGCCTCATCAAATCCGATGGCCTTGGTTGCTTCTGGCAACGACATACTCATCACCTCATCTGCCTTAAATACTCCCAGAGCCTTACCAGCCTTTCCAATCTCCCTTGAGATATCAAGGAATGTGTTCTCACCTGCCTCAGAGCAGTAGATCCCTTTTCTGTTGACTGGGATGCCCTCCGCCTTTGAAAGGACTATCTTCTCCAGGATAAGGAGATATAGGTCCACCAAATCTTCGATATGGACATGGCCCCAGATTCCATCTCCCTTACCAACCATGATGGCTTGCTTGTGCGCAAGAGACTTCCTAATAAGAAATGGAATCTGAAAGGAGAACTTGTTAAAGTGCCCCAGTCCAATCCCATAAATAATAGGATTGAATATGATGTATGCTTTCACATTGAGCATATCCGCAGTGTTGATAATAGTCAGCTCAGTTGTACGCTGTGGGTATGGTATCTGTGACTCTCGCCCTTCCTCATATGTGTAGATATCATCTTTATCACTGAAAACACGCGTCTCAATGAATCTACCGCTGAGAGGCAAGTCCGCGATGTTAGACACACCGGACGTCTATGTCCACGAAGCACACTTAGCCCACGGCATGCCACAAACAGCAATATTGAAAACTTACATGGATAATGTATGCATCCTTGCCGGTTTCCTTCTTTCTCTCTCCCAAGCCTTCCACTAGTGCTTTTCCAACACCAGGATGGAGTCCAAACCCAGCGTTGATAACAACTGGCCGTAGAAATCTGAATGAGCATTTACTTCTCACAACAAAAGAGGAAAAGAGATAGAGTCTATTTGGAGACACGCGTGGACAAATAAGGACTCACCATCATGTTCCCGGGCTGCCTTCCGGATTGTCTCAAAATCGCCGTAATCTGAGACCACAATAGGCTGCACACCCAGTTGGTTGAGCACCACGGCTTTGTCCTCGCCCCTGACCAGAGCCGATATCTTGACTTTGCACAGAGCGTCATTCTTCGACTGAAGAAGGCCAGTAAGAATCGACCCTCCACTGGGATCAAAATAGTTGTATTAGTAAGACATTTCTAAGTGGGTATAAATACGATTATAGGCAAGCATATCGACCGGCTGACCATAATGCTGAAGAGTGGTAGGTTGGGCACTCACATATAGCCTGTAGCACCAGCAAGGAGCAAACGATATTCAGTCATTGTTTGTACTTGCTAGTGAAAGCCAAGTAGTTTGAGATAGAGTTGTAGATGATCGATACAGGACATCTTGACATGGATTCTTTAAACCCTTATATACCTAGTTTTCACATTCTTCCTCCTCTTCTCATGTAGGGCACTAGTTACTATGGAGTATGGACCGGCGTTGTGTCAATGTCCGTCCAGGTCCGGGCCGAAATCTCGCATTACTCGTTCCAGTTTCGGACCGGGCTGAGCTAATCACCACCGAGTCACCAACGTAGGGCCCAGGAAACCCCCCGGAAAGCAGTTCACTCATAGGGCTACAATATTTTCATTTCTTTTTTAAGCAGGTAATTATCTAATGACATGTACAGATGTACGTATGATTACAAAGCCTCTCCAATCTGTTATGTCATTTTTGACAACGGTGTTTCATTCTGTGCTCTGCTACGATTCCATTCTCCCACTGTCGACGGGGAGATTGACTTTCAATGATGCTGGATTTGCTGCTTCTACTCTTTCATTTACACTGATTTAGCACTACTCGTCTGAGCATCTTACCCGTGAGACATCATTCTTTGACCCTGTCGCCTAGTATGCTTGCTGAGCCCCAGTCGCCCTGTACCATGATGTTCTTCATATTACCTTTATGCTATACTAGGACTCCAACACTTCAATTTCCTGGGTGCTATTCTTGACACCGGGGTGTTCTCTAAATAGGCGCATACTTTCTTGTCTTCTTTGGATCTCAAGTTCGAACTTCAACTTTTTCTTCGGAGCTACCTACATATCCTAATAGCGACTAAAACGGACACTTATGGAGGAAGGAATGAAGTCTGTTCGTTTGGGGAGTATGTGAGTGGTGCTTGCTGACGATAGACAAACTGGCTAGAGATGCATATCCCATAGTCATGTCCCGGCGGAGCGTTACCGGCCTGACCCTCGCGTTGTCCTTGCAACACTCGCCATTCGGTATTTAACGCCCCAAGAATAGCTCCAATTGCTTCGCATAAGTTTCAGGCATCTGGAAGAGATGCCCGTGGCCGGAGTCAGCATAAATATGTAACTCAGCATTAGGCAGCTTCCGCTGTAGTATATAGCTGTTGACTGTCGGTGCCATAATATCATTCTGCCCATTCGTCACCAAGACCGGCATCTTGATTGTTCCTAGTCTTTCGAATATTTCTGGATCTGAGGCGAATTTCCATATCGCGGTATGCTGTGCAGTGACGCCAGGGCCTTCAAGGAATCCCTTTGCCTCTTCTCCAGTAACATGCCGCTCCATAATTCTCTCAAACCATTGATGGCCAAGTGCGCGGCTGGTCTCGGTCGGCGTAAAAAAAAGAGGTACTATATCCTCCTCGAGGGGTTGGCCGGGAACGCTTAGGCTCTCTAGCACCTCTGGCGGCGCATAAGCCACGCCGTCACCATATCCCGACTGTGTCCCAGCCAGAACAAGCTTATTGACAAAGTGCGGATGGTCCACAGCAATGTATTGTGCGATGAGGCCGCCCATAGAGAAGCCAATGATGTCTGCCTTATCGACACCGATGGCAGTAAGAAACCCCACAGTAGTGAGAGCCATCGCTGGTAGAGAGTCCGGAACAGTCCCCTCACTGTGACCCACGCCGGTGTTATCGAACAGAATCACCTCTCTGTTTCGAGCAATGCTATTAATCAGCAGGGGGTCTAGGACGTCCATAGTGCCGCGAAAGTGGGTAATGAAAAGAAGAGGCACGGCCCCTGGTTTTCCAATCCGTCGATAAGCAATCTTAGACCCGTCGACAGAAACCCATCTGGTAGGGACAGACTGGTATGCCTGCATGTCGAGAGTATTTGGTATTTTTACCCTGCTTATGCGTTAAACACGAGGAAGAAAATGTAATCGGAGTGTATAAAGGTGTAGAAGAAACGTCTGGTTCTGCCTTGTTGTTAGAGAAGGCAATATGGACCTTATAATGTGTCACTATGTCTGCTCCCCTCGGGCCGTCACCTTGCTCAGTCATCATCTCGGAGCGTTCACTAATCTCAATTCTAGAAGATAAATAATCGTTCATTTATTCACTACTGTGCAGCCGACCCGTCCAGTTGTGCTGTGATCCGGTTCTCACGGCAGTAGCGGATCCTTCGTTCTTTTAGCACCTCCCAAGTTAGCATTCCATCAAGTTAAGAAGGTTGGTGTACGTAGTATGAAAGGAGAAATAGTCGATTCCGACTCCGTATCTCAGCAGGCCCGTTTCTGGCGAGGCATCCCTTCGGCCAGAATATGCGTTTTCTGGTGATGTGGCGCACTCTTCGATGTCACCCCTTAGTCTGAGTCCCATGAAGGCGCTTTTTCCTTATAAGAATAATGTAGCGTCTTTCGCAGTATGTAGACTGCCTCATTTGGTTTTCTGGTCGATTCAATCTGTATATCTCCTAGCGAAATGCAGAATTTACTTGTGCCAGCAACGATTCTATATCAGTAACCGACGCCTGGTCAACCTGCAAAGTGGCTCCCAGTCCAGTCTCCTCTTCGGTTTCTGCGTAGTCCCGTATCAATCATCTTTTTTTGATGGCCCGACAGCGGGGTTGGAGCATCTGGTACCCTCTCGGTGCAGGTTGTCTTTCATAAAAGGACCTGTGTGGGACGGCGCTTAATAGCTGGATGCAGAATCGGCGCAAATTTATACTCGATTTTTGTTGAGAACCCAGCTAAAGGGGCGCTAAACTACCTTATATTTGCTAAGTTTCAGAATATCCATGTCCCAGGATTATACTGGGATTGGGAAAAAGGGTCAAACATGAGACGACCTGTATGAATTGACATTTAGCGTTTTCGAGCTTTGAGATGTCGAGGACGGTGTACGCTCAAGCATCACTATACCTGAAACCATGCACTTAGGATGCGGTGTGGAGTATGCTGAACCGTCCAATCGAGAATACGAATGTTTACAGGTCCACCGAGAGGGAATACTCATTGGCAGCGTTGCAGAACAGACTGAGACTCTCACCTAAAATGGCAAAGCTGAGGTTTGCCAGGCGAGCCGACAGGTGGAACGAATCTCCCCGCCTTTCTTCATTCTATAGTCCTGAAACGGATCTACGTGGGCCTAGTTATTGCTTGAGCCATTTAGTGTCTATTTGGGACACGCCAATGCATGTCTCGGAAAATTTACGGTGTCAGCTTTTAGACTTATCACGGCGCTAATCATCGCATATGAAGTCAAGTTAAGAGTAGAAGCTGCACTATACATCTTAGACATAAATAGCGGCGTAGTGTCCAGGTGGAATGGGCCTATAGGTCGGAACAGCATCCGACTGCACAACTTCCGACTCGCAACGATGAGGGCCATCATTTTTGCTACGCTTTGTCTAGCGAGCAAGGTTACCGCTGCAGGTGTCACTGGGACAGCCTTTGGCATGGCCGCGGGCACTACTGGAGGAGGAAACGCCACTCCAGCAGCTCCCTCCAACATCGCACAGTATGTCAGCGACCCCATGCTGCCTGCGACATAGAAGACATACTGACAGAGATCCCAGACTTGAGTCGTGGCTATCTGACGACACCCCTCGCGTCATCCTGATTGACAAAACCTTCGACTTTACCTCCAGCCTGGGCACCACCACCTCTGCCGGCTGCTACCAAGGCTGCGACGTCTATCACGGCGGCCAGGACTACATCGGCACGCTCTCGTGCTCCGGCAGCACCATGACGGCCGTCTCGTCGATTACATACAACGCGGCCGGTGCCAGCCCACTGACTGTCAACAGCAACAAGTCCATAGTCGGCGTCGGCAGCAAGGGCATCATCCAGGGCCGCGGGCTGCGCATCAACGGTGCCTCCAACGTCATAATCCAGAACGTCCACATCTACAACATCAATCCACAGTACGTCTGGGGCGGCGATGCACTCACCATTCAGAACGCGGACAAGGTCTGGGTCGACCACTGCAAGTTCAGCCTAATCGGCCGCCAGATGATCGTATCAGGCTGGGACGCCGCAGGCCATGTCACCATCTCCAACTGCGAGTTCGATGGTCGGACGAACTGGTCCGCGACGTGCAACAACGAGCACTACTGGACTCTTCTGCTCATCGGCGCGAAGGATTACTACACGTTCTCGGGCAACTACCTGCATCATCTCTCCGGTCGCGCCCCACACTACGGGACCAGTAACAACGGCGCTACGAACGTCTTCCATGCCGTCAATAACTACTTTGAGGATATGGCCGGCCATGCCTTCGACATTGAGGCGAATACCTGGTCGCTCATCGAGGGAAATGTCTTCAGCAATGTAACCACCCCCATGACCGCCGCCTCGACCACAAAGTCCAACGCCATCTTCAGCGTGCCCTCGGGCGCCGAATCGACCTGCACCTCGTTCATCGGACGCGCCTGTGTGGCTAATTCTGTCATTGACGGCTCGGGGACTCTAACTGGTGTTAAGAATACTGCTGCGCTGACGCAGTTGGCGGCCGCTGGGGCTAACCGCATTCTCTCTGCCAGGGCAGTGTCCGGCGTTGCCGCGTCTGTCAAGGCCAATGCGGGAATTGGGAAGTTGTAACTTGTAACCAATTATTACCTGACATCTGATGTATACAGACCCAAATTGGGAGAAATAAATCTGGTCTATCGCATATTACAAGCATGTCTAAACCAATCCCATACAAGCAGCATAATAGGTCACCGTAGCTGGCCAATCCGAGAAAATCCCTTTTGACGCCCACCTTTCGTGCTAACGCATCACGATACGGTCCATATTCCCGTCCCCGGTAATCGTCGACCTGCAGACTGGATATAGTACTCTCCCTGGGCGGCAGCAGCTTTAGGGGCCTGACCGCTCCAGCGACCGGGTAATGAGTGATTGGCTCGCATGTGTGGATCGGTTCGGTGGGGAAGTAAACTATTTCACATACGCTAGTTATGCAGCTGTCAGCCCTAACCTAGCTCCGTGAACTAGCTCCGTGTTCTAACTAATTAAGCGTTCCAACCAGACTATTCTTGTGTGTGTAAATAAAAAATAATATCCCAAAGCAGTGATAGAATGTTGCTGCGATGGTTGAATAATCATGTAAATTTTCCAGCGGCTATTATGGTATTGCATTTCACAGTATCTCAATACCTAATGGAAGTATTTGGGAGAAACTCCCTTTACGGTTGACCATGCACTTTCCATGGCTCCGACAACATCTTCGGGTAGAGGCCCCTTTTCAAGGTCGACCAAGTTCCCCTCCAACTGATTGAGATTGCTTGCGCCAATGATGATAGCGTCATCAAGGGCACTCTGCAGCTGTGAGTGATGTTTCAGCCACCTAAAAGCTACTTCTGCAACTGTGAGACCATGTTTGTCTGCAGCTGCACGAATGATATCGAGTGCATCAAAATACACGTCGTTCCAGTATCTCTGACGGTGCAACGTTCCAGAACGCCCTTTCGCATCGAATCGTGAGCCGGCCTCAAAATCCTCCTGGTCACGACGATATCTTCCGGTCAGAAACCCGCCAGCAAGCGGCTGGAATGCATACAAAGCAATTCCATAGTGACGCAAGCACGGAATGAGCTCAACCTCAATGCTTCTATGCAACGCACTATAGATCCCTTGATACACAGTTGGCTTGATCCAGCCGTGGTTGTCGCAAATCTCGCAGATTTTTGCGACCTCCCACGACATGAAATTGCTGACTCCAAAGCGGCTGAAATATCCGTCTTTGTGTAATGCATTTACCTCTCTCAACGTTTCTTCAAGAGGAGTCTTCCTATCCGGGCCGTGGAGATAGAAGAGATCGAACTTGTCTGTCTTGAGGGCCTTAAGGCTGTTCATGACACCTCGTCGAATGTCGTCAGGCCGGAGGGAATATTTCTCCGCAGCCTGGGTTAACGGGGAAAGGTAGTTTGGATACAACTTTGTTCCCATGACAAGCTTTCTTCCCTGCCAGTCGAGATCTGCCAGCATTCCTTCGGACGATCCACCGCCATAGAGACGGGCGGTATCAATTTCGCTATGGCCGTGATCTTGAAACTTGGTTATCATTTGATCAGCATCCTGTAAGGAATGCACGCGTGCTCCAAGCGTATCTAAAACAATAATTTGATTAGCAACTACCAATCAATTCGGTTGAAAAAGGATAAATATACTTGGCTTCCCGAGAGTCATAGCCCCAAAGACGATTTTCAGGTTGCTGTTACTGCCGTCGGCCATTGTGGATGAGCAGTTTCGGACAGTCCTGCGCAATAAACTTGGAAAATCTTTGTGTTCTTTTGGACTCGACAGCGAACAGTTAGGTTAATATACCTTTTGGTCGAGGTAAGAGCCTTCAGACTACCATTGGTCGGCTAGAACCACCTCGATTCCCTATGATCGCCGGGACAAAGCTCATGCGGTCGAATGACGAGAGCCATTTCCAAGCTTCTGGAAGTAACGGACATTAGCGGAAATAAGCCGATAAATGCGCCTCCTGATGGATCCAGATTGAATTCATTACGATTGAACCGTAAGTGGTCAGCCTTTAGTGTGAGACAAAGTCGCGACGTCGTGGAAGAAACTTCAGTCAAAGAGAAGGTCACATGGTCAGAAGGGTATGAGATTAAGCAGAATTACTGAGTAGGGAAGGTGCTGTATCTGGCATCAAAAATAATGGGTGAAGAAAAAACATACAGCAGCCGGGAGTCGCTGGTGGTCACCCACCCAACTACTAACTAACCGGCGTGTGGCTTCAATGTGGTCAAAAGGTTGGTAGGTGCTGCCATCGCGCGACGCTGCTTTTAGTCGCGCGGCGCTGGTAAGCTTAGGTAAGTACAGAATAGACAGGGTAAGAGGTCTCCTGTAATCTCCTATAATCACCCAGACCTACCTAATAAAGTTGCCTTAGGCCTACACTATTCCCATTATAATGTATCTCATCTTACTGGGGAAGAAACTCTAAGACTTGAAAGCATGAAGGAAGAAAGAGACAGTATCTCCCAGTGTCTGAACATTTGCACAGACACATCTGACCTTGCTGGAAATCCTCAAGTAAACTTTTTCAAGAATATAAAGCTAGCTAATGACTCCCACCAGCTGGTTGTATCCATAATTGGAGACCTTATCTCTACAAAGCATATCACTACCAGAGCCTGGTCGGCCTAATAGTTCAGGCAGATATCTGACAAAACACTTAACTCTCTCAAAATCACAAGTTAGTTCTCCTAGAAGGGAAGGAACTGAGTCTCAGAGTGAGCCATAGATTTCATAAGAAGTACAGGGCTGGATATCAGCTTGACCATTCGCAGAATAAGGGAAAAAATTCCCTCAGTGGTGGAAGTTAAGGCCATCTCTGTAGAGCAATTCAACGTCCTATATATCTTGTTTGCATCTGTGGACTTGTTTCATTGTTTCATTTATTATAGAAGTATCTATCCCAGATAGTAAGTGGCAGGCTATCAGAACAATGTCAGCCAAGAGATAATTTACTTTCAGTAGTCTGTTGCAATGTCTTTTATAAATTCCAGGGATTTACTAGAAAAGGGAAATGAAATACACCCCACATGCACTGTATTTAATGGTTTACTGGATAACCTTTCATATTACTTAGGATCTTGTCTGATTTTGGCTCCACGGTTTCGTAGGTCCTAAGCTGCAGCATAAAAGGGCTGATTCACCGGGAGAAAGAAGAGGAAATGAAAGTGCCTTATCTAATTACCCATGCTATAACCCCAGTAAATTGTGGAGGAGTATGTACTGAAATGAGGCTGTGGCACCATTATTGTAAATATGTGTTGATTTCCAATTCTGGCAAGAACCATCACTTCGCCTCCTGTTCTGACGTATGCTCTAGACCCTGGGACTAGCATACACCTCCTGCCCAGGTTATGATTGGGGCGACACATTACCTAGTTTAGCATAGTGCTTGACACTCCAGGTTCCGCTTCCTGGGCCCAGCGTTACAGCGTACCAGAAAAGTTCGATGTCGATCATGTGTCGATCATGCATAACTATTATTCATTTTCCAACTGTATACTAAACTCCGCTCACTGCTGTGTTCCAAACATTAAAAACCCTTAACTTCCACTACCACCCCCAACAATAGCAAGGATCCATTATTGGCTAATAGGTGGCAGTATACAAAAGGGCAAGGATCATTGCCTGTATCATAATAGTCTTATTTAGTCTTAGGAAGCTAAGGGCTAGAGATAGTACTTTCTTCCGCCCTACCTGTGAATACCAAGTCCCTTACTACATTTAGATGGATATCTTGCGAAACCCAATAGATAGTGCGGGGATATAAGATTCCTGCTAATAACGAAAAATCATCAGGAAGCATCGACTATTCCTAGCCATCTTCTCTTACACAATTGTCCCAAGAAAAAGAGAAGCCGCGGCGGGAGGAAAAGTAGCCCATGAACCCCTGTCAATAACAAATGAAATGCATGAAATCAGAAAGAGGTTGGGAAAGAATGTCAGGCCATTCTGATGACTGCTTGCCCTTTGCATCTTAGTATGTTTCTGATTAATTTAGTTATCATTTAACACTGTCCAAACAGGACTTGGTTTGTTGTCTTGTTGGTTTTACATGCGTTTGGGTTCAGCTCGCCTCATGTTCCGAGCCGGTCCGCTGAAATCCTACCTATGAAATTGGAAGGCGCCTGCCCAGGTTTCTGATCAACAGACTAATGCATCGCTATCACACCCTCGCCCAGACTGTCGGGTCGGGAATGTAGTTTTACGGAGTAGTTAGAGACCGCTGGCATTGCGCTTGGTCACAAAGAAGCATACCCCTCACCAGTATTTCCCAACCTTCCACCTCCAACGGCTTGGCAGCATGGACTTTAAGCAATTCATCTTTGGGATCGGTTACCTCCAGAGGTGGTCTCTATTCTCCGTAGTGTCGGATTTAATATTTTACACTCCAGAGAGTCTCAGTCATCTGCGCGAGTCCAGGCATATCTTATGGCCAATATGAGTATAAATACTTCGATTGACATGCCAGGAGATGTGGTTGTCTTCTCCAGAGCTAAAGCAAACACCGACTTCTCAAGTACAATCCAAGAATCTTTTCACACAAAGACAAACTCAAACAAATTCCTTTCTCTCAATCATGCGTTCATTTTACCTTGCAGTGCTGKGCCTCATGGCAACATCATCACTCGCGGCTCCCAAGAAAGCCGCTCAGGAGGGCATCAATGTTTTCGACGCCGTGGCCAAGTTGAAATCAGGACCTCATGTATATGTCCACATCGCGGACGACGGAGTGGCACGAGCTTACGACGAGAACGAATCCGTTATCGACTATGTTCCCTTGACCAATGACCAGCTTAAGCAGCTGCTCGCGAACCTTCCAGAGCCATGGAAGAAGGAAGCGGATCATTTGCACGCTGTATTTGATGACGTCGACGGACGTCAAGTTACGGATGAGAAACAGTTGCTTGACCCTCCTGCTGAGCTTCGAAATCCCATGCCTCGTCAGGCACCTCAGTCTAAGCGCGCCCCCAACCCTCTCCAACAGTCCGACTATTACTGCAGAGGCCAACCCTGCATTGATGGTCCAGCTTGCCGGTTCATGGGCTGCCGAGGTCGTACGGATATAGATGCTGTCTTACCAGGAGGAGCAGGTGTTTGCTTTTAGTGAAAGCATACTTTCTGTTGCCCTCGCACCTTGCCATCTTCCTAGATAGGCTAGTGCTTCCCACAGTTGTTTCCTTGTCTTATTCCTCCATGAACGACTACACACGTCCTAGTGCAATCCTATCTTCATTCTTCACTCATCTCTTTGCCGAAGCCTTCCTCAGACTTAGTCAAAATCAGAGCCGTCGGATCTGCGCAAACTGTCCAAATGACCTTTATAAACTTTGTACGCTGGATATTCAGGTGTGAAAGGTTCGATGTATCAGATTGCCAAGATTCAAAATGGCTTATATACGCGATAAATCTTCTTGGAGGCGATACCTTAGTGCCTGGGGCAGATATTATTTGCTCACTGGTTAGAGAGGTACATACTCACTGCTAAGCAAGTGCACTTCACCCAATCAGCCACCTGTAAATAGATTTGCCTGTTGCCCATGCTTTATTTTCTAGTTGACTTGCCTGCCAATGGTGCAGATGCCATTTATTGTGCGCCAGCGAGGTGCCATGATTTTACTCAATACATGTAAGAATGATGGACAAATTGTATCAGAATCCTAGGGATTTGGAAGTGATAATTCTAACAAAAAAACATAGGTTAGGTTTTAGAGGTAAGATGAGTGGCGGATGTCTAACGAACCTGTTAGGAAGGTTATAGTACGCACATGTGATATATTTGCCTTATGAGGTCATGTGTATAACTAGGAAACTACTTAATAGAGTAGCTTAAGGCTCTTTTATATCCCTTTTTCAGGGCATGTGAACACTGGTCATCACGTCAGCATTTTCTCTCTGCATTAGCGGAGTATCAGCCTCCCCTCACTATATCTCTCAGAGAAGTCTTCACCTCCTTTTGACTACCCTCTCTCTATTATACAATACAATCAAGAGTTTCATTATATCACACAACAGATCACTTAAATCATGTCTTGCATAGTAAGAGTATTCCTGACAGCTTGCATCCGCCCGATACTGACACTGCTATAGAAAGACGAAGAGGCATCGAAGGCCATCCCATCCCTGAAACACTCGCCATCACTCAAAGGCTTCAACCACCTTGCTACCGACGGAGTGTACCGCAGTTTTAGCTCGAGTGGCGAGGTAGTAGATTATAAGCAATTAAGCCCAGCAGAAATTACAATGATGCTGGAGTTCCATGAAAAATATATGGACCCAGAGATTTTTCAGAAGACTAAGAAGAAATTTGATGGTGTGGATGGCAGAAATGTGACTGATTTGGAGCAACTACTTCATCCAGGACCAGAAATTCGTCCAGTGAGATTTAGAGAGTGAGGACAACACAATTTTGTCAACTTCTATCTGCCTGTCTTGCCCTTGTTTCTATGCCTGTTTAGTAGCTAACTAAGTCAGCTGCGTTATTTCAGTTAAAGACAAAATTTGATCCTTCGCTGCAATGTGATAGAAATTTAGGGCTAGGTCAAAAATGTGCTGCTATATGTCAGACAACGTTTGTCAATCCTGCCTAAGGTAGAGATCTTAAGGTACTCTTCATTTTGATTTCATTATCACTAAACCAGGTAAGGGTTGGCATGAACATATATTCACAAGATTTTTGCTGATGAGCCACATATCATACGGATTGCACCCGAGTCGGATCCCTTGATGAGTCCATGGATCACTCTAGCACCTTCATAGGACGTTCTAATTCCCTTGGAATGTTCAATGTTGACGTTCACTTGTGCAGAGCCACCATTCCCTCCTCCTCCGACTGCACCTTTTTCGCCAGCAGTAACTTCCAACTCTGATATATGAAGGGAGTTCGCCTCAGCAACATGGCGGCTTTTCGAAGACTCAGCCAGCGCAACCGGGCTTCCTCCAGTCATCCATCTTGCTAGTAGTGTGCTGCGCAAGCAATTTCTGGCTGGATTTGGAGATGTCCATGACGCATAGGAGCTTTTGGAGAATGCCTTTCAACGTCCGATCGCACAAAGTTTCAAAGGGATCGTCTTGCCTAATACCGAGCCTGAAAGACATGGAGACATTCGAAAATATGGAGAGGGCTCGTAAGGTTAAGCGACTTCTCTTAAACGCCAGAAGGTGAACACAGACGGAAAACGAGCGTCTTGAGCAATTCAAAAATATACTGAATAGTGGACTAGCGGATATAAACCATACTGGTCACCCTGGCAACATTTCAGAGCAGACTGAAGGGGCCATTCTTTCGAAAATAACAGCTGCAAGGAACAAAACCCTCAGTGACTGGGAAGCCGATATCCTGCTGCATCATTACGCATCTATCAGAAATGATATCCGAGACAGAAAAGAAAGAGAACATTAAGCTGGAGAGAAGTGGGATGGCTCGCAAAGGTTCGCAGAAGGGAAAGAAACAAGACGAGCAGAGCTCTCTGATATGCTTAAAGGCATTCAAATCCGATTCAAGACGCCGTTGTTTACCGATCAAATAATATTCCTGAAGGAATGGCAGGACAGGGGCTTCAGTCCGTCCAGAACGGAGCAGAATGCATAGAGGCGAGTGACCCATCAATCAAACCAGAAATGAAGTCAAATGTTGCACCTGTGGCAACCGAAGGGCATTTTCCGACAGACGTCGTACAAAACCTGGGGGACGTTGTCAGCAACCGTAAAATGCCATTGAGCGCTGTCTCTAAAGATTATCCTGACCAGATCCAAGAGCTTGATGGCATTGAAAGAATGTTCTCAGACGGGTACGCCCAGACATGGAGCATTGAGGATCTGGAAGACGCCGTCAGCATTATTCATAGAGTAATTAATATCACCCCTCCTGATCATCCGGATATGGCACTGTGGTTGAGCAACCTTGGGAACAGGCTCCTGACTCGGTTTAATCGAACAGGCAACATTACAGATCTTAAGAAATGTAT
Source organism: Aspergillus pseudoviridinutans (assembly GCF_018340605.1). Taxonomy (NCBI): domain Eukaryota; kingdom Fungi; phylum Ascomycota; class Eurotiomycetes; order Eurotiales; family Aspergillaceae; genus Aspergillus; species Aspergillus pseudoviridinutans. The sequence goes on along the minus strand of NW_025091285.1, from coordinate 1,035,404 downwards.
TCACAGCGCCAGGAGGGCAAATAAAATCACCCCTCAAGGCCACCCAGATCTAACAGGACTGCTAAACAATATTGGTATTATGCCATTACATCGGTACAACCGTACAGGATCTATCGACGACCTGGAAGACACCATCAACATTACCCGCAGAGCGATTAATCTCACCGCTCCGGATCTTTTGAATTTTGCCAAATTGTTGAGCAGCTTTGCAGACTGACTATTAACTCTGTATGATCGGACAGGAGATGTTGGAAATCTGGAGGCGGCTATCTGCAACATGCAAAGAGCTGTCGATATATTGCCTCGAACGCATCCTGAATGGCTATCAATGTCTCGCAGATTGAAAAATAATGACACACAGGGCTGAAAGAATACGTCGGGGTTGGAGGGGCAAATGCATGCAGTGTCGCCCTTGGGATTAACTGGCGAATTACAGCGGACATCCAACGACTCAAATCGAGAACTAACAGCTCGATTCGAAAGGAAACGATCGATCGGCAAACGCAGCACAATTACTGAGTCCACGTTCAACGATTTCAACCCTGTAGGGCCCGGGTTTAAAGTTTTCAGGCTCTCATGATGCTAAATGAGTACGCATTCTCGAGAGATCATCAGGCGTCGACAGGTATGGGACAAACTGGCTGAACAGCTCACTGTCACGAAGGATATGCTGGACCTGATCAATATCCTGTGGTATGTACGAAATAAATCAAACGCGGCAAATAGGTATCCAAGTATGGATTCTTGTGGCGGAAGGTAAGCGAAATACGCCTGCGCAATTACCTCGACGGCTTGTTGTATCTTGAAGAGGCCTTCCTCGCTCGGAGCATAGTTCCAGCGGGAGAAGTATGTGAGAACCTGACATGAGACTCTCACAACGGGGAAGCCTGAGTCTTGTACCAGTGGCTTGGGGGCTCGAGAAGGCTCCGGTCCCTTGAGTAGGGAATGCAACAGTCGGATATTGCTTGGCAAGATGGGAGTGACTTGATGAACTTGATGAAACTCGATCAAAGTTTGATTTATCTAACTCGCATGTGCCCCCCTCGTCCTCGAAGTTCTTAGCAGCCTCATTTTCTCACGTCATAGTTGGTGTGTTCCGGTTTTCCGCTCTTGTCCATGGATCTCTGCAGTATTAGCTGTGCTACCCGCAACTGCGTCGGGCGACTTTGCCTAGGATTGCGGCTGTGAAGACTCGGCCCTGCAGATCACACACGTCCAAACCGGGGCATGACATTAACCAGAATTTTACCGAGTAGGGAGGGTTATGTCTGTCAAAAAAAGAATGGGTGAAGCAAAAACATACAACAGCCGGGATTCGCTGGTGGTCACCCACCCAACTACTAACCGGCCGGCGTGTGGCTTAAGTACGGCTGAGCGGACGGGAAGCCCTGTTCTCCACACCCTATGGTCGTATGTGCTAGACAGTAGCACATAATAAAATATAGAAGATATGGTGTGAAAAACTAGGAATTGTTTTTATCAATGTAAATAGTCTGTCCCTGCTCGGTTCGGCCAAACAGCCTGAGCATCCAGCAGGCCCTGCTCGCTACATGAAGAGCTATATAAGGATCTTATAGATAATAGGAATTTATATGTAATCTAATATATCAGAAATATAATAATATATGGATAGGCAGTAATTACTAATAAGTAGTTTTAAGCCGGGGTTTAGTATACAGCAGTAAGTCATTATATTATTTATATAACATTGGAACATTAATAGCCGTAAGTATTACTTTAAGATGGTGAAATCAGAACAGGAATAAATCTAATACATAACTAGAGACCATAATGACTATTAGAACATAGGAGCATTTGGTAGATAGAGGTTAGCAAGACATCCTTGCAGACAATGCGTCCTTGCCTATCTAATAATAGTATTAGAGAACCCCCTATATGCATGGACACAGGCAGCGTGACAGGCTTTCTTGCTATTAAAGAATATCCCCTTAGATCAGAAAACCATATTTAAGCAGGATTTAGATAAATTCAAACTTAGGGATGATACAGAGTTCTTGCATAGCTTGCTAAAAGGCTATCTAAAGGAGAGAATACCAAGAGAGGCTTATTTACACTATAGATAGAAGATAGATTCTGCAGCTGCAGTTCCACTGCAGGAAGGGGAGTTGATTTAGTATAGTATGGAGGAAGCGCGAAAAGCTGCCACTAGTGAGTTTAGATCTGATGAATTCCAGGCGCGCAGGGAGGAGTGGCTTGACAGAGTTTGGCTTAGTGATGAAGAAGAGGTGAGCGGACAGGAAGCAAGCCTGAGTGCCACATCCTATGATATATTCGCAGGAACAACTTCCTCGTTGCCAGGGATTCATCTGTCTTCTAATGCAATTAATGATTGGTCACCACAGTTTGCATCCAGAGCATAGTATGTGTCCACACAGTGTACACCTTCCGCAGGTCATATCAGGGTTATTATCGCCTCCACAAACACAGCAAACCCACCAGCCGGTCATTGATCGTCGACGTTTTCTATCGACGGCTTTGTGGGCCAACAAAATTGCCTCAATTCGATCATCGGTGCGGTGCCTGGCCCATGCGAGACTTGTCATCTTACAGCGGTCTTCCACACTCGGGTCGGCACCTGCTTCCAAGAGCTTCTTCACGACCGCCAGTTGCCCATTAAATGTAGCAGCAATAATGGCAGTGGCACCAGTCCGTTTATCAGGGATATTAATGATATTAATTTGGGCGCCATTAGCGATGAGGCAATTCACAACAGGAAATATGCCGAACAACGAAGCGTAATAGAGGGGCTCTGTTTTTTGATCATCTTTGCTGGGCACTCCACGTTGTATCACCTGAACCCAGGACGCAAAATTCCCACCATTCTTCAGTTTACGTGTCTGAAAAAAGTCCATGATCTTGTTTATCTCTGACCTTGTAAGATGGAAGCCAGTAGGAGCATGGCAGCCGCAGTGCTGAGCCCAAGCCTGCGCGGATTACGACAGGAGTTTGAAATGTTCAAGGCGTTCGTTGAGTGAGACAATGTCCATACACGGCGCCTGGAATGCATCAAACAGGATGTATGTCAGGCATTTCTGATAAATATTTCGCGCAGCTGTGGGCTCATTCAGGCTGAAGAATGATGCCGGACCATGCTTAATATCGTCTGATGTGAGGTATGTTTTGACAGAAGAATGAGTCAGAGTCACAACCCCTGTGACCTCATCGTGTACAATCAATCCTTGGCATGCTTGGAGAATCAGGCTCTGATCGAAGAGTCTGCATTCGTCATCGAGAAAGCGATCACCCTTCTCAATCACCAGTGCCTCATTCAGTGCCGGTAAAATGAGCGCCTCTCGGCTGTATGTTAACCAGAGGAAGGCCTCCTTCGCGAGTTCTCGACAATGGGGTGGGATTTGGCATGGAATAAGTTCGTATGTCCCGTTTAAGTCTCTGGGATTTTCTCAAGCGCTCGACGAACATTTCTACCCGTTGTCTGACCAGCCAGCAGGTCAATCTGACAGCGGACATATCGAAACCTGTGCAAGATGTTAATCCAGTTCGAAACCATGTTTGTTAAATAACGTCCGTTCGCTTTCTTCATGAGAGTCTCGCTTATATCATGCTTTATGTCGGGTGGTAACGACGAAATGTTGGCTGCACTTGTAATTGGGAGGTGACGAATGCCAGTATGTCACCTTCGTTCGAAGAAGGTCTCATCACCTCCCTGAGTATGCTGGAATTATTTCTCACTGGTGCTGTGCTGGTCATCATAATGTAGGAGCGTGTCAAGGTCTTGATTAGACGGAGCATTACGCTTAAAATCTCGTCGGCCTCATCGCTCTCATTTATGGCGTCAATAAATATGAAGATCTTCCTCTCAGACCAGGGAAACAATGCAAACAGTGAATCAAATAATCAGTAGTGAGTGGAGTTCCCTTTGTGAAGGGCTTGCGCGACCAGGGCTCCGAGAAGCTGATTCGGTTTCTGGGACGAGTCTAGATAGAACGAGCAGTAGAAGTATAGTACCGCCACTTTTCCCGTTTTCTCTGCTGTCTTTTTGGCTTCGTCAATCGCCGTCGAACAGAGAATGGTCTTTCCGGATCCAGCTGATTCCAAGAACAAATGTCACTTCGTCTAGCACAAGCAACTTGGGCTTGAACTTACATCTCCCTTGTAGATAGAGTAATCTTCCCCTTGCTCCCGAGCACCATTTATGGTAGGGTCCTTCGATGAACCCACGCTGAATAACTATTCTCTACCACGACATTCTTAAATCAACAACGTCCTTTGATGCTGTTGGGCTGACAGCCTGACATAACTTTCTCCGGTATACACTGAAAATAGGCGAAAGGAATAAAGTGGCCATGATAGTTTGCGGTACATGATCGGCTCGGTGTTGTGTCCGAAACATCCAACTAAAGTAAATCCATGCAGATTGCCCGATAGAAAGGGAAGCCCGAGGATTCATTCATCCTTATTGGAAGAGCTACAATGCGATCCTAGACCGCCAGGTATATTCCCCGACGAGACATCGAATCTTTAATATGTATACGTGGTACCTACACAGGCAAGGTTGTCGATTATAGTTTAATAGTGTAGTGGGGGATTATGGTGCACCAATTAACGTGATATCCGTGAGACGCTATATGGTACGGTACAACGCTGATCTGTCATTTATTCAATTCTTACCATGCGTAGTGGCGTGTGATATATAAAGAGTCTTCTATAGCTCATCCCATCAACAGCTAACTGGCTTAGATGATCCAAGGTGTTCAGACGATCACACCGCGATCTCACGAATGTACAGTGTGACTGGGTATGCTAGGAAACTCTTCTAGAGACATGAGCCCTCGCTAAGTCCAGATTGGAAGTCCATTATAATCAACTTTAACCTTGGCTTCAGCCTTTAACCTTGAGTCTATACCGCTTCTTTTCTCCACGGACCCAATACACATGTCTTATGCAGTGAACGATGAGTTATCACCCACACTGCTATCTTTTGCACTGGCGACTGACCTGAGACACGGAGGGTGATGTAGCAGCAAGCACCCAAAACAGAAAGTGCAGGCAGCCAGAAGCCAGCTAAAATAACTTCACTAGTCTATATTAAGAATGGCTAAGTATGAACGTGGCTTTACTATGCATTTATTGGCAATCTCAGAATGGGCCCCGTTACAAGCTGTAGTCTGTCTTTAATTGAACTTCTGTTTCATTGTCAAGTGGGTATTGTAATTCAAAAAGTATAAAAGCCCCAACGACAGCCTCTAACCTGCACAAAATCCTCAGACACCATCAATCGTCTATGTTAATATGAAACTCCTGTCTATTTTCAGCTTCTTCAGTAGCGCTGTCATTGCTTCGGCCACGTCCTGCCCTCCTCCGGGATCTAGTGACAGCCAAGGCCGGTACAGCTGCAACCCTGCCCACCAGTACCCGAATGGTCAGACATGCCAACTCATCGACGGTTGCTATTTCCTGGCAACGGCTGACGGAGGCAACCCGATCGTCTCCCCTGCCCCCGGCTCTACAGCTGACTGCCCTCCTCCGGGATCTAACGACAGCCAAGGCCGGTACAGCTGCAACCCTGCCCACCAGTACCCGAACGGTCAGACGTGCCAACTCATCAATGGGTGTTATCTCTTGACAACGGTCTGACGGAGGAGACAAGCTGATCGTCTAGAGTTTTACTACGACGACCGCTCCCGTACGTAGCCGGGAGCTATCTACACTGCCGCAGGGTTATCAGAAGGGTATGAGATTAAGCAGAGTTACTGAGTAGAGAGGGTGCTGTATCTGACATCAAAAAGAATGGGTGAAGCAAAAACATACAACAGCCGGGATTCGCTGGTGGTCACCCACCCAACTACTAACCGGCCGGCGTGTGGCTTAAGTACGGCTGAGCGGACGGGAAGCCCTGTTTTCCACACCCTATGGTCGTATGTGCTTGAAATAGCAAGTGTGGATGTCATAAAGGAGGATAAGTGTGGTTGTTTTGTGTTCCTAGGTGTATGCATCACTCAGGTAGGAAATATATAATCATAGTGCATTCTACTCAGCGATGCTTGGGCCCAGGAGCAGATAACTCATCGTTCCAAGAAAGTCGCTCGTCAAGGCATGGAGCTGTGTAACCACCATGAGGATGCCTTCTAGGAGACTGTCAATCGAAAGGACAAGATATCTGAAGTAGCCTCGGGGGATGGCTGGAGAGGTCAACCAAGATCCACACCGCGCTGGATAATGCCACACTCTCCTGTCCTAAACAGGCAATTTCTGGTATGATGTTACTCATGATACCGTAAGTGTGAAGAGCTCTGTTTAGTAGGGGTGACCTTGAAATTCAATTGTAAATCCATAGTGAGGTTAAATCCCTTGGATATAGGCTATAGCCTTTTTTGATTACAGCCTTCACAAATGTGCTTGGGCCACCCTTTCACCACGGATAGCAATATTGCACTACTCATTCTTGTATCTAATGCCCATGGTGATGAGTGACTCCATCACGCTTGAACTAGCTAATGGTGTGGGAATATTAAATGGGCGACATTCTGGTAATATGATATTGTCTTAGGTTCTGCTGCTAAGTTATGAGTTAAACTGAGACTATTTTTACCTCGGTTAGTACAGAGTTGATAGCCATCGTAAATATAAGGTAGTATTTTTATACTATTGATTAGTAAGAATGATCGGGCATATCATACCGTTCCTCCACCAGGCGCTAAATCAGGGCGATGGAGGCTTGTCTTGACGTCTCTACGTCCTAGTTTCCATCACACTATCTGCTGGAGAGGGCAGTCATCTAATTGTTAATTGAGACATCCCCGTCGCCTGCAGACTTATACATCGTTGAGTAACAAACAGCATGTCAAAGCCAAACTCTAGTATCCCAGCCAACCCAAGAACATGTTCGGACCTTAAGGAATTCCTTCGGCCGCTTCATACGGAGCTTGATACGCTATATGAGCTATCTTATCGCCTCTCTTTGTCCTATCAGAAGTTAGATTCAACCTCATTAGAGGAGTTTTTCCCCACGGCAATCACATGTCTTCCCACAGGGCACGAAACGGGCCGCTATCTAGCGGTCTATGTTGGTCTATCGTATCTAAGAATCGCCTTCATTGACCTGTTGGGAGATCAACAGGTTGAGGGTCACTCGCGCGTAAGGCGGACATTGGAGAAGGCATGGCCTATTGAAGAGCACTTGCGACGAGATCACGCCCGGGACCTGTTCACTTGGATTGGTGACTGTATTGCCGAAGTGGTGGCGGACAGTCTCGCCAATCCAAGTGAGAACATGCCCAGTGAATTGACTACAGGCATTTCACTCTGTTTTCCTGTTAAGTACATGATAACCCCTCCGTCTCCCCCAATGTGTCAAATATCTAATTAGAAGATAGACAAAAATCCCTAGATGAAGCCACCTTAATGCCGACAGGGAAAGGGTTTGCCTTGAATTCAGACCTGAACCTTCGCCAGGCGTTGCTGAGTGGATATGAACGTCACACCCGTCGCCTTGATGAGGATGATGGGCCGATGCCAGCTAAGAAACGGAAGCTCTACTGTCTGCCTTCATTAAAAATCGCCGTCATGACCAATGACACCGTTGCGACCCTTGCCTCTCTGGCATACTTTATCCCTTCTCTGCCCAACACGCGCGTGGTCATGGGGCTGATTGTAGGCGCTGGTTGTAACGCTACTGTTCCATTTAGAATTACTGATCTCCATGAGTCAAAGACTCGTCATATACGTGCCAGGGAGCCTGATGCGATAGAAACACTAGTTTCTACTGAGTGGACAGTTTCTAGTGCGGCTGCTCCTTTGCATGAGCTTGGCATCACAACTCCATGGGATACTGAATTGGATATGCATTCCCAACGACCAGGATTTCAACCATTCGAGTACATGGTCGGCGGGCGATATATCGGGGAATTGGTCCGAATCATCTGTTACGACTGGTTCCATCGTTCTCTAGGAATCGCGCGATCTGCGCTTCCCCAGAAGCTAGTCGAAGAATATTCTCTCACAACAGAATTTCTCTCTCTTTTTGTGGCTTCCAATTACTCCAATGTACGCTTAGCAGGCGATCTGTCAAAGCACTTGCCGCCTCCCATAACGAGCAGTTGGAGTTGGACGCCTGAATTAGCTGGTGATGTTCGTGCCATTGCATCGGCAGTGCAGGACCGAGCTGCTGCTCTAGTGGCTTCCGCAGTTGTTGGCCTTCTTGCCTGCACTCGAGAGATACAGCTGCGGAGTCCTGACTCTCTAAGCGCCAAGATCGATCGGGATTCGCATGTTGCAGTGAAGCTTACTGAACAAGGTGAGTTGCACAGTAGGTTTTCGTCCAAATCAGGCTGGAAGAACGGACCGGAAGAACTGGCTGTAGCCGTCTCAGGGGGAGTCATCCAACACTATCCTCATTATAAGGAAACTATTCAGAGATATATCGATCGGCTCATCTTATGTGCTGGACCGCAGGAAGGAGGTAAAAGCGTTTTCCTTCGCGAGATCAGTGACGGCGGAATAATTGGAATCGGGGTTCTAGCAGGGACGGCCTCAGGGGAGATTGGAGAAATCATTGGTTCCTCGTTAGAAGAAGAGAATGCTTCTCATGGCGACCCGGAGATGAAGGATTAGAATCATTGTACAGATATTGACCGCTTATTTGCTCCCATATCTAGCCTGAAAGGCGGCCTTGCGCGATGTTCACGCCTCTCCTTGTTTATCGTTGAAGAGGTGAAAAAAAGACAAATATACAACGGCGGGGATTCGCTGGTGATCATCCATTTAACTACTAACCAGCTGGCGTGCGGCTTGAATGTGGTTAATACCTAGGTAGGTGCCCTTGCTAGTTGTTAGGGGTAAGTCTTAGGGCATGTCCTGAGCCCCGTCCTGGCTCCCATCAGGTCTTGGGTAGCCGGTGACGCGGAGGCACTTTAGCCTAAGGGCGAGTCTATTCCCTACCATGGGCACGCTAGGATATATATATGTGGGTCCCTAACCACTATGTATTCTAATCAGATAAATGAAATACACATACATACCTACTGTATCTTTCTCATGGTACGAATGGATTAATTAACGAGTCCTAGACTCATAATTAATAATATGTGCACATCATATTTCAAATTTTCATCAATAGCAGAATAAGTAGATGGACTAGATGAATCCAGACGAGGTCTGAAGAGGTGCAAGGGCAAGCGTGTGGAATTCCATAAAGCTCCGATATGTCTGAAATGTCAAATTATCAAGACGGCCCGGGGGAGGTAAACGCGTCTGAGTATTTGGCCTTAACGGAGCACCTTGCGCCACAATATCTTCCCCTGGGTCGAAAAGTTCTGGATAGGTGCCGAAAAAAGAGGGATCAAGTTTGTACTGCGAAACTCCGTGGTCCATATTCAGGAGTGTGAAAGCAGCTTGAGCGCATTCGGGAAGCGAGAACAAGCTTGTGGCATCTGGAGCCGGGAGTACAGTATATGGATCGATCTTTTTCTTCATGTCGGCAGCACCCATAGCAATGTCCGTAACCCGAATATAGACCTTTGTTTTGGGCGCACCTGAGACCAAGTCTGCCAAACAGGCTTCAACCGTATAACTGCTGACCACATCGCAGAATATCTGGTCGATCTGAGGGTTTGCCGAATGCAGACGGATCAGCCGGTCTCGTAGAGATGGAAACGGTATCCAATCGATCACTCTAGGATGTTGGTGCTGTAATTGGAACATTGTCGGTCGATATTGTTTTTCGACTCTATCCAATGTCGCTGGACATGGATATAATTGCCATGTGGTCAAGTCGACGATATGGTGAAATCTCGTTTTCGCGTACMATGCCATGGCTTCTGGCCGTGTTAGGCTATTGAATAATCCTAAGACCGCCACAACTTGTCGATAAAGCCTGTTTCATCATTAGCAGTGTCATTTTAGAAATGAAGTTCGCTCAGTGGCAGCACAATTCACGCCGATTCCATTGCGATTCAAGATGCCTTGTGTTTGCCCTCATCAACTGGAGGAGAACAGCTATATGATCAGAGAATGCAGAATTGGTCTCAACCCAAGGCTTGTGGAGAACAAGGCTGGAATATTCGCTTCCTGACAATGCTCTGGTGTAGGGTTGCAAGCCCATTTGGTACTGGTGGCTCCAGATATTTGGGATTTGAGGTTGAAGTAGATCACTCAAACCCTCCGATGGGGCTTCCCAGTCAAGGCTAATAGTGGATGTACCTGGACGGATAGCTACCTGAGAAGTTTCGGATGGATAAAGGACTGTTGTCACTGGACGCGATAATGGTTGAAAGGCGCTATCCTCTGCCGAACCTGAACACGAGATTGAGCCAAGGGGCTCACAACTGGGAATGCCACATTGAGTGGTTGCACTTCCATTTGGCTCAAGAGGTGAATCAATCTCCTCAGTTTGACTTAGTAATTCCTCTGGTGAACACCCATCCAAGGCGTTCGTGACAGAGCCAGCCAAGGCCTTTACCGTCTCGGTGAGCTTAGTCAATTTTGATTGAACATCGAGTAGCTGCTTTCGTAAAGAGTGATTCTCTTTCCGCAACTTCTCGAAAGCCTCGTTCTGCGGCAAGTTGCCTGCCTCAGCGCGTTCTTGGAGTTCTCTCACCCGCTCAGCATGCCTGCGGCGGTATGCACGCTGCGACAGCCTATTCCGAGCCCTCCTATGGAATGGCTGAGTAAATGAAGAACCGACTAGCCGAAGTTTACACTCACCTCCTTTCAGGGTCTTCGGCGCTGCGTTTATTCTTCTCGCGTTCTGATTCTATCATGATCGAAGTTTAGAGACGTCTTAATAAGCTTCAAGTGCTCTTGCAACGACAGCAATAATGTTCGCGATTACGAAGAAGGCAGTGGAGCTCGGGTGGCGTTGAACTGGTCACCGTCGGAACAACCGAATAGCGAGCTACAGCGCTTCCGCCATTAAGCCGAATACAACCTCGTAGTTCTTCGCAACCGTCTTTCCCAAGGCAATGAACATATGTACAAGCCGCTGCAGAGGCGAATAATGAGACCTGCTCGACACATGCCGATTATGGAGTGCTGCCGGACCAATCAATCCTGTGGATTAAAGCAGAAATTTTGAATTCGTCTACGCTAGTAATGTTTTCGGATGACTAAGAATTTTTATGTGAGATCGAAATCAAATGAAGGTCTGATTCTTTTCAACGAATG